>NC_080864.1:2932811-3601223 GCF_030435755.1 Ochotona princeps | reverse complement strand
CGTCTAGACTGGCAGCTGGTGCTTCCAATGAGAAAAGAGCCGGTCAGCAGGCACGTGAGTGGGCGCCGGCGTGTCCCCGTTGTGGTCGTGCGGCCAATGAGAAGCCGAGGATGGCTCCGGGGGGCGGGGGGAGGGAAAGGAGGGCCGTGCCGTGTGGATGGGCCCGGCGGAGGGGAGGGGCGGAGCTGTCAGCACGGACCAATAGCAGCGCGGGCGTGCGTGCGCTGGGCCAATGGCAGCCGGGGCGGAGCAGCCGCGCGGCCCCTTAAGCCCCGCCCCGGGTGTGTGTGCGTGTATGCGTGTGCGTGTGTGTGCGTGTGTGTCGGTGCTGGCGGAAGGCGGGCAGCCGCCGAGGAGGAGGCGGAGGAGGAGGAGGAGCAGCAGGAGCGGCCGCAGGGGGCGACGCCGAGGGCGGGGACGCGGTGCTGGGGCTGCCGGGGCTCGGGGAGCGCGCGCTGCAGCTCCGGGACCGGGCCGTGCGCGCGCGTGTGCGTGTGCGCCGCCTCAGGTGAGAGCTCTCCGGGGTCGCGTCCCCGGCCTTGCCTGGCCAGGCTTGGCCTGCCTGCTTGCGTGCCTGCCTGCTTGCCGTGCGTCCCCCCCGGGGAGGCCTGGGCCTGGAGACCTGCCGCTGCCGCTGCTGCTGCTGCCGCTGCCGCTGCTGCCGCTGCTGCCGCCGCTGCCAGGACACTCGAGGCCCAGGCCTCGGGCGCGGCCTGCTCGGGCCCGGTCGCCTCCACCGCCTCCATCGCCTCCACCGCCTCCACCGCCGCTGCTGCTGTGGCTGCTGCGCTTTTGTCCAGAGGCCGGTGAGGCGGTTGTGGGGTGAGGGGCGGGGGCGTTAACCGTCCCGGAGCGGGAGGGTGGCGGGTGGCAGGGAGGAGGAAGAGGAGGGTGCTGCTGCTGCTGCTGCTGGTGATGTGTGGGGTGCGGGGACACACGCACACACACGCACCGGACAATGGCGAGGCGCGCCCGATGGGGCGGCCGGGAGGGGGGCGCCCCTCTTCTCCAAGGCTGTGTGGGGAGATCCGTGTGTGTGTGTGTGTGTGTGCACGCGCATGGGGGATGTGGGAGCCTGGGCCCAGTCAGGGAGGGGGGTCCCTCCCTTCCACCCCACACAAAAGATGACAGCATGAAAGGGCTCCCCCACACACACCGACCCCCGGCCTAACCCTAACCCTGCTATGCGTGTGTGTTGGGGGGGGGAGGAGGGTACGTCTCTTTTTGATGAAACAATCGCTAAGGATGAAAAATTGCAAAAGAAGAGGACAAATATATATATAAAGCGCTCTGCGGCGGGCCTCCCCATGCCTTCCCCAGCACCACCACCACCACCACCCCGTGCCTTGGGACCTTGTGGGGACACCCGTGGGGACTCCTCGGTAGCAGGTGGCGCCGACCCCTGCACGGCTCCACCTGCTTGCTGGGCCGTGACAGCGTGCAGGGCAGCCATGGTGGCCGTGCCCCTCCCTCCAGGGGCGACCCCCGCATACACACCAGGAAAACAGCATGCTGCGTCCCAATGAAGCAAATATGTCTTTGCACACGTCGTGCAGGGAATCGTGCCTTCCTTCCAAGCCCCATAGCCCGCACCCTGAAAGATGTGTATGTTGGGGGGAGGTGCGCGCAGCCCTGCCCCACGCGAACCCGCCCGAGACCCCTGCACATCCTGTCCCTTGTTTGTGGTGGGATGTTGTGTGGGCCCGCCGGGTGTTTTGGGGAGGTAGAGGTACACCCCTGAAAGGGGACGTTTCCGCCCCGCCCCCGGCCCTCCCCCTGGGCGGAGTGTGATCCCATCTGTCCAGCCGGGTGAGCTGCACCTGATGATGGTGGCAGTGATGGGGAGAGTCGCTTCCGCCTTGGCAAAGTTGTGGCTGCTGGTGGTGATGGTGCTGGCCTTCTGGCGCGTGTCTTGGGTCAGCTGAGTTTGTGTGTGGGGGGCGCCGCTTGGCGAGCGTTGGGATCGGAGGATGTGGTGGGACGGGGGTGGCCCTTGGTGCCCCTGTGGGCTGTGCAAATAGGGCTCCTGAAAAGGCTGCAAGCCCCCAAATGGGCTCATTAGGGGGCTCCGCTGGGGTAAGGCAAGACTTAATGACGTCCCTAAGTCTTGCCTAATGGCTTCCTCCAGGGGGCTGTGAGGAAGGCTGTGATAACAGGCTGGGGCGCTCCCCCACATACCTCCCCTTCTTGGTGCCACCCTGGGCAACTTCCTGGCCCCCTTCCCGCTGGTCAGATTTCGGGGCTGCCCCATTGGTGCTCAGGATGGGGTGGCGGCGGTTGGGAGAGCATACTGGAGGCCCCCCCCAACAGCTGAGATGGTGTCTGCAGGAAGCCGCAGGTTGTTGGGGTGCGTGGGGCAAAGTGTGAGCCTGGCTGCAGGCCTGGGCAGGGTGCAGTGAGGTCCCAGGCCGCCTGGTTTTTCTGCCTTTCCTGGTGTTGTCCTCTGGCTAGTAAACCCTCCCCCCCCCCCCCAGCCTGCCTCCCAACCAGCTTTGTTGGACCCACAGGGCTCCCCTCCCAGCCCTTCCTCCCGCCCCTGCCCCTGTGCGAGCTCCGCCCCCTGCCCAGCTGGCCTGGGCTCCGGTTTCCCTGCACCTGCCAGGCCACCCCGCCCCCCCGCCCACCTGGGACCCTTGGGATTGGAGTGCCAGGCAGGTGCCGTCATGGGGAAAGTTTGGGGAGTTGGGTTGCGTTTTCTTGGGATCTGGGAGTTGGGTGACCAGGGAGCTTCCAGGGCAGGAAGAAGGGTGGGGAGGTTCCCACTGCCCTGGTCGGACTTGAGTGGACAGCCTAGTCCGGCCACATCCCCCCATCCACGACTCCCCTCGGCTTTCCACGCAGCATATTGGGCGGTGGAGGGAGGTGCTGAAGTCAGGCTGACCCCCACAGCCCTTGCGCTGGGCTTCTGTTCTCCCTGGTGCAGGGATGGAAGAGCTTCCTCTCTGTCTCTCCTCCTCCCTGTATATCTGACTTCCCAATAAAAATAAATAAATCTAAAAAAAAAACTTTATCCATGGAAAGAAAACTTTATCCACAGACACAGAAATGCATACCCCATCCAATCTTCGCTCTGCAATTTTTTTTCCTTCTTTTGATTTCTTTATCTGTTTAATTTGCTCAACCAGTGGGCATTGACAAGCCTGCTTGGGGCCTGCACTGATAAGCCATGGCTTCCTGCCGTCTCTACAAGGCTTTTGGGGACCATGTAACACCAAAGATACCTGCTTTAAATTTTTATTATTATTATTGTTTTAATTATTGTAAAGTCAGATTTACAAAGAGAAGGAGACAGAGAAAGATCTTCCATCTGTTGGTTCACTCCCCAAGTGGCTGCAGTGGCTGGAGCTGAGCTGATCAGAAGCCAGGAGCCAGGAGCTTCTTCCAGGTCTCCCCCACGGGTGCAGGGTCCCAAGGCTTTGGGCCGTCCTCCACTGCTTTCCCAGGCCACAGGCAGGGAGCTGGATGGGAAGGGGAGCTGCCGTGATTAGAACTGGCATCCATATGGGATGCTGGCACATGCAGGGTGAGGATTTCAGCCACTAGGCTACTGTGCTGAGTCTTGCTTTTAATTTTTTTTGTGTGTGTGTGTGTAATTTTTCATTTGAAAGGCAGAGAGTCCGAGAAAGATCTTTCATCTGCTGGCTTGCTCCTCTAATGTGTGGAATGGCATGGGGCTGGTCCAGGAGCTCCATGTGGGTGTGGGTGGGTGGCAGGGTCCCTGAGCGCTGGTGTCACTCAACTGCTACCTCCTAGGGCGTGTGTGAGCAGGGAGCTGGGATAGGGACAGCTCTGGGACTCGAACCCAGGCCTCCCGACAGGGGATGTGGGCAGCCTAAAGGCCACACCAGATGTGCATGTCCCCGGTGTCTGTCTTGGGCACTGCTGGTACCCCAGCATAGAGGATGGTTCAGGGAGTCCTGTGGGGGCTCGGGAGGCGTTTGCTTGTGGAATTCGCTGCCTCTGTGCGTCCCGTGTGAAACCAGAGGGCTGGCATCGTGGTGTAGCCAGCGTGGCTGCTGTCTGCCGCCAGTTCGATTCCCCACTGCTCTGCTTGTGAGCCAGCCTCCTGCCAGCCCACCTGGGAAAGCAGCCAAGGATGGGTCGGGTGCTCGGGTCTCAGCCATCCGCACGGAGTCTCACGGAATCCACCCTGCCCCGTATCCAGCCTGACGTTGTCCTGCTAAGTTTTGAAACTGACTGGCTGACCTGATCGGATTGAAAGAGGGGAGGAGGGGGCAAGAGACAGATCTAACACCTCCTGGTTCCCTTTCACACGACCTCAGTGGCCAGGAGCCTGATGTGTCATCCGGGCCTCCCACCTGGGTAGCAGGGGTCCAAACATTTGGCCTGTCTTTGCTGCTTTCCTGGGTACCTTAGCAGGCAGCTGGGTCAGAGGGGGCAGAGGGATGTGAACATGAATTAGCTCCCTGTAGCCTTTGAAATAACACCTCAAAAAAATTAGAGGGCCCAATGTAGTAGTCTAGTGCCTAAAGTCCTTGCCTTGTATGCGCTGGGATCCTATATGGGCTCTGGTTTGTGTCCCGGCAGCTCCACTTCTCATCCAGCTCCCTGCTTGTGGCTTAGGAAAGCATTGGAGGACGGCCCAAAGCCTTGGGACCCTGCACCCATGTGGGAGACCCGTATGGAGCTCCTGGCTCCTGGCTTCACATTGATGTAGCTCTGGCTGTTGCAGCCGCTTGGGAAGTGAGCCATTGGACGAAAAATCTTCCTGTCTCTCCTCCTCCCTGTAGATCTACCTTTTCAATGATAAATCTTAAAAAAAAAAAAATAGAGTCCTACGTGGGTCGTTTTGAGGAAGATTAGATCTGCAGGGAAGGCACATGGTGGTGAAGGGTGGGGGAGCGTGTTCTGTGCCTCCCTGCTCCCACCACACACTGTCCCCGGCTCCAGCCCCCAGTGCCTCCACCTGGAGCCACAGTCCTCGTCCCAGCGGCAGCTACGTCAGAAGGAAGCCGCGTTTCTCAACCTTTGGTTTTGTAAGTGCCCAGCCCGCTTCCCGGCCACTGCCCACGGTCAGAAAGCGAGGGCGGAGGGCTCCTCCAGGCAGGGGAGAGGCCACTGTGTTCAGACGAGGGCCCGGCTGGTCCAGGGACAGGGGTCGCTCATTATCAGAGAGGAGAGACAAAGATCTTCCATCTGCTGGTTCACCCCCCAAGTGGCCGCAATGGCCAGAGCTGAGCCGATCTGAAGCCAGGAGCCTCCTCTGGGTCTCCCACGTGGGTGCAGGGTCCAAGGCTTTGGGCTGTTCTTGATTGCTTTCGCAGGCCACAAGCAAGCAGGGAGCTGGATGGGAAGTGGAGCAGCTGGGATGCGAACCAGTGTCCATGGTGCTCCTGGGGCTTGCAGATGGAGGATTTGGCCATTGAGCCATCGCGCTGTGCCCAGGGTCAAACTTTCTTTGCTTCTTAGGTGACACACTTCTCTCCGGCCCCCACCGGGGAGGTTGAGCTAGAAGTTTTGTAGCTGTCGGGTGGCTGGTGTTGTGGGTGGCCTGGGGAGCAGGGGTTCCCCCCGGGGGAACATTTGCCTCTTCTAGACTTGCCTGTCCCTATGTGAGCTGGACGTGGGGGGGTTCGGCTTCACCCTTACCCCCTCCATACCTGCTACCCTGGGATTAAGCGATGTCTCGGGGGGTGGCGTATGTTTTGTTTTCCTGGCAGCCCCCTGTCCTTGGAGGGGCAGATTCCCGTAATATGAATCTGCAGGCAGCTCAGAGTCCAGCTTTGGTTGGGGCTGGGTCTTGGGGTGATGACCGCCCCCATAGTCATGTGGTGGGTCGGAGGGGCATCTTGGGTTCCTAGCATGTGCAAGGCAGCACCCCGGTTTCTCAGGGTGACCAGTGTCACCCCACAAGCGAAGGGGACGTTCCCGGGTTCCCCGGGGGCGAGCCAGTCTGTCTGTTGGTTGGCTGTGTGCGCGTCCATCACGGCGGGAGGGTGGGCTCTTACAGGGCAGCTTCCTGTGGGAGTCCCTCCCCGCCGCTGCCTGGATCTGATTATGGGGTCGGGCAGGGAAAGACACAGTATGAGTAAAGGGCCTGGAATTCCAGCTCTCCATGCCCGCAGCTTCCCCCAGGAGGAGCAGGAGCTGGCGGCGGCGTGCACGCCGCTGCTTCCCACCCGCTTTAGGACCCTGCTCAGGGTCCCCCCACCTGTACCCTGCTAGTCCAGTCCCAAGCCTGCGACCGCGCTCCATGCCTGCGGGGTGGGGGGGAGGAGGGTCCCAGCGCCGGCCGGCCCTAGCTGCCCGGAGTGGGTGGGAGCCGGTTGAGGCCGCTCCCCAGGCAGCCCCGGACACGTGGTCACCCCGGGGGTGCTCCAGCAGAGCAGCCGCCCAGGTGAGGCGTGGGACTCGGAACCGGCCTGCCGGGCCTGCTGGGCCTGCCGGGGTTGGAATCGTCCAGCTCTGGGAGACGGTAATCATTACGCCTGTTACCGGGGATGCCAGGGGCAGGGACCTGGCTCAGGGCGGGCACTGTGATGGCTGGCCAGGTAGCCAGGTGGCCGGGGACGCAGGGCGCAGGGACCTGGCTCAGGGAGACTAGGCCAGACAGGGTGGGAGACCTTCCGTGTGCTGGCGGGGAGGCTGGGGGTGGGCCAGGCCTAGCCTTGGGGGCTGAGTGAGTGCTAGGAGCCAGGGCTAGAAGCTGGGAACTCAGCCCAGGGTCTTCCCTGGGCCTCCCAGGAGGTGCCATAGGAAGAAGTTGGTGTCAGACGTGGTAGCCTAGTGGTTAAATCCTCATCTTGCATGTGCCGAGATGGGTGCAAATTCATGTCCTGGCAGCTCCACTTCCCATCCAGCTCCCAGCTTGGGGGCCTGGGAAAGCAGTGGGGGGAACGACCCAAAGCCTTGGGACATCTGTAAATGTGGCTTTCCAATAAAAAATAAATCTTAAGAAACAGAAAACCAAAAACAAGAACAAAGAAGGCATGGGGCTGCAGCTCAGGTGCTGCGACGTGGGGTGCTGGCGGCCCAAGCACCTTAGCCACGGAGTCAACCTCCAGGGCTCTTCTTTCTTTCTTTAAAGATTTATTTAAGTTTCATTGGAAAAGTAGATTTACAGAAAGAAAGGAGAGACAGAGAGGAAGATCTTCCATCTGCTCATTCACTTCCCAAGCGGCCACAATAGCTGGAGCTGAGCCGATCCGAAGCCAGGAGCCTCCTCCGGGTCTCCCACGCGGGTGCAGGGTCCCAAGGCTTTGGGCCGTCCTCCACTGCTTTCCCAGGCCACAGGCAGGGAGCTGGATGGGAAGTGGAGCTGCCGGGATCAGAACCAGCGCTTGCAAGGCAGTGGAGGCGTTGTCTGGGCCAGGGGCTGTTGTTTCGTCAGCTGTCCTGAGCTGGAGCCCGTCCCCGCTGGCCCGCCTCCCCAGTGTCACCCCTCTGACGCCCGCTGCCCTCAGCCCAGCATCAGGTACATCAGTGCACTTCGGTGGTGGTGTTGATTTATTTTTTCTCAGTTCCCCATGCGTCTCTGGTTTTATTTCTGATGTGTCGTTCCACAGACTTCCGAAAAGTCTCTGCCAAATTTGTTCTCTGCCCTGAGGTTCTCTCACCTTAAGGTTATCAAACTGGCCCATTCCTTCCTCCTGCTCGGGAGGTGAGCTGGAGCTCTGGGGGGGGGGGGGGTCCGGGGAGTCTTCCACCTGTCCCCACCCTCTCCCTGGGTCTGCCCTGCCCGGCTCCCTGGGTCACGGTGTGTCACGGCATTGCCCCTGGGCCTCAGTGTTCATTCCTGGGAAGTGGGTTACACTGATAGCGCCTGCTGGATGGAGCGGTTAGGCTGGTCCAACAGGCTCTGTCCCCTGCGTGGGCGGCTGACCAGGCCCTCTTCCTCAGGGGCTGCTGGACCAAGGGGAGGGTGGGCCAGGGGCTCCCCAGAGGAGGGGGTGGTCTGCTTCTTCAAGTTCCCCCAGGCATAGCCCCCCTCCCCTCCGCACCAGACCCTGGAACTCCCAGCAGACTGTGCAGATAAGCAGACAGGGTAACCATCACGGCTGTAATAGTACTTAATGTAGGACCTCAGGTGAAGAACCAGCTGGGCTGGCCTGCCGGCTGGGCGGGACACTTGCCTGGGGGGCCCCCAGTTGCTAATTTGTCCCTTACTCCTGGGGGTGGGAGCTAACTGGCTTGCACAGCCCAGACCTGTGCAGTGCCTTCCTGCAGTTTCCAGGGTCCAGGGACGATGTGGACAGCCAGGCCCCATTCCTTCCTTCCTGTGCGCGTGCGTGCGTGTGTGGAGGGGTTGCAGTCAAGTGCGCTCGCCCCCAGTTGGCTCCCTTTGACCCAAGCACGCCTCTCTTCCTGGAGCAGAAGCCCGCAAGGGACATACCTTCCGACTGATTACAATGTTGCCAAGTCGGCAGGTGGGTTAGAGACCTCCGGGGGGGCCCTCACCTCCCGCAGCTGCGCGCCAGCCCCAGCGGCGCCTGGCTGACCTCAGCCCGCCCGTGTGTCTGCTGTCTGTAAATGCCTGGACCAGCGGGGAGGGACCCTTGGCTTTGGAACACCCCCGTCCTGCTCCCCAGCCTCCCATGGCCCTGCACGCGCACCCGTCCAGGGGCATGCACCGTGGGGCTAGAGGTGGCCACGTTGATGCCAGGTCCCCACCACACGCCCCGGCGCCACTGCCTGGCATTTGGGTCTCACCGGAAGCTGGCGGACAGTGGGGGGACCCCGGGGTGGGGGTGGGGGTCTGACGAGGAGTGGGGCGCCGCTGGCTCAGCTCCGGTGCCGATTGCCAAGTGGTTGTGGGAGGCTCTGCTGTTTGTGCGCGTCCCTCGGTCACTCCCCAGAGGACCGGCAGCCACTTCTTGCTGTGTGCCATGGTGCGTCACGGGCCGCCCCCATCATTGATCAGCCCTCACGGGTTGGGTCAGCGTTATTCAGGGTGCTGGACCTTCTTCTGGGAGGTGCAGCCAGGAGAAGATGCCGCCTCATGCCGGCAGCCCTCATGCCGACAGCCCTCCTCCCTGCCCGTGACCCCCTCGGGGCCGCCTCTTCTCCAGGGAGTCCCGGGTCTGTCCCATGGAGAGATCGGGGTGTCCCCGGCGTTAGGGGCGGGGGGGTTCCTGCTACTACTGAGCCGGGAGATGGATGCGCATGTGTGTTGTGTGGACGCCTGCACGTTGCTGTCCGTCGGTACATCCAGACCCGAGCTGGTGTCCGAGCAGGGATGCAAGTCCTACAAGCAGCGGTTTAATTTGCAGCCAGCTCCTAACCCTTATAGAACTTTTAAAAATACAGCTTTGGGATGACACACGTTCAAGATTCAAAAAACAAACATTGCATCAACAGGCAACCGGGCTGTTTCCACCGCCAGGGAAGGGAGTTAGTTAACAGACAAGGCTAGGAGGGCGTGGATGCCAGGGCCCTCTCCGTGAGCGGGGGACTGGGTGACTGGAGCTGTGACGGGTGGGGACGGGGGTTGGACAGACTCGGGGACCCATGAGCGGGTACATGGATGGGTGGGCAAGTGCGCGGGTGCATTAGTGGGTAGGTCGATGGGTCGCACGCGGCGTGGGCGCCCTCCAGTGGTCCGTCTGCAGATCGCTGCTTGTCCAGCCGAGGTCGGTCCCCCGCCTGGCCAGCAGGGGGCACCGCTTCCCCGCCCCAGGTCCTCCTTGATGAGGGGTCCGTTTTTTGTTTTGTTTTGTTTTGTTTTTTTTGCGTGTGTGTTTCCTCATCAAGTTCTCTGATCTGGTGGCCCCACCGTCTAGGTGGCCCTTTGGTGTCCTGGGTGGCTTTGGTAGCCCGCCTTGGGCCTGGACGTGAAAGAAACAACGATCTGGCTCGAGCTATTTCCAGGTGAGGTGCCCCCTCCCCTCCTTGCCCCCCAATCCCGTCGTGGTGGGCCTGGCTGGGGTCTGGGTCCTGCTATTGTCTGCTTCCCCAACCCAGACGTTACAGCTTCCCTGGCTGGGTTTAGGACCAGCAGGGACACGGAGAATGCGCCGAACTGTTCCGTGGGTCAGGGGCTCCCCTTCCTTGACATGGGAGTGTTGATGCAATGTTTGTTTTCAGCTGACCTGATCTTTTTTCCTTATCAAAAAAACTATTTATTGGCTCTGGCATGATGGCTTAGTTGCTGAATCCTCACCTTGCAAGCGCCAGGATCCCATATGGGGTCTGGTTTGTATCCCAGCTGCTCCATTTCCCATCCAGCTCCCTGCTTGTGGCCTGGGAAAGCAGTCGAGCCCAAAAGCCTTGGGACCCTGCACCCACATGGGGGACCCGGAAGAAGCTCCTGGTTTTTAAGTCAGCTCAGCTACGGCTATGGCGGCCACTTGGGGAGTGAACTAGCAGATGGAAGATCTTCCTCTCTGTCGTCTCTTCTTTTCTTTGTAAATCTATATTTTTGTTGGAGAGACAGAGAGGAGAATCCTCCATCCGCCGGTTCACTCCCAAAGTGGCCGCAACAGCTGCAGCTGAGCTGATCCGAAGCCAGGAGTCAGGAGCTTCTTCCTGTCATCACCCGGGCCACAGGCTGCGGGGCTGCCAACGGCGGCACCTGCTGCCTCCTGAGGGTCCAGGGCAGACGCTAGCTCGCCCTCCTCCCCGACTTGGGAAGCGCATCCCTGGCCCCTGGCCTGCTGCTGGGGCCGCGGCAGGCTCTATGTCCCGTCCCACTGGCATTTCGTTCTTTCCTTTTTTGCGTGTCATGTTCGTTTACTGGAGAGAGGAGGCTGGGAGAGAGGCGCAGGCGCACCTCTCGTCTGTCTACAGTTCACACCCTGTGTTGGGAGAGAAGGAATGGGGCACGAACTCAGCCCACATGAATGTATTAGTGGTCAGTTCAAAGAGGGCGGCCAGCTGCCCAGGCTTGGATGGCGTGCCCACATGGCAGAGGCCCAATCCGTCAGCAGGCTGGGCTTTTACTATTTTGTTTTGTTTTGTTTTGTTTTTTAACATGGATTTATTTGGGGCCTGGCATGGTAGCCTAGGGGCTAAACTCCTCGCCTTGCATGCGTCAGGATCCCATATAGGCGCCGTTTCATGTCGCAGCTGCTCCACTTCCCATCCAGCTCCCTGCCTGTGGCCTGGGAAAGCAGTGGAGGACGGCCCAAAGCCTTGGGACCCTGCACCCGCGTGGGAGACCCAGAAGAAGCTCCTGACTCCTGGCTTCGGATCGGTGCAGCTCCAGCCATTGTGGCCTCTTGGGGAGTGAACCAGCTGATGAAAGATCTTTGTCTGTTTCTCTTTTTCTCTGTAAATGTGACTTTCCAATAAAAAAAAATCTTAAAAATGTAAAATTTATATATTAAAAAAGATGTACTTCTTGTATTGGAAAGGCAGATTTCCAGAGAGAAGGAGAGACAGAGAGATCTGACATTCGCTGGTTCACTCGCTGGGAACCAGGAACCGTGAGCCTCCTCTGGGTCTCCCATGCAGGTGCAGGGTCCCAAGGCCCTGGGCCGTCCTCCACGGCGGCCCCCCGCCCCGTCCCCACCCCGCTGTCTGTTCATGTGCTCTCTGCGTGTTAACAGGCCTGGGCGCCGTTCCCCACCCCAGCCCAGCTCCTTGGAGCAGCACAGCAGGGGTGCCTCTCGGCTTTGGCAGACACCCACACCTCAGCATCTTGAAGGTTCCAGAGGCTTCCAGTGTGGCTGTAGAGATTCCTGCTGAGGAGCTGAGCTTGCAGTGGGCAGACATTGGGAGTCAGGGTGCTGGCCCGAGCTGGCGGGGAGTGGGGTGGGCTGCTCGCAGGTACTGGGAGGGTAACTGAGAATCCACACGCGCGCAGGGGCCTGCCGGGCCAAGCTGCCGCCTGCAGTGCCTACCTCCTGCTTCTGACTAGGCTGCCCTGCCAACACAGCCCGAATGTGGCGGCGCTCTCTCTCTCTCTCTGGATTACCCTCCTTTCAGATAACCAAGGAGTGTTCGGCCCCCTTGGGTAACAGCTTCCCCGTGTTTCTCACAGGTAGCGAGGCGCCGCTAGCAGCAGGAGTCCCCGCCGGGCTCTGGGGCAGCCCTCCTCCAGCAGCGGCCTCTGCTCTCTGGGACGTGGCCAGGGCTTTGCCGTAAGTACGACGGGCCGGGATTAGAGAGGCCGCGACCTCAGGCGCAAGTTGTCCTTAGCCTGGGAGGCCTGGGCTGCTGTGTCGGCTCCCTCGTGGGTTAAGCCATACACTTCCCTGCCCGTGGACACCTCTCCTGGGCTCCCCTCCACTCCCGTGCAGGAAGTGGAGAGACCTGTGGTGGGACGAGGTGCAGCGGGGGGGAACCTCTGAGGATAGGGGGCTGCCGAGGACACTGTCTTTCTAGTCAGTGACCAGGACGGGGAGTTGTGTGTTCCCTCCAGCGTGGGTGCACCTGCTGGGTGCTGGCGTTCGTGTGTGTGTGTGTGTGTGTGTGTGTGTGTTGCAGGGCAACCTCTAGAGGTGGTGCACCCCAGAGCTCCGGCCTGCTACTGACCTCCAGGAGATGCCCTGGACAAGCGTGCCCTTCACGGGCCCTGTGGCCATCCGCCATGCCACAGACAGCTCAGTGGGAGGCTGGGAGGGATGCTCCCGAGCGAGGAAGAAGTGACGTCACTTCTGGCTCCCTTGCCAGTGGCGACCTGGGGCAGGGCTGCGAGTGACCCGTGGGGCGGGCACACTCACCCTCCCCGAGTCCAGAGGGAGGAAGGTGCCTGCCCGTGGCCACACGGCTGGAAGGTGTCAGAGTTCAGTGGGCAGGACTGGGGGCGGGGGTCCTGGAAGTGCAGGCCGCGGGAGCCTCTACACAGCCTGGCTGGGTGTGCTGGGGTCCCCGGCAGGCATGTGTGCGGGTGTGTACGTGTGTGTTCTCAGCTTCCGGAGCTGCTGGCATCCTGTGGCTCGTGGCCCCAGGGGTCACCCTCTATGCCCGCCTCCCTCTCCCTCCTATGACACTCAGGAGGACCCTGGGGTGCTGCCAGGCCCAGGCTCCCCCAAGACTCCGTCCCACCTCGGGTGAGGCCTTCCCAGAGAGTCAGCCCCTTTAGGGACCCTCACCCTGCCTGGAGGCGCCACGTGCTACAGCTCCCAGCACCAGGACATGACCCCCATCCAGGCTGTGGTTTTTCTTCTGTGTTCTGCTTTGAAAACTCTTTGATAGGCAGAATTACAGAGAGACGTAAAGAGATCTTCCATCCAATGATTTACTCCCCAGATGCCCGCAGCCAACCCGAAGCCAGGAGCCAGGAGCCTCTTCTGGGTCTCCCGCACGGATGCAGGGCCCCAAGGCTTTGGGCCGTCCTCCACTGCTTTCCCAGGACACAGGCAGGGAGCTGGATGGAAAGTGGGGCAGCCTCCCGGGGATGCTGGTCCCACTGCCCTCGGCCCCAGGATTTTGGATCTTTGAATTGGGGTGTCACGTGGACTGTTTGAAGGCTCCATGTGCTCCATAGGCACCCCAGCTTTTGACCTCCCCACCCCAAGACACTCAATAGCACCTCTAGAAGGAGGGGCCCCACGAAAACACAGAGGGCCTGCAGCATGCCTGTGTCCCAACACCCCACCCTCCCCGCCCTTCCCACCTGTCCCCACAGTGTCGTGGGGGGCTTCTATTAGAAGGAGCCGGTCAGGCCCGGCATGATGGCTCAGTGGGTAACTCCTCGCCTTGCAAGCTCGGGGATCCCATATGGATGCCAGTTCATGTCCCAGTAGCTCCCCTTCCCATCCAGCTCCCTGCCTGTGGCCTGGGAAAGCAGTGGAGGACGGCCCAAAGCCTTGGGACCCTGCATCCGCGCGGGAGACCCGGAGGAGGCTCCTGGCTCCTGGCTTCGGATCAGCTCAGCTCTGGACCATTGTGGCTACTTGGGGAGTGAATCAGCAGCTGGAAGATCTTCCTCTCTGTCTCTCCTCCTCTCTCTATATCTAACTTTCCAATTAAAAAAAAAAGTAAGTAAGGAAGCTCACGGGAAAAAAAAAACACATCAAATTTTTTTTCTAAAACATTAGGAGCTTGCTTCTTGCCTGTTCACGCTCTGCTGGCCTGTGGTCCCTGACTCTCCCTTCCCCTCCCCTCCCCTCTCTTCCCACTCCCCTTCTTACCCTTGCCTCTCTCCCCCCTTTTTTTTTTTTTTTTAGTATTTATTTACCTGAAAGGCAGAAATACAGAGAGCAAGAAGAGGAGGGGGGAAGATCATTCCATCTGCTGCCCCACTCACTCCCCCAAAGGCCACAGCAGCCGGGGGCTGTGCAGGGCCGAAGCCAGGAGCCGCCAGCTGCATCCGGGTGTCCCCCACATGGGCGGCAGGGACCCTAGGGCATCCCAGGAGCATTCACAGGGAGCTGGCTCGTACGCAGAGCAGCTGAGATGGGAGCCAGCGCCCGTGTGGGGTCCTGTGCCCCGTGGCTCACCCCTGTGACTTTTGCACTTGTGGGATGTGTGGCCCACAGAGGACGGGCAACGTGCGGCCTGCTGTGTCAGGTGCCTCGCGCTGTGTTACTGCTGGATCGTGTCCAGCTCCCCTCGTGTGCTGGCCGTGTCTGCCCGACTCTGGTTCCTGGCTGTATCATGCTCCCCCCACCCGCGTGCCCTGGCCACTGAGTGGGAGGCAGGGGGCGTTCAGGCCAATGCTGCTGCAAGCTGGGGCGACATGGTGGCCATCCTGGCCCTTGTTCCAGACCAGCCACAGCCTGTGGTGGGGCCTCTTCGCTGGCCTGGGAGCTTGTTGTCTCCCCACATCCTGGCTAACGTGACACTGGGTCTGTCCCGTCACCCCAGGGCGGATGACCAGGTGTCCCGGTGTGCCCTGCTGGTTCTGGCTGGTGTGTGTGTGTGTGTGTGTTCGAATTCTTGGCCCACCCAGTCACTGGGCTGTCTGGCCTTGTTTCTTTGTTGAAAAGATTAGATTCAGAGACAGGAAGATGTGCCATCCACTAACGCACTCTCCGAATGCGTGCCACAGCCAGGGCTTGGCCTAACAGCCCGGAGCCTGGGAGCATCCAGGTCTCCAGGGAGTGCGTCCAAGTCAGGGGAGTGGAGGAGCCGTGGAGCCTGCCCAGCTATTGCGCCACCTGCCTGCTGTTCCCCGTGGGCGGGCTAGGTGCACCTGCTCTCCAGGCGCAGGCGCATACCTGCCTGGGAGGTTGGAGCGCCTCTGGGAGTCTGGTAGGTGTGTGGAGTTCCCTGGTCTATGAAGGCCATGTTGGGGACTTCTGTCCAGGGCTCATGGCTGCTGGCACAGGAGGGCCCCAGGCTCTGCCCTCGCCTGTTACCTGCTGGCCTTGGGCAGTGGGCGGGCGTGTGCCAGGGGCCAGCTGCTCAAGGCTCCTCCCAGTGTAGGCGGCCAGGTGGAGTGGGAGGCCTGGCCTCAGAGCCCGGAGGCTCAGAGCTGGGTAGTGGGCGGAGCTCTCTTCCCGACTCCCAGGGAGGAGTGTGTGGGGCCTGGGGCTTGTCAGTCACCTGTGGGACAGGCCACAGCACATCCCTGGGTGTCACCTCCGCACTCCAGGCTCATGCAGCTGGACGACACAGCAGCCCAGAGCGAGCCCTGGGCTGGGGGCAGGGAAGTGTGGGGGTCTCCTAGGTCCAGGAGGCCATGGGTGGCAGCGAGCACAAGCGATAACTTAGGTCCTGGCTGTGGCCTGGGTGACGGGGCTGGGTAGTGGTCTGCCTGACCCTGGGAACTGAGGGCTTGGACAGGGCTCTGGCAGTGGTGGCTTCCTGGGGAAGAGGGGGTGTTTGGGACCGCCCCCCTGTGAGATGATCACCTGTCCCAGATTCCAGAAACTGTGGCCAGTCCACCACGGGTGTAGTCACCCACTGTCCATGGCACACGCGGCCTCCTGGGTAGATTCCCACTTCTATGGGTGCCCCTGGCCTGGGCCTTGGACATGGGCTCTGGCCATGAGCTTCTGTGCTTTGGGGGGCTCCTCCTACACCATCAGCTCGGCTGCCCCAGCACCTGCCCCGGGTGCCCCAGTGGGGAGGGGGGGCGCTTAAGGGTGGACAAGTGGACAGAGGGCCTAAGAACCAAGGTGGCGTGTCTCTAGGTGCCTTGTCGCTGGAGAAGGGGGCCCTGCTGGAGGAGGGACCTGGCTAGAGAAGGAGGTGCCCCAGGTGGGGAAGGGGGGCCTGGGTAGAGGACGGGACCGGGCTGGAGGAGGGGGGCCTGGCTGGAGGAGGGGGCCCAGCTAAAGGGGAATCCTGGTTGGAGGAGGGGGTCTTGGCTGAGGAGGGGTGACCCCACTGCAGAAGCCGGCCCTGCCCTGATTCCTGGGTAGTGCTGCCCTCTGGTGCCCACAGCGGGGAGTGTTTTGGTGACTGCGGGATGGGGCAGTGAGATAGTGCCTCCTGCAGGCTGGCCTAGGAAGGGGCTACTGGTGCCTGATGGTGCCAGCCGTGTGAGGTTGTAGAGGGACCATGACCCCCCCCAACTTCCCACCGTGGCTCGTCCAGCCCTGGACGCCGCTGCTGACAGGAGTGGACCGGGATGGCCAGTCACACACTACTGCCTGGGGCCCAGGCTCTGCTCCCTGCAGGTAGACCAATACCCGGGCCCCCCACCCCCTACAGGCCAGAGACACGGGACTGGCTTGAGGCTGCTGCCAGCGACCGTCCCCAGGCGAGGAAAGCTTGTATTTCTGAGGTCCCTGATGGTTTCTGCTGGCGTCGCCGGCTCTGGGAAGTAGGCCCCCTCTGTAGCCACCCCGGCCTGCAGGTGCACGGAGGGTTGGAGACTGCGGGTGGCCCGGCCCTCGTGCTCAGGCGCTCTCTTGTCTGTCCCCTGTAGGTGTCGTGGTCCCCGCTCGCTGCCGCCATGGGGTCTGAGGACCACGGGGCGCAGAACCCCAGCTGTAAGATCATGACTTTCCGCCCGACCATGGAGGAGTTCAAAGACTTCAACAAATACGTGGCTTACATCGAATCGCAGGGCGCCCACCGGGCGGGCTTGGCCAAGGTGGGTGCCCCCGTCCATTTTCGGGGTGTCTTTGTTACCTGCTCAGCTCAGGAGGTTCCTTGGGGGTGCTGGGGGCGTTTTGTATGATGGAGGGGACAGATGTGGGGATGTGTAGGGGCGGCGTGGGTGAGCATCATGCGTGAGTGGACCAGCAGGCAGGAGGCCGGCGAGCGGTCGTGTTGCCGCACCCCTCCTTCTGCCACGCTGTGACTCCAGCAGGTGCAAGGAGCGTCTACCCGGCTCCGGGCACTTCCATTTGTTCCCCATGGGCCCTCCGGTCCCTGAGTGAGCTGTGGGGACCCCTCAGCTGCCCCCCTCAGCTGCTCCCCTCCGCCCAGGCAGGTGTGTGTGTGTGCCCATGGCTGGAGGTGGGTGGGGCTTCCTGGTGACATCTGTATTTGATTACTCACCCCCAAAGACCTTCAGGGCCTGATGGAGCTAGGGTGGGGGGTGGGGCTACGGGCATCCACGCTGGGGTGCTGGGCAGTTGTCAGTTGTCCTGGTCAACTCCCCGGCCATGTGCTCTGGGGGTCCCCAAGGGGCTGGGCTGGGAGCAGCCGCAGAGGGGCTTGGTGTGGACTCTGGCTTGGGGGCTTCCACTGCCAGCGGAGTCCCTGCAGTGGAGCGGGGGTGGAGCTCCATCCCACTTGGTGGCTGGCCTGTCGACTGGCAGGGCAGCCTGTTTCTGCCTGCTGGCTTGGGTCGGGGGCTCAGCGGGAAGGGCCAGCCGTAGGCCCGGGTGTGCATCAGAGATGCCCGGGTCTCTTCTTTTTAGATTTATTTATTTTTATTAGAAAGGCAGATTTACACAGAGGAGAGACAGAGTGGAAGATCTTCCCTCTGCTGGTTCTCTCCTCAAGTGGCTGCAATGGCCAGAGCTGAGCCAATCTAAAGCCAGGAGCCAGGAGCTTCCTCCAGGTCTCCCACATGGGTGCAGGGTCCCAAGGCTTCGGGCCGTCCTCCACTGCTTTCCCAGGCCACAAGCAGGGAGCTGGATGGGAAGGGGAGCAGATGGGACACAGACCAGTGCCCATATGGGATGCTGGCACTTCAAGGTGGAGATTAGCCAGCTGAGCTGTCACGCTGCGCCTGCCCCTCCCCACACCCTGCCCCAGGTCTCTTTCTGGAGGGGCTTTTGGTGGTCCGGGGCCAGGGGCCTCCTCTCGGATCCCAGTGGTGAGAGGTGAGGCCTGTGCTGCCTCTGTCCTCAGGGCTTCCCCACAGGCCTCGGCTCACTCCTTCTTCCTGCTGGGCCTGTTGCCTCGCACAGGTCAAGCGAGGACAGTGCATCCCACGCATGACCACAGATGGCGTGCTCGGAGGGGCGGACCAGTGCCTGGGGTCCTCAGCTGTGCATCCTGTAGTCGATGGCACAGGACTGCCGTGGGCCTGCCTGGTCTGGTCAGCCGATGCCTCTGGGCGGCTTTGGAGCTGCTCCGTGTTTGTGGAAATGTCTAGAAGCAGGAGATCGAGGCGCTGGGCACGTGAGGGCTGTGGTGGTAGCAGTCAGCCTTTGGCCATGCGGCCTATGCCAGCCACGGGCACCCAGACAGATGCCCACTGTGTGGGAGGACACAGGAGTACCTGGAAGGAGCTGCCTCAGCCCTCAGTACTTGGGGTACCAGGGTTGTCCTGGGGGGTGGTCCTGCCTGCCCCCACTCTGTGCCAGGGGCACCCCCTGTGCTGACAGCCACAGATGTCCCCAGACACAGCCTAGTGACCCCAGCTGAGAGCTGCTCACACAGGGCATTGGTTCTGGTCGGTGGCCCGTGGACATGCCAAGCCGACTGTGGACGTGATGGGTGGCTGGACCAGGGCTCTGTGCAGCACCCTGTGCAGCCACTGGAGGGCGCGGACGCACACAGTGTCTGCTGTGGAAAGCAGGTGCCTGGGCCGAGGCCAGCGTGCTGGGGTGGACCTGGGCTCCTTGCTGTGGCAGACCCTGGGGACAGCAGGGCTGGTGGCTCACGGACCCACATGGGCGACCCCCGATGGAGCTCTCGGCTGCTGGCATCCGATGGGCCCAGCCCTGGCTGCTTGTGGGTGGGTCCTGGGGAGTGAGGCAAGCGGGTGGGCCTGGGCAGTCTTGGCAGGGGGCCGCGGGCGCTGCCAACCCCCCGCCTGTGTCCCGCAGATCATCCCCCCTAAGGAATGGAAGCCGCGCCAGACGTACGACGACATCGACGATGTGGTCATCCCAGCCCCCATCCAGCAGGTGGTCACGGGCCAGTCGGGGCTCTTCACGCAGTACAACATCCAGAAGAAGGCCATGACCGTGGGCGAGTACCGGCGCCTGGCCAACAGCGAGAAGTACGTGGCCTTGGCCGGCCTGGGGTGCCTCCCTTCGCCCACTCCATGCATCCTACGGGCACGCATGGCGGGCACCGCTGTCCCTTCCCTGGGCCGCCCCCATCTCCTCCCTGCAGCCACCGGGAGGGGCTGCCCGGGGCCGTGCATGGGTGCTCCGAGCAGAGCCCTGACCCGGCCGCCGGTGTTGCTGTCCGCAGGTACTGCACCCCGCGACACCAGGACTTCGATGACCTGGAGCGAAAGTACTGGAAGAACCTCACCTTCGTGTCGCCCATTTATGGGGCCGACATCAGCGGCTCGCTGTACGACGAGGTGGGAGCCCAGGGCTTGATGTCTGGGGTGCTGGGGGGGCAGTTGTGCTGAGGGAGGGCAGCGGGAACCGAGTTGGGCTCCAGAGCACCGAGACTTTGAGCAGAGGGAGAAGGTGTGGCGGCATTTGTTCCGGCTAGTTCATCGCCCGTCCCCTCATCCCCTCATCCCCACCCCACGCGTGTGGTGTCCCGGCACCCCCCGACCCCTGTGGGTGTTTGCCCTGTGCCCTGGCTGTGAGTGCAGTGCCTGCCCTGACTGGCTGCTCTGGTGGGCCTGCTGCCCGGCGCAGCATCCATACAGGACGCCCTGTGTGGCTTGGAAGGGCTTTGATCAGATGTGTTCCTGCGAGTGCCGGCTCTCAGGCCCCGGCCTGCTGGTTTATAAACTGACCTTGGGAAGTGAGGGCCTGGCCCCCGGGTGGGGGGACGTCTGTGTCGCCCACGTGCTAGGGCCCCACCACGGGTGGCACGGCCGCATGCAGGCACCCACAGCAGGGGCCCCAAGCGGGCATCCCATACAAGGGCCCGTGGTGGCCTGCAGAGCCTTGCCTCGCTGGCCCCGGGGTGCCCAGTGGCACGGTGGCCTCGGGCCTGACCGCCCGCCACCCCGCAGGACGTGTCGCAGTGGAACATCGGGAACCTACACACCATCCTGGACATGGTGGAGCGCGAGTGTGGCACCATCATCGAGGGCGTCAACACGCCCTACCTCTACTTTGGCATGTGGAAGACCACGTTCGCCTGGCACACGGAGGACATGGACCTGTACAGCATCAACTACCTGCACTTCGGGGAGCCCAAATCCTGGTCAGCGTGTGGGGCGGGGCCTGAGGGGGCGCTGGCTGTGAGTGGGCGTGGTCTGAGGTTGGGTGGAGTTGGACTGGAGGGTCGGGGCTGGACCAAGGGGGCGGGGCCTGGGGCCAGGGCGGAGCTGGATGTGAGTGGGTGGGGCCTGTGGCCAGGGTGGGCCGGACCGGAGGGGCGGGGCCTGAGGGCAGGGTGGGGCTGCATGGCAGGGTGGGTGGGGCCCAGCTGCTTCTCCCAGCAGGTGTAGGAGGGACAGTTATCTTCCAGCAGGAGGACACTTCCAGGGTCCTGGAGCTTGTCGCTGGCACCCCAGGGTCCCTCGTAAGCTGGGATGAGGCAGGGTGTCCCAGGGCCTCACAGCTGGTCCCTGACAGGGAGCTTGCGGCTGCACCCCAGGGTCCTTCATAAGCTGGGATGAGACAGGGCGTCCCCAGGCCTCACAGCTGGTCCTCCTGGGAGTTTGTGGCTGCACCCCAGGGTCCTTCATAAGCTGGGATGAGACAGGGCGTCCCCGGGCCTCACAGCTGGTCCTCCTGGGAGTTTGTGGCTGGCACCCCAGGGTCCCTGTGAGCTGGGATGGGACACTGTCCAGGCCTCACGGCTGGTCCTCAACAGGGAGCTGTGCTGAGTATTGTCTTGCAATGGCCTGTTGACCCCCACGCGTGCTGTGGCTGTCACATACCGTCCATCCCATCCAGCCTGGCAGCAGCAGCAGGGACCCCAGAGCGCTCCTTCCCGCCCCGCTCCGTGTCAGCTGCTGATTCCTGAGCTGACCTGCCGGGCGGCCCCCGCCTCTCCCAGCTGTTCTGGCTCGCTGGCCATACTGTTGGCCCCCTGACTTCTTGTGCACTGTGGCCTGGGCTCTGCTGGTCATCTCCCCGGGGTGGTGTTCCAGTTCAGTGCCACAATCACACATATGCATGGGAACGTGTGCACGTGTGTGTGTGTTGGGGACCCCAGTGTAGACCCCAGCATGGACCGTGGTGTGAATGTGTTACTCTGGCCTTGCAGTTTGGAGGGAGGGACCAGGCTCCTGTCCTGCCCCCCTGATGGCCACTAGGTGGCGCTCCCACCCTTCCACTCAGCCTGGGCTGCGTGGCCATTTCCCAGGTCCTTCCAGTGCCCTGGAGATGTGGCTTTGGGGACCCCGGACTGGGGAGGGGAGGAGAGCTGTGAGTCGGCCCGCAGGAGCAGTGGGCACCAGATGGCCTTGTCCCCCCAGATCGCTGTTTCAAACAAAACCAAACCCGTGAAAACCTAGGAGGAAGGAAGCCAGCCGCGGCCAGCCCTAGCGGGCAGGTTGGCCTCACGGACCTTGGGTGAGGGGACTCGCCCAGGAGACAGGCCCGAGGCGGGCAGTGCTGGGCAAGGCCAGGCCACTGCAGGGGGTTGGGTGGGGGACCTTAGCGAGGATCCAGTGCCACCTGGTCGCTCCACGGGGTCAGGGTGGGGGTGGGGTCGCTGGCTCACTGGTTGGGCAGGGCTGCATGCAACAGGGTGGTGGCCTCCAACTGGACTCAGGTGTCTGATGTGACACGGGGTGTCCCAGCACCCCTCGCCCTGCACTCTGCACAGGCAGCACCCGGGGAAGCATGGCCCGGGTTGTGGGCGGCTGGACGTGTAGGAAGGGGCCTTCCACGGTGAAGCCCCTACAGAGGGTGGGGACACAGGGGCCTGGGCTGGGACAGCCGTGTGTGTGAACGCTGGTCTGCACCGCGGCCTTGACCTCTGCCTGCTTGCTGTGCTCTCCACCAGGAGGGCTGAGCCCCACAGGCTGGTCTGACGCCCCCATGCCCGTGTCCACGAAGCCCTGAGCACCCACGGGAGGTCCCTGGACGTGATAGGCAGGGCCGGAGACAGCAGTGTCCATCTTGGCAGCACGAGCCCCAATGGTACTGAGTTTTTGGTTTTGTGTGTGTACAAATATATGTATCTAAATACAAGATTTATTTATTTGAAAGGCACGAGTGACAGAGAAAGATTTTCCACTTTTGGTTCACTCCCCAAGTGTTCACGAGGGCCTGGGCTAACTGGCCAGAGCCAGGAGCCTGGAGCCTCCTCCGGGTCTCCCACGCGGGTGCAGGGTCCCAAGGCTTTGGGCCGTCCTCCACTGCTTTCCCAGGCCACAGGCAGGGAGCTGGATGGGAAGTGGAGCAGCCGGGACACGAACCGGCGGCCCTATGGGATGCTGGCTCTTTCTGGGGGAGGATTAGCGAGTTGAGCCATCATGTCAGCCCTTCCCCCTCCCCACTTGCTCTTGATGTCAGCTGTGCTCGCGAGTGAGACTGGCAGCTTCGCGTCTGGCTGCCGGGGATGCCCTTGCACACGTGGGCCTCAGCGCCTGGGCTCCTGACGTGGGGCAGGAGAAGCTGACCAGCTGGGGTGGGCTCCTTGGACAGCGCCTGGGGGGAAGGGTGTGATAGGCTGTCCTGGGGTGCAGTGGTTGCTTGCCCCCAGCTGGCCACGGAGCCAGCTGCCTTAGGGCCTTGGGGCAGCCCATGGGGCAGTGCCTCCCTGCTGGCGGCACCTGGAGGCCCGGGGCACAGCACACAGGACTCCAGAGGAAGCCTGCTTTGGGCCCTGGACCGTGTGGGAGGTCCTGGGCCATGGGGGGTCCACAGGGACCCCTCCATGCCCCGTTGCCTAGCCCAGCACCTCTTAGCCTTCCTCGGGCACAGGTCTCTGTGGCGTCAGCTGGGCTGCAAGGAGGTGATGTGGGCTGGGAGTGAGAGGGGCCAAGCCCGGCCCCGTCCCAGGGTTAGTGGCCTCAGCACGCTGGGCTGTCGCTGGGGGCGGCAGGAGGCCGAGAGGCCGAGCCTTCCTCCTCCCCCTGCTCAGCCCAGCCTGGGCCCTGCTCCCCAGGCTTCGCGATTAGCCCTGGAACGTGTCATCCTTACCTTGCGCTGTCATCCTTGGGGCCACCGTGGGGGGCACTCGTGCTCGGCAGGCGGGCGCTGTGGGCCTGAGAGCGGAAGCTGCCATCGGGCAGCTTGTCCCCTGTCCCCCTGTCTCCCTGCAGGCTGGCGCGGACATGGTGGCCCCGTCTCTGGGGCTGTGGTACTGGCAGGCCCTGAGCGCAGGGGCGGCTGGGGGTCCCAGGCAGCAGGTGCTCCGATGCAGAGCCAGCCGCCGGCATCCCTGGGGGTTGGGCCTGGGAGACGGGCCAGCGGAGCCGGGAGGTGAGGGTGAGTGCTGGGTTCCTGCTGGCTGGGTTTATCAGTTTCATCTACTTTGCTGCCCTATCCGTCCGGTGAAAGACACTTTGTCTGCATTGGGCTCGCTGCGAGGCTTAGGAGGTGACCAGGGGCTGCCCTGCCCCGTCTCGCGTCGCGGTTGCCGGCCAGGTACATGCAGGACACATGTCATCTCCCTACCCCCCCCCCCCGGAGGATGTGATGGTCCCCCAGAGCCCTTGCTGACCTAGCCCGGCTGGGGAACTAGCCAGGCACTCCACTGAAAGCCCCCTAGGCTGGGTGGCCACACTGCAAGAGGAAGTGCTATCCACGGGCCTCGCTCACATGAGGCGAGGGGGCGCTGTGTCAGGGTCCCCACCATGTGAAAAAAATTTTTTTTTTTAACAAAATACTTTAATTACCAGAAAAACATGGTAACGAACAGAACAGCCTGGTGTCCGCCTCCCACGCTGCACAGATGGGAACATTCCGGCAAGTGTCTGCCAGCGGGGCCCCGGGGCTGCTTGGCTCACCTTCCTTGGGGTGGGGCGGTGGGAGCTTCCTGCCACGCAGCCCAGATCAGTGTGGGACCCCAACAGCTTGCAGGGTCCCTGCCCGGGGATCCCAGGGTTGGAATCCCCGGGTGGGACTTTCTTTCTCTCTCTCTCTTTAAGCTCACCTGCCACAGGTACTTTACCTCCGGGCAGTGAACCTTAAGTGCCCGCGGCAGCTGGGCCAAGTTGGGAGCCCAGACTCCAGGCCACAATTCCCATGGGCTGGACTTGAACCGTCACTGACTGCCTCCCAGGGGGTGTATGTTAGCAGAGAAGTGGGAGTTGAGAGCTGAGCCGGGATTTGAACCCAGGCACTCAGCCACAGGGTGCGCTGCCCTCATGCCCGCCCCTCGGCTCGGTTCATCTGGGATCTGGGTCCCTCCCGGTCAGGTGCAGTTGTAGGATGGGCCGAGGACCAGGGTGCCCCCATCACATGTTCAGCCCCAGCAGGTCCCCTGGTGGGCAAGCTCTGCTGTCGCCGGCAGGCAGGCGGTGGCTTGACACGCTGCCCTGCAGTGCCAATCCTTCAGCAAGCATTACTTACAAGGATAGAGTGTAGTAAATGGTGCCTGGGTGTCGAGTCCCGCTAGCACCCCCGTGTGGCCGGCCCGGACTCTGCAGTCCTTGTTCTCCATGGCAGGGCAGTGTGGAGCAGCCCACGTGGACTGCCCTTCCAGCTCCTGTGCCATGGCCGTGTCCCTTGGCTGCTACTGGACGTGGCCTCCTTGTCGCAGCCACCACAGCGTGGGCTTGTGGCTGCAGAGCTTGGAAGGCGTGTGACCTGGGCTGACCGCCAAGCCTGCCTGCCTAACCCCTGCCTGTGGGTGCCCTTGGCACGGGGCGAGACCTGGTTGGTGAAAAGTGGCAGGGACTTGAAGGAGTGGGAGAGAAAAGCCCCCTTTTCCATGGCCTCCCGGCAGCTTCAGTAGGCCCCAGGAGCTGGGGCTCTTGAGGAGTGGGGGAGGTCGGGGCTTTCATTACGCTCCCACGCACAGTACCGGGCCTGGGAGCCCCCAAGGTGGGGTTGGGGGAAGCCCCTGGCAGTGCAGGATGGGACCAGAGTCCCCACCTGGGGTGCGCTGTCCACGCAGGAGGAGCAGGGCACCCAGCTTGAGGCAGACAGAGCAAGCAGCGTTGGCGTTCTGGGGAAGTCCGGGGCTGGGGATTGCTCTGGGAGGGAGCGTGCAGCCACTCCTCCCAGGGCTCACGGAGGAGCCAGGGCTGCTGGCTGCTGGAGCAGATGGGCCTTTGTGCGAAGCAGGAGCCCGCATCGCAGACATCCTCCCCGTCTCCCCGTCTGTTGGCCGGGTGCTGCTTGTCCCTTGGTCCCCCCATGCCATGCAGGCGCTGTGAGTCAGGGCTAGGGGTCGCCCCAGCCCCGCCACTCCGTTTTCCTGTGTGAGCGGAGGCTGTGCGGGAGGGAGGGGAGGTGGGGGGCTGGGAACAGGAGAGGCTGTTAATCTCTGCTCCCCCACCTCCCATTCCACCCAGCAGGAGTGAGCCGGGGAGAGAGCAGACCCTGGCTCACGGTGCTAATGGCCCTTGCTTAGCAGCTTCCCTGCTGGGGTCGGGCTGCCTTCAGCAGAGCCTGCTTAACCCATACTGTGTGAACATGACGCGACCCTGCCGATGCCAGAGCTGGGGCACGGCCCCCGGGAGGGGTAGACGTCTAAGCAGAACTGGAACTCCCAGGCTGGGGCTGCTTTCCTGTCCCCTCCAATCCCCAGGGGCTCCTCTTGCCCCCACACAGACACACACCTGCCAGCAGGTCCTGGCTTGGTGTTCGTTCGGTCACCAGTGGCCCTGGTCTCTGTCCTGGCCTGGTCCCTCCACCCCCACGCCCTTCTCTGGTCAGGGCAGCCTGGGGAGGCCCCAGCACAGGTGCCCACGGCGCGGGAGGGGCCTGGGATAGAAGCAGTGAGCTAGGGGGCTGCAGGAGCTGACGCCATCAAAGGTGCTTGGTGGGGGCTGCCAGGGGTTAAGGGCCTGGCTCTCACTGCCCTGCCCAGCCCTGCCCAGCCCTGCCCAGCCCTGCCCAGCCCTGCCCAGCCCTGCCCTGCCTCCAGGCAACCACAGGAACACCCTCAACTAGCTGGCACCTGTGTGGCTGTGACCTTGGTCTTGTCGCCTGCAGGGGCCCCGGGGCTGGGGTCAGGCCCCTGCCCTTCTGCTTTGTACAGGGCACACCAGGAGCCCACCCCTCACTGGAGGGCAGCAGGCAGGGAAGGGCAGTGGCTGTGCCCGGCTGTGTGAGATGCCAGGTCCCCTGCAGCCATCCCCGTGTTAGCAGAGGATGAGGGCAGGAGGGGAGGAGGAGGCAGGAGGGGTCTCAAGCAGCCTCCATGCCCAGATCGCTGCCCACCAACCCCATGCCAGGCCTCCTCCTGTCCTTTCACAGTGCTGGTTGGCACCCCTCCCCCTTCCTGTGCCCACACGCTCCCAGGACTGCCGGCCCGGTGTGTGTGGCTGTGAAAATGTCGCTCTTGGCAGTCGCAGCGCGGCTGGTGGGAGATAGCAATCCACCGCCCGTTGTCCCGTGAAATGATGCACTTCAGATAACGCGCGTTCTCGGGAGCAAGCCTCAGCGGACCCCGATCTGATCTCCGAGCACAGTGTCTGTGTCGCTGCGTTCAGCCCTCCTGCATAGATACAACTAGGATTTCCCTGGAGGAGCGGGGCACGTCCCTGCTCAGTGCCAGCCGGAGGCTGCTGCTCTCAGGACAACTGTGCAACCGGGCTGAGCCCTGGTCATGGTAGAAACTGGGGCCCCATGTCCCCCTGTTTGCCCAGTAGCCTCTGGGTGTGCCAGGTGGGTCCATGTGCCTGGAGTCCCGCCAGGGTCAGACATCTCTGGGTACAGGCAACCTGGGTGTGGCCTCTGCTCTCTGGGAAGGAACCCTCTCAGGCGTGAACCGTGCCTCTGGCACAGGCTGGCTGTGCTCACGGAAGACCTCCCTGGGTGGGCGCTGTGCCCTGTGAGCTGGAGGGTGGGCAGGCTGTAGAGGGGGCACCTGTGACCTGAGTCCTTAGGGTGCTGGGCTCAGCCCTGGGGGCAGGGGAGCCAGCTCTCTGGTCCCGAGTGAGTGGCCTGTAGCCTTGCACTTCCACTTGGCACCCCGGAGCGCAGCACGCAGGGGCACATATACCGAGGCCTGCGGCAGTCTGGCCTGCACACCACACTGTCCCCAGGGCTGCGGAGGGGTGGCTGGCTCTGAGTTGCTCTTGGCATGCGTCGGCCCCGGCCTCCTTGTTTGAGTGAGCTGGCGGGACAGACACTGTAAAGTTATCTTTCTCCCTGCCTGCGGCGGGCTGAGCTGGTGCTTCCGAAGGGCTCTGGGCAGCCCCAGGCCCCGCAGCAGCCCCGAATCTCCAGAGCAGGAAGTCGTGTGGGTCTGTGGGTGGTGAGGGTATGGCACCTGTCTCCTTGTTTCGAGACCCCCTTACAGGCTCTGAGTCCCTGGCGGGGGACCACTGCCGTGGTGGAGAGCAGGCGGTGTGGGGTCTTAGGTCGCTGACCGACAGGACCACTAGGGGGCGAGTAAAGTTGGGGACGCAGGGTCCCCTGTGTCCCCAACCACAACACCCACTCTACCTGTCTTCCCATCCCCGTGGCCATCGGCCGGCCGGTGCCTCGCGTGTGGCAATTGTGACCAGCAGCTCCCCGAGCAGGTCCTGCCCCCGGCCGGCCACACTCATGTTCCTCTCGCCGACACACTCGTCTGGGTCTTAACCCACGGGTATTGGCTTACTTATCCCCCATTGTTCTTGGTAATAATTCTGAACCATTAGAGGGGAAAATTATATTCCGAAATGCTGTTTCACACTTTATTTGTTTGATGATTTAGAGCGATAGAAAATAGCACATTTGCTGGCTTTTATAGTCTGATAATTATTCACATCCATCAAGCCATTCCAGGGGAATAAACAAAACACCAAGAAAATTACACTATTAATAGCATCCTGCATGGCGGCCAGGAAGACCTCCCCCGCCCCCCACCCCATCCCGGCCATGGCAGCCGCCCCTCCTCAGGGACACCACCCTCCAAGGTGGTCTCCCCACTTGTGTCTTCTCCCTGACCTGGCCTTGTTGCCCAGTCTTGTCTGCATGGCCGCCTGGGGTCATGGTGGATGTGGGGAGAGCCATGCCTGTCTCTGCTGCAGGCCTTTGTGGAAATGCCCCAAGTGTGGGAACTAGGAGACAGTTTAGGGCAGCTGCGGGGGGTGATGGCCGAGAGGTGAGACAACGTGGGCTGCCCGCGTGTCCCTGCACCTGGGTTGGCTTCTCGAGGCACTGTGCCACTCCAGCCACTGACTTAGCAAAATGCCAGGGGAGCGAGCCCCGCACTGACTGCCCTCTCCCTGGCTCTGGCCACCCTATCACCTACCTGCCTTGCTGGAAGCTTCCTCACTGCCCTGCCTACCCGTCCATCTCCCAGCCCCCAGAGGACAGCAGGTCGCTGGCCTGGGAGGGCACCCAGTTGTTACCCCAGGCTCAGGACAGTGCCGACGTGGTGCCCAAGGCAAGACCACAGAGGTTGGGCCCTGGACTCAGGAGGCTGCCATGTGGCTGGCAGACCCAGAGGGGACATGGGGAGGCGCATGGCTGGGACCTGAGCAGGGCCAGCGAACTGACGGCATGTGCAGTGCCCAAGTCGGGGGTGAGGGCAGTTCGGCTGGGGCACTGCCCATTGTCCCACTCGGTTGGGGGTGCAAATGCCCAACAAGTGCTGGCCACCTGGGGTCGGGGGCGGCAAAGCAAATTGATCTGGTAGTGAAGTGACTGTAAACAGGAACCCGCTCTGTTTACGGCTCCAGGGGGGCTCATGGGAGCCAGACGCCTCCAGCCTGCTTAGCGAGGAGACATTTCAGTGCCAGCAGCCGCTGTACCCCTCCACCCCAAACCACAGCCACAGGTCAGAAGAGCCCCAGTGGGGTACTGGATGCTAGCTTTTCATGCTTCCTTGGGGACCCCCAGGCCGTGCTCTGGGGACCCTTCTTCTTATTGTTTTTTTTTTTTAATTTATTTTATTTTTATTACAAAGTCAGATATACCGAGAGGAGGAGAGATAGAGAGGAAGTGGAGCTGCCGGGATTAGAACCAGCAGCCATATGGGGTCAAGGAAAGGACCTTAGCCACTAAGCCACACTGCCGAGCCCTGGGGACCCTTCTTCTATGAGAGAGGGGCCATCATACCTGCTGCCCACTGGCCCAGGAAGGTTGCCAGGCTGGCTGCATCCTCTCCCGCCCATCACAGCTTTCCATGACACCTGCTGCCTACGGTCCCCCAAGAGCTCCAGCCTCGCGTGGACATGGAGTAGCTCTCAGGCCTCTCAGGATGCTGGGTGGGCCACCTCAGGTGGGCTGGGCAGTGCAGTGTGACCCTCGCCTGTCACCACCACCGGGCTCTCAGGGTGGCGGGAGGCACAGAGCCCACAGCCTAGCCACCCCCCACCCATCCCGCCGTGGGCCTCACGCTCCCTCGCGGGGCCACTGTCACACGCGCTCAGCCGGGATCCTGCAGTCTGTACTCTCCGATAATGGGGAGAGCGGCGTTCCAATGTATTAAACTTTTAGCATCCACCAGATTCAATTAATCTTATCTATACAACTCCCAATTACAGGCGGTAATTAAGTGAAAGCAGCATTGTAGCTGGGGACGTGGCATCTATCATTGCAGCCTTGGAATCCTAACGCAGCCCCCCCAGGCTCCCCACCTCCCCGGGGTCTTCCCCCGGGGCTGACCAGGAGTGGGGGGGTCGTTAATCCTGCCACACTGCTGGGTTTGGGATAAGCTGTTATCAGGCGTCTGTGAATGATAAAAAGCTTTTGGGAAGACCTCAGCTTTGTCCATGTGGGGCCCATTCTGGCAACAAGGGGTTGAAGATGCTTGGGTCGCCTCTGTTGGGGGCTGGGGCTGGGAGCAAGCCCAGAAATTAATTATTTGTTTATGGTAAGATTACGGAAGACCACATGCTCGACTCAGCCTCTCTCTCCCTCACCCGCTGTTAGTAAAAAAAAAAAAAAGAAAGAAAAAAGAAAACAACCCAGGGCCCTGATTGGAGTGGCTGGTTCCTTCTGGTAGTTTCCATAGCCCCGGGTCCTGTACCGTGAGGGCTGACGGAGAGGCGGTGGTGCTGGGGTCATACTGTGGCTGCTGAGCCTGGACCAGTCCTTGGGGCGGGGCTGTCCTGGGCACCACAGGGTATGTGGAGCGAGGTCAGTGTCCCCAGCTACAACCTGCCAGGAGCATCACCTGCCCTCTGGCTTTGCATGTGAATTTGGCAGGTTAGACCAGCATGTGTGAACTGAGGAAGACAGAATTTTCTCTGCTCCTTATTATTACTTTTTTTTTTCCCTCGGCTGGCTCCCAGGAACAGAGAAGAAGGCTTGGCAGGCCTGGGGGGCAGGGCAGTGAGAAGCCCCCAGTTCGGGGATCTGGGGACCCCCAGCCAGCGGTTTTTCGGGGCTCTCTGCCTTTTGGTCCCTCAAGGTTTTCTGCTGTCACCGTGGGGGGGGGGGGGGTGCGTCGTCATTGCTGTCAACAAGCTGGTGGCCTTAACCTTGTTCCTCTGTCCGCCGGCCCCTCCTGCCCTCCACAATCCCCTCCTGCTGCCTTGCCCACGGCCAGTTGCAGTTCACCCTTGATCCAGCCAGGTCTCCCTGAGGCTGTGGCGGCCACGCCAGCCCGCATCTCATGCACCTCCTTTCTCTCGTAGGTACGCCATCCCGCCGGAACACGGCAAGCGCCTGGAGCGGCTGGCCATTGGTAAGTGTCTGTGCCCAAGAGGTGGGGCGGCCGGGTGACACCCTGGGTGGGCTGGCTGCCCGTGCAGGCGTCCTTTGGGAGTGGCTCTGTGGTCAGAGTCGTGGCTGCCACGTCTCCCGGTACCTGGGCCCTGGGCGGTGTGATTTGTCTCTTAGAATTCATGAGCCTCAGCCTTGGCCTGGGCGCCGTGGTGCACCTGCCTCCCAGGGTCTCAGCAGCGGCTCTGGGCCTGGCTACAGCTTGGTTCTTCTGCAGCAGGGGTGTGTGTGTGTGTGTGTGTGTGTGTGTGTGTGTGTGTGTGTGTTGGGGGGGTCACTCCTGAACCCTGTGCAGGTGTCTGCCTACCCTTGGGTGCCCTTTGCAAATGTCCCTGCCAACCCCTGCCATCAGGCTACATTCATGTCTTTGTGGGAATTCTTGGACCCAAGCACTGTAGAGAGGAGGAGGAGGTGGTGGTGGAGGGGTCCCAGGGAGGAGGTGGTGGTGGGGTCCCAGGGAGGAGGTGGTGGTGGAGGGGTCCCAGGGAGGAGGTGGTGGTGGGGTCCCAGGGAGGAGGTGGTGGTGGTGGGGTCCCAGGGAGGAGGTGGTGGTGGTGGTGGGGTCCCAGGGAGGAGGTGGTGGTGGGGTCCCAGGGAGGAGGTGGTGGTGGGGTCCCAGGCCCCGTCCAGGGAGAAGCAGGGAAGGACTGGGACGGCAGGTGCCCAGGCTGGGAAAGCAGCCGACATCTGGGCTGCGTTGGCACCAAGTTCCCTGGGCACCGCCCCCTCCCACTGAGGGTACCTGACAGGGCTGCTGGAGGGACCCTGGAGCAGCCCTCGCCCCGTCGACACCTGTCCCCTTGGAAAGGCCCGAGTGCCCGTGGGCGCCTGCGACACAGCAGGGTTGTGTGGCTCAGGGCTGTGAGGACCCTGAGGGCTGTGGGTACAAGGTCAGCCTTCAGCAGATGGCAGGGCCGCGTCGCACTTGTCTGTAAAGTGCTGGAGGCTCTGGGAGAAGCCAGGCTCCCCCACCCGCTTTTCCACTGTGGCTAGAGGCGCCACCCTTGTCTGTTCTCTGGCTCCGATGGAGACCTCCCCGGGTGGCCCCAGCTGGGTGTGCTGGCTCAGTGTTAGGAAATGGAGGAAGGACCCCCCCACACACACACCCACAGCCAGCTGGCCAGGCCGGGCTGCCTCCCACTGGGCTGTTCCCGTACTATCCTCCCGGGCGCAGGCCCAGCGCCCTAGCCTTCGCCTGGGAGGAAAGCCTGGCATGATTCCAGGCCTGTGCTGGGGCTGCAACCCCGATGTCGCCACCAACCTCAGGAGATGGCTGCGATGGACTGGCGGCCTCCGGATGGGCTCGCTGGGAGAGCCATGAGGGGTTGGCTCGCTCGGTGCAAATCACCAGGATTTCGTGCCTTTATTAGAGCTTTAATGAGAGCCACTTAAACGGTGCATTAAAAAGAGGAAGTGCGGGCAGGCGGCAGGCGCACTCTAACTAATGGGAGTGCGTGAGTTGCCGGGCTCAGCCATCCCAGAACCTCGCCCTTGAGGCTCCGGCTCACTACATGCCCTCGTGTCTGCCCAGTGTGTGCACACGCACCCCACAGGGCCCTGGCCTTCCAGGAGGGGCCTTACTTGCCGCTATGGGGCAGGGATGTCCCGGAGCACCCATCCAGCCACTGGCCTCACCCCTCCCCCTCCCGTGTCCATGGCCTCGAGTCTGCAGGCCTGCAGGGGGTCGTGGCTGCAGGTGGATGTGGCAGCAGGGAGCCTGGGGGCCCTGGGACTTCTAGGTCCACCTCACAGTGTGTGCTGGCCCCTCTGCCTCCTGTTCACAATTACTGCAATCACTCCAGGAGCCCTGGTGAGCAGGTGCCACAGCAGCCTGTCGCCTCCCGAGGGGCTGGCCCCTGGGGACAGCCTGAGCCGTGAGCGTTCCTCAGCTTCAGTTCCAGGACCGAGCACCCCACCCTGAGGGTGCGGGTCCCTCTGGGAGGGCTGGGGGATGTGTCCAGCCACATTGGGCTTAGTTCTTATTGATTGAACAGCAGCTCAAGTGTGGTAGTTTGATGGTCAATGGGGGCTGGGAGGATGGATGGGAGCCCCTACCGTGCAAACCCCCTTCAAGTCCACGGGCCAGAGGCTTCCCCACTAGGGGTGCAAGCTTGGTTGCTTCTACACAGGACTGGTGGCTAGGCCTCACTCTCCGCCCCCATCTCTATCCGGTGTGGCCCAGAGCATGGGGGGCGGTGTGCAGTGTGGAAGAGGCTCAGCGGGCGTGGGGCAGAGCGCTCCTGGGACCATCATTAGCAGTGGTTCTCCCCGGAGATCACCCATGACCTTAAAGGAGGGTACTTGGCACCGGAGGAGCACGCCCACCCTGCTCCCAGCTCAGCCTGGTCCAGGGTGTTAGCCACACGAGTCTTTGTGCCCCAGCTGTGTGTTGCGTGGGCCTCGGGAGCTGGCAGTAGTGCAGGTGTTGGCCCCACACAGCTGGGTCTGGTGCAGTCCTAGATGTACAGGGGTCCTGCCCACCCATCAGAGGGTCAAGGCTTCCCTGTCTGGGCGCCCAGCACCTTGAGGTGGCTCCAGCAGGCTGTATTTCCTGGGGGCCATGGGTGCTCCGGGGCCCAGTCTCCTGTCCTCCCAGGAAAGTCACCCTGGTCTCTCTCATCCTAGGATTCTTCCCTGGCAGCTCACAGGGCTGTGACGCCTTCCTGCGACACAAGATGACCCTCATCTCGCCCATCATCCTGAAGAAGTACGGAATCCCCTTCAGCCGGGTACGTGCGGGCGGCGGGGAGACAGCTGGCAGCGGGTGCAGGCGGCTCCGCATTGGGCCCCCACCTGTGCCTCCTCTCTGCTGGGGCGTCGAAAGGGGCGGCTAGATGCTGCCCCCCTTCCTGCCCGAGATGAGCCCAGAGATCAGGCCTGGCTCCTGCTGTTACCCAGGGCTCCATCATAGCCTGTGCCAGCCTGCAGGGCAGAGAGTGTGCTGACAGGAGGCACTAATGGATGGGGGTGCCAGGGCCGGGGGGCCCACCTTGCATACAAGCCCTGGCCCCGGCCAGGAGGGTGGGCAGCAGGTGGGCCTCACATTGATGGCCATCTTGGGTTTGCAAACCCAGGAGCTGAGCTGGCCCCAGGAGACACCCAGCTGGGTGTGGTGCACCCAGCCTGGAGGCAGGCCCCTTTGTGGGCAGGAAGGTCGTGACCCAGGCCCAGAACCTTCCAGGAATGAGGGTGTGCTGGGAGACAGCCCCCCACGGGGATCCAGTTGGTGGTTTCCTCAAAGAGCAGTTTGTCAGGCCCGGAACATGCTCTGTTGAGGCCTCGCTCTGCGTGCTCGGCAGCAAGTGTCAGCATGTCGGAAATCACTTCTGATATTTCAATCAAGCCCCAGGCGGAGCAAGGCTGCACACAGCAGGGCCTGGGCGAGGAGGGCGGCTCCAGCAGCCGCCTCCGCCTTCCCTGGGAGGGAGCAGCGGAGACGCGCCCGGGGAGGGCAGGTGCCTCCGCTGGCATCCGACATAACCCTGGCTCGTGACACGGACTGCAGGCAGACCTGGCTCACACCCTGTGGGGAGCACTGGTTTTCTGATTGCTTGGTCCAGAATGTTCCTCAGAGTGGCCCCTCATGGGGGAGAGAAGCCATCACAGACGTGTCTGGCCATGGTTTGGGATCCGCCGGGACCTGAACTTGAACCAGAGGCAGTTAGTTGCTGGCACTGGGAGACTGTGTATGATGGCAGGTGGTCCTCCAGGCAGCCCCAGGGGCTGCCACCGGGCAGCTTCCCCAGGGCACGGGGGCTGGAGGCAGATGTCCCTCCCCGGGTGCATGTGGGTCTCCCTCCGTCTGAATTCCTGGCATCCTTCAGCTGACGAGCCCCACACTCTCCACTTATAAATCTCTGTAATGGTATTTACTCCTCCAAGAAGCAGCAGATCAATTGCGGGGCTCTTTAATAATTAAAAGTGTGTATTTCTGCAATCTGCCATCGACTTCCTCATTTATTCTGCGAGAGCCTGTCGGGGAGCTTCGTCCCGAGCCCCTCTGTGACGGACGGACGAGCAGGCGGACGGGGACGCCGATGGCTCGCCCGCGCGGCCCATCCATCATCCCAGACACGTCATCTAATTGATTGTTGGGATAACGGTGACGGCTGTGACGCGGAAGACAGACGCCGTAGGCGCGGAGACGCAGTGACGGGAACATAATCTTGCTGTCTTCCTAACCAAGCGCCTCTTGGTTCAGGCTTCAGTTCTCAGGAGGGGGTGGGATCCTGCCCGACACCTGCCATGGCGAGTCCTGGGGGGCAGCTCCGCTAAGCTGGAGGACAGGTCCCTGGGGGAGAGGGCCACCGTCTGGCGCCCGGCCTTAGGTGAGGAAATGCCACTCCCCCCCGGCATCTTGTAGAAGGAACCCAGCCCAGCCCCCCACACTGTCACCGGGAGCTTGAACATGTAACTTAATGTACGCTGACTTCTCGTGATCGGTTCAATTAATTAAATTGGAAAAGAAAAATATCAGAGCGTTGGTAACGGCTGGCGTGCCTCCAGGCGCGTCCGTTTTGATTGGTCTCCGAGGCCGCAGCTGACTTCTCGAAGCTGGCTTCGCCGAGGCTGGCTCCCCGCACCTCCCCCAGCTCCTGCCACCTGCTCCCCCAGCGGGCTTTCCATTTCTCACCGTTCCAGTTGTCCCCAGAGCAGCCTGGGGACGCCCGCAGATCAACAAGATGAACATCAACTGCCTGAGAAATGGATTTTGGGGAGCAGGGGTGGGCAGCAGTCAGGTGCAGACAGCCAGTGTCCCGGGCCTGGGGTGGCTAAGAGAAGCCGGCTTTGAGGCATAGCTGCTGGCCTGGCATGAGGAGTGCCACTCCTGCACCGCTGTCACAGCATTGCTGCACAAATCCACCGGGTGGCGCCACCTGTGCCTCATGCCCATGTCTACGGGGAAGAATAGGCAGTGCCCATCAGAACCCCAAGCCAGGCTGAGGTGAGCAAGGACATGCCACCGGACGCCGCCCAACCCTGTGCCAACACAAAGAAGCTCACACACACACCAGACCCAAGCTGCCAAGCACACAGATGCCCGCTCCATGGCCCCAGTGGCCAGCGGGGCAGCGGGGCAGCGGGGCCACCACCTGCTCCCCATCAAAGCCCTGGAGGCTTGATGAGCCCCAGGTTTCCATGCCCGTGCCCGGGGCCCGCAGCCGCCTGTCTGAGAAGCAGTGTCTGTTTCCCGGGTACTGTCGTCCCTGTTACGGACATTGTTCTAAAGTGTGTACGTGGGTCCTGGATGACGGGCCACAGAGCAGGGCGACATCATTACTGATCATTGATGGGCTGCATTCCCCCCTCCCACCACCCCGTCCCAGCTGCAGGTGCCCCACCTTTTACTCCAGCTCTCAGAGCCTTGTGACCCTGCCCTGTCCCGCACAGCCAGCTGCGTGGCGTGGGGGTGTGTGTGTGTCGGAGGCCTGTGTTGTCTGGGGTGTGGGTGCTTGGAAGTGATTCTCTGTGCGCCTGACCCACCTCTTGCGTTGACCCAATGCCGGGGCACAACGTAGGGCTTGCCTACCTCACGGGTCCTCCTTGTGCAAGGACAGGGCCCAGTTCTGCCCACACCCCGTCTGTGAGAAGTGTCTGCACCTGCCCCGGCATCGGGTGGACCCTCATGGCAGCAGCTGTCACCATGGCCCGAGGGCTCACCCACGTACAACCTGATTGTTTCTTCACAGTCTCTTCGCAAGGCAGACAGAGAGAGGGGAAGAAGCAGAATCTTCCATGTGCTAACACAGTGCCTGAAATTCCCCCAGCATTTCCTGTAGCCAGGACCAGAACTCCATCGGGGCCTCCTACCCGGGTGGCAAGAGACCAGAACTCTTGGGGGACACCATCCACTGCCTTCCCAGGCAGGTCAGCAGGAGGCTGGACGAGCAGAGCCGGGGATGGGTCTTGAACCGGCTCTCGGATGGTGGCTGCCAGCCCCACAAGCAGCTGCTTAGCTCGTTGCACTGCAGCCCATAGCCCCACATCCTGTATCTGCCACAGGGCAGAGATGGGGCTGGAGGCCCCGAGTGGTCCCAGCATTCCTGGAGCCCAGGGTCTCCACCCCTACCCCTCCTTCACTGTCTTCCCGTTTGCTTCCTCAGATCACGCAAGAGGCCGGGGAGTTCATGATCACCTTCCCTTACGGCTACCACGCCGGATTCAACCATGGCTTCAACTGCGCCGAGTCGACCAACTTCGCCACCCTGCGGTGGATCGATTATGGCAAAGTGGCCAGTCAGGTACTAGCCGGGGGTGGGAGGGTGATGGCGCCTACACTGCTCGTTCGCTCACTCGCTCACTTGGAGCCGGCTGTTGCGGGCGGCAGGCACTTGCAGAGTACAGGAGGAGCAGGGCTGGGCCAGGCCGGGCCGTGCGGCGCTCAGCTGCTACCCATTGTGGGTGTTTGGAGTCCCTGCTTGTCCAGGGATGGTGTGGCCTGCACATGCCCACAGCTGCGGGAAAGCTGTGGGTACCCGAGGCATCTTGCTGATTCGGGGGTGTCAGGCCCCTAGGTTTGGAAAGACTAGAAGACTTTGGTCTGGCCCTGGCCCCTATCCCTGCTGCCCCTGCAGGAATTTGCCGTTCTTGGACCAACCCACTTGGCCTCAGAGCGGAAGTATTTTACTGAAATTTCCTTGTAACTGCGTGCGCTTCTGGGAGGTTCCTGTGGACACCCTGCCTGGGCTCGGCCCTATGTTTTAGGTCGAGATGCGAGGACATGGCAGTGAGCTTGTGACTCCAGGTCTCAGCTGGAGGTGGGGGAAGCGAAAGGAGAAATCAGGGGCTCCTTGGGGGGCAGGGTCCTTGCCTGGGGCGGGAAAGACTGCAGACTTCCGCAGGCCGAGATATGAGGCCGTTGCCTGAATCCTGATCCGCCCAGCATTTTCTAGAAGTCATACTCACAGAGGCGTGCCGACTGCTTCAGCCAGATAGTGTCAGAGCAAGTCTGGGCAGGATGCGGGTGCACCCCGAGGTACATCCTGTGTACCCCGGCCCCGCACGCAGCTGAAGTAGGGAGCAGGTTCTAAAGGACTTGTATCCAGCGTGTCACAGACGCGGCTTGAGCAAAATGTGACCCAGATAGATGTGGCCTTATGCATGTCCTTTCCTAACATGGCCAGTAGAGGGTCACAGCCCTGTGGGCGCCGCTGGGCTGAGCGCGTGGGCGGCCCCTTGCTGCCCCCTTTTGAGGCCATTTTTCCAGCACCCACTCGGCTCGGCTTGCAGAGAGGGGGGTCTCACTCAGGACTACACACAGGCCTCCTAGGGATCACAGGGACGCTGGGTGGCAGGAAGCCGGCTGCGGGTGACGGAGCCGTGCTCAGAGCTGAGAGGGCTATGGGGCCGAGGGGTGGTGCAGGTGTTACAAGCAATTTCAGGTTCCGCCGCGTGACCACCAGCATGGCCTCGTGGGGAGCGTGGTCTTAACCGGGCTCCACGCTTACATCGTCAGGCAGCGTAGTGTGAAATTACCGAACAGGCAGCCCACGGAGCTGGCTGAGCCTGGGGCGGGTGGTCAGGGGGCTGTGTCACGTCCCAGTCTCTTCTTCATCTGCTATTGCAGATGGGCCCATGGCTCCGGCTGCCGTGGTTTCTTTGGATTTCACACGCGTGTATCTGCTGCCTGCCTGGGACCGCCTGTGCCACTGAGAGCATGGCCCAACCACCCGCAACTCACCCCCGTCCCCCGAGGGACGCCTGCTCCTGGGGCTCCCCGGGCCAAGTGAAGTGGCCAGAGGGTGCTGGTCAGAGGGTGGGGGGATGGGTGCCAGGGTCACGGGGGCACCCCCAGGACAAGGAGGGGACACCCCTGTAGCTTCATCCACCGTCAGGACCTCGCAGCAGGAGGAACCCATGCCAACAGGGGAAGTGGAACTCATGATCCCCACAGTGGGGAGAGGCACCTGCCAGAAGCTGAGGGCCTGGCCTGTTTGTCTGCCGTAATGTCCCGGAAGCTGGGCAGCTTCATCTTGTGTGTCGCACCCAGGAAGCCAGTGGGTGTTGGTGAACATGACCCAGTCCCAGGGGGGCTGGGCACCGTGGCCCTTAGCCTCGCCACACTGGGAGCAGACCTCCACGTGCCGGCTGGGGTCTGTGATGCTCTGTGTGGGCGTCACAGCTCCTGGGTTCAAGGCCTGGCCCTGGCTCCCCTCCCTGCTCAGGTCACTCGAGTCATGGCGTCCCTGCCTGCCCACCTGCATGGGTCACCCACAGAGCCCTTGGTTTCTGGCCAACCTCAGTCCCGATGGGGGATCAAGCAGCCAATGAGAGCATTGGCTGCTCCCTCCGCCCTGCCCTGCCTACCCCCTAATAGACTGCCGCTGCCTGTCGCTGAATGCTGGTCCGGGCCTCTGACCGAGCTCAGGTGACCGTCAAGGCCACCTCCACGCCAGGCGGGCCCTCCTGCCCCTTCTGTCTGCCTTGTCCCACCTGGAGCCATGACCTCCTGCGGGGTCTGGGATGTGACATTCCCCTGACCCCGGGGGTGACCCCAGGGTGATGGCTGTGTCCTGGACCTAGGTTGGGGGGGCTGCAACAGCCGGTGTCACAGTCCCGGGGCCAGCTGGGCTCACGCTGACTTTGTAGTGGAATTACCACCGGGCAGATCAAAGAGCCGCTGCCACCTTGCTAGAGGCGAGCAAGCGATACGCCACCGGCCTCCCCCCCTGAACTCGAATTAGTCCTACACGGCTGCACGCCGTGTTAGATTAGCTTGGCACGCGGCTGTGGCTGCTGCTGGATGCGCTTGGCAGCCGAGGGGGTCTGCTCTCCAGAGCCTGAGACGTGCTGGTGCCCCCAGGACACCTGCTGGGCACGGAGCTGACTGCAGATTAAACAGAGCGAGAGAGATGGAAAGCCGGGAGGGAGCCCGGCGCTCTTCGCTTCTTCCTGAAAGCTCAGCACTCATCCCTGGGGAAGACAGCCGGGCTGGCTGCCTCCCCTTACACACACACACAGGGGCACTGCGTCTGGAGATGGCCCCCCACAGTCAGCCTGGCATAGGGCTAGAGTGTGGAGTGGGGGGTGACTCCTGAACCCCCAGGCTGGGGTGGACAGGGGACTTAATTGCTGTAAAATGGGCGCCACGTGCTTCCTGTGCCTGGGAGGGTGCATGCTAGCTCCTTCTGTCGGCCTGCTCCAGGTTGTCATCCCGGATCCCAGGAGGTGGCAGGGCAGGGCAGGGCAGGGCAGGCAGACAGACAGGGGGCTGCCAGTACAAGAGCGCCTCCCCAGGCGCTAGATCCAACGCGCTTGCCCCGTGTCGCCATCCATCCGTCTGTCCGTCCGTCCGCCCCTGCAGCCACAAGCGCCCCTCAGCTGAGGGGGTCCTGTCTGTGCCCGCCCCACCCTTGCAGGGCAGTGGTTGCCAGTGCGGCCGAGCTCCATGCGGCACTGGGGACACAGTGGGCCCAGGCGTGCCCCGCCCTGGTGGTTGTGTCATTTTCCGGGTGCTGTGTGGGTGGGAACCACGGTTGCCAACCATGGGCAGCTGAGATGGGCCGTCTGTCCCACCCTGGCCAGCTGCGGTCAGGACGGGGCAGGGCCTGGTGGGCTCTGGCCTCTGATGTTCAGAGAGGAGGCCTGGGGGGCTGGGAGCCGGGGCCGGTCTTGTTTCTGAAGCCTTGTCAGTGAATTCCCTTGGATTTCCTAATGAACCCCTCCTGCTGCAGCGCCACTAATTGCATCGGAAACGGGGGCCACGCGGCCCTTCCCACACGCCAGCAGATGCGGTGGGCTCTGCCGCTATAGTCGGCCCCTTGGCTGTGGATTCAACGCTTTGGGAGCCAAAGCACTTGTAGAGGCAAGCCCAGTGCTGGCCATGCTGCCCCCCAATATGCTCCTTGCAGAGCAGGGAAGTGAGCTCCATGTGACAGCTGTTGTCCCCCCTGCCCCATCCCATCGCGGGGCTGCCGTGACCAAGCCCCACAGGGTTCCACAGGCCAAAAGTCCAGGTTGCATGCAGGCAATGGGGCGGAGGGTGGAGCCTGTCCTCTCTTGCCCCTTCCTGTGCTCATAGGGACACAGACGTTGGGGTGGGTGCCCACCCCAGTGAGCTCTCGGCCCCTGCTCCGAGGGAACCCTCGCTGGTACTGGGGGAAGAGAGCAGGGCAGCAGCATGGGTTTGGGGGGCCTGACTGGTCATGGTTCCTCCGTGGGGGCAATGGGGACTTATGCAGGAGGAGTGGGGGGATGGCCTTGGGCCCTGGGCGCAGGGAGAGATGTGGGGAGACTGTGGAGGTCTGTGGGTCTGGGCATGCCTGGGACCAAGGGCATGGAGAAGGGGCTGGGGTGTGGGAGGTTGGGGCTGTGTCTTAGAGGACAGAGTGGCAGGGGAGACGCAGAGACTGGGGCAGCCGGGCATGGGGACTGGACTGGATCCTATCCACAGTCACTGGGGGACAGCTTGTCCCCGCCCACCTCCCCAAAGGGTCTGCTGCCACCGCCACCGTTGGGACACCCCTGCTCCGCCCCCATCCACGGAGCAGGAGCCAGCAGCTGCTAACAGCCCAGCACGGCATGGTGCGGCCTCCATGTTCTGCCCTGGTTCCTGGGTGAGAGCCAGCAGGACCTGATGAGGCATCAGGGCCCCCGTGGTCAGAGGCTGTCGGGCTGATGATTTTATTGAACCGTGTTTAATAATCCCCTCCTCAGGCGGGAGCCACTCCTGCGCGCCCCTCTCTGCTCTGCTATTTTACACGAGCAAATTCAAAGAGCTGTTCAATCTTGTAGAACCAGATGGCCGCTGATGGAGGCCCAGGGGGAAGTCACAGCAAAGGAGACCCACGTGGATGAGTGGCTGGCTTCCCCGACAGCCTGGCCTTGACCTGTTCCTTAGTATCGGGGCCCCCTTGCCTGCCCCCGCCTGTCTCTGCCTCTGGAGTGGCCAAAGCCAGACCCAAGCACCCCGGGAAGGGGGACCTGAACAAGCCGGGCCCTCAACATGGCAGAGGGGAGCCTGTGTGTTAGCCTTCCCCTGAGGCTCAGAGACCTCTGGCCACAGGCAGCTTGGGGCAGGCTGCTGCCCAGACAGGCATGTGTGATGGGGGTGGCAGGGGTGAAGGGGGCAGGGTGGAAGGCTTTTAGCCTTGGAGGGTATCGGCTGCTGCACCAACACCTTGCAGTGCCTCCTCATGCAGCGCCCTGACCCTCCCAGCCCTACTAGAAGCAGGCCATAAGCGGTCCATTTGGGGCGGTGGAGTTTGGGGGTGGGGGTGCCCCGGGAGGGTCTGCACAGCGGCCACCCTCAGAGCCGGGTGCTATAGGATGCGCTGTGCAGAGAGAGGAATAGAGGGGGAGCCTGCACGCCTGCGTCCTAGAACTGTGGGAAGAGAGGTTAGCTGGGACTGTGGCCGCGTGGGTGTGGGCTAACACGCGTTCATGCGTGGGAGTTAGTGTCCGTGTGTGAGTGTGAGTTCCTGTCACTGATTTACACCCCAAACCTCACAACACCTGGAGCTCCAGCTGGGTCTCCCACCACCCCCTGGGTGGCAGGGGCCCCAAGGCTCCAGCCCTCACTACTACCTCCAGGGCATGCACCCCCCATGGTGGTGGTCTGCTCCACAGGGGGGACACGGTCACTTGAGGGCCACACATTGGTCACCGTTCATCATGGAGTTCTTATTGAACCCCCCGGCCCTGTCTCCGTCTCTCTCTGCTTCAGCTCTGCTCTGCATAGCGGTGGGCAAGGCCACAGCCCTCCACTCCGGTCCCCTCGTTCTCCTGGGAACTTGGCCGTGGCTCCTGGGAGACCTGCACGGCTGACTCCGGCCTGTTTGATGTGTCAATCTTGTGGGCACAGTGACAGCCACGCTGTTCCCTGCCCCGTGGCCGGCCGTCAGGGCAGTGAGTGATAACACCAGCAATGGTAGAAGAGGTTCCCACAGCTACGGCTCCCCAGCCGTCAACTTCCCGTCTGTCATTGTGAGAGACAGCTGTGGCCTGAGCGCTCACTGGGCCTCCCTTAGGCCCTTCCTGGTGATCCGGACCCCAACTCCTGGAGGCCGCCTTGGGCTCTGAGTGTGGGTAAACTGAGGCCAGAGGCATTGGGCAGGTGACGCAGGCAAGACAGGGATGAGGCTGGGCTCCTCTTGCAGGGTGGCTACTCCCCTGGGGTGGGGCAGGTGTGGCTGTGTCCATGGACATAACCGGGGCCGCCAAGTGCTCTCACCGGGGGTGTCTGGACCTCTCACAGGTCTCCAGACCTGGAGGGGTGCTGAAGTACTCACTGGGGCTCGACCCCCTTCCGTGGTTTTGTCGCCCTGCGGCCTGCTGTGTCTGCCCGTGAGGGGACGGGCAGGGCCGGGGTCACGGGCAGTCTGGCGTTCAACCCAGAGGGGCTGGCAGGACGGGCTTCTGGTCCTGTTGTGGAGGCACGTGTTTGGGACCAGCCCCTTCCGTGTTGGGGGGAGCGGTGTGTCATTCAGACAGACCTGTCTGGCCCTGTCGCAGTGCCCCGGGCCCAGCAGCCTTGCCACGTCCTGCCTGCGATGCCTGAGGGGACGAGAGCTGTCGCCGACCAGGAGCCCTGAGCCTGGCTGGGACCCCCTGTACGCACACTGGGAGTGCCCTTAGCATATCTGTTGATTCATCAAACTGGCATGGGCAGCTCTGGCGAGCAACACCATCAAGAGTGGATCTGGGAGGTGTCCCTTGCTCAGGCACCATCCCTTCCGCCCAGCATCAGGGAGCTCTGCACTCCCAGCAACGGACAAGTGATGGGGGGCAGCCGTGTGTCAGAGCCGGGCTGGACATGGGAGCCCCAGGGGACAAACCCACCTTGCACAAGTGAGAGATGGGGCCAGGGCTCCGTGTGTCCCCTCTCGCGTCCCCAAAAGCCCCATCCACACCATGGCATCTGCTGGCTGATGGAGAGCGGGTGTCTGGCACCCTCGTGGCTGGCCGCGTGGCCCTGGCTCCAGAGGCAGCCCCGCCTGCCTGCCTGGTTCTGGTGGCCGAGCGCTCTGAGCCGTACAAGGTACACAGGGCCCTGGGGCGTGCTCAGGCTCATGGAGGGGGCCGCCCAGACCTAGTTTCCCCGGTCCACGGCTGATTTCTTCATCAGAAGCTAATGACTCGGTTAGACTCCCCCTGGAGTTCCTTCCTCTCCGTCAGCGGTGCGGGCAGGGCCGCTGAGCTGGGGTGGGGTGGGGCCGAGAGCCCCCGTGACTGCAGCAGGTCCCGGAAAGATTCCTGAAGGCTTGGGGGAGACCATGGGGCCCCTGGCGAGGGCTGACAAAGCAGCTACAGGGCACAAGCTCGCTGTGTGGAAGTGCTAGCCTCCTGTCCCCGCCACAGCCCCTGTCGAGCCACTCGGCACAGGGTCCCCTGGTGCTCCCTTGGCCTCAGGTACCTCTGCGCTGCCCTGTTCCCATGAGTGTGTCGAGTGTGTCTCGTTCCTCTTCTGGCTCCTCCTGGGTGCCTCCGGGTCTGTGTGAGTGTCTCTAACTTGTCCTGGCTGGTGTCAGCCCTGGGCAGGGACCTGCCTGGCAGCCAGGCCAGGCTGCAGGGAGCTGACGCCGGGTCCCCCCATGGCCCACACAGGTGCTCGTTTTAATGAGTTAAGCAAAAGCAATTCAGAACCGCTTGGATGCGGGCCCCGTTAGCCGCTGCCTTAGATGGTGGGGCCAGGGAGGCCATGGCCAGGCCAGGCTCGGAAGATGCACCCACCACCTGCACCCCGCCACGCCGCAGCCCAGCTGCCGTGCCAGCCTCTCCGCCCCTGCGTGGGCTGTCGAGGTTGCTGGGAACCACTCGACTGTAAATGCTCCCTCTCGGCATGGCTACAGCCTTCCTGTCCCAAGTCCCTGTCCCTCGATTCAGCAAGCGGGGTCAGGGGCTGCCCTGGGGGTGGGGAGGGACGGGCCAGGCATGGGAAGGGGCTGCAGAAGGCTCCCCCCAGGGGAGTCCCTGCTGGCCCCCAGTGCCAAGGGCAGTTGAGTCCCTCACCTCCGGCAGGCCGTGCTCTGGGGAGCAACTTCCCCTAAGCATGTTTGCCTGATGGGAGGCCAAGCTGCAGGAGTGGGTGGGCAGCTGAGACCACCCGGCTCGTCCCGTCACCCACCTGGTCTCCAGCTTGGCCTTTGGGGGTGCTGTGTGCTGTTTGGTGAGAACCAGGAGCCCACAGACTGCAGCCCAGACTGCTATGTAGTGGAGTCTAAATGGCAGACAGCCACCTGCCGTGGAGGTGATGCGGCTGTCAGGGCGGGGTACGAGGCAGTGGTACTGTGAGTGTGTCACCCCCGTCACTCTCTGTTGCATCCAGGACAGGCCTGAGTTGGGTGCCTGCCTCAGGAACCCACGAGGGCCACGCAGGAGACCCGGAGGCAGGGGGCGGGGGGGAATCTGGCTTTTGCCTCCATCATCCACTTCCCTGGGCGCCCACGTGCCTCGTGGACAGCTGCTTGTGTGGGTGGACGCCGAGCCGCTGCAGCTAGGCCTGTCATTCCCTGGTCACCCGGGAGAGGGCCCAGGGCCCCAGCATCACACTTGTGGGCGATGGTGACCACACTGGGGGACAAGCGTGAGGCCCTGTGTGGGGGACGTTCCAAAGTCTCCCTACCTAGGGGAAAAAGAAGCCTCTGGATAGAAGGCTCTAGAGAGGGGGAGCTCAGTGGGAAGGGGCAGGGGAGGCCGGCTCCGCGTGTAGGGGACCTGCAGTGTGAGTGTGGGGTGAGCTTCCGGTGACGGCTTGTGTGTCCCGCCCACAGTGCACGTGCCGGAAGGACATGGTGAAGATCTCCATGGATGTGTTCGTGCGCATCCTGCAGCCGGAGCGCTACGAGCTGTGGAAGCAAGGCAAGGACCTCACCGTGCTGGACCACACGCGGCCCACCGCCCTCAGCAGCCCCGAGCTCAGCTCCTGGAGCGCCTCCCGGGCCTCGCTCAAGGCCAAGCTCCTGCGCAGGTGAGGCCCCACCCGTCTGTCCTCGGCTCCTCCCCCTCTCCCCTCCTCCTCCGCTCAAGGCAAGGTGCGTTTCTCAGGGTCGCGGGCGCTACCTGAGGTGAGGGGTGTGTGTGTGTTGTGGGAGATCCGGCTGGGGCCTGGGGCCACAGGGGCTGTTTGACCAGGGCCTCCAGCCCCTCAGAACAGGCCCCTAGGGACAGCAGCACCTGTCCTTGTGCTTTGTCCTGCCTCTGCCATTAGCATTACTCAACCACGTCAACATTAGCCCGACTCCCGGGTGCTGCAGCCCAGCCGCTGGCCCTGGCTACAGAGGTACTTGCTAAGCCCCCAGCCCCAGGCGTATATGCAGGAGGACACGTGCAGGCCAGGCCAGCTCTCTGTAAGCACACTGACCCGGAGCTGGCTAGCCAGGCTGTTACGGCTGCTCCACTCCGCTGCTGACGGTGAGGGAATAAGCTGGGCTTTATCTGTGGACCCTGCCACGAGATAGGGGCATGCCCAGCATGGAAGCACTGCCGTGGCCAGCTCGTGGCTGCCCATGGACGGGCCCTGGGTTCCTGGCTTTGGAGCGGTGGCCTCCACTCTGCATGCCGCTTTCCCCAACTGCATAGCCGCTCTGGGCCCTTCTGACCACGTGGCCTCATTGTCCGCACGGCCCTGTGTCAGTGCTCCCCGCATCTCTTTCTGATGGCCATGACGACGTTCCTAGCCTACTTTCCGTGTGGTCAGCCCTTAGCCACCCCTGCAGATCCCAGTGGCTCCCGAGTGTGGCGCCTGCCCAGGCAGGTGGGGTGTTTGCAGAGCCCTAAATTGACTGCATGCATTTCAAGCTAATTGGCCATCAGAGTGGGCTGGCAGGAAGCAGGTGTCTGCAGTGTGCCAGCCTTGTGCTTGGGCTGGCTCCCTCAGACACAGCCCACTGCGCAGGGCCGGCCCTCCTGCCCCTGAGCTGCTGCTGGCCTCAGGGGCGCTTGGAGCCCCTAGGGACTCCCCACGCCCACCCCCCGTACACCAAGTCTCGGTGCCATGTGACTGTGCTCACCAGGGTCCGCAGAGGTGGGATTCCTTAATGCTAGGACTTCATCTCAGGTCATGGTGCCAGGTGGCAGAGAGCCCTGCATACCCAGGACAGCCTCCCAGCCAGGCCCTGCTGGCAGGGCAGCCGTGGCGGTCCCACTTCACGCCGCGGAGTGGAAGGAGCCTGGGGCACAGCTGGTATCCTGGGGGCTGCTGGTCCAGGTACAGCCCTTTGGCTTGCTGCTGCTGCTGCCAGAGGGACACTGATCACCAAGGAGAGCCGAAGGTAGTTAAGCACCCAGAATTGAGGAGCCTGTGGCCGGGTGTAGTGTGTCTAAGGAGGATTGGAGGGGCAGAACAAGCTGGCATCCCTGGAGACGCCAGCATCGCAGCTCCCTGCTTATGCACCTGTGAAAGCAGCAGCAGGTGACTGAGTGCCGAGGTCTCTGCATTTGGGAGATGCTCGGATGGAGTTCCCAGCTCCTGGCTTCATCCCGGCCCCACTGTGGCTCCTGCGGTCATCAGGGGAGTGAAGTCCCAGCAGCCTGTGCGTGGCCATGGCCACCCGCCCGCAGGAGGGCATCAGGACCCAGAGCCATCTCCTTCCCACAGAAGATGTACCATGGCACGCCCCCACTAACTGGACGAGGGCAGACACCAAAGCGGCTCATCAGGGAGAACCCAGGTCAGGCCCTGAAGGGTGGCCAGCGGCTGGAGACACGGAGCCAACCTTGGCTCGAGCAGTCTCGAGGCTTGGAGCTCCCTGGAAAACCAGGATGGGACCCAGGGTGACCCAGTACCTATAGGGCAGCTGTGAATACCAGAGTCAGACAGCAGTCATGGCAGCCGCTGGCCAGGGACAGCCACACCCTGAGGGTCTGGTCCCAGGGCTACCTGATGGGATCAGCCAGGACCAGCGCCCTTGCCAGCAGAACAAGAAGACAGGTGGTGAATGGAGGCGAGCCGTGGGTCTGTGTGGGGCCAGCTCGGCATGCCTCCCTACTCAGGCTCCCCTGTGTGTATCTTCCCAGGGTGGGAGCTCCTTGTTGGCTGCCCACCTTGGCCCGGGTATGGCCCCTTCTAGAATGCCAGGGGCAAGGCTGGGGTCGTGGCGTGGGGCCTTACCGCCTTGGTGAAGCCCAGTGAGCCTGGGGGACCAGGGCTGCCTGGGACTCTGGGGAGACAGCAGCTGGAACGGTCAGGAGTGGCCCCAGGGCTGATAGGTGTCATGGGTGGGGGTTGGGCCAGAGGGACATGGAGGAGGAGGAGGCAGGAGCCATGCGAGGTGAGTTGGTACACCAGGACTCCTCGACGGGCGCCGCAGGCTGCTTGGGTGGAGGTTGGGGCACGTGTGACCCCAGTGCCAGCTCCCGAGCTCCTGCCACGGCCAAGGGGTACCTGGAGCTGGTGGCCTGGGACAGTTGGTGCATCCCCCGTGGGGAGACCCCCGAGAGGGTTGGGCTGTCCCCCTCCCTTCCCGCTCCCATCCCACACCGGGGCCCAGCTGCCCCTCCTGCCCCGCAGCCACCACCCTCCGTGCACCCTGCGTGTGTGATGTGTCCCTGCTCATGCACCCGCTTCCTGCCAGTGGTCATCTCGTGAGGTTCATGCTGCTGTCATTGCTGGGGGAGCTTCGGGGCAGAGGGGAGGGGTGAGCAGGAGTCAGGGGCAAGGCCTGGGGGTCTCCACACGGAGTTCAGGGGCTCATGGCTCTGCCCAGCCTCTGTAGGGTTCGTGGGGACGTCAGACAGAGGAGGCACAGGTGTCACCCCACCTTCCCCTGCTTGTGGGGCAGCGCACCCCTCAGTAGCAGCCAGAAGGGCCCAACATGCGTCTGCAGGCTCACCCACCTCTCCACTCCTGCTTTGTCCTGGCTGTCCCTCCCGCTCCTCCCTTGCCTCCGCAAGGCTGGAGCTGAGCTGAGCCGAGCCTGCAGGCCGCAGGGTGAACATCTCACCTGGGGCTGGCTGGAGGTGCCGGGCGTGGGCTGTGCCCTCCCAATGCCCTGTGCCCATCTCGGCACCGAGGAGGCCCCAAGAAGCGGCAGTGAACTCGAGTTCCCACGCGTGCCTCTGGAGGGGCTGGAGAGAGGACCAGGGGGGCCAGCCAGCTGGGGCCGATGCCCCAGGCAAGGCCCGACAGGCAGTGCCCACCCCCACACCCTGAGCAGCCGTGCCCGTGGGCTAAGAGAGCAACCCCCTGAAATTTACATTCTAGACAAATTAGTCTGAAGGAAAACAGACACTGGAAAAAGGCTGAGGAGGAGAGAAAACCGAGTCTAGAGAGAAAGAAAGAGCAGACCAAAAAGCCGGGGCCGGCGTAAGTGTCCTTTCTGTCCGTGTCCGCGTCCATCCAGCTCACCCTCCTGTCCCCCGTCCCCTCAGTGTCAGCTGGCTTCCATCTCCAGCCACCATCAGCACCCCCACCCTGTTCCCCAGAGAGACCCTGCCCAGGCTGTCCCCGTTCGTCTCCCTCCCCTGCCTCTGGAGCTGGCACTCGTCCGGGTGTGGGGTGGGGCCCTGTGGTTCCGCCTAACAGAGCACCTGGACCGAGGGCACCCTCCCCATGCTGCCCACACCCCACACCCCCCTCCGCCTGATGGGTCTCCCTCCCCAGGTCTCACAGGAAGCGGACACAGCCCAAGAAGCCCAAGCCAGAAGACTCCAAGTCCCCCGGAGAGGAGGCGGCCGGGGCAGCCCTCCTGGAGGAGGCTGCGGGCAGCATGAAGGAAGAGGCAGCACAGGAGGCCGACCCCGAGGAGGAGGAGGAGGGGCTGCAGCCACTGCAGGGCCGCGAGGCTGAGGGCTCAGAAGGTCAGTCCCCGCAGGGCCACCACCGGTGCCTCCCGGGAGGAGCCTGTGTGCATCTCTGTATCCAGCCGTATCAGCCCCACAGGCCTGGGCGTTTGTAAAAGTCTCCAGTGTATGGTGGATGTTGCAGAAGTGGGCCATGAGAGAGAGCCCGGGCAGAGGCCAGGCCTGGGGCTTGGGAGCCAAGATGGGGCACCGAGCCGGGCCTGGGAGCTGGAGCAGGTTAGGCAGCGGGAGCCGGGCCTGGGGGCTGGAGCAGGTTAGGCAGCGGGAGCCGGGCCTGGGGGCTGGAGCAGGTTAGGCAGCGGGAGCCGGGCCTGGGAGCTGGAGCAGGCTGGGTGTGGGTCTCCCACTGGCCTCTGGTCTCTGCCTCTCTCCAAGGCGTCTTCTGAGGGCCCGTGAGACGGCCATTGAAATGGGGCAGTGGCATTACATGGGTCTGTTTCCAGCATTCGCCCACCATGCAGCAGGGCTGTGCAGATGAGCCTGCGCGCCTGCACCCTGAGTTTGAGAGGGCAGAGTGACCTGCAGGGCACCCCTTCCTCAGCCCCGAGGAGCGTCCAGTGGCCACATGGACACCATCACCTACCCAGAGAACCTTTTTGGGGAGGAAGGCGGTCCTTGGAGACTGGCCTCCCAGAGAACGGCGCCTACAGGAGGAAGCTCTACTGACCACAGACAGACAGAGGCACCCTGGGGGGACGACCCCTGCACACCCCTGGCCACACAGCGGTGTGCATGGGTGTGTTTCAGCAAGGCCAAAGCAGTGAGTCAGCACCATAGGCCACTTTGTTGCCTGTGTGAGTAGCAGACACAGCCATGTACCAGCTGGAAACTGCCGGCCCAGAGCTGGAGCCCCAGAAGCCGGCTCTCCAATAGGGGACCAGGACATCTGACCAGCGAGTGCCCTTGGCTGCCAGGCCAAACGACTGCCCCAGCGAACCCCGTGATGAAAGCAGGGAGGGTCTCGGAGAGCAGGAAAGGCTTATGAATCCGTGAGCCCCGTGTGTCTCGGCTGCAGGAGCAGTCCCAGATGTGCGGACACGGCCATCTCCCAGCTGGCCGGCAGCTCCCTGCAGGACCTACAGGGCCCCTCCAGGGTCTGGGTGGTCGGTGAGGGGACAAGCCAATGGCACGGGGACTGGGGCACCAGCAGAGACTCTAGGTCCCGCCTGTCCCAGCTGGTCCCAGAGCTCGTGGCCCTCGGTGTCTCCACATCGGCCCCCAAGATGAGGCCACAGATGACTCTGCCTGAAAACTTGTGTTGGAGACACCAGGCGTGGCAGTTGCTAGACACGAGTGGGAAGGTGTTAGTACTGACCAGAAGGCCCGAGCCTGGCCAGTACAGTTCCTGTGGCGGAAGGGACGCCTGGCTGTCGGAAGACAGGCCAGCCCCTGGGCCCCAGCAAGGGCCAAGGTGAGGAATGGCCACGGAGGGGAGGCAGCCTGGCCATGGAGATGACCACCCCGAAGAGCTTGCCCACACTGCCCAGACGAGAGCGCTGACCTGGCCTAGCCGTGCCTGGCATCGGTGGCTGCCCCTCACTGTGCCTTTTGGAACACGCCGTCCAGAGCTGATGGCCAGGAGGCAGCCATGCTACCCTCAAGGCACAAGTTGGTCCACCCACGCATTTTGGCTCCAAAACCCAGAGAACAGGCTGCCCAGATGCGGGACAGAGTGCCCTGGGCCATGTGACAAGGTGACTTGGTGTGGGCCCCACCCCACAGGGTTCCCCCACTGCCCCGTGGAGGAAGGTCCCGCCAACTTCCCCAGGGTGGGTGGTGTGCTCCAGCTGCCACTCACTGACCCACCCCCTCCTCCAGCTGGCTTGCAGCCTTCCCTGGGGAGCCCTGTGGGACTCTGGGCTCCCACCCCATGGGCCTCACAGGCAGGATGGCCTCTGTGTTGGGCTGGGCCCCATGGCTGGGGTCAGCACTGGTCAAGGGGCCTGGACACTTCCTGCTCACTGCTGCTGCTGCTGACTAGGGTGTGGCTGGCTGGTACAGACGGAGCCCTCCAGTGGGCCAACCGCCACAAGCACACACCATCTTTAGCTTGGAGCAGACACGCTCCTCCCCTTCAAAAAGCCACTTAGGGGCTGAGGTGGTGAAAGGGTGTAGCCCGGGATGGCCGTGAACGGGGTAGGGAGGCCCTTGGTGGACCCAGGCACGCAGGGCAGTTGGGGGTGTTACACCCTGTATTTGCTACCATCACTGCCTGTGGGAGGGTCCAAGCCCTGGAACCTGGAGATGTGAGGAGGGGACTGTGGTCGCCAGGGCAGTGTGTTGGGCCGCAGGTGCAACCCTACGGGGCGAGCTGCCCTGTGCACCCCAGCGAGGCCCAGATGGTAGGAGAGGAGCAGGTGAACTCCCCCGCTGGGGTTTCACTGGGCTGGGGGTACAGGTGTGGGCAGGTGTCTGGGGAGACCCCAGCTACTAGAGACAGGAGCCTCCTGGGCTTGCAGCTCCTTCCACAGTACCGTGTCGGGAAGCCCCTCCTGCTCCCGTGGCCTGGGCCAAAATAGGTCCCCAGGACATCTGTGCTGACAGGGAGGTGGGGGCAGCACAGACTGAGCCGTGGGAGAAAAACAGGCTGCTTCTGCCCTGGCCTGTGCCTGGGCACACGCTGCGGGCAGGGTGGTTGCACCACCACAAAAACATTGGCAGCGCCGTGCCACATCACCCAGGCCAATGCCCATTGCCCATCGGTCACCCCAGGCCTCCAGCAGCAGCTACCCTGGGGCCCCATTTCTGCCCTGGGCAGGACAGTCTCCAGCTGGCCTGTTGCCCTCGGGGGCTGGATCGGCCCCCCTGCCTGGAGGGAGTTGGGAGCCTCGCAGGTTCTGGGTTCCAACTCTGACCATTTGTCCTTTCTCCACAGAGGACGGGAGGGGCAAGCTGCGGCCCACCAAGGCCAGGGGCGACCGCAGGAAGAGAAACTGCACTCCCCTGTCGCCCCAGCTGCCCCCACCGCCATCGGTGCCCAGCCCCGCCGAGGAGGCGCTGCGGCTGCCACCTCCCCTGGAGCTCCCGGTGCTGGCCCCGGGCCCTGGGACTGCAGAGGAGAGTCCCCCGCTGGCACCCCTCAACGTGGTGCCCCCCGAGACGCCCGGTGATGAGCAGGAAGTCAAGCCACGGCCCATCATTCCCATGCTGTACGTGGTGCCCCGGGCTGGCACAGCGGGGGCCGATAGGGAGCGGGTGGCCAGCCCACAGGCCTCGGAGCACTCGGCCCAGAAGGATCAGGCTGCCCCCATGGAACTGACGGGGCCAGAGGAGGTGCAGGTAAGCAAAGCTGCTCATGCGGCAGCCCTGTCCCAAAAGTGGCTCCTGCATTGCTGCCCTCCGACCCCCTCCTCTGGGGAGCCCTAGGGGAAGTCCTGTCCCCACAAGCCCTGCTCCCACATCCCAGGTTCCATCTGTGTCACCCAAGCTGAGGGTGGAGATCAAGAAGAGCCGGCGCCACCCCCTGGGCAGGCCACCCACGCGCTCCCCACTGTCCGTGGTCAAGCAGGAGGCTTCCAGCGATGAGGGTGAGGTGTCCCCCCCACTTTGGCATATCACACAGCTTCCCTGTGCTCCGGCCCGCCCTCAGTCCCAGCTTCCCCTGCCCGGGACCCCACCCCACCCCCCACTCTGTTCCCCCCCACCCAGTGGGCAGTAGGGAAGGGCCCTGTGCCCAAGTCTGCTCAGGCACTGGGTGCAGGCTGGCTCCCACCTCCAGCCGTGGCCTCAGCTGTCCACATCCACCTGTCCAAACCTCTTCTGCTCACACCCTCAGATGCTGGGACTAGGCTGACCAGGCACCTTGGGTGCCATTTGGCAGAGTCAACAGGCCCCTGGTGTCTCCCTAGAAGGGGGAAAAAAGCCAGTCTCCGAGGCCTCGGGGTGCAGGGGGTACAGCTGTGGGCTGGAGCTCTGTTACGGAGTGGGAGGCAGAGCAGGCAGCCTCGGCCGCAGGGCTTCAAGAGGGGAGTCCCCAGAAGTACCTCAAAGGGTGGGGCTGGAGCCCCCAAGGCAGGAAGGAGTCTGGGTGGGCAGGTGTGGGGGAGAGGGGGCTGACTGTGCCCTCCCCCTCCTCTGCACCCCAGCATGTTGCCCTGGCTACTCCCATGGCCCCACAGCCCAGCGTGGTGGCGGGACAGCCATCAGCGGCCACATTCCCACTGACAGGCAGGCACCCAGGGCCCACGAGGGGCCCGCCATGGCTAGGCCCGGGTCTCTGGGATTAGTCCTGGGCTGGCAGACCAGGTGGTAGAAGAGGTGCAGCCGGCGGCGAGGCAGGGCTGCGGGGAGCAGCAGGTGTCCAAGCTTGAAGGCTCCTGCTGCTGTCCCTCCCCGGGGACTGTGTGTGAGGCCGCAGCAGCTCCCTCTGTCCCGGAATGGCCCCGAGGGACAGCGTGTAGGGGGTGTAGGCCTTAAGGAACAGGACAGACACTCCACATGCTTAGGAGACCCAGAGTGGCGTGGGCATTGGGCAGATGGGAAAAGCGGACAAGACAACTGGGCCATGGCTGGGCCATGCAGCCAGGCGGAGGGACGGGACAGGGGGTGGGGGCCTCCACTCAGTGCCATGTGGGTGTGTGCTGGATGGCTTTCTCGCAGCGCTCAGCTTCCCATCCTGCTCCTGTTTATTCTAGAAGCGTTCCCTCTGTCTGCGGAGGAGGACGCGGGCGACCCTGACGCCCTGAGGTCCCCGCTGTCCCTGCAGTGGAAGAGCCAGGCGGTCAGCTTCCAGGCCGAGAGGAAGCTGAATGCGGCGGCTGCGCGGACGGAGCCATACTGTGCTATTTGCACCCTCTTTTACCCATACAGCCAGGTGAGCCCTGGCCCCCGCTGACACCCACCTGCCCTGGCCCCCGCTGACACCCACCTGCCTTGGCCCCTACTGACACCCACCTGCCCCAGGCCCTGCTGACACCCACCTGCCCCGGCCCCCACTGACACCCACCTGCCCCAGGCCCTGCTGACACCCACCTGCCCCGGCCCCCACTGACACCCACCTGCCTTGGCCCCCACTGACACCCACCTGCCCCAGGCCCTGCTGACACCCACCTGCCCCAGGCCCTGCTGACACCCACCTGCCCCGGCCCCCACTGACACCCACCTGCCTTGGCCCCCACTGACACCCACCTGCCCCAGGCCCTGCTGACACCCACCTGCCCTGGCTCCCACTGACCGTCACCTGCCAGGGATTAACCAGGGCAGGTGCAGGAGAGAGGGTACCACTGGAGGTTGCTGCTCTCATCCGCAGGCCCTGCAGACAGAGAAGGAGGCGCCCCCGGCCTCCCTCGGGGAGGGCCCCTCTGCTGCCCCGCCTGCCGGGAGCCGCCGGAGGACACGGCCACTCATCCCCGAGCTGTGCTTCACCTGCAGCAGTGAGAACCCCGAGGCCCTGCCCGCCAGCTCCGGTGTCGGTGATGACGGTACCAGTCCGCTGATGGTCTGCACCAAGTGCTGCCTGCAGGTGCACGCCAGTGAGTGACCCCCGGGCCGAGGAGATGGGCACGCCGGGGCCTCCCACCCAGGTTCCCTGGCAGCGGGGCAGCGGGGCAGCGGGGCAGCGGGGCCGGCTCTGAGAGCTGGGACTCTCCGCACACCGGGACATGCCTGTGGCCGGGGGCCTAGCCCCTGGTCCCTCCACCCCCGAGGAGCAGGCCTGATGCTCTCCAGAACCCGAGACACCTTCTGTCTCTCCAGAGAGTTCCTTCCCTTCAGAACCTGGGCCAAGATCGCCCCTCTGGCCACCACCACCTCTGTAGGGCTCCCCCCAGCTCTGCCCTCAGAGCAGGGGGGTAATGGGAAACCTAGTGACAGAGAAGGGACAGGGCTGCTGTCTCCCCTGACCCCGAGGTCCCCCACTCCCACCTCAGGGGCTGACCTAGCCCTCCGACTGCCTCCTCTACACCCCCTGCCCATTTCCAATCTGGGACCCCCTCTGGCTTCTGGCTCGTGGCTGCAGAAACAGCAATGTAGCCCAGAGATGGCGGGGCTGCCTGGCCAGCAGAGCTGAGCCTGGGGTCCTACTAGATGCAGCGTGGTGGTGGGGGGAGCAGCAAGGCACCCCCAGGCTGGGGCATGCGGGTGGGCTGTGCGGGGTCTCCCTCCCAACCCCTGTGTCCAGCCACCCTCTGGCCCTCCTGCGGTGGCTGTGCAACACCCCCACTGGGTGGCTTGGCGGGCTCAGCCAGTCCCACCGTCTGTACCAGGTTGCTATGGCATCCGCCCCGAGCTGGTTAACGAGGACTGGACATGTTCCCGGTGCACAGCCCACGCCTGGAACGCGGTGAGGAGCCCGTGCCCTGGGCCATGCAGGGTTGGTGGCTTGGGCCTGACACCCTGCCCCCACCTCGACCCTGAGCCCCCCGCTGTGTGTCCCCACAGGAGTGCTGCTTATGTAACCTCCGGGGGGGCGCCCTGCAGGTGACCACCGACAGGAGGTGGGTGGTACTGCCACCAGAGAGGGGCTTGGCGGGGTCTGGAGGCCTCCCTGGTTACCCACTGCTGCATGATTGGTGGGGCGGGGAGGGGCGGCATCCTGAGTGTCCTAGAGGGGTGGGAGCCACGTCCAACCCCTACCCTGCCTGGCCTGGGCCCCAGGGCCATACAGCCCCCCGCACGCCGTCCCTCCTCCACCCAGGTGGATCCATGTGCTGTGTGCCATCGCGGTCCCAGAGGCCCGGTTCCTCAACGTGCTCGAACGCCACCCTGTGGACATCAGCGCCATCCCCGAGCAGCGGTGGAAGCTGGTATGGGCCCAAGACCCCTGGCCCGACCCGAGATCCCCAGCCTGGCCTGGGCCCATCCCATATGAGCACCAGTGGCCTTGGAGAACCTGGCTCTGTCGCCATGACCTCCGGGCAGCGGGGCAGCTGTGCCCCTTCTGCAAAGCCCTGTGTGGGGCCAGGGTGGCCCCCTTTTGGCGAGTGCTGGCAAGTGCGCGTTCTCAGATGCAAAAGGAGGGAGTTGGAGCCTGGGGTCCTCAAGGGCTGGGCGCCAACGGCCTGCCTGTTCTCTCACCGCCTGGTTGGTTGTCCCAGCTGCCTGTGGTATCTTGGACAGGGAGGCACCAGGCTGCGGGCAATGTGGTTGGCAGCGGGGCATGCTGGGCAAGTCCTGTGAGGGCTGGGCCAACCCCTTACTGCAGACCCCGGCTCCGTGCCAGCAGGCAGGCGCCATGCGTGCCCAGGAGCCCGCAGGTGCAGGGCCACCTGACTGGCAGGGAGGGAGGCCTTGCTCACGGAGCGTGCCTGCACGCTGGGCCTGGCTCGGGGGTGACTCACGGGCCCGGCTGCAGCTCCAGGTGTGTCTTCTGCAGAGCCAGTGGCCAAGGGCCAGTGCGGGCGCCCCTCCCCGCAGGCGGGTTCCCAACAGGCTGCTCCCCGTTTGTCACTCTCCAGTCCTCACAAGCAGAAACTGAAAAATCCTGCTCCATGCAGCTTTCCCTTGTCCCAGTTAGCACCTGTTCTTCCTGCCACTTGCCCACCTTCGGGGACCACAGGCATGGGACGGTCACAGCCGTCTCCAGGGTGGCCGCCAGCCTGGGCTTGAAGGGCGATGGGGTGTGGATGGCAGCCTGCATGGAGAGGACCCCTTGCTCCCCTCCAAGCTGGGCTGGCTCCTGGCAGCTGACTGAAGCTCTGCAAAGTTCCTGGAGACATTGGGGAGTCTGGGGAAGGGGCTCAGAGTGGGTGACCCCACTCCAGCATGGTCAGTGTGTGTATGTGTGTGTGTGTGTATGTGTGTGTGTCGGTGGGGTGGGGGGATTGAGCCAGCTGGACCTGCTGTCCACAGAACACCGTGGGTCGTGGGCAACCAAAGGGGCTGGGCAGCTGGGCCAAGCTGCCTTCCAAGGGGCAGAGACGAATCAGGTGGGCGCCAGGCTCTGCCCTCGCTGCCTGGCACACAGTGTGAGCCCCTGGGGTCAGCCCCATGTGCTGCGTGCCAAGAATTAGTGTCTATCCCTGCTGGCGGCGGCCCGGGAATCGACAGCTTAACTGTGATGTCTGATTGCCATCGATCGGCCTTCCCTGGGGCCACGCTCGCTTGTCTGACCTTTGAACGTGGTTTATGGAGCGATAACACCGCTGAGATGATAACACAGCTGGGGGGGGGGCGGTTGAGGGAGCAGGCAGCCCCTCCCTCGCCACCCCTCATTCCCCAAACTAGGAGGCAGCTCTGTGGGAAACAGAAACAAAGCCACCTGCTGTGCCAACAAAAGCCCAGGGACTTCCAGCGTGTCCTCAGATTGTGCAGCCAGCTCTGCTAATTCCAGAACATTCTCACAACACACACCCCAGGAAGCCCGGCCCCAGGAGCTCTACCTCCTGGTTGCCTCTCCTCTTTGGGGTGGGCCTGTGATGGCAAGGAACCACCTGGGCACGGGGCGACTGGTGCCCGGCTGGCACGTTGCTCCCCATAGCCCTGCAGCAGTGTGCAGCACCACGCAGGGCAGGCCAGGCCGTGCTGGGGGCGCAGCAGGGCTCGGGTGGGGGGTCACTGTCCCACAGCGCTGCCCGTGTCCCCGCAGAAGTGCGTGTACTGCCGGAAGCGGATGAAGAAGGTGTCGGGCGCCTGCGTCCAGTGCTCCTACGAGCACTGCTCCACCTCCTTCCACGTGACCTGCGCCCTGGCCGCCGGCGTCCTCATGGAGCCCGACGACTGGCCCTACGTGGTCTCCATCACCTGCCTCAAGCACAAGCCCGGGGGCCATGCGGTGAGCAGAGAAGGCCCTCATCCCAGGGGCACCTTCTCCCCACTGACCCTGCCCCAACCAGCATGCCCACCCCACTGACCACACCCAGTGCCGACCCCACCCCATCCGGCATGCCCCACCCCACTGACCCCAATCCACATACCCCGCCCACCCTGCACTGACCCCGCCCTGTCCACCATGCCCCGCCCACCCTGCACTGACCCCGCCCCTGCTGCAGGTGCAGCTCCTGAGGTCGGTGTCACTGGGCCAGGCCGTGCTTGCCAAGCACCGCAGTGGCCTCTACTACCGTGGCCGTGTCATTGGCACTGCCACGCAGACCTTCTACGAGGTCAACTTTGACGACGGCTCCTACAGCGACAACCTGCACCCTGAGAGCATCACTGTAGGCGAGGGACCCGCGGGGTGGCTGCCAAGGGGCCCGCGGGGTGCCCCCCGGGGGTGGCTGACAGGGGATCCGCAGGGTGCCCGGGGGTGGCTGGCAAGGGGTCCGCAGGGTGCCCGGGGGTGGCTGGCAAGGGGTCCGCGGGGTGCCCGGGGGTGGCTGGCAAGGGGTCCGCGGGGTGCCCGGGGGTGGCTGCACTGGGCCCAATGCCCCTGCTCACTTGTCGCCCACCACGCAGAGCAGGGACTGTGTGCGGCTGGGCCCCCCACCCGAGGGCGAGCTGGTGGAGCTGCGGTGGACGGACGGCAACCTGTACAAAGCCAGGTTCATTTCCTCCACCACGAGCCACCTGTACCAGGTGAGCAAGCCAGGACCCGAGCCAAGGCCCGGCCCGGTGCCCCTTCCCGGGACTTTTCCTTCCTGACCTGCCCAGCGTGCAGGTTGGGCACCCCTGGCTTTTGCCTTGACCCTGACGGCCGGGGCTGTGGAAGCCTGAGTTATTCACAGCTGTGGGGCCGTGGAGCTTTGGGGCCCTGTCATGCCCTTTGCCTCTGGCAGATGCTGGGTGGGGTCGCCAGCTGGCAGCATCTGCCTCCCGTGTGCCGCCCCCAGGGTACCCAGCAGCTGGGCCTTGGGGACGTGCCCCTACCCCTCACCACCGGCTGACAGGGTGTCGCCCAAGGCAGCACCCATCAGGCCATGGGTGCAGGAGCCACACGGGGTGGCACACACTGCAGTAGGAAAAACTGGTGTTTGGGGTGATGTGGGGCCTGCCTGCTCCCCTGCTTGTACTCCCAACCTCACCCCGGAATTTGGGCCAGTCTGGGACAGCCTCGCCCCCGAAGGCACCTGCCTTCGCCAGTGGGGGCACGACAGGTTCCACAGTCCACAGTGACCACAGAAACTCGCCACGGGGTCGCAGGTCTGCAGGGGTGACAGTCTCTTGTCCTATCCGTGACTCTGGCCTCTGTGGGGTCTCTGGGGATCCCCATGGCACTGTAGGGCAGCATGCTGTTGCGGGGGCCTGTGATGAGTGGGTGGAGGCTGAGGGCCCAGCGCAGCCCACACCCCCCTGAGATCCTGCCAGGTTGGGCCAGGCCTCAGGCGTCCACCCTGCCCATGCTGACGGCCAGTGTCTCCCACGTGGGCGGCAGCTGCGGCAGTGGGTGCCGCAGGGTGCGCTGTGGTGCCTGGGGCCATGGCAGCTGCCCAGCCCTGAGGGCCACATCCCTCCCTCCCTGCCTCTGGCACAGGTGGAGTTTGAGGACGGGTCCCAGCTGACGGTGAAGCGAGGGGACATCTTCACCCTGGAGGAAGAGCTGCCCAAACGCGTGCGGTCCCGGCTGGTGAGTGTTCCTGACCCTGGGTACCCGCCCACGGTCCCCCTGCCTGCACCACACCCACCTCAGCCCCCCCAGAGCTTGGGCCCACTGGCTGAGGGGTCCTGGGCAACGCCAGCGCTAACCACCGTGCTCTCTGCTCCCCCCCGCAGTCACTGAGCACGGGGGCCCCACAGGAGCCCGACATCCCAGGAGAGGCGGCCAAGGCCGCCAAGCGCCCGCGGGTGGGCGCCGAGGATGCGGGCCAGAGCCTCGACTACCTGGCCTTCATGGAGAACCTGCTGCAGGCCCAGGCCCGGCCCGGGGCCCCCTTCTAGGACAGCCACCCGCACCACCCTTTCCCCCACGACCCGGCCAACAGGCCTGGGCGCTGTTCGCTGTGCTGGGCAGCCCGTGGCCAGGCCACCCATCCGCCCGCGAGGCGCAGGGGGCCTGGATCCCTCGGCTGGCGCCGGCCGGGACTCAGGGAGCGGGGCCGCAGGCTCGCGCCGCCCGCCCAACTACTCAGATTTGTAAACCTTGTTAGGCTCTTCTCCTAAAGGTGCTACCGCTTTCGTCTCCCGGGCCAGCGTGGCGCCGAGGGCGCGCCGCCCGCCGAGGGTGCTCCACCCAGGTCAGGCCAGAGGAAAACGCCCCCAGCCCCTCCACCCCTCCCAGGCCGTTTCCTGCATTTGTGGCTTTACAAAACACACACACGCACACACAGGCACACACACACGCACACACAGACACACACACTCTCTCAGAACCAGGATGCGCTACAAGGCATCACCTCCTCGGGTTTTTTCCTTTGTCGTCCTTTTCCAGTCCGATTTTCCCCGGCACAGGTAGTAGGGGGCTGCACGGCCACCCGGAGCCCCCGGCGGGCCCGGGAGCGGGGCCAGGGGTGCCCTTCCTGTAGCTGTGTTGGCTGTCGGGAGGTCAGGCCCGTGCAGCGCCCGCAGCCCCAGCCCCAGCCACCGTCTCCCATCCTGATCATTACCCCATGGCCACGTGGAGAGCCTTCCACAGAAGCTTCCAAGGACTGCCCCGCCCTCCCTCCGAGAGGTGGCCCACCAGGGGCCCACAGTTGCACAAGGCCTCACGGTGACCCAGGTTCATCTGTGCAGAGCTCGCACGAGACCACGTGTCGCCGGCTCCTCACAGAGCCGTGGGGTGCACAGAGGCCGCCACCTGGGATCCCAGACGCAACGCGGCCTACAGAGCCGTGTGTCCATGCGAGGCGCCAGAGCCGCCGTCCCACACCCAAGGGGGACCCACGCCTGCCTGTGGGCCAGCCGGGCCTGGCCCCAGGGGGGCTGTGTAAGATACTGCGCCAGGGCAGGCGGGAGCTTGGCCAGGCCCCACAACCTGGGGCGGCGGGGGGTCCCTGCATGGCTGCAGGGGTCACAGAGACTTGCAGGACACTATTTATATCATACCGAACCCAGTGGGGGCGGGCAGGCCTGGCGTGTACCTGCCGCCAGGGTTTCTGGACGCCCCCTACGCCCCACCCCCGCCCCGAGATTAAGGATCTGTTGTGTTTTGGCCTCTCATGAATTAAAGGCCCCGCCTTCTCTAAAGTCCCAGTCTGCATCCCGGCCTGCGTCTTCATTTCTGGGCCAGCGTGGGGTGGGTGGGCAGGTGGGCAGGACCACCACCACCTGGGATCCCGCAGAGCATTGTCCCCGGCGGCCTCAGCCTGGCTAGAGGGCTTGTCGGCTGGGCCCCTGGTGAGCACGGGCACCTGCCTGGCCGCCTGCCCCGGGTCAGGCACTGCTAACCACGTCTGAGGTTGGACAAAGTGGATTATCTGAGGTCAAGTGCAGCTGGGGCGGGGGTTGGGGGACAGCTCAGAGCAGCCAGAGTTCTCTAGTTCCAACGAAGCCATGTGGGCCGCGGAGGCCACGTGCTTGGGCGGGCCCTGGCTGGTTCCGTGAGTTCAGGGCTGGTGGGAGATGGGCAGTCAGTCCTGGGACTCAGGAGCTGAGCTCCCACGGACCACGCCCAGCCCTGCCCCGACTCCTGACCAAGCATCCTGCCCAGGGCGGACCGGTGATGGCCACAGTGCCTGGCCTCCTACGAGGCCTGCAACATGGCCATTTGGGGAGTGACCCAGTGGGTGGGAGCTCATTCTTTCTCTCTCTCTCCCTTTCAAAGACAAAGATAAGCAGCAGGTGTGTGTGCCATGCCTCCTCCCGTGGAGGCCCCCCCCCGTGTCCCCACCAGGGTCCCCCCTACAACAATGAACGGCAACCTGAGCCATCCTCACCACCGCCTAGGGTGAATCCAACCCAGATCCCCTGGGCACCATCCCCAGGATATGGTCTGCCCTCCCCACCTGGCCAGGGCGGAAGCCTGCAGCTCCATCCTGGTCTCCCTGGTAGGGGCTGGGCCTGGCTGGAGGTGGGATTAGCAGCCACAGGTGTGTGGGCGCCGCCCCCAGCCCGAGGCACTCCCAGCTTCCCCTGCTCTCCCAGGCTGCCTTGAGGGGAGGCCTCCTCCCGCCCAGAACCCAGAGGACACCGCTTGGCTTGGGGAGCCTCAACAGACGCTCAGCCCCCTGCAAGAACCGTGAGCAGTCCCCCTTCTCCTGGGCCCACGTCCCCCCACCTCTCAGTGGCCCTGAGGCCTTTCCCACCCACCGGGGACACCAGAGCCTCTCTGTCTACTGCCGCTGCTGCCAGTAAGCCCTCCTGGATGCTGCAGTTCTGGGTAGATTTTTATGTTTAAATTATTTGCCAGGCACACCGAGATATCTCCCACCACACACACACACAGAGCTGTGCTGGGGGCCAGGCGGCAGCCGGGACTGGCCAGGGGAGGAGGACAGACAACTCGGCCTCCCACCTTCCTGGAGCTCCCAGGGTCCCCCAGCTACAGGCCTGCCTCGGCCGGGCTGGGTCGGAGGCCCCCAGGGGGAGGGCACCCACACAGTCCTTAACTGAACCCTAATGAGGTAAGGCCGGGAGCTGTGAATTCCCGCCTCCCGGGGATGCGCTTCTGCTTCTTATTACTGCCCGTGACTAAACAGAAAACACCCTGGCTCCATTTAGATTATTATAGAGGGAAACATGCCAAACTTGGGCCACGACCATGGGGTTTTTGTTCATCCTTATCCCCCTGATGGGAAGTGAATGGAGACCCTGAGATGCTGGAAGTTGGGGGGCCAGGAGGACGCCAGCAGGTGAGGGGAGAGCAAACGGCTCCCCTGCCCCTGGTCCAGACCGCAAGCCACCTGTGTGTGACCGGAGGGAGGGCCTCCAGGGCCAGCACGCTGCCGATGCCCCTGGAGAGGCAGCAGGTGTAGGGCCTAGTCCCTGACTCCCTGCACCTGCGTTGGAGGCCCAGCTGGAGCTCCTGGTCTCCGCCCAGCCCAACCCTGGCCCTGGCGGCCATTTGGGGGGTGAACAAATGTGGATTCCGCTGTAGGTGAGCTTGGCAGCTGTGGGCAGGTGGCCGGTCAGGACTCCCAGGGCACCCAGGGCCTGTGTCACTCTCGGCCTCCCGGTGAGTGCTGAGCCCTGGGGGGCTGCAGGGTCCCTGCCCCTCATAGCGGGGCTCCACGAGCAGCTGCAGCTTCCGGCCATGGCCCTGGTCACCACCGGGTAGGCAGTGGGGCAGCCGGGCCTGGCACTCCCACGGAGGCCAGAGCCACTGACCCCGGCTGGGCCACCACATCGGCCCCACCACAGAAGGTCATTTCACAGCAGGAAATTCCCGACCTGCCAACTGTCACCACTTCTTCCAGAACATTCCATTGGCCCTGAAAGCAGCCAGGTCACCTTCCCCCTGGCAACCCCTGGATCCCTCTGTCTGGGATGTTTGCTGTCCCGTGTACACCCACACCCCGCCGTGTCCCCGTCTCTCCCTGGAGGGTCTTCCTTGGGCCCCCACCATACTAGCGGCTGTGCCCCTGGAGCAGGAGGGGCACTGGCAGGGTGGGCTTGGCCAGGCCCCCTAGGATCGGCACGTGTGACTGGCAGTGTGGAGGAGCGTGCCCCATGGTCCTGCCAGACTCCAGGGGGCGGTTGTGGGGTCTCCCCCAGGGGTGGTGATGCAGTGGCTGCTGCCTCCTGGGGAAGTGCGTGAGCAGGGAGCCGTGTGGCTAGTTGGGGGGACTCAAGGCCGAGGGAGGACCAGTGCCTTCTGCAGGGGTTACACCAGCTCCCCAGGGTTCCCCCGAATCTGTGGGGTACAGCCGTGCTCTGTGCATGCTGGGAGAGACGGGGTTAAACCATGCCTGAGCCTGGACCCTGTTCACATCGCCAAAAGCCCTGGGGAGAGCGAGCCCCCTTTGTGGAGGCCCCTGTGCCTTTGTGGGGCTCCCCCTCCGCACACCCTCTTTGTCTGGAAGCCTGAGCAGGCCCGGGAGCAGGCGAACCCTGGCCATTGTCCGTGCTGATTGAAATGCAAGAAGAAAACCCAAATCCACCTCGGCCCGGATCGCAGTGAATTCAGCTGTTTCGGTCTAAGCAGGTGAAGAAAAACAGCCTTTGAGAATGTTTGAAAAAAGCGTTCTTTTTGCTTCCAGTCGGCTGTGCTGGCGCCAGCTCGGGGCCTCAGCCGGGATGCTTTGCGATGGAGACCAGTAACTCCACAACAGGGTCCCGCAGGCGCGCCTGTTCACCCCACGCTTGGCTGTTTAGGAAGTGGGGGAGAAAAGCTTTTTAATGTAAGGGATGATGGGCCCGGCATGGTAGCCTAGTGGCTCAAGTCCTCTGCTTGCATGTGCCAGGATCCCATATGGGCACCGGCTCTAATCCCGGTAGCCCCACTTCCCATCCAGCTCCCTGCCTGTGGCCTGGGAAAGCAGTGGAGGACGGCCCAAAGCCTTGGGACCCTGCACCCGTGTGGGAGACCCAGAAGAGGCTCCTGGCTCCTGGCCACCTGGGGAGTCAGGCTGCTCCTGCCGCCCTCCCACACCCCGACTTGATGGAGTGGCATTATGGGAGCCATTTGTGGGGTGAACCCCTGATTGAGGGTGGCAGTGTTGGGGTGCTGTGGGTGGCGGTGGCACCAGCTGGCTCCAAGGGATGGGAGGGGACTCTAGGCTTTTGGGGTCCCTGTGCAGATGGGGTCCCGGCAGAAGGTTGCCATGGCAACAGTGCACTGCATGGGGTCAGGTCCTCCAGGAATGGGGGATATGCCAGGCCCCATCTTGAATCCCACAGGTCCCAGCTAGTTCCCCAGCTGGCTGACTGGCTGGTAGGTGGAGCTTGGGATGGTCACACCCCTCCCTGCCCCAACCCTCCTTGTACTGGCCCCGCCCCTCCTGGACTGGCCCCACCCTCCCCGGACTGGCCCCTCTCCTCCCAGGGTCTGGCCCCAAGTGGGGGACACCCCGCTGCTGGCCCCCCACCTGCCCACCCCTGGCCCTGCTTCCAACCCTGCCACCCACCAAGGCGCCTGCAGGGGTGCTCGAGGGTGACCATGCCTGTGCTTGGTCCTGAGACCCCCAGGGAGCCCCTGGCCAGACCCGCAGGAGCGGAGTGGAAGGTTGGGGAAGAGGTGACAGGCTGTGGGGGGCGCCCGGGGGGAACTATGCTCAGCTCTGACCCGGGCAGGAGGTCTGACCACCCTGGGAGGCAGCAGGTGGTGCCCGCAAGCTTGGTCCTCTGTGCCGCCTCCCTGTGGGAGAGATCTGGAAGGCGCTCCAGCTCCAGGCCAGCCCTGGCTGTGGCAGGGCCTGGGGAGCAAGCCAGGCCATGGGAATGGGAACCTTTTCCGGCCCCCAGACTGGCTCCCTGCCGGAAGTGCAGGTGGGGCAGCAGGAGGCTGGGTCAGGGCAGGGCTGGTGGTGCCCACTTGGCTGCAGCGTGGGTCAGCAGGTGCCCATCTCCTTGGTCGAGGTGGGGGGGGGGAGGTAAGGTCCTCCAGCCCCCTGTTACGGGGTCACCACCCCCTGTGTCATGGTTCTCTGTGCTTTAGGGGCCCACGGCCCAGTCTCAACATCCCCGGGCCAGCTGTGTGCTGTCGTGTGGGGCTGTAATCAGGGTCCCAGCTGTTCTCTGGCACAGACTGAGGGTGGGGGTCCCGCTGGGGGGTCACACGGATACTGGGGGACAGCTGGAGGGGGTCACACGGATGAGGGGTGTGTGCGGCTGGCAGGGGCTGGCTCAGCAGACAGGGAGTCTCCCAGCAAAGTGGGGGAACCACAGCTGCAGCTCTCCCCTCGCCCAGGCTCCCGCTTGCAGCTGAGCCCCCCGCTGAAGGAGGTCCAGCCATGTGACTGAAGCGGGGCGGGGATGGGATAATGGGATGCCCGCTGTGTCCCCCACCCCCAGGGCCTGTGTCCTTGCTGAGAGCGGGGCTTGCTGCTCCCCTCCACTCCTGGGGACCCCGCATCCTGTTTTCTTGTGTCAGCACGGTGACCGTGGTGTGTCGGGCGGGGTGACCTGGACAAGCTGTGCTGCGTGTCAACCTCGGTCGTGGTGGCCGTGACGTGGGTTCAGCCTCCAGCATGGGGCCTGGGCCGGGGTTGCCAAAGACCCAGGACGCCACACGGATGGCCCAGCCAGCAGGTGCCAGGCCAGGGCCTCCCTACTCCCCCAACGGGCATCGCTATGGCAACAGGCAGACAGGCACACCCTGGGAAGGGAGTCCAAAGCCAGGCGCCTCCTCCAGGTCTCCCATGTGGGTGCCAAGGCTCTGGGCCGTCCTCCACTGCTTTCCCAGGCCACAGGCAGGGAGCTGGGTGGGAAGTGGGGCCACCGGGACATGAACCGGTGCCCATATGCAGCATCAGCAGTCTGGGTGTATGTGGGGTGCCCCTCAGGGGACGTGCGAGTGTCTGGGACCACTGCAGCCTGGGGGACTCCAGCATCTCTGTCCTGTAGGTTGGTTGTTCACTGTGCGCGGTGTGGATGTCAGGTTCCCAGGAGCCGCTGAGGCATGTTGCTTGTCCCCCACCCCCAGCGGCGTCCTCCGGCCTCCTGCAGGGCAGAGGGGCAGCCCTGGTGCCTTTTGCTTTCGGCAGGGAGGCTCGCATTCCTTGGGTGTGTTAGCCATGGGTCAGAGGGCAGTGTGGGGGGCCCTCGACCCCAGCCTCGCCTTGTGGTCAGTGGTTCCTCTAGCCGCCAGGGGGCCCACGTGCCTTCTCCTGGGGTCAGAGTTCCCACGCTGGCCCTCCTGTTCCTGCACCCACACGCGTGGCCCAGCTGGGTGAACCTGGCCAAGGAGGTGGCGCCCACCTGCCCATCACCACCCCACGCGACACGGTTACACAGGTGGAACAGGGGCGGGTTGGACGCTCTCCTTTAATACAAAGTTGATTATGTACACGCGGGGCCGTATTCCCCCACGTCCACCCCACCCAGGGCGCCCTTCCCAGAGGTCCCCCTCGGGTCTGCCCCTCCTGGGGTGAGACCCGGGCAGCTGGGGCCAAGGGCTGGCACGGTGTGGGTGGAGAGCGGCAGGCACCGCCGTGGCCTCTGCTGCACGTGAGGGGTCTCCTGCCCTCTCCCCCGGGGGGAGGGAGACGGACCTCGACCCTGGGGTGGGGCCATTGGATGTGTCTGAAAATTTAGTTTATAAAAAAATGAAACAAGAGGGGTTGGGGAGTAAAGAAAAAGGAGCCAGGAATAGGGGCGGGGGAGACAGGGCACGGGGCAACCCCGGGCTGCTGAGTCTTAAAACTTAAAAATAATCCACGATTACAAAAGGGCGCGTGCCCCCCGGCCTGCTCACCCCACCCCCCACCCGGGGCCGCTCGGCTCGGCTCGGCCTGGAATCGGAAGGAAGTGAGGAATGTGCCAAGTGTCGGTGGGCCGGCGGGCCGGGGCCGTGGGCCTGCTGCGCGTGGCTCGCCCCACGGGTGCACACGCGTCACGTCGCGCCGGGGACCATGGCTTAGGTTGCATAGTGGTCGAAGCTGCCAAGGTACTCCAGCGCCGCCTGGTAGCAGAACTGGTACTCGTCCTGTGGGGCGGGGGGTGGCGTGCTGGGGTCAGCGCCCCACAGCCTGGGCAGACCGCCTCGCACCCCACACGGTGCCCGGTCGCTCCCTACCTCGGTTTGCACCATGGCGGGCCGTTGTGTCCGCAGCATCTTCACCGTCTGGAAGATGTCCACCACGCCCTCGTACCGCATGCGCTCCAGCACAATGCTCAGGGTGATGAACACGCCCGTCCTGCCCACGCCAGCGCTGTGGGGGCGAGCGGGCGGAGTGAGCTCACCCCGTCCTGTCCGGGGCTGCCCTGTGTCGCCCCACCCCTGGTCCTCCGGCCCCGCGCCCGGGCCTCTGCGCAGGCGCACACCTGCAGTGCACCGAGATGGGTCCATCCTGGCCGAACTGCTCCTTGGTCTTGTGCACTTGGCCGATGAAGTCGATGAAGCCCTCGCCAGACTTGGGCACGCCCTGCTCAGGCCAGTCGGTGAACTGGAACTGCCGTACGGTCCGCGACTGGCCGTCCTGTGAGGGAAGGGGGCCGGGGTCAGGGCGTGTGGCCCTCCACCCCCAGGGTCCATCCCCAACCAACCCACGGCCACGTCCCTCGGCCGCAGCCGGGCCACCCTGCCGGCTCCCACACTCACCCTGGCGTCCGTGACCTTGAACTCCCGCAGGATGTACTGAGGCATGTTGTACTCGGCCATGGGGTCCACCACGAAGTACTGGTAGCGGGCAGAGCGCTCAGCCGGCCAGTACTGATGGCACTTCTCCTGCGGGGCAGGGCGGGGTAGTGGTCAGCCCTGCCCAGTCCCGTCCTTGCAGCCCCTCATCTCCTGCGGCTCCCCAGCTCACCCGGCCCTTCTCCCACAGCCCCCCATCTCCTGCGGCCCCCTGACTCACCCGGCCCTTCTCCCACAGCCCCCCATCTCCTGCGGCCCCCTGACTCACCCGGCCCTTCTCCCACAGCCCCCTATCTCCTGCGGCCCCCTGACTCACCTGGCCCTTCTCCCACAGCCCCCCATCTCCTGTGGCCCCCGGCTCACCCGGCCCATCTCCCGTAGCTTGCTCAGCATCACCACAATGGTCGAGTTGTTCTCCCATAGCATACGCCAGAAGTCCTCGGTGGTCTCGGCCAGCGGCCCTTGCGTGGCCATGTAGGCCTTCTGCTGCCTGTGGGGTGGACGGGCTGCGGTCAGCGGCTGCAGGGTGCCCTGCTCGATGAGGAGCCCCCGCAGGGATGCGGGGCATCCCGGGCCGCCCCCCAGGGGCAGGTCGCACCTGTAGCCGTCGATGAAGCTGGCGTTGATGTAGTCGGAGCCCTCCACGCCGCGGATGGGCTGCAGGCAGACCCGCGTGCTCTCATACGGCATGATGTTCACCAGGCGGTTCTTGAACTTGTTACAAGGCAGGTTGGCACTGATGAAGCGAGACGTGTGGGCCTTGGAGCTGGCCAGGCGCTGTGGGCAGGGCAGGGAGCGGTCAGCCAGGGCCCCACTCAGGACACCCCGGTCACAGACCACCCCTGGCCCCACCATCGCCCTGCCCGGGTCACCTCTGGACCAGCACTCTGCCCCGGCCCCACCCCGCACCTTGAACTCGAGCTCCATGCCCGTGACGTGCTCGCCGGGCTCCACCTGTGCCAGCTTCTGGATGTAGGCGTAGAGGCTCCGCGCGGGCACCTCGGTGCTGCCGCAGCCCACGGCCTCGAGCAGCGCCTCGTGGATGAAGCTGTACTGGTCCTCCGTCTGCACCATGTAGTTGCGCTGCGCCCGCATGAGCGTCACGTGCCCGTACACGTCCACCGTCTTCTCGGGCCGGATGCGCTCCAGCATGGCGTCGATGACGATGAAGCAGCCGGTGCGGCCCACGCCGGCGCTGCGGGGGACAGCAGCAGGCCCGGGGGTTGGGGCGTGCCCGGGGCACGCGTGGCAGGCTCCGGGGGTCCCTGGGGGCGCGTCCACACGCACCTGCAGTGCACCACCACCGGGCCGGCGTCCGGCGGGTTGCAGGTTTTGACACGCCGCAGGAAGGCCAGGAAGGGCGTGGGGTACTCGGGCACGCCGTGGTCGGGCCACGCCGTGAACTGGAACTGGCGCACCTCGCGCTTCTCACTCGAGCCGTTCTGGGGAACATGGAGTGTGGGGCGGTCACCCCTGCCGCCCCAGCCGTGACCGCGTGGGGGTGTCACACCCAGCAGGACAACGCCCGCCCCCCGACCCTGCGCCTTTCCTCTGAGCTGGGGAGGGGGCTCCATCCTTCCCAGGCCCTGCTGTGGGGTCCCCTGGGACTCCTCGCCCGGGCACACGGGCCAGCGCTACTTCCACCCCAGCCAGAGGCAGGCTCTGCCCACAGCCTTGCATGGCCCCTGGGGTCGCAGCTGAGACTGGCTCTGCCCTCCCACCAGCCCTTCCCTGCGTGGCTCCTCCCCCCTCGGTGCCCGCACCCCTGCCGGCCTGGCGGGCCCACCTTGTGCAGAGAGAATGTCCTCACGCAGAACGTGGCCAGCTCGATGGTGTCCAGCAGCGTGACCTGGATGAAGCCGTAGGTCTCGGTGCCGCGGTTGGGCCAGTACTGGTCACACTTGATCTGCTCGGGTTGGGGGGAGAGTTGGGGGGTGGTGAGCCAGAACGTCCCACACGGGCAGGGCCAGCGTGGGCGGGGAGCGGGGCCTCACCCGCGACTTCTCCTCCAGCCGTGTCATCATGACGATGGTGGCCGAGCGCTGCTCCCACACCATGCGCCAGAAGTCGCCGAAGGTCTCCGGCAGAGGCCCCTGCGTGGCGATGTAGGCGTTCTGCCGCCGGTAGCCGTCCACGTAGTTGGCGTTGATGTAATCACTGCCCACGATGCCTGTGGGCCAGAAGCCGGTCACGTGCTGGGGTGCGGGGCTGGCTCCGTGTCCACCCATTCCCCCAGGCTGACCGCACCCCAACTCCTCCCGGGTGCTGCTGCCAGGCTGCTCCACACGTACGGGGTGGACCAGCACGCCCGGCTCCCCACACGACCCCCGGGGGTGGGGCCATCAGTTACATGCACGTTGGCGATGCTAACCTTCGATGGGCTGCAGGATGACGCGGGAGTGGTCGTAGGCGATGACATTGGCATAGCGATTCTTGGGTTTGTTCACCTCCAGGTTCGAGTGCTCCCAGGTGAACTGCTGGCCCGGGTCAATGGACTGCAGGGGGAGGCGGGGCCGTGCAGGGTCAGAGTGTGTGTGTGTGTCTGGGGGGGACACACGCATGTCCACGCGGGAGGCACGGGGCGGTGGCAGCTCACCTCGTACTCCTGCGACAGCTTGAGGCTGTCATTGGCCTTCAGCCGCTCCGTGTGCTCGGCCATGTCGGCGATGGGGATGGGCGGGTGACTGAGCATGCCTGTGGGCAGGGCAGAGGCCGTGGGCACGGGCTGGTGAGCCCCGGCCCAGCTGGGGAGGAAGGACGGCCCTGAGGGTTTGGTGTGTCCCCGAGGGGCTTGGAGGTGGGGGCAGCTGGTGAGGTCCAGGCGTACCCTCTTCCTGTCCTTAGCGGGGGGTCACAAGGTGATGGGGTAGACTGGCCTGCCCCACCACCCCCACTTTGTGGGCCTCCCATGCTGGTGGGGAGAGGTGAGGACGAGGCCTGCCAGGTGGCCCCTGACTTGACCGGGGAACAGTGGTTCTAAGGGAGCCCACCACTGTGGCAGAGGGCACACACACAGCCAAGAGGGGGGCTGGAGGCCGGGCAGCCGGGGCACCCACATGGCAGCAGCGCCCCAGGGGAGGAGTTGGGGTGCTGGGAGGGCCACGGTCACCTATGGTCGGGCGGACAGAGCCAGCCCCAAACCTGAACCCCTAGTGGGAAGAAAACAGAAGTGGCCAAAGCCAGCCTGGAGACGGGAGCGTGTTGAGGATGGCACGCGAGTGCTTCGGGGAGGGGGCGCTGCAGCCCCCCGACCAACCCCCATGTGGATGAAAGCCGGGGTGACGGGAGGCGTGACAGGGAGCAGGTGGGAGGCGAGGCGGAGTGCAGGGGACGCGAGGGGCCGGCCGTACCCGGGGTCTGGAAGTTGATACGCCTCATCTCCACGGGGTCCTTGGGGTGGTGGGGCGCCAGGTCGGCATTATTGAGTAGGCACTTCGTGCGCGGCTCCGAGTCCTTCCGCTTGCTGAGGGACACGAGGACATGGTGAGGCCCGTGGGCACAACCCACCCCTTCCCCGGTCAGCAGGCAGGAGGACCGGATGCGCTCTCACCTGTCGGGTTTGCTGCTCCCGGGAGGCAGCAGGCACAGGGGAAGAAAGGAAGAAGCCGAGGTGAGGGGGCGGCCGTTTTCTCCAGCCCCAGTGACCTCCAACCCCGCCTTCCCGGCCCCCACTGGCCCTCCCTGTGGAGACGGTGCTCTGAGCACCTGCCACGCGGCCCCTGCTGCGCCCCGGGGACAGAGAGGGGACCCACTTCTTATAGAGTAGGATGGCGATCACGATGCAAATGATGAAGACCACGGCCAGCACGGGCCCGATCACCCAGATGAGCCCCTCCTCGCCGTCCACGATGGGCTGGGGGTCCGGGTTATCTAGCTGGAAGGGGTCTGAGAAGGGGCTGGCTGCAAAGGTCTGCGGGAGACGGGTGGGGTTACAGATGGGAACCCTCCTTGGGGGGCACCTTTGCTGACCTCCCACGCACCCCTGAGCCCTCCCACCCCACACCCCTGGGGTGCACACCCCTGGGGGCCGCACCTTCAGTGTCCCCCCCCCAAGCACCCTGAGCCCTCCCTGTCCCTGCACACCCCTGGGGGCCGCACCTTCAATGACCCCCCACGCACCCTGAGCCCTCCCTGCCCCTCGCATGCTCCACCCACCGGCTCGCTCTTGGCCAGCACGGCCAGCACGAAGAGCACGTAGCGGTGCCCCGGCTCCAGGCCCCGGTTGTCGAAGCCCCCGTACTGCTTCTGGTCTCCGGGCCGGAAGCTGGCGGGCAGCGCCGAGAAGCGGGCGGCGATGTAGGGCCGGGGCGCCTCGAGCTGCCGCGAGTGCCGCAGGCTGCGCCTCTGCAGCCGGGCCAGGTCCTGCAGGAGCTGGGGGCGGAGTCGGGGTCAGGGGCGGAGTCAGGGCGGGGCGGGGTCAGAGCTGGAGTAGAGTCGGTGGGGCGGAGTCAGGGCGGGGCAGGGGCGGAACTGAACCAGGGGCAGAGCGCAGAGGGGCGGGGCCAGAACCAGGGCGGAGTCGGAGGTGGAGTCAGGGCGGGGTGGAGCTGAGTCGGGGGTGGAGTCAGGGTGAGAGCTGTCAGGGGCGGAGCTATGAGTCAGGGGCGGGGCCCGATCGGGCAGGTCCAGGGGCGTGGCACTATGGGCGGAGTCTCCACGGGGGCGTGGCCGGGCGCAGCCTCACCTCCTCCAGGTCCATGTCCTCCGGGCTGCCCAGCGGGGTCAGGAACTGGCCGCCGCGAGACTTGCGGAGCGGAACCATCACGATGAAGTAGCTCCTGCTCAGGGGTGACAAACGGGGAGTGTGAGGGGGTGCGGGCCGTGTCCCCACCCCGAACCCGGGACCCCCTCTCCCACCCGCGGGGCCGGGCACACGTACTGGACGGGCACGGGGCTCTGGCCGTCGGGCAGGTGTACGGTGATGTAGCCTTCGGGGTCGGGCTTGGGGGCCACGCTGGGCTTGCCGCTGAGCAGGTTGAAGGCCGTCCAGGCAGTGACCGTCTGCTGCAGGCCACCCAGGCTGCTGCCCCGGTTGGTCAGCACGAAGTTGTAGAAGGTTTGGGGCTTTAGGTGCGTGATGAGTTTCTTTGTGGTGCGACCGTCCACGTCCAACGTCAGCCCATTGTACTGGATCTGCAACGGGGCCGGGGCCGGGGTGGGCTCAGCCATGGCCCACGGGGCCCTGACTCCCGGCCTGGCCTTCATCTACGGTCCCCGATCGCCCACGCTCGGAGGGTCCCAGGCACCCATGTGGGAGACATGGGGCTCCTGGCTTCAGCCAGTCCCGCCTGAGCAGTTGACGGCATTTGGGGAAAGGGCAGGGGATGAACCAGCGGCTGGAAGATCCTGTCTGTCACTCCCACGCGGGTGCAGGGTCCCGAGGCTTTCCCAGGCCACAGGCAGGGAGCTGGATGGGAAGTGGAGCAGCCGGGATACGAACCAGCGCCCATATGGGACTGCTGGTACAGCAGGTGGAGGACTGACCACAGGAGCTCTTAATCCTCTAGAAAATTTCAAGTGCACTCTAATCCCAGCTGAGCCAAGACACGGCCCAACCTGACCCTGGACTCGGCCTCCACGGCCATCTGCACCACACCGCCCGGCCCCACGACCCCACGGCCCCACAGTCCGGCCTGCACGCACCCTGTAGGGTGTGGGGGAGTTGTAATTGTCGGGAAACTCCCAGCTCAGCAGCACCGATGTCTTCATGATCATTTTGACCTTAAAGTTCTTGGGTGAGACTGCGCCGGAGCAGGTAAACGGTCGGGCGAGGGAGAGAGAGGAGAGAGAGAGAGAGAGAGACCCGGGTGAGTTCAGGCCGGCGGGGCGGGGCGGCCCAGGGGTTCCCTGCCGGTCTCTGCCTGGCCCTGGCCCGGCCCTGCCTGCCCTGTCCCAGTGCCCTGTCGAAGGGGAGACGGCGCAACTGCAGAGAGAGAGAGAGAGAGAGAACGGAAGAGGAAGAGGAGGAGCAGGGGGATGCGGCGGTGGGGGCGGCGTCCCACCTGTGCCAACGCCGGAGGAGCCTCGGGTCAGACTGGCCTGGAGCGAGCACAAGGAAGCAGAAAAGTGACCACTTACCTGGCCGGGGGACAGGGAGGGGGCTGGGGTGGGGGTGGGCGCAAGGCCCGGTCCGCCTGTGGTTGTGGTGCGGGCGTCGCCGCGCCTACCTTGGTCCCGCAGGAAGGTGCGGTAGCGCACAGGGGGGCTGTAGGGGCCGGGGCCCCGGCGCGTGTGGGCTCGCACTTGCAGATCGTACGCCGTGTCAGGCTGCAGGCCCCGCAGCGTGAACGCCATCTCGGCCCCGGGCTCGGTGGCCGCCGCCACCACGGGCAGCTCGGTCTCTCGTGCGGGGCCCGCGGCGCCCGCCTCCCGCACGGCCACGGTGTACTTGACAATGGCCCCGTTGCGCTCGGCGGGCACGGGCGGCAGCCAGCGCAGGAGCACAGTGCCGGCCGACGCGTTGCCCGCCGCCTCCAGGATCTGCGGGTGTCCGCGGGGCGCGTCTTCGGGGATGTGCAGCGCCGCCGCCGCCTCCTCGCCCAGCCCGCCGCGGCCGCGCGCCGCCAGCCGGAACACGTAGGTGGCCCCTTTGTGCGCGCCCGGCGCCGAGTAGTGATCCTGCGACGCCGGGAACTCCAGCGTGGCCAGGGGCGCAGAGTCCTCGCGGCCGAACTGCAGCCGGTAGCCCAGCACCGGGTCGTCGGCGCTGGTGGCCGGGGGCTCCCAGCGGGCCAGCAGGCTGCCCTCGGGGGTCTGCTGCACCGACAGCGTGGGGCGGCCCAGCACTGTGGGGACACGGATAGGCGCGGCGTCAAGAGGGGGCGCACGGCCTGCGTCCCTACCCAGCTGGCGTCAGAAGCCGTCCTCTGCAGCACGGGGAGGGCTGGGGTCCCCACGCAAGTACTCCTTGCACGGGGAAGGGGTGGGGGATGGCCAGCCAGCTGACCAAAGGGTGCGGAAGGAGCGACCCCACTCGAGGCCTCTTGGACCAGCATCGTGGACAAGCTCTGGCCTCTTGAACACCCGGGATGTGGCCATGGAGAGGGGGCCCCTGCCTGTGTACCCGCTTTCCCCCACATCTCTACAAAAGCTTTTGCCTCCTGCAGTTTCATGCTGGCTGGGGGAGTGGATGGAGATTTAAAAACATCCCTTGAGGGCGCCAAGAGGGAGACTGGGGTGGGGGGATGGGGCAATCAGGGAGGCTTCCTGGAGGAGGGCCCTAAGGGAGGGAAGGAGCAGGCCGTGCACCCCACCCTGCACCTGCTGCTCCCCTGCCTGGCGGGGTGGGGTGGGGGCCGCGGGGCTCGCACCTGCTCCCTTCGTGGTGACCACCTTGGGTTTGCTGCGAGCGCCATCGCCTTTCATGGTGTAGGCGGCTACCGTGATGGAATAGGAGGTCTCGGGCAGCAGGTCTGTGATGACCATTTCCTGGGGGAAGGCAGGGGGTGTAGTCAGCATGGGGGGGTGGGGGGTACCCCCAAGAGCACACACGTGCAGGCGAGTCCATGCAGGGACCACGCACATGCAGCCTGCCGACTCCTCCCCATGGCAGCCACCAGAGGGCATCTCTGAGCGCCCCACACCCTGAGGGTTAAAATCAGGGTTCTCTGGGGGGGTCCACTCCTTGCTCTGGCCCTAGCCACACCTGCGCCGGCTCACAAGCCCAGCAGCTACACCTTCAGGGATCCTGCAAGATGCTGACGGGACAAGTGACTCAACTTCCTCTCCAGTCTGGGCTGAGCACACAGAGGGAGTGTCCACCTCCCAACACGGGCAGCACTGCCCATCGCTCCAGTCACAGGATCTTCACCTTGACCCTGCACGGGCGCGCACCTCCCTGGACCAGCGCCCTGCTGTTCCTGCCTGAGCAGGGGACCTGCACCTGCCGCTCCAGCCCAGGGGTGCTTCCCAATGCGCTCCCCTCCCACCATCGTCCTGAGGGCAGGAGCATACAGCTTGCCAACACCCACCAGCACGTGTGGGGGGGCAGGGCCACAGGAACACGGGACTCCTGCCTTTAAGGCCTTCGTGGCAGCGCCCCAGAGACACGGGGTGGCCAGCCCAGGCTCTCACGGGAGGGTGTGGCTCCCGCCTGTGGGCAGAGACCTGCCCAACATCACTGCATGTCATCTCCAGGCCGGCCTCCCTAGGTCAGGGTGGCCCATGGCCAGGTCTCCCAGCCCCTCTCTGCCTGTGGGCCAGCATACAGCGAATGCAAAGATTCGGGGGTGCTCTTTGCCCCTCCAAGACCTACATAAGTGTAAGGGCACGGAGCTCTACAGGGACAAAACTCTGTCCCCACGGCTGAGCCTGAAAGGAACACCAGCTCACCAGGGCCTGTGGGCGCCCAAGGGCCATGGGGCGGAGGGGGGAGGTGCATGCGTGCCCCCAGGGAGGAGACCCTACGATCTGGGTGGGGAGAGGGGCGTGCAGGGTTCACAGCACAGCACGGCCCGCGGGAGCGCACGGCTAGGGCGCTACTCACATATTCGGCCGTGTCATCCATCTCCCACTGCGCGGGAGGCGGCGGCGATGGGAGAAGAGCGGGCAGGTGAGGCGCAGGCGGGGCCCCCGCAGGCCCGCCCACGAACCCCGTTCCCCGCAGGACGCACCTGCGCGTCAGCCAGCATCACATCCTTGATACGGGGCGGCCCGCGGGCCTCGGCGCCATCCATGCGCACGTAGTGGACTTGGTAACCACGGATCTGGCCATGTTGCCGGCCGGGCGCGGGCGAGCGCCACAGCACGCGGATGGCCGTGGCGTTGAGCGCCTCCGCCTCCACCTTCCGCGGCGGCGCGCTGGGCACTGGCGGACGGGAGGGGAGGGGAGGGGCGGCAGGGTGGTTACCAGGATGCCCGACTCTGCCCGGGGCCGTCGGGCTTGGGAGTGGCTGCAGGGGCGCGCAGGGTGCGCACAGCCCTCCCCACAGGCCCCGCTGGGGACCCTCTGCGCTTGTTGGAACCACTTGCCCAGGGTTCTTAGAATTTGAGCAGGCTGCACCTGCTCCAAACACTTTGCAGAAAACTCCCCCGTCTTCAACAACTCGCACCCAGATGGGGCAGCTGAGGCGCAGTGGACAGCTAGGCTGCTAGCCCAGCCCACCCGAGTCTCCAGCTCTGGCTGCCAGCGCTCAACAGACGGCGACCACAGCCTAACTTCCCAGTTGAGCGCTACCGGGCAGGACGCAGGTGCGCACACACACAAACCGGGGCTCCGCGCCCAGTCCTGCAGGATTCTAACCACCCTTGGCTGCCCCCTCAAAGCAGCACGGCCGCCGGTGTCACCGGGCTCCCCACCCCGATGCCTGCGACGCCGGGCAGGTGCAGCCGGCCCTGGGGGTGGTGCTTACCGTCTTCCTCGGTGCGGACGACCACGGGCGAGCTCTCGGGCCCCGGCCCCACCTCTGTGTGCGCCACGGTGGTGATGCGGTACTCCGTCCACTTCTCCAAGGCCTCCAGTAGGATCTGGGTGGTGGTTGGAGGGATGCCTTTCACCTCCTTGGGTTCCGGGTCCTCCGAGCCCAGCGGTCGATAGCGGACGCTGTAGCCCACCAGGGCCCCGTTGTGCGTCTCCGGCGGCGGCGGGCGCCAACTTACCAAAATGGCGGTGGAGCGCATGCTGACACATTTAACGTCTTGAGGGGGGGCGGACGGTTCTATTGGAAGGGGGGAGGGGGAGAACGTGGGGGAGGGGAGGGGAGAGGAGAGGAGGGGGTGGGCGGGGAAACAAAAGATGGGAAAGAGAAAATAAAAAAGAAGATGATAACAAACAAAAAAACAAAACAAAACCAAAAGAGAAGTCGAACCCAAAAGAAGCAGGTGGCAACCGAGGGTGCAATGGGCGGGTGGGGAGGGCTGGCCAAGAAGCTGTGGAGCTGGGGGTTGGGGTGCCCACTGAGGACCTACTGTGCACCCCGGGCGCTTGTCAGGCCTCAAAGAAAAACAAGGCAAATATCTGCTTACAGGGCCCCCACTGCGTGCCAGGCATCAGGACGGGGGCTGCAATATGAGTTCTGCCAAGTGAAGACCTACTGTGCACCTGGCACTTGCCCACAGGACACCCACTGCATGCCGGGCACTGGGACAGGCTACAGTACTAGTCCTGACCCATGAGGACCTACTGAGCACCTGGCAGTTGCCCACAGAACACCCACTGTGTGCCAGGCACCAAGGCAGAACTACAGTACCAGTCCTGCCCCCTGAGGACCTACTGTGCACCTGGCACTTGCTCACAGGGCACCCACTGTTTGCAGGGCACTGGGCCAAGGGGTACAGCGCAGAGACCCCACTTGTCAGCTACCTACTGTGTGCTGGACGCTTTCTAGCGACAGATTACCACACACCTATTAGGTGCTAAGCATTGTATTAAGGGATGTCACCATGGAGACCCCACTTGATACTTCCCAGTGGCTTCAGAGAACAGTAAAGGCAAAACGCAGTGACACCAGATCCAAAGCAACGGCCCCACTGGCTCTTCCTAACCCCAACCCTACCCTGCACAACTGGGATCCCATGGGGCGCTGGTTCTAATCCCAGCTGCTCCGCTTCCACCCAGCTCCCTGCCTGTGGCCTGGGACAGCAGTGAGGACGGCCCAAAGCCTTGGGACCCAGGAAGAAGCTGCTGGCTCCTGGCTTTGAGTGGGCGCAGTTGCGGGCGCTTAGGGAGTGAATCACCGGTCGCAAGATCTTCCTCTCTTCTCTGTAAATCTGCCTCTCCGATAAAAATACATCTTGATAAAAGTCTCCTATCAAGATCCTACTGTGTGCAGGCTCGCTCCAGGGACAGTGAACGCCCACTTTGCACACCTACTGTGTGCTGGCACGCTCCCCACTCCATGAGTCTTCAGTGTATACCTACTGTGTGCAGGCAGGTTGCTGTGGGCGTATTTTATAGAAAAGGACTGATTCTCACGGTGAAAACAACTACTCTCTATGAAGCACCTGTGCCCCGGGGGCCCCTGCACCACCCTGGCTGCTGCTCATGCCTTCAGCCACCTGCTGTGTGCCCGCCCGCATCCTGGCTCTAACATGACTGAATAAGGGCTTGGCCATGCCCTGCGCCTCAGGAAGCACGTTTGAGGACGTGCAGCCCGTCCTGGATACCCAGCATCGGCCAAGGGCCTTGCAAGGTCACACTGTTCCCATTTTGAGGCCCTACTGTGCGCTCAGTGCCGCTCTAGGCCTGTTATCAAGTGACGGCAGCAAGTTGGTAGCTAAGTAGGGCTATGGATGCGGGGTCCCTCGGGGCCAGGCTGGGGCCAGTAACTGTCACCTGGGACACACACACGCTGTAATGCTCCCAGCATCACACCTGCACGCCCAGGACAGCTGGCTGTGCACACACACAGCTCCTGCACGCCCAGCGCCCGCTGAGCCCTCACCACCTCCCCACATGCCAGGAGTTGGCAGCCTGAACCTCCACCTGCGTGAGGCACCTGACCTTGGATGCGCATGGCGCACACCCTCATTGGGGGCCTGGGACTCTGCCCCCTTTTCTTGACCAGCCACCCCAGCCGGAAGTGTCAGGGAAGAGATGGGGGGACACGCAAGGCAAGGGCAGGGGGTGGACAGGGCAGCCGGGATGGCGAGGGAAAATTGACATCACGACCATGAGAAGATAAGGAGCAATGGTGATGGCGGTGATGAGAAAAACCAAAATAATCAACACAAATCAATAAAGGGAAAGACAGAGAGACCGCGCCCCGGCGGTCCTGGGCCGGGTACCTACCTTCCACACCGCAAGCACTAACTGATGGGACTTTCTTACGAGGGAGACGAGCTAGGGGCCAGGCCGGGTTCTCCGGCGCCCACTGGCCTGGCCTGCACCTACCCATGTGAGCGACCGATAGGCTAGGGGAGCCGCCAGCCCCCGCCCTGGGGTTGAGGGGCAAGGGACCGACACGCCTGGCCCTGCGTCTTGCTGCTGGCTCCCCGCCCGTGTGCTGGGCCGCCCCAGGGAAGTGGGAGGGGTGAGCACGGTGCGGAGGGGGCCGAAGCCATTTCACAATCCAGCCCAACCTGCGTGATGGCGTTGTGGGTGGGGTGGGGGGGGGACAGGTCAGAGAGAGAAAGAGAGAGAGAGAGAGAGACGCAGAGAAGGGAAGAGGCCGCAGCCAAGTGGGGGCCAGGCTGGGGCCAGGCACGCAGGGTGGGCCGTGTTTGTGAACTTGACACCAGCGAGGAGTACTCACCTTGGCACCTCTGCCGGCCTCGTGGGCCACAGGCCACCCTCACTGACTTTCATCTCACACACGCCCCCACTCAGGGAGGGGGGTCCTGGGCCCCTGAAGCCCTGGCAGCAGCAGCCTCGACTGAAAACCCGCCCCCCCGCAACCTCTGAGACCAGCTGTGTGTCCACGCACCCGGGGCACATGTGGAAGCTTCTGGAACAAGGCCTGGGGCGGCTGAGCCGTGACTGACTGAGAACGTGGGGGAGGGGGTGCAGGCAGGGGAGGGAGGCGAGAGGAGGTGATGCCGCACAGAAGAGAGGAGGGGGGCAGACGTGGCAGGGACTCGGGGTCCTGTTCAATCCAGAGGCGGGTGCAGCGGGCGGGTGGGTGGCCGTGGGGCCTGATCTGGGGCAGGGAGGCCGGGCCGGCCCTGTTGAGGGGCATGGCGTGGGCTCTGACTAGGCCCTGCCCCCTCCCTTGCTCATTTTGGGGGTGTTAAGAACTGGGGTGTGGGGAGGGACACAGCAGATCTACCTCCTCTGCTAACCTTTGCTGTCCCGAGGGGAGGAGGGACGGGCATGACCAAAAGCGGCTCCTTGACCCGCCCCCTGCCCGTCCCCACCCCTCCTATCCCCCCCAGGACCCTGACCCTCCATAGGGGGCAACCCTGACTGTGCTGGGTTGTAAGGGATAAGTAACACCAAAATGAACCAAACCAGGGCCGGGCACGGGCGGGGGCGAGCCGGCCAGAGGCGCCCCCCACCCCCTGCGACAGGCGCACGGCCAGTGGACACGTACTGGACTGCAGCGTGCGCTGTCGCACGGCTGAAGTGAAGGCGCCCAGGCCCTGCGGCGAGCGCGCCGCCAGGCGGAAGGCGTACTCAGTGTCTGGCTTCAGATCCTCCACCACAAAAGCCGTCGTGGGATCGAACGTGCGGGCCACCTGCGGGCGATAGCAGCGGGCCCATCAGTGCGGGCTGGAGGGGCGGGGGGGTGCCCATGCGGCCCTGGCAGCACCATGTCCGACCCCCTCCCAGTACCTCGTGACCACGGTCGCCTTCCTTGAAGAGGAGCTCGTATTTGATAATGCTGTCCACCCGCGGGGGGCTCCAGGTCAGCCCGATGCTCGTCTCCGACCTGGCTTCAGCCCGAAGGTTCATTGGTTGGCCCGGGACTGGGGTGAGAGGGTGAGGGTGGGTGAGAGAGCGAGAGAGCGAGAACAGGGGCAGCGAATAGAGCGAACAGAGCGGAGGAGAGAGGGAGGGAGGGGTGCCTGGCTCACTCTGAAGGCTTCCAGATTGTTCTCCGGCTGTTCTCATCTCTGGCGTATTTTTTTTTTTCTAGGAACAATCCCTCCCACCAACCCACCCCATCTCCTTGTCCATCTCAACTCTCTGATCTGTTCTGCCAATAGCGGAAAAAAAAAATCCATGGATTACAAAAATTCCCATTTGCAACTGCTCAAGCGCTCATCCCACCCCTGCAAATGGAGTGACACGGGGAGGGGCGTCTCCCGTGGCTGCCTCTCCTGCACCCACCCACTGCGGCAGCGGCAACGCAGCATGAGACATCTGCTTCCTGCTCTTGGGCGGGCACCCCTAAGATTGTGAGATCTGAGCCCCAAGAGGAAAGAAACAAAAATCCCACAGGCGGCTGGGCCCTTCTGGGGCTCACCTCCCTGCTGCGTCTTCACCTGGATGGGGTCTGAGAGCGGCCCGTCGCCCACCGAAGTGAAGGCCAGCACGCGCACGGTGTACGTCTCGTCCTCCAGCAGGCTGCCCACGGTGGTCAGCAGGCTGTCGTCCACATGGTGTTTCTGCCAGTTGCCCACCGGGTGCTCGGGCTCCATGGTGTAGTAGACGCGGTAGCCGCGGATGAGCCCGTTGGGTTCCACGGGTTCCTCCCACTGCACGATCATCGTAGTGGAGCTCAACATGCGGGCTTGCACGTTGCGGGGCGCGCTGGCGGGGGCCTGCTCGCCCGTGCGCGTCACCACCGACTCGCTGGGCGGGCCCTGGCCGATGGAGTTGACGGCTGACACCCAGATCTCGTACTCAGAGTTGGGGCTCAGGCCCCCGATGCTGTAGCGTGTCGTGGTGATGTCTTCTTTGATCTGGTAGGGGCCGTCCTGGCTCTTGGATTTGTACTCGATGACATAGTACGACACGGGGTCGGGGTTGCCCGAGTCCCAAGTGATGGTGATGCTGGTAGCTGTGTTTTCTGTCACCACAGGCGTCCCTGGGGCTCTGGGGAGTGCTGGGTGGTGGGCGAGGCAGGGTGCGGGAAGCAGGGTTACATGAGTGGCCAAGTCACTACCTACCGCACAACTGCCCCTGCTGAGCCCTGCCTGAGGCCGGCAGCCAATGACAGCCCCGCAGCGCTGAGAGGTAGGCAGGCAGGGTCGTCCCCCTGCTGGTTCACATCCCAGGCCACAGCCAGAAGCTGGACACATCGTCTGGGTCTGACCCGTGGGACTGCAGAGGCCCAAGCACTTCAGCCATCTCTCTCCCCTCCCCTGGGGGGTGCCCAGCAGGCAGCTGGAGCCGTGCGTGCCCCAAATGTCCACCATGAAAACTTTTCCACACTGGGGCTTGACACGGTAGCCTAGTGGCTAAATCCTCACCTTGCATCTACCAAAATCCCATAGGGGCACTGGTTTGTATCCCAACTGCTCTATTCCCCTTTCAGCTCCCTGCCTGTGCCTGGGAAAGCAGTCGAGGACGGCCCAAAGCCTTGGGACCCTGCACCTGCGTGGGAGACCCAGAAGGAGCTCCCGGCTCCTGGCTTCGGATCAGCTCAGCTCTGGCCACTGTGGCTGCCTGGGGAGTGAACCAGCGGATGGAAGATCTTTCTGTCTCCCTTTCTCACTGTAAATCTGCCTTTTCCATAAAAATCAATCTTAAAAAAGCACAAGTTGGTCTCATCTATTTGTTCTTTGGAAATGTCACGGGTGGGGGTGCACTGTGGCGCTCTGACCCTGCCACCCCCACGGCCACACACCCACTTACACTTCACGGTGATCTGTGCTACGGCCTCAATGACGCCCAGGCTGGACATGGCCACGCACGTGTAGTTGGCCGAGTCCTTCACGTCGGTGAGTTCCAGCACATTCCGGCCCACGGGCATGTCGTCCTCGGGCGTCAGGTCCTCGGCCCCCTGCATCCACTTGACGTAGGGCATGGGCGAGCCCACAGCCACACAGGTAATGTTGACACTCCCGCCTGGCATGATCTCGTGGCTCATGGGCAGGATGGAGAAACGGGGTGCCACGCGGCGGACTGGGGGTTGGGGAGGTGGTGGGGCAGGGCGCAGAGCAGAAGAGAGAGAAGAGAGAGAGAGAGGGGACAAAATGGGACATCTGTTTAAACAGGGCGCTGGCCTTCCCCCCCACCCCAGCTGAAGAGCTTTCCCCCCTTCCCCCGCAAAGGAAAACAAAGCAAATCAAAAAGGAAAGAAAAAAAAAACAACCAAATTCCAACGCAAAGAAAACAGAAAACTCCAAAGGAAGGCACTTCACAAACAATAAGAAAGATATATCGAGACAAGAAGCGTTATTCTAGAGCGACAAGGTTTCTGCCACCAGTCACTGGGCCAGAGCACAGGGAAACACAAAAATTTATCAGCAGTTTCTCATCTTTGCTGTGAGGCCAAAGGGGAAGCTGGCGTGGTCCTCGCGTGGGCGGGGCCTCATCTGGGGGTGTGGCCACATGTGGGTGTGGCCACGGGTGGGGATGACCTCCTCCTGGACCTGCCGGATCTCAGGGGTCCAGGAGGGAGGATGGGAGGGTAGGGACGAGGCGCCGGGACAGCTGGGCCCCGGGTGCCATGCACCTGCGGGCTCCCCCATCCTCCCCTACTTTCCTACCTCTGTGTAAGTCAGCCCTTCCCACCTCCCAAGGACCCCCCAGGGCGGAGGAGGGGGAAGCGGAAAAAGATGAGAAACGTTAATGAAATTTTTGTGGTTGATTTTTTTTTTTTTTGGCATATAGAAACTCTTCTAGAAGCTTCTGTCGGATCGGACAAGTTTCCATCGGTAGATGCAGCTCTCAAGTCACAAACATCATGCAAAAAGTAGGATCCAAGAGAGACGAGAGGAGAACAGGCCAGAGTCCAGGGGCCTCGTGTGTAGGTGTGTGTGGGGACGGGGGAGAGGAGGAAGAGGAGAGAGAGAGAGCGAGACAGAGAGAGAGACAGAGCGAGTGAGGGGGCCTAGGGCGGGGGGGTTACCACCCCTCCCCCCGCCGTGCGAACTCCCTAGCGGATGTGACAGTGGGATCAACCGCACTGTCAGATCGCAGCCCTGGCAGGATCAGACGTGGGCCCGAGTTCACATGTCAGAAGGGACACGGGATGAGCTGGCCCATGGAGGGATGAGTGGGGTGGGGGATATGTTCCGGACGTTTCTCAGCAGGTTGGGGGTGGGCAGGTGCAGATCCGCTGAGAAAAGGGGGCACGCGGCGCCTTTCACTGGGGAGCTCCATTTCCAGAAGGGAGAGGGGGGTAGGCCCGTGTGGGCAATGGCAGGGATGGATGTGGGGGGGGTGGAGGGCACAGACTGCCGTCTCCTGACCGAATAAGGCAGCCAAGACAAGGGTCTTGGCGGGGAGGGGTCACCAAGTGGGGCTGGGGGTGCAGCCTAGGGCAGGGCCACCCTGTGTCCGCCCTCTCTTCCAGGCTGGCTACCTGGCTCTGGGTTTACGGGGGTGGGTACTGCGAGCAAGGGGCCCTTCGAAAAAATGGAGCATCCCTGAAAAGTCCGGGGGGAGGGGAGGGAGAGGCCGAGATGGGATGGAGAGGGGGCAGGGCCATGCATGCCAACGGACACGGAAGGTGCTGATGACGGGGTGGGGGAGACCGTGGATCCGGCCAGCGGACCCGGTCCGTGCCAGCAGCCCATATCCACAGCGAGGCAGGGGTTACGGTGTGGTGGTGGTGGGGGGGGGGGGAACGAGGTGTATCCACGCACGCGGTTGTCATGGAGACAGAACACGATGGGGGAGGAGCGCATTGATCCGGGACAGAAGACGACAATGGTGAAACCAAACTATAGGGGGACGGGGAGATCAAAGCAACCAGAGAGAGGGCGGGCAGGAGGGAATCTTCAACTTAAAACCAGAAAAACCAAAACCCAACCAAGAAAAACCCCAGCTGAAAAGAAACACGAACGCCCCACAAAGCAAGAGAAAGAAAACGAAAAAGTCCAAACCAAAGAAAGACACATCGTGAACAGGTGTGCGGGGTGGTGGGGGGGTGGGGGAGCTGAAAATCGGGGTCTGAAAGGACGGGGCCAGGGGGCTTCCCAGGGACTCCCCCCGGCCACCCGCCCACCCACCTGCAAGCAGAACACACAGGGCCTGGCCCGGGTCCAAGGGGGTCCGCCCGTAGCAGAGGGAACCTCCTGGAGCAAGCAGCTACGGGGTGAACCAGCCCTTGCTGACCCTGTCCCCTGCCCGAGAGCTGAGCCTAAACTCCAGTCACCTACTTCAAGGGAAACCCCTCCAGACCGAGGGGGGAGGGCAGAGGAGCCTCACCCTTCCAAAGCCTTCTTTCCCATCTGGGCATGTAACGGATGGGGTGGGGCCCGGTATACAATAGGTGCTCTGCCGGACAATGGCTAAGTTGGCATACGGAAGGAACTCCGTCTGGGACATGGCGCTGGCCAGATCATCTCCCAACTGCCGTAGTGGACAGTCCCCCATCTTAACAGACACTGGGGATGAATTAGGGTTTGTCTTGTAAAGGAAGGACCCCCATTGCATCCTGGCCTTACTTGATACCAACAGCTCTCGGGGAGCCGAGTGGGGGTCACAAAGGGAAATATTGGGGGTCCCGGGCAGGGGGGGAAGGGGAGATAGATGGAGGAGTGGCCAGAGCCTAAAACCAGGCCCACGTGGTTCCCCCTGCCCATCAGACTAAATGGGCCTTTTCTAACCCATGGGCCAGCTATCCTCTGTACTGTACAGCTCTTTCAAATTTATGCATTCTTATGCATTTTGCGGACCCCCAAAATGGGAGTGGGAGGGAGGAGGAACCCCACCAACTAATGGCCAGCAGCCCTCATAGTAAATGTCCAGAGGCCATCAGTAGAAGGACCTCACCCCACAGGGTGGCAGGACCATCAGAGGTGGGCAGCTCTCATTTTGGGATTTGGAGGTTTAACGTCATGTGCAGCTGCCCCTTTTTGAACTACACACATCTTTGTAATGAGGCTGACCACAGTGAGGCTAACGTAGGCTGTCATTTGTTGACACGGATTCCCCACATGGCCAGTGGCCAGCAGGTGAATGGAGCTGAACTCCCTCGCCCACCGCATCTGCTTCTTCCAGGTCCTGCTGCAGGGAGAGGAGGGCTGGCTTGCCCCGAGTTCCAGGAGGATCCCCCTCTTGTCTGGGTGCCATGCGGCTGCAACCAGCCCTGGGGGCCCAGGCCAGGGTGACGGAAGGCTGGGTCTCCTGTGCTCTGCCCTGGTTTTTGGTTGGTTGCTGGCACCCACCCGCAGCCTCGGTCCACCCCTGGCTGCCAGCTGGAGGTGCAGGTGACGTCAGGTGGGCGCAGAGCCCACAGGAGCCCGCCCCCAATTACCGACCTGAACGTAGGCTCCAGGCGGGGGTTATGAGGGGCCGTACCAGCCGTGCTTCTCAGCTCGCTGCAGCTGGCCTGCGATCCGGCTCTTCTCGCCGAGTGGCCAGGAGGGGAGGGACCCCCCCCACCTCATGGGCCAGGGGAGGGGGCAGAAGGAGGAGGAGGAGCGTGGCGGGGGGGGCGGAGGGGTGGGTGGTGGTGGTGGTTTCAAACCCCGATTCACATGGAAAAAAAACAAACAAACAAAAAAACCAAAACCTAAACTCACAAACCATCCAAAGGAACCAGGAAATAAGCTCTTCTCCTGGGCTGGAGAAAGCACAGAACCAAAACCCAAAAACTTAACAACAAAAAAATTACAAAAACAAAACAGAGAGAAGGGTGCGGTGGGGGGTGGCAGCAGGTGCAGGGAGGAGGGAGGAGGGAGGAGGAAGGAGGGGAGGAAACTGCAACGTGAGGTGGTCTGGTTGAAGCACCGGGCGCCGAGCCACAGTGCGTGCCAGCGCGATTCAGCAAGCCACAGCTCCCAGGGAAGGGGGGCTCTGCCAGGCATTTTGGGGTGAGAGAAACTTACAGAGGTTTCTCCAAACGCCAAAATGGATATACAGGTGCAGGGAGTGGGAGGGGGGAGGGAGAAGCCAGGGTGGATGCAGCCTTGCCAGGGGGTATTTAAACTTAGATTACACCTGTCAGGGAAGTGGGGGGTGGGTGGGGGGGGGGTGCGCAAGGGCCTGGAACCCCAGCTGCAGGCCCAGGGTGGGTGAGCATCACCCCCTTGGCCTGCCCTCTGCACCTGCCTTGTCCCCACTCCCCAGCCGCTCCTGCCTGCCTCGCCTCTCCCACTGCCAGCTCCCTCCAGCAGCCAACAGCTAGCTAATAAGCTAGCTAGCTTTGCAGGGACCTGGACCGTCCCCCCACCCCCACCACACACACATCCCGCCTCCCCTGCCCCGTAGGCCTTGGCAATGCCTTGATGCTGGACTTTCGCTGTGGTTTTTAATAAATCACGGCTTTTCCTTCCTTGGTGCCCAGCTCCTCCTCCCCTTTGGCCTTCACTCCCTGGCCGCTGGCCACCAGCCTAGGGGCCAGGTGGGAGTGGCGGAGGGAGGTGTGCGCTTCCCAAATGACCAGGTGTAATCTAGTCTTCCCCTCCCCCACCCCCAGAGAGGAGACAGCAATGCGGGGCGAGGGGAGGGGGCAGGCAGCAGGCGAGTGTGCACAGTGTTCCCGTGGGGCGGCACCCACCAGGTGGAGGTGAGATGAGAAAGGCTGCCCAGCCCGTACGTGGTCAAGGCCAAGACTGCGGCTGGGAGGGTGAGGGAGGTGGAGTAGGAGGGAACTCATGGCTCCTGGTTTGGTGAGCAGGAAGTGGGGGTTACTCAATGCACCCCAGGAAATGCTGGGGTTACTAGAGGTGAGGGGTGTTCTTAGCTCAATATTGGTGCCTACTCACTGTGGGGTGACAGTAGCTGAAGGAGGAGTACCTAGGGGTCCTCCCCTCCCACCAGCTCTAGGGCTTGAGTGTCGGAAAGGTCTAGTCCACAGAGGATGACCCAGAAACGGGGCAATCCAGCTCTTCCTGGCAGCGGCTCCCACACTCCCTAGCTCAGCTACAACTCCTGGTGGCCTACCACCTGCAGAGCTCTCCCTGTGTCCCCCCACAGCACTGGGCACAGGGGCAGAGGGGCAGGCGGGGCGGAGGAAAGGGGAGGCAGGGCACAGTTTAACCGGCTCTGGGTGCCATGGTTCAGACATGGCCTGGGGCAGACCAGTACAAAGGCAGCCAGTTCTCGACCCATCAGTCACTCACAGCTAGAGACTGCTGGGGTGGGGGGGGGAGATGTGCCTTCTGGTCAGTGCCCTCAGGGAACTTTGGAACATGCAGCTTTTGCTAACTCAGGTTCTCATAGATCTAGGAGGCTGACCTTGGCAGGAGAAAGGCCAGTGGGATAAACCCTTGATCCCAACTGGGGCCCCCATGGGGAGGGGTGAGGGTGGAGCGCAGAAGAAACATTTCAAAGGATTAAAATGAATGTATCCCTGGGGCAGAACCCTCCACATCCCCAGGTGGGGCTCCACTGGCAACATTGTAAACTTTTGTTGCTTTCCAGGCCAACAGCCTGGGCAGCCCAGTGTTTTAGAACTGGGCTGGTTCTTATCTGCAAGGTTAGCTTAGCCCTGCTGCTGGGGCCATGACTACCCCCTTCATACCTCTTAGGCTTCCTAAGGGGAATGGAGTGGATGGCAGGCTACCAGTGTGGCTTTGGGGGCTATCATCAGGGGGCTGGGGGGGGGGGAAGCAGATGGTGGTGACTGAGCCAGGAAGACATGAGGTTTGAGCCAAAGGGAGTAGTTTCTGCCCTGAGTGGCTTTTCCAAAGTGGCTGCTCCACATGGTATCTCACACATCCTTCAGGGACACCAAGCATGCCAAGGACAGCCAGGCAGGGACAGAAGATGGGGGCTGGAGTCCACATCCACCCCAGCCCAGAGCCTGTTGGACAGTTTTGCCCCCATCCTCTCGACCAAAGTCCTCACCCCTGTCCAGCTCCATGCCACCAGGACCTAATGTCAGTGGAGAGGCTCCAAGAAGACCCCTCCTCCCATTCCTAACCCTCTGAGGGTTCTCCAAGGGCCAGCATGGCAGCGCCCACACTGGGCTGATGAGGAAAGAGAAGGTGGGCGGGTGGAGGGCAATCACAAGGAGGCTGTTCTCTCTCCCAAGCTGAGTGGTGAGCTGGGACCAGAAATACGGCAGCTCTAACTGGGGCGGGGTATGGCTCTCCCAGGGGGTGGGGGGCTGTGTGTTTTCTCAAGCAGCAGCACAAGATGGAGGAATGCAGCTTTATAGGTCTGCGAGAAAGAGAGAGAGCAAGAGAGAGAGAGAGAAGAGGAGAGGAGAGGAGAGGAGAGGAGAGAGGAGAGGAGAGGAAGAGAGAGAAGAGAGTTGGGAAACACAGAGAGGGGAGAAGCGATGTCTGAGGCATCCCTGGTTTTTTTTTCCTTCCCAGAATTCCACAGCTCTGATGTTCAGATATTCAGAAAGTGACCATGCTGTGGGGCTAGACAGACAATGGCTGCGCCTGGGCCCAGAGCCTGCTAGAGGACAGGGGGTTGGAGGCATGGGGGAGCAGCCAGCGGCGTCTGGGAGGCGGAGGCATTGCACTCTGGGCCAAGTGCTGCTTCCAGAATCTGTTGTGTTCTGTTTTCGGATGGAAAGCTCTGGATGTGAGCCCAGCCAGGACATACCAAGTCATCATGCCAGCTGTCACTATATGCACCGGGTGCCAGACACATGGTGGCCAGGGATGGGGACAGTGTCTCCACCGTTAACCCCGGGTCATGCTGGTGATACCCTGACCTGGGCATGACACTGTACTACACAAGGACTCAGAAAGTTGGGGTCTACCTGGCTGGACTGCGGAAACGAGGGTCAGGAACAATACCCTCACTTCAGCTCCCTTCCACTGTGGCCAACCTGGAGCGGCCCTGGGCAGAGCGGTCAGGTGAGTGGGGCTGCTGGCGGCACCCCCCTCTGGGCCCCAGCGGCCGTGTGCCTAGCCCGGACAGTCACTTTCTGCCCCGACATCACAGCTGTGGGACTCCCTCCCGCCCCCCGGGGCCGTGTCTGACACAGGAACACTGGCTTGGGGTTCACAATGCATTGAGGACAGCCACACAGCAGCAGCTCAGCCCAGGAACGGAGACCAAACAGCACGCAGACGCGACACAGCCAGAGCCAATGCGCTCTGGGGGAGGCGGGGAGCAAGGGGAGGGGTGGGGCGGAGGGCGAAAAAAAAAACCATCAACCCCTCCCCCCCCAAAAAAAGAACACTAAAAAAGAAAAAAGGAAACGAAAAGGAAGAAAGAAAAACAGAACAAAACAAACCAACAACAACAAAAAAGGAAGAAACACTCCCACGGAAGGTTGCCGGGAACTCACCAAACCAAGACAAGAGTGGCATGCAGAGAAATTTTCATACATTCTCCCAGCATGCATCAGGCCCAAGTTACCATGACGACGAGGAGTGCAAGAACTTAGCAACAACGTTACCAAACGGATGCAGAGGAGACAAGGCAAGCATCGCGTGTGTGCGGCCGGCCCTGGGCCGGGCTGGGCGCGGTTGAGAATTTCGTGTCTTTCTGGGTTTTGCTCTCGCTTGGCATTTATTTTTTGTTGTTGTTGTTGTTGTTTTGTTTTTTTTGTTTGTTTGTTTGTGTGTATCCGCCACACACTCCAGACTTTTTGAAATTTTTTGCTTTGGTTCGTTTTCCGTGTGCGTGTGTCTGGGTGTGTGTGTGTGTGCTCACGCGGGTGTGTCAGTGTGTGTGACGTGTGTGTGCGTGTCATCTCGCAGAAATGTAAAAATGTGGGTAAAGAAAGTAAAAAAGAAAAAAACACACCAACCTTCTCGAAGTTCTGAGGGATGAAAAAGGGGATTGGATGCGGAACACAATGACATGGGAAGAAGAGAAAAAAATAGGGGAGATACAGAGAGTAAAAAGAGGACTTCCCAAGCCCGTCAGCTGCAACCGCCTGCTCGATTACTTTTTTTTTTCTCTTTAAATCAAAAAACAAAAAATTCAAATTAAAAAAGAAAAAGAACAGCAACGATCTTTTCCTCTTAATCTTCACACTGACCCCACACACACACACACACACACACACATACACACACACAACCACCACTGTCAGCTTTTCTCATTTCTTTACTCAATGAAGTCCAGAGCAATTGAGACCCAGGTCAAGGCTGCGAGGCTGCCCAGAGCACCCTCACCACTATGGGAGGAAGGTGGCTCAGGAGGTGCTCGGGTGGAGGGGGGGCAGGGATACAAGGCCCTCCCTCCCTCACGACCCACCAGCCTTCCTGCAGCCCTACCACACTCACACGCTCACAACGCTCGCACCCCAAGTTTCGGCAGAGATCAGACAGTGAGACGGAGCGGTCAGCCAGGACCACCACCTCCACCACCACCTCCACCACCACCGCCGCCTTACGATTCACCAGGGTGCAGCCTGGCGGAGCCCCCCACCATCCTCGCTCACGCCCACCTCCCCGGCCCCTCCCCTCCCCCTCCTCAGGTGCCTTCTGAGGCCAGACAGATCAAGTCCAGATCCCAAATGTCACTCTGAGGCCAGTGGGAGTCATGGGTGGCGTGGACAGGGGCAGTGGCGGCGGGGGTCTTGTAGATGAGAGAGGAGCCCCTGGGCAGCCTCTGGGGGAGGGGGTTGCTAGAGGGGGATGGAGCACAGGGGGTCAGCTGAGGCCTCTGTGCAGGAGGAGCCGCGCCCCTCATCACAGTCTGACCAGAACCAGCTGCCGGGAGTCGGGGACCATAGGGGGTGATGGGGCCAGGGAAGCCTAAAGCCAAGACGAAGGGTCAGGTGTGCCCACAGAAACAGAAGAGGCTGGGGGATCCCGAGGGACACCCCCCAACCCCTCCAAGGAGGCAGCTTTCTGAGGGCTGGGTTGTGGATTAAGAGTGGGCCAGTTGTGACCACCACCACGTCAGGGGCAGCGCTGGGCACCCCCCACCGGCCTTCAGGGTGGGCTTTTTTCTAGGGGTAGGCTCTGGGACACTCAAGGGAAGAGGCCATGGGCGAGGAGGGGCCCAGCCTTGAAGACCCTTGCCTCCCCCAGCTTTGAGCTCAAGGGTACTAGCTTCGGGTGGGCAGTGAGAAAGCAGGGAGCTACAAGGCCACAGAAACTTGGAGAAGCAGAGCCAGCACACGACACGGGAAGGCACGGTTACACCACAGAAGCTGACTGGGGTGGGGTGGGGGCGGGGCCGAAGCCTGCATGCTCCCCCCCCACAGCCCTGTAGGCCCAAGACTGACCCTCAAACCCCAGCCCCACCTCCACCCCCTCCGACCCCACCCGCCCGGCACGGCCTCCCCACCAGGCACAGAACTTGTATCATGGTAAGACAAGGAAACCCACAAGGCCCACGAGGGGGCGCTGATGTCCCCACCGCCACCACTGGGGAAGGGGCCTTCCCGCTCCGGTCTTCAGGAGAGATGGGGGGGGAGCCTGGAGGCTGTGAGCCCCAGGGATGGGGGATGATGGTAGGGGACAGGGCAGGAGGGTCCCTGCCTCCGACCTGGCCGTGGCGCTCCCTACCTCGCACGTAGAGGTTGGCCGGGGACGAATACCGCACACCGGCGCTGTTGGTGGCCACGCATTCGTACTTGCCCTGGTCCGTCTCCTCGCTGCTCTCGATCTGCAGGGCCCCTGAGGGGAAGACAGAAGGCTCAGACAGTCAGGAGGGGTGGGAGTGGGTCCGGCCTGAGAGGGTCTCAAAGAGGCAGACCTGGGGAGGCTCCCCCAGCCTCTGGCAGCCAGGACAGCGGCCACCAGCATTCTAGGTTCGAGCCCCCTGGCTGCTTTGCTTCCAATCCAGCTCCCTGCTAATGCGCCTGGGAAAGCACAGCAGAACAGGCCAACACCATCCTAGGTTCCTGCCACCCACGTGGGCGGCCCAGATGGAGCTCCTGGGGCCCAGCCAGTGTAGACAGCCAGCTAACGGCAGCTCTGTCAGCCGGCAGTGGGACTTCCAAGCTCACAGCAGGGGTTCTAAGCCCTGCACCATTGTTGGGAACCCCAGTGGAGCTGTGGGGGGGTGGTCACGGGCATCCGGTTATCCCAGGTGCTCCTTGGCCAGTGTTTCCCCCAGGAAGTGAGAGATTCCTCTCCAGGGATAATAAACTTCAGTAAGACCCATCACTGTATGACAGGGCCGAATCCCAAGGCCACGGGGCGTGGGGAGGCTGAGATGTGGACACCTTGAGGGCCCCGGAAGCTGGGCTGTGCCCCAGCTGAGCCACGTACAGCCACCTCAAAGACCCCAGCAAGCCAGGCGCTCCCCCGGCTACTCCCTGTTCTGTAAGTGTGAGACACACATGAGCAGGTTGTCACTTAGGAGGCCCAGACGTGGCAGTGGGGGGCACCTATCGCAGGACATACAGTGCTCCATAGGCGAAGCCCAGAGGGGACCCCATCCCACCACCCACACCCCAGGATGGGGTAAGGGGCCCACTATATAGCACGCTCATTTCCCAGGTGGCCCAACCGCAGAGGAGGGCTTGGCAGACACCTGCTCCCGGTGCCCAGGACAGGTACACTGAGTGACACGGCCCCTTCCCCAGGGCCAGTGCCTCGCCTGAACAGACAAAGACACACAGAGACTAGACGGGACAGGGAAAGGGTGGGCGGGCAAGGGTCTGAGGGCAGCGAGAGTGTGTGGGGCCGTCAGAGCCTCTTACCTCGGATTGGAGTGCTCTCTGTAAGGGAAGCAGAGACAGGCCGGTAAGTGTCAGACGCCAGTCATAGGGCCAGGGAGGGAGGAAGTGAGGGGGGCATCCGAGGAGGCCGGCCCAGGCCAGTGCCAGACGAAGTGGGTGGCCCCAGCTGGGGGGGCTCACTTACAGATGCTGCAGGCTTAGTTGAGCAGCCCTCCCCAGAGAGCAGGGCCAGGGGTCTGAGGGTGGCTGGCCAGGAGGCCTGCCTGGAGGTGGCGGCCACCCTCCCTCTGAGCCAGCAGAGGAGGGGTGGGAAGCATGGCGAAGGGGCGAGTGTGGGGAATCTTGTTAGAGAGGAGGGTGGGGCAGGCCAGGAGTGGTTAGTGGCTAGGACTGGACCAAACAGGAAGCTCGGGGGGGTGGTGGTGTCACACACAGGCTGATGGGGTAGGGTGGACAGGGGCACACAGGGGACTGAGGGCAGGAGGAGGACTGGAGGGCTTGCCATGACCCAAAGGAAAAGAGGAAAGGGTTGTCTTTGCTGTCCCAGGGGTCCCCTAGGGTCGGCCGTGAGGGAAGATGCTGGAGACCCTGCATTACCCCCGACCCCTGGCTTGAACGTTTCTGTGACATTCTTTCACAGCTGCCGGCCCGCCTGCACCCATTCAGCCTGCCTGCTCCAGGAAAGAGGTGCCTCGCTCAGCCACCACGGCTACCAGACTCGCCCTCAGTCCTAGTTTAGGCACGCTGGGGAGGCGGGGCCGGGACGCTCAGGGGCTGTCAGCCACTTTCACTTGAGTAAGAATTACCTCTGTGGCAGGGATCCTTGTCTGGACACCAAGACAAGGAAGTAACAGCCCCCCGAGCCCCCACATCCCACCTCCACTCCCTACAACGAGCTGGCTAGAAAACTGCCCAGGCTGCCTGCAGAGCCCCAAACTGGAAACCCAATCTTTTCCCAACAGGGCTAAGGACCCACCTGAGGCAGGCGTGTGTGTGTGTGTGAGTGTGTGTGTGTGTGTGAGTGTGTGTGAGTGTGTGTGTGTGGTGCTGCACGCTGAGGTCTGGCCAGCCCCCCCCTTGGGGCTGGCGGGGATCTGGCTGTTTTCCTCTTTTCTCTCTGGGGAGGGCGGGGCGGGCAGTGTTAGTGGACACTGAGCATGCCACGTGGAGTGGGGCCCGGTCACCATCAGGGCAACGGTTAGTGTAGGGGAGGAGGAGTTAGTGAGCGACACGTGGCAGAAAGGAGGGTCGCACTTACCAAAGGTCTCTGGGCGGTTACAACAGATGGGATAAGGAGAGAGAACAAGCCTATTAACGACAGGGTGGCAAGAGCCTGGAGCCCTCACCGGCAGGGGACAGGGACAGCGATACGGCCACAGCCATGGCCACGAGAGCAGCCTGCGTTCCAGGACGCCAGAGGGACTGCTCAGGGACGGGTGTGTTTTGCTGGGAGACAGGCTCAGTGTAGGTGAGCGACGCTAGGAAATGGAGCTGGGGGTGCTTGGGGGATGGGAGCCCCAAGACAAGGGTCCCGGGTCCCGGGTCCCGGGTCTCCAGGCTAAGGGGCAGGCGTCTGGCCACGTCCCATCAGGGAGATGTCTGGGGCTGCAAAGTGGCAGAGTGGGCAGGGCATGGGGTCTTGGCAGGGCCGAGTGGGCAGGCCTGCAGAGGGGTGGGGTCCTGCAGAGGCAGGGAGACTCAGGGGGCAGAGAGAGAGAGCGCTGAGTGTGGTGCACGCACGGGCCCGTCACGCGTCCCGACCACATGACGGGGTTGGGAGGGGGGAGGGTGCACACGGCCACCCGTGTCCCCCCACGCACGGCTGCCAGATGGAATGTAATGCTTGAGTCACCACCCCAAGGGTACAGGCACACGGGAAAGCACTGTGTCTGCTGGGGGGTCAGGCCCGCCCATGCGGGACAGGCAGGCACACACATGGGAGACAGGAGGGAGGGGACGGCAACAGAACACAACACACACACACACACACACACACAGAGCTTCCCCCTGCTAGGGGAGGGGGTGCAGGTAGGCCGCACGGGAGCCACGCCCAGACACTGCCAGACACTGCCCGATGCGCCTTTCCTGATCAGCCCAGGAGGCCAGCTCTCCATGACCTGCGGAGGCCTCCTCGCCTCCCAGTCCCTCCTGCAGGCATGTGGCTGCCCGTCTGGGCCCTGCACGCACTCGTCCGCATGCCCCTGCCACTTGCACAGGTAGGAGAGGCCTTCCCTCTGCCAGCTCCTCTGGTCACCTCTACCTGACTGTGCCTCCTCTTGGCCCCACAGGCAACACCAACGTGGGCTGTGCCCCACGCTGCCGCCCACTCACCTGATCTTAGTTGCTTGATTCGCCCGTTGCTGGTGCTGGGATCAACAGGCAGGAAGTCCTTGAACCACGTGATCTCAGGGTCGGGGTTGCCGCTGGCGGCGCACAGCATGGTGGCTGTCCGTGTACGCTCTACCACCTTCAGCTGGGGGCCCATGTCGATGTTGGGGAAGCCGGGGGGCAGCTGGTCCTCTGTGGGGGACACGCGCAGTGCCTGTCAGCTCCCCATCCTCACCCAGGGGGCCACTGGACAGGTGTAGGGGAGGGGGCATGTACCGCCATGAGGGTGTGTGGAGGGGAACAGGCAAGGCACACAATAGACACCCCCCGGCATGCCCCAGTGGGCCTCGCTCTAGTAAAGCCACACAGGTCTCCACTTTCCTTAAAGTTCTGACTTTTGGGGCCAGACTGGCAGTTGAGGCGCCCACATGCCACATGGGCAGGGGGCAGAAGGGGGGAGCTGGAGGGGACCTTCCTTCGTTCCTGACTCAGCTCGCTGTGGATATGTCCCCTTGGGACATGGAGAGGCTCCCCATCCCCTGATCCCATCCCCGGGGGTCCCTGAGGGTCTTCTTTAGAGCCTGGACCAGCAGCCTGGGGCACCTGCATGAGGTCCAGCACACAGTGGGTGCCCAATGTCCCAATGACTGACTTCACCCTGGAGGGCCATGGCACCTGGCCGAGGCACCCCACTCCCCAGCCACGGGGGTCCTGGAAGGTCACAATAAACTCCGTGTTCCTGGCTGGAATGGAGCCTGGGCCCAGCAGCTGACCTGTGGGCACCCTCTGTTGGAGCCCTGGTCAGCCCCACAGCCCATTTTGCCACAGTGCGTAGGGTGGGGTGGGGCAGCTCAGGATTCCCCCCCGCCCAAAGCTGGGCTTAGCATCCTCAGTGTCTGTCCCCAAGATACTCCTCCTGGCTATGATGGCTTCCGTGCTTGGGTGGGGGAAGGTCCCTGGCCACCCACATGAGACCTAGCATTCAGCTCTCGCCTGGCCCAGCCCTGACTGTGGCCTCCCCCCGCAGCCAACAGCTCCCGGCAGCTCCAACTAGAAGCAGAACTAAGACATGGCATCCTAATGGCCAGCCACCCTGCCTGCCTATCCCTGCCTTAGGGATGGAGTGGGGTGAGGTGGGGTGTGTGTGGGAGGGGTCGCTGAGAGCGTGGGTGGCCAGCCACCACTGCCTGCATGTGGGGGCCAGGTTGCTGCCGCCGCCACCACTGTTACCAGAGCTCCTTTAATTAAACAGCAATGTTCGCGGCAGAGCGCTCTGTGCCCGAATCCTCGGAGCTTAATTAAAACAACAGCGAGGGAGGCAGGCGTGCATGGGCTCCATAATCAGATGGCGAAGGCACCGGGAGGTGGGAGGTGAACAGCCACGGCCTAGTGGCTGTGAGCCCCGCAGTGCCGTCCCAGTCCTCAGCCCCCACTGCCCAGGCCTGGGGCATACACACAGAGGGAGTTAGGCGAAGGTCAAATCCCTCACTCCCTACCCCCCACCCCAAGGTCCCGCCATGACTGGATTTAACTGGTCCTTGCTAAGGTTAGGACCAACAATAGGGGGCCTGCAGGCTGGAAAGGCAATGTCTCCAACCCCCCACTGCCATCATCTCTACTGGAGGTCATCTCTACTGGAGGTGGCAGATGATGTCAGGGAGAGCTGGTGAAACTCCGTACCCTCACACCGCACTTCCTGGGCTCATGGTTCAGCCCTGGCTCCCTGTGCACGCACACTGTAGGAGGCGGCAGAGGATGACCCAAGCAATGGGTCCCTGACACCCTCAAGGAAGACCCGGATGGAGCTCCAGGCTCCTGGCTTGGCCACTGGGAGCATCTGGGGCATGTTCCAGCGGATAGGCACATGCATTCTCGCTCTCTGCCTTTCAAATAAATATAAACGCTAAAAAACAATCTCTCAACTACAGCAGCAGTACATGCAACCAAACTGTAGGATCTTTCTCAAGATCTGTTTATTCGAAAGGCAGAGTCAGAGCAAGAAGCAGAGACACAGAAAGCATTCCCGTCTGCTGGTTGCCTCCCCCAGTGGCCACAAAGTCCAGGGCTGGGCCCGGCTGAAGCCCAGCGCCAGGAGTTCCATCTGGGTCTCCCCATGTGGGTGGCAGGAAACCAAGCACTTGGGCTGAATTCCATTGCTTTCCACATGGGGCACTGTTGGGGCAAGCAGTGTCTTGGCCCAATGCACTGTGCCAACCCCACCGTATGGATTTTCCAGACAGGGGGTCCAGGTGACAGCATGGGAAGGCAATGCTGGTCTCCAAGTCTCAAGGGGGTTTTCCCTCAGACACTACTGTGCCATCTCCTGCTGTCCCCAAGGACACTAGAGGAAGCTCCTCCAGGGACCCCTCCTGCTGACAGCTGCCATGGCTCAGTCCCTCAATACCAGGTTCCTACAGGCAGCAGAGACCTCTTGGCTCCCACAAGCTATATAGGAATGCTGCCATACCCACAGGTGACCAAGGGGGCGCTGTGGCTATCTTTTCCTGAGCTGTCATACCTGTAGTTGCCTGAGGGGGCAGTGGTCACCCTTTCCTCACTTGTACCTGGAGCTGCCTGAAGGGGGGAGCTACGGACAGTTTCCAGACCTGCCATACCTGGAGCTGCCTGAGGGGGCACAGTGGTCACCCTTCCCTGAGCTGTGGCCCCTGTTCACAATGTACCCAGAAAATAAAATTATGAACAAATCCTGCATGGATTTCAAATCCCTGACTGCACTAAAATAAGCTCAACTTTTGCCTCAATTTCTTAATAAAAAAAACTACTGAGAGCAGAGAGAACAAGCCTCTACCTGCAGATCCACTCCCTAAGTGCAGGCAACGGCCGCCAGGCTCCACCAGGCTGGGCCACTGGCACACCCCACTGCCTTCCACCAGCCAGGCGTCCTCCAGCCCTGGCATGCTAGCAGGCCCCTCCCCAGTCTCGTCCCTGGGCTTGACCCTCCCTGTGCTCCTGCAAGGAGCCTGCAGCCGCCCCCCCCCAAGCCAGGGCTGAGAGAGATAGGCACGCAGGACCCCAAAACACAGAGGGGCGTGTAAGGCCTGTGTCCCATCTGAGCATCAGATGGAGTCCTGGTTCCTGCATGACCTGGGAGGACCTCACCCCTGCCAGCCAGCCCTGCTCGCCACTCCACCCACCCTGGGAAGCCCTGCCCATCCCAGGAGGCCCCCCTCCCGCCCACACACCTCGCAGGACGGTCAGTTTGGCGTGGACAGTGATCTCCCCGGCCGAGTTCTGGGCCACACACTCGTACACGTTCTCGTCCCGGGGCGTCCGCAGGGGCTGGATCCGCAGCACGGCTCCAGCGCTCTCATCAAACTCGATCGTCTGTCACGGGTGGGTCGAGTGCTGGGTGAGGCTGGGGGTCCCGGCCGGGGGCCCGTCCACCCTCCGCTGGGCTGCAGGTTACCCTCACCATGGACCCGGGGCTGTGTGGGGGCAGACACCCCCAGGCATACAGGGGGACCACTGCCACGTGTGTGTGGGCTGGGGGAGCGTGTGGCTGTGTGCTGTGACCGCGTCAGGCTCCTTCCAAGATACGCCCCGGCCTGTCCATCTGAGGGGTCGCCTGGTCCTCCCAAGCCTGCCCCACCCTGAGCCCAACTCACCTCAAAGCGCTGCGAGTTAACCTTCTTCCCTTTCTTATTCCAGGTCACCCGTGGCTTGGGGTCGCCCGTGGCCTGACACACGAAGGAAGCCACTCCCCCGGACACCCCGATCTGGTCCTTGGGTTCCTTAACGAACCTCGGGGGCTCTGGGGGACACAGCAGGGAGGACGGGGTCTGTGTGGGTGGCGGGGCGGGGGTCCCAGCCTAAGGCCAGAACGCCACGAGCACACCTCCCTGCCTCATGCACCCTCATGGAGCCGCGAGCATGAGGGAAGTGGAGGCCCATTCTACTCCTTCCCCACCTGCCCGACCTGGGCCCCCAAGGCCACACAAGGCATGCAGTTGACATGCCAGCAGGGGCACACATTCAACTCATGGGTGCCTGGCCACACCCTCGAGGCCCCCCAGCAAAGCCCTGGCAGGAACCGGGGACTGTCCCACGGCCGCTCAGCTCCAGAGCATCCGTGACCATCACCTGTACGCCACGCGGGCTACCTCGCTCCGACGCGGTGATGCCTGCAGCCGGCCACCCCTGAGCCCAGCTCAACCACTGGGCCCCGCTCCCCAACTGGGAGACCCGGATGGAGCTCCTGGCTTTTCCAGCTATCAGGGAGAGTGACGTGGCAGATGGAAGATTTACCTCTTGTAACTCAGCTCCTAATAATCAAAAACTTTGAAGTTTTTTATTTTATTGGGAAAGCAGATTTACAGAGAGAAGGAGAGACAGAAAAATCTTCCTTCTGCTGGTTCACTCCCCAAGTGGCTGCAACGGCCAGAGCTGAGCTGATCCGGAGCCAGGAGCTTCTTCTGGGTCTCCCACGCTGGTGCAGGGTCCCAAGGCTTTGGGCCGTCCTCCACTGCTTTCCCAGGCCACAAGCAGGGAGCAGGATGGGAAGTGGAACATCCGGGACATGAATCAGTGCTCATATGGGATCCTGGCGCACGCAAGGCAAGCAAGGATTTTTCCACTAGGCTACCACACTGGGCCCAATAATCAAATCTTTCTTAAACAATTATTTTCACTTGAAACAAACGAGCTAACACTGGCCTCTTTTTAATCATGACCTGCATAACCTGCTGTGACCACCCACTAGGGACTCCCGGTTTCCGTGAGCGGTGGTGATAAGAGAACCCTAACAGCCAGGTGCGGACCCGGGGGGATTGCCCAGCCTCGGGCCCGCGAGAACATCACTGTGGCAGACATGACCGACAGCGGCCGGCGGACGACTGGCACAGGACAGCGGGTGAAGCTGCCCCCTGCAGCTGGCATCCTCCGGGGGTCACTGTTTGGGTCTCTGCCACCCACGTGGGAGTCCCAGAAGGAGCTCCTGGCTCCTGGCTCTTGGCTGGCCCAGCCCCGGCCATTGTGGCCATCTGGGAAATGAACAAACAGATGGAAGATCTCTCCCTGTTTTTCTGTCTCCCTCCACCCCACCCCCTCGAACCTCAGCTTTCTCAAATACAGAAGTCTTAAATTAAAAAGAAAAGGACCCCTCTATAACCCATGAATAGATGAATTAAATCCACACAGCTGTACCATAGGGCACAGGGTCCCCACTCTGAGGCTCAAGGCAGCCCCCCAGCGCCCTAAGCTTTTTTGTGTGTGTCGGGGGGGACGGGGAGAGGCAGAGCTGTAACGACCAAAACACAAGCTGGACACAACAGCAGCACAGGCCACTGACTCGCACGGAAACTTCTGGAACGTTCCAGAAGTTCCAAAGCACACGGACTCCTTGTGGGGAGGAATTGGGTCCAGCCTGGGTCCCCACAGACTCCCCGATTCCTACTTCCCAGGACACAGACTGGGTCTCCCCAGACCCTGAACACCTCCCTACCCTCACCCGCGGCCCCCCACCAGCAGCCTCTACTGCCGGACCCCAAACCCCATCCCAAAGTTTAGGTCCACGCCCTCCCTGGGCTGGCTGCCTGGGCCTTGGTGACCCCAGGAATGGCCAGCCAGGCCAAAGGCTGCCAAAAACCTCAATGAAGGCCCTTGCGACCTGCCTTCCCAGCTCTCCTCCTTCTGCAGGCTGGGTGGTGGGGAGCACCCCCGGGTGCAAGACCAGGGTAGGCCAGGGGCAATCCTGGCAAGAAACCCCCAGGGTCCTCCGTCTCCCCTCGCCCGCAGCTGCCCAACCCGGCCTGGCCCTGCCTCTGCTGCTGTTTCCAAGTCCGTTCTGGCAAGGTGGGCTCCAGGCCAGAGTGCGCTCCCGCTTCCTCCCGGCCCCAAAGCATCCTGGGACAGTCCCACCGGACCAAGCGCCGATCCTGGAGCGGAGGTCACTGGCTGCCCAAGGACACAGCTGCCTGCTCTGGGCCTGAGGAATCCCAGCTGTCCCATGGGAGACCTCGGGCCTAGCAGCCCTGAGGGGTCTGGAGGGGCCCAGCCGGGAGTCTAGAACCAAAAGGGACCATCGTGGACTCTGTGACCCCTACCCTGCAGGCCACAGCCCTGGGGCACCGGCTCCCAGCTCCACACTGGACTCCAGGGACAACTGTGAGATTTGCTCTCCACCAGGGGACGCCAGTGCACACCTGAGTCAGGGTCCGCCTCCTCGGCCCCCAGGCCTCCGTCCATCTGTTATTCAACCAACACCGACCACACCGGCAGCTCGTTTCCCAGACCCTCATCTCCAGCTGTGGGGACCAGAGGGGTAGTGGGGCAGCCCAAGCCCACAGCCCCGGCCACCATGGCCCCAGGGTTCGAATCTTCGCACAGCCACTTCCTGGTCGTGCCTCAATTTCCCCAGCACTACAGTGCCCACACAGCCCCACGGCTCGCTAGATCCCTCTTACCTTCTCCAGCACAGTCTCCAGCCAGCAGGAGCAGCAGGAGGCCCAGGGGCCCCGCCACGACTGCCACGCCGGGGCCCCCCACGGGCCCCATGCTTCAGCTTGGCCTCCGACGACCTCCGTCCTGGAGGGGGCTGGCCTCCCGGGTCCCTCACAGCGAGGCCTCACACCCAGTGTCACACGGGGCGTCTGCAGAGACAGCGGAAGTGGTCATGAGGGTGCTGGAGGGGTGGGTGCCATCTGGCGGGCGGAGGGGACTGCCCAGAGGGGGCAGGAGAGGGCTCTGGGTAGCGGGTGGAGGGGTCAGAGGTGACAGGAAGAGGAGAGTCGGGCTCCAGCACCCCAATTTTTTTTTTTACAGCGAAGTCAGATGTACAGAGAGAAAGATCTTCCCTCTGATGATTCACTCCTCAAGTCTCTGCAACAGCCACTGAGCTGAGCCAATCCAAAGCTAGGAGCCTGTTGCCCCTTCAAGGTCTCCCACGCAGGTGCAGGGTCCCAAGGCTTTGGGCCGTCCTCCACTGCTTTCCCAGGCCATAAGCAGGGAGCTGGATGGGAAGTGGGGCTGCTGGGATTAGAACTGGCGCCCATATGGGATCCCAGTGTGTGCAAGGTGAGGACTTTTGCCATTAGGCTACTGCACCAAGACCAGCAACCCAATTTTGAAAGCCTGGATTCAGATGTCGGCTGCACCCCGCCACTCTAGCTCTGTGCTCACATGCACACCCCAGCAGGCAGCAGGTGGTGGCTCAAGCACTTAGGACCCCCTGCCACTCACAGGGGAGACCCAGATGGAGCTCCCGGCTCCTGGCTGTCGTCTGGCGCACTTAGAGCCTGTGTGGGCATTAGGGGAGTGAACCAGTGAATGGAAGATCTATTCTCGCTAATTAAAAAAACAGAGAGGGCAGGAAGTTAAGAACCAGGAGGACACAGCTAGCATCCTGGGGGGGGGGGTCCTCACTTCCCCACACCTGTCCACCCCCTACCCAGCTCCGCCATCCACAGGAAGTCCTCCCTCCCGACCCCGCCCCATCTAGCCAGGAGTTTGTGCTTCCACTACCCCCCAGCCCAGCTCAGCATGGGTCTCCCCCTTCTGCAGGAAGTCCCTCTACCCCAAGCCCTGGCTGTCCCCTCCCCCAGCACACAGCCAGAGCTGAGGTCTCCCCAGCGGCACTCACAGCTCAGCACCCCGTAACCTGCACGTCCATGCCACACTGCCACGGCTGGAGCCAGAGGCTAGAAGGGGCCTGGGCAGCCTCGCACCCACCACAGGCCATGCCCCGGGCGGGTCCAGGCACATAATGATGGAGCAACCACTGGGACTCTGGTTCCCAAATTACCCAGTTGTGGTGACCGCGCCCAGCCCCAGGGCGGCCGCAGGGGAAGGGCTGGGCCAGTGTGGCCGCGCATCCCTGCCTGGGGTCAGGAGAAGCTGGGGTGGCAAGCGGGAACTGACAGGCACACAGTCAGGCCACACACACACCCAGATCAGCAGGCACAGAATCAGACCCATGCGAGCCAGGCAGATGATAGAGTGGATCAGCTCAGAGGCCCCCAGACATGGTCCCCGCCAGGCAGGTGGCCCGGGTCCCAGGTGAGCGTGGCTCAACTTCACAGTGGAGAGGAACAGGCGCCCAGGCAGGCCACGCCCCCACCTGTCAGTCAACCCAGCCCACCAGAAGAATCCTGGGGAGCAGGTACTCCCACCTGGGGGCCATTCAAGAGGCAAAGTGGCAAGTGGGGGAGACAGCAGCCGGCCAGGGCTGAGGACAACAGCGGTGGCCGTGGAGGGGCCAGACCACAGCAGCGGGCCCCACCCACAGACGCACATCTGTTCCGCTCCAGCTGGAGAAGGGCAGGGGAGAGGGGAGGCAGGGTGGGTGTCAGGCCCACGTGGCTCCTGCAGGGAGGTCTTCAGGGAAACCGAGGCAGACCCTACCCACCGGCCCACATCCTGGGGCAGGCAGGCAGTGTGGAGGTAGGAGTACAGAGGAAGTGGGGTGCAACACAGACACCCCAAACCTGGCACAGCACGGCAATGAGAGATCCCCAGGGACACACAATATGGGGGCATGTGGAGACCCTGGTGAGGGCTCTCCCACCGTGGGGGCTGGAGAGCAGCATCTAGATTCTCCCAGGCACCTGACTGGCCACCTCTCCCTGCAGTTGCTAGAGGGCGCCTCCGAGCACCTGGGCTGGGCCCTAACCCTCCTGGACCTACCTGGACCTACAACCCAGCCCGGCTCCCACCTGCCTTCCCTCGGGACAAAGGCCAGAGCATCCCTGTGACCCCACAGGACACTGAACGACCTACCTCTTCCGCACCCTCTTGACCGCTCAGACCTCCTCGCCGTCCCTCCCACGGACGGGTGCTGCCCCCGGGCCTTTGCATATTCCATGCCTGGATGTGACAGCCTGAAGCTGAATGTAGTGGGGCAGCAGGGTGAGGCAGGACCCACAAGTCCCAGGAGAGGAAGGGACAGAGGCCAGCCTGGGAGGGACCCACAGGGCCAGCATGGAGCCCTGCACAGCCCAGGCCAGGGAGTGATGTGCAAGGACGACACCAGGGTCAATGGTCCACACTCAAGATGAGGCGACGGAAGCTGACACGGCCCCCCAGTGAGGGCACAGCTGCCCCTGGGGGCTGCACTCAGATTGGGGCAGCGTGAGGGGCGGGGTCACCTGTCACTGCCTGCTCCCCGCATGCGGCCACCCACAGCAGCTGCAGGTGTAGGTGAGCGTCTCCTCATGTTTCCAGAAAAGTAAACTGAGACCTACAGCGGCTCAGCAATGCCAACTGAGGGACAGAGAGGGGGGCGGCCCCATCGGAGACACCCCTCCAACCCCCCTCAGCCCAGTGGATTCCCACGCTGTGCCAATCGCCAGGCCAAGTGGGCAGCCGCTCCAGCCAGTGTCACGCGATGCTGGAGCGGCTCTGTGTGCCCACGCGGCCTGGCGCACATAAAGGGGTCATTGTAACCGAGTGGGGTGTCACAAGGCAGGGACGCCTCGCCAAGCCCCAGCCCTTGGGGAGCCTGGGGGCTCAGCTGCTCAACACGCACCCCCAGGCCAATGGGGCTCGGGAAAGACAACACCCTTACGACCATGTCCCATCCGATTCTTCTCCCTCAAGTCCCAGGATCCCAGGATCCAGGGACTATGACAGCACCCATGGGACCAAAGGGACCCCAACTGAGACACCCCCCAAGCTGATGGGCTCCGGGAGCGGTCCCCCATTCAGATCTGGCTTTAACTGATTCAGCGTCCTGCAGGAAGCCAGGCAGGGACCAGTGGTCCTCAAACTCCCTTCTGCTGGACCAGGCCCTAGCTCACAACCCTGCCCAGCTCCCAGATTTGGCTCAAGAGGCTAAGATCTGGGGGTGACCCGTACACCACACACCTCTGCTCAGGTTCCCACTTCCTTCCCTGAGCAACCCGGCAAGCATCTGAGCCTTGCTGGGAGCAACTCACACCCACCCCAGCCCACCCCGAGGTCCCCCCAGCCCAGTCGCTCTTCTATAACTCCCATCGGGGGCCAGGACATTTTGCCCCCTAAACCCCTGCATGTCCCAGCGGCCATCCTGCGGTGCCCACACCCCCTCCCTGGCTCCCCCATCGAACCCCAGCTTCAACACGCATCTCCCACACACAGTGGGTACCTTCTGCATGTCCAGTGCTACCCCCAACCCCCATATCCCTCCTTGGTACCCTCCAATAACAATGCCCTTACAGCAGGCACAGAAAATGGGGGGCAGGAGATGTGAATTGGGGGTCTGCCCCAGCCGCAGAGGGCGGGGGGGGGGGACGAGGCTGGCCCTGGCGCCAGCATGGAGTGACCAGAGGCCCTTTGCAGATCAGGGCCGGCTGCTGAAAGCCAAGCCAGGGAGCGGGTAGGGAGAATGGGCCCCACAGTTTGGCAGGGAAGTCCCGTGGGGACGCGGAGGGACAGATGGGGTTACCCTAAACCGGCCCACACTGCTGCTCCTGTCCTGTGGCGGGGCTGAAGCCACAAGTCCAGAGGGGTGCAGGGGTGGCTAAAGCGGAAATCACAACCACAGCCCCGCCCCCCGGGCCAGACCCCCTCTGCCGCTGCCGCCATCAGGGTTTCCCCCCTCCACCTCGAGGAAGGAGCGCCCCAAAGCCCCCCAGCCAGCCCGAGGCTGGCCGGCGCCTGGCTCCGCCCCCGGGAGGTGGGGAGAGCTGGGGGGAGGAGGTGGGCCACGGGCCAGGCGGGGGAGGGGGCCTCGGTGCCTAACGGTCTGCACTTTTGCAAAGTGCGAGCTGCTGGGCCGGGGTGGATGGGGGTGGCGGCGCCAGGGCAGCGGGGACTCAGGCTGTGCCCGGACAGGCGGCGGCGGGCAGCGGGCCTGGGCCAGGCCAGGGCGCAAGGCACACGGTGCAGGGGAAAGACGCAGGACGGGGGGTGGGGTGAGGGTAGGTGGGAAGAGGACGAGGGGTCCCTCCTAGGACCGGAAGGGGCTCCCCGCTGCGCACTCACCCACCGCTGCTTGGAGATGGGGCCGGCCCGGGCAGCCCGAGCTTCTTTCTTGGCCAGCCTCCGCTAGGCGCCCTGGAGCGCTGCGAGCGCTCGGAAAGGCCTGGCGACTCCACCAGCAATCGAGCCCAGCCAGCAGGCAGGCGAGCAAGGGAGTTTGGCCTGGGGGCGGGGCCGGGGCGGGGCGCCCGGCGGAAGCGGGGCGGGGGGACCCGCGGGGGAGCCCCATCTGGGGTGGGGGGGCATCTCCATGGGGGTGCAGGGTTAGGGACTCTGTCCAGTCGTCCTGTCACCACTACCTCTCGGTTCTGGTGGGCCCCTCCCGCCCCCGCGGTGGATGAGAGCTGCAGCGGGCTGGGGACCATGGTACCCAAAACTTGGGAGGCGCTGCTAGGGGGCCCCCTCTCCCATCACCCCCTAGATCCCGGCTAGGTCACTCGGGGAAATGGATGAAGAGGGGGCCATGGTGGCAGCGGTGGAGCCCCCACCCTAGCCTCAAACTCGAGGAGGGGGCGGAGAGTGCAGGGCTCGATTGGAAACAGATGCAGCTGCCCGGTCAAGCCCCTGACACCCGATCCCATCTGAAGGGAGCTGAGCGGATGGAGGGGCGACCCGCTCCAGCGGCCAAACCGCATGCGCTCTGCTGCCCCGGGTGCGGGGTTTGAAAACTCCACCGAGGGGCAGGGAACGGGGCTCCCCTGGGGAGATCGGCCACGATCCTGGCGGTGGGGAGACCCAAGGGCCGCGGGCGCGCACCATTCTCCTAGCAGAAAGACTGTGTTCCCCACGAGCCAATGCGAACAAAGCACCTCGCGTGTACCCAGCCACGTGCCTGCTTCCAGGGGGCTCTAAGGGCCGCCATCAGCCAAGTGGAGGACAGACCAGCAGCCCTGGACCTGGTGCGGTCAGGGGCAGTGGGGAGCCAGGAGGGGCCGGCTGGGCAGCACACATACAGGGGGACACCAGCAGGGGCTCAGCAGGCACTTGCTCCCAAGACAGGGCTTCCCCAGGCCTCAGGGTGGGAGTCCAGCCCCCACTCCCCCACTGGGCTTCAAGACTTCAGCCGTGGTGCACACAGTAGCAGCTCAACAACTGCAGGTGGCCAGGAGACACCCACCCACCCTGTGAGCCTGGCCCACCTCCGGCAGGCTGCTGGCCCGCGTCTCCATGGAGATGACCTGCTGCTCCCCCTGGATGGCAGTGAGCACAGGGCCCAGCAGCAGAGCAGGCCAGGCGGCCCCGGGGCCCGTGGAGGGGGAAGCCGGGAAGGCCAAGTGCCCTGCCTGGTGCCTGGACACCCTGCACTGTGACTCGCCCCTCAACAACTGGGGCTGGCTGGGACAATGCCAGGTCCTGAAGGCACAGGGGGCCCCCAGACAAGGACCTCAGCAATGGAGACCACCAATGCCCAAGAAAACGACCTCACACTCCCCAGTCATGGACAACCCGGGGTCTCCGCCCAAGCCAAGAGGGGTGGGGGGCATCTTAAAGCGGTGTGGGTGTCTGCAGGGAAGACCAAGACAGCCAGCACCATGCATGTAAAGGCTCGGGGGGCAGATTGGGCACGACACAGAAGGGGAAAGGGCAGGGCCTCGTATGCTGGCAGGCAGCGGGAGATAGCTTGGGGGTAGCCAGAACCGCTCCCCGTGGAGCCTGCAGAAGGGAACCAGGGCCTGGCACGATGGCTCAGTGGTTAAATCCTCCCCTTACAAGCACCACTCCCATAGGGGCGCCAGTTCATGTCCTGGCAGCCCTGCTTCCCATCCAGCTCCCTGCTTGTGGCCTGGGAAAGCAGTGGAGGACGGCCCAAAGCCTTGGGACCCTGCACCTGCGTGGGAGACCCGGAAGAGGCTCCTGGCTGCTGATCAGCTCAGCTCTGACCGTTGTACCCACTTGGGGAGTGAAACATCAGACGGAAGATCTTCTCTGTCTCCCTTTCTCCTTTGTAGATCTGCCTTTCTAATAAAAATAAGTAAATCTAAAAAAAAAAAAAAAAGAGGGGGACACAAATAGACCCGTTTGTACCTGTTCTGTAGATGGAGCCAGTGTAATGTTCTAGAAGGCTGAACCATGTTCTAAGGGAAGGAGACGAATCGAGGCTGCCCTCAGGGTTCCGGACCTGAGCGCCTCAGAGGTCAGAGCCACCACCTCCAGGAAGCCTGCATGGTCTCCACCCCTAGGCAGCCCACGTTCTATCCCTCCGTCCATCCGTCCTGGCCACTGCCCTTGTGAGGAGGGAGGAGACACGGCTGGCCCTTGTCAGTTTCCGCAGCTGGGATGCTTGGGGGTAAATTTTTTTTTTTCAAAATAACTTTTTCTTCTAATTATAAAAGAGGCGCGTGCAGCAGAAAATTGGAGGAAATCAGCAAAAGAAAAATATATAAAGGGAGAAAATAAAAATTACCCATCATGCTCTGCCCCAGGCACCGGGCAGCCGGGGACGCAGCGCCCAGCCTGGCCTGGCACTGGGCCTGCTTCCTGGAGGAGGGGGAGACGACGTTAGAGATATGTGGGCACGAGGGCCAGGCTGGGCACCAAGAGGCAGCAGTGGAGATGGTGGACACATGGATGGGGGAGCTCCAGGCATAGACGTCAGAGAGAGACGATTCTCCAATCTTTCATCCGCTGGTTCATTCACCAGATACCCACAGCAGCCAGGCCTAGGCGCAGAGAGCGGGGAGCCCACAGCTCCATCGAGGCTTTCCACATTGGGTTTAGGAACTAGATGGGCACTGGAGGAATAGGGGGGCTTGACCTGGGTGCTGAGGTATAGGATACAGGATTCCTTCTTGGGGAACCTGCCCCACCTCCCCACCCCCAGCAACCAGGAGTGGGTGCACCCCAGAAACTGGCCAGGCAGCCTCTTCCTCGTGGCCTCGCCCAGCCTGGCATCCGAGCCCCGCGGCGCAAGACGTGTGCAGGCAGCCTGCCTCGCCCACGCTCGCACCAGTGCCCGTGCCCCAGGCCTGGAGCTGTGGCCACGTGCCAGTCACACCGCAGCGGGCATGGTGCCCGCCCCAGCCACATCCAGGTCCTCACGGTGAATGGTACCTGGCACAATGAGGGTCCCCTGAAGACACTGCACTGCTCGGCTACTGTACTCCGGCAATTGGCAGGAGCAGTCCCATGCCAGTCCCCTGTCCCTCCCTGTGCTGGGCAGTAAACACACACCTTGAACAGCCATGGCTCACTCCCTGGGTTCGACTCTGCCTTCTGCCATCAAGCTCCCTGCCCTTGCACACCCGGGGAGCCAGCAGGGGCTCGAAGACTGGGCTCGAAGACTCCCTCCTGGGAGACCCGGATAGAGTCCAGCTGTGGGGGACATTTGGGGAGTGACCAAGGACTGGAAGACCCGTCCCCTCTTTCTCTCTCTGACCTCTTCTGCTATTTCAATAAACTCACTGAATATTTGTCGGCTCAAACAGTAGGGCTTGGAGCGAGGACTTGGCGGCCAAGACAGAGGCTAGTGGGACCCTGTACAACAACTCTCTCCCCAGGAACCGCCTAGCCCCCCTAAACTAATTCCAAAGAGTGAGGGCCCCTCAGCTGGCTCTGGGGCCTGGGTCCCTGGGGTAGGGATGGAGCTGCCATGCCAGCCCCACCCCAGGTAGCCAGCAGGGGCGCCCCGCTGTCATAAACAACAGGACAGGCTCTGGCAGGCAGGGTGCTGGGGTGAGAGCCTGCAGGTCCTGGCTGGGGCAGGCAGGACAGCCAGCTGGTCCCCAGGGACAGTGTCAGCAATGGGGTACAGATGAGAGACCAGCCAGGATGCCAAGAGAGGGGCCGGGGCCCGGGGAAAGGCCCCAGCTATGGTCAGGGGCTGGGATCCAGGACCAATCCTATCTCCCCAAACCCTGGGGTGGGGAAGGAGCGTACGCCCAGCCTCTGGACACTGGCCGCTGCCCCCAGCCCGTCATCTCACGTGGGAGACCCAGAAGCAGCTTCTGGCTCCTGGCTTCGGATCAGCTCAGCTCTGGCCACTGCAGCCATTTGGGGAGTGAATCATCGGACGGAAGATCTTCCTCTCTGTCTCTCCTCCTCTCTGTATCTGACTTTCCAATAACAATAAATCTTAAAAAAAAAAAATCCTGACATACGCAGAAGGCCCTTTCCAACAATGTCTGGGACCAGAAGCGTTTGGGATTTGGGGCTTTGTAATATCCACACCTCCCGTGGCGTGGGGCGGCACGATTCTATGTCCGCTCACCCCCACGGCCTCCCATCCCATCCGCTTGCCCACATTTGTCGGGGGGCCATTTTGGATTTGAAACTGTCAGGTCCAACACGCCCCGTCGTAGCCTCATCCTCCTCCCTCTGCTGAATTGGGGAAAGTGAGGCAGACAGGCTGGACCCAAACCTTTCACGGAGAGGGGGATGAGGCCTGGAACCCAGGCAAGCTGGTGGGCCCGCCCCCCCCCAGCCTCTTCCAGCCTTGTGCCAACATGGTATATAGTATATATAGTGCCTATATAGTATGGGAGGAGGGGGACTGCGTCACCGCATGGCCGAAGCCAGGAGCCGGGAGCTCCCTCAGTCTCCCCACCACGGGCGCAGGAACCCCAGTCCCTGGGCCATTCATTCTCGGTTCCGTTCCGAGGCATGTCAGCAGGGAGCTCAGCCTGCTGCACCACGATGCCAGCTCCCACAGGGCTGCGACTGAAGGTATAAATGTGGCTACCCTGCTTGTGTCCCTGCTTCTCCTGGGTCCCTGTGTCCACCAGCCACATGCAGCTCTGCCCATCTCCCCCTGACAAGTGATGTTCACACCCGTGCCCCACCTGTGGACCCCTAAATCAGCCCCCCATACCCTGGCCTGCCCAAAGCAGTACTTCCATGGTGATGCCTGGGTAGGCTGGTCTCCATGGTGATGCCTGTTTGGGGGTTCAGGGAAGCCCCAGCTACTTCCCTGCAGCAGGCTGGGGGTACGGTGGGGATCTGCCAACCCCTCCCGCAAGGTTTCCAGGACCACATCCCGGTGTCTGCTTGCCCGCGTGTAATGCAGGAATAGCAGTGCTGACCTAGTGGTCCACACGCCTGCAGCGCAGCGCCCTCACCGCCCAACATGCATCTCCACTCTGGCTCCCAGATGGCCCAGACGCCCGGGAGGCCCAGTACACTGTGGTCTCAAGCCCTTGGGCCCCCTGCCCACCACAAGGGAGATCCAGATGGGGCTCCTGGCTCTTGGTTCCGGCCTCGGCCCAGGTCCCAGGCGCCATGAGCATCTGGGGGCGCAAATCGGCAGATGGGAGCTTTCCCTCTCTCTCTGCAAGAACTGAATAACAATTCCAACCTCCACTGTCTCACTGACAGACCCCCCGCCCGGGGACCCCATGGCACGCAGCCCTGCACGCAGTCCAGTGCCTCTCTACCTGGGCCTGGCTGAGCTCACGCCTGCGCAGGCGCCGGGAGCTTCTTGGTAGTATTTTTGAGATCGGGGAAGCCAGGAGTACAATTACAAAGTGGCTTTTTAAGCTGCTGTAGTTTTAAATAATTAAACAAAAAAATTTTTTTTAAAGGCACAGAGGTAGAGAACAGCATTTGAAACAAAGACCTCTCCTGTGTACAGCCCGTGGGATGTTCATAAGATGGCTGGCCAGCTACAGGGGGGCCAAAAGCCACTTGTGGCACCTCAGGTCGAGATGGGAAAAGAAACACACACACACACACACACAATCCCTTTACACTCAGGATCCACGCAGCTACTGGGTCAGGGAGGACCCACAGCGTCTCCACCTCCAGGCGACAGCCCCAAAGGCCAAACCCAAACCCAGCACACCATTGGTTTGCATGAATCAAACTTTATCAGGATGGAAACATACTGCTTCTCTTCAAGGCCCAATTCAGCCCAGCACTTATCTTTATAAATAAAACTTTATTGGCATAGAGCCAGCGTGGCAGCCTTGCACATGTCGGGATCCTATATGGTGGCCAGTTCATGTCCTGGCAGCCCTGCTTCCCATCCAGCTCCCTGCTTGTGGCCTGGGAAAGCAGTGGAGGACGGCCCAAAGCCTTGGGACCCTGCACCTGCGTGGGAGACCCGGAAGAAGCTCCTGGCTCCTGGCTTTGGATCGGCTTAGCTCTGGCCGTTGCGGCTCACTTGGGGAGTGAACCAGCAGATGGAAGATCTTCCTCTGTCTCTCCTCTTCTCTACATATCTGCCTTTCCAATAAAAATAAATCTTAAAAAAAGTAACTAAAAACTTCATTGGTACAAAGGCCCCCGCCTCTTTCCCATTCATGGCTGGTCATCAGGCTGGAGTGGACGCCACAGAGGACACGCCATGCAGCCAGCCGTGCTGAAAACATCCACTGCCCTTGACCCTCAGCTGGAAATACTCCACCAGCTGGTGAGTGTTCTAGAAGGAAAGTATGGCAGGAGGACACCCCGCAGGTGCGAGCCCGACACCCCCAGAACACAGGTAGGCAACGAACGAGGAAGCAGCCAAGCCACTTCGTTCCCCACCCTGGGCGTCGCGACACCCCAACACCCCGACGTCCCGACCTGCCAACCATTTCAGCAGAGTGCACGTGGCGAGAAGCCCAGGGACCTTGTCCCATCACAGTCATCACAGCCTGTAACCAGTGGGAGCCCCATAAATGCTGGTCACCCCCAGCTCATGCCATCCCAGGGGGATGGGCACAGGACAGGGCTGGCTCCTGTCAGGGGCAGGGGATGGGGGATGAGCCAGAAAGGCAGACTCGTTCAGCCCCAGGGCAGGGAGGTGGGGTCAAGATTACAGACCCATCAAAAGCCTTAAACAAAAGCCCGGCAGCCTGGCTCTGGCTTTTATGGTAATGAGCAATGAATTACCCACAATGCCCGGCCAAGTGCAAGCGGTTCTTGGCCTGGCTCCTAAGCTAATTTTTTGATGTTCGTGTGTATATAATTTTGTTCTGTCCCTCCTCATCCTTTCTCTTCTTTGGCAGAAGCATGGGGGAGGGGGCTGTGGAAAACGGGGGGCCGCGCAAAACAGGAGCAGGGGGAACCCCAAAGTGTAAGGTACAAGGTGTCGGCATCAAGCAGCCCGGGGGGGCCCAGGGCCCTGACAGCCTCCTGGCTCCCAGCCCAGGGAGTGGGGACCGAGTGCCAAGTGGGGAGCAGGGGGCACCTGGGAACCGTAGGAACGCAGGCTGGTAGGCCTGGGGGTGCTGAGTCACAAAGATGTTCCAATTCTCTTTCCACGGCCCTCCATGGCTCCCACCTCCCCCGATTCACCCCCAGGTAAAAGTAACTGGGTCACGGCCAGGGCACCACAAAGGAAAAGGCACCAAGCAGGTGGGTGTGTCCACCCAGAGGGGCTGGGCACCACTCGGGAATACTACACAGCCCTGAAAAGGACTAGGTGCCCCACCTACTCATTTTATTCCCCAAATGCCCATTACAGCCAGTCCGGAGCCAGGTACTCCAGCAGGGTCTCCCGGGCTGGTGGGACTCCCTCCGCTCCCGCCAGCACTTGGATCCTCCTCTGCTCTTTCCCCCCCGCACATCTGCAGGGAGCTGGATGGGAAGTGGAGCAGCCGGAACAGGTTGCAGGTGGTGGTTCAACCAGTATGCCCTACTAGCAGCCCAGAACAACATTAAGATGAGCCGCGCCATGCCAAGTCCTCTCTGGCACCTGGGGAACTCACTCCAGTTCACAGACAATGAACTCAGGCCTATGACGGGCCAGGCCACTCAGCCAAGGTCACACGGCGGCAGGTGCAGGAGGTCGCACTCCCGGCCCGCAGGGTAGCCTTTGGGTGGATGCCTGATATAAAGCAGGTGCCTAATGCATGCCCGGGACCTGTCCAGGGACACAAACCAAGGCTCCATTGGACAGCAGGAGGGGAGAGATGGTTGGCTGGGGTCAGGGGGTCAGGGCAAGTGGGCGGGTACTTCCTCCCGCCTGTCACCTGTGCTGTATCCTTCAGCAGCCCAGGGAAGGCCAGGGCTGGCTGGGACAAGAAACAATAGGAAGTTCAAGGGGGACGGTTAATGGACAGCAGGGGACAGGGGAAGTAGAGGGGACCCCCTTCTCTGCCTCAGAAGGACTGACCACAGCAACCAGGGGACATACTGACCAGGAGCAAAGTCCCTTTGTGTCCTCAGTTTACCAGTCAGTAAAATGGGGACACCCCCTACACACACACACACACAGACACACACAAACCCGGGCCAATGGTAAATACCCCACAACAGCCTTGTTTCCTTAGGGCAGCCGGAGGGTGGGGGCCCCCAAACCTCCAGATCTCAGATCCTCACACCACAGGGGTTACCCACGTGTGCACACTAGCTGTCACGCTCCAGCGGTCAGCCCCCAGTGGGCACTGGGCCCAATAACGAGAGCCACAGAGGGGCAGTCAAGGGCCTGAACCACGGCCTGGCTGCGGTCATTTCTCCTGGCTGCTGCTGCTCCAACCCTTCCCCCACCCCGTCACCTCCTTCAGGAAGCCTGTCTGGATGATACTTCCCATGGCTTGCTCTCACAACCCGGCACCCTGCCACACTGAATCTCACAGACAATGCATAGCTATTTTACAACCACCCCCATGCCCACCTTTCTGCACCCAGCATGGCCCCCTCCGAGGGCGCAGTCAGAGGTTCACAGGAAATGGGGTTCTGAGTTTAGGGGCGACCTCTGGTTGCTTGGGACACGTGCACCCAGGGTCTGCTTTCCATCCTGTCTCCAGCACACCTGGGGAGGGACCAAGTGTTGGGGCCACTGCGAGCCACGTGGGAGACATGGATGGAACGCCTGGACCAGGAACATCAACCTGGCCCAGCCCCTGCCTGCCGCTGTGGGCATTTGGGGGGGTAACCCCGCCAGTACGAGATCTCTCTGTGTGTCCTGTGTGTGTATTGGGGGGGGGGGCGTCTACCCTGAGCCCTGTCCTGGCAACTCCTGAGTTCTGGAAACTTCTATAGAAGAACCAAGCTGTCCCTGTCCCTGGAAGCAGGAGAGAGGGACATCTCCCCACAATAGGTCCCAGACAACCCCCCACTCCCTGACCTGTGCCTCCCACCCCAGGCCTGTTCTCTCTCCCAGCAGCCAGGGGGCACCCCAGTCAGGTGAAGCCCCCCAACTCTGCCCTTGGTCTCCCCGCTCCCTCCTGCACTGCGACAGCCACAACAGCCTCTGGCGGCTGGAGCATTCCTCTCTTGCCCACCGGGTCGGCCCTCCCCACCTCACCCCCCGGCTCTGGCCTCGGAAGTGCTGCCCTCACCCACTCTGGCTAGAGCTTTCCTGAGCCTGCACCTGCCAGGCAAGGCCAGGAAGTGGGGGCGGCTGCTGCTGCCAGCATGCGGGGCCTGGGTCCCCGTGGGCAGGTTTAATCCCCGGATGGTCAGCCGGGGGCCAAGGGTGGAGAAGCTATTCTTCCCAGGAAAGGGGCCAGCAGGTGGAAGGCACAGCCTAGCACAGCCCAGGATGCCCCGATGGGGCTCCACATAACACAGAAAGCCAGGTCCAGCCTACCAGGGGTCTCCCGGGAACTCCGGAGAAGTGTGTGGGGCAGAAACCCATGCATAGACCCAAGGTATTTCACTCCACCCCAAATCAGCATACCCTTTAACTGTCCATGAATGAGGGGAGCAAGGGAGCCCCCAGTGTGTTCCTTGGGGAACTCCTCCCGGCCAGGGCTCAGCGTGCCCCCGCAAGGCTGGGTCACCATCACCCCACTTCATAGTTGGCTGAGGCCCCAAAACAGGACATCACAGCGGAGAGACAGATGCACCACCCTCCCGCCTTGTTGGTTCATGTCCCCAGTCAGGCTGGGCCAGGGGCGCTTCATCATGTCCCAGTGCGGGGGGGGGGCCACGACCTGCTGCTTTCTCAGGGTGGGAGGCGCATTAGCAGGGAGCAGAGTCAGGACTCTCGAACCCAGGAATGTGATGTGGCACCCACCGGCACCCCACGCGTTAAGGAAGGCCCACCCCCACCACCTGACCTCCACCAGTAAGCAACAATGTCTCGTTGACTGACAAGAAAGAAACAAAATGGCAGGGTGCCCCCGTGTAGGGGCTCCCCGCTGCTGGGATGACCACATCCCCCACCACCACCCAAGTGGGAAGGGTTAACCGGGAAGGGAGGGTCTCGCAGGCCCAGACCCAGCACAGAAGGGGAAACTGAGGCCGCTATCACCCCAGCCTCTCCTGTGCCTCCCACCTCCCAGCCTGGGCTCTGGGTGAGGGGGAAGAGACTGGGGGTTCCAGGTGCCAAGGACCCCCCATACTGGCCCGAGGCCCATCTGAAGATGGGGACCCTCCAAGCCCAGGACCCAACTATTTCAGGAACGGGAGACGAGAATGTGGAGAAGGTGGGCGGGTGGGCACCCCCAACTCACACATGGATTCGATGTCACTCCCGGAACACGGGAACATTTTATCTAGGGCAAGGTGGAGGGGTTTTGTTTTTTTCAGCCAACAAGGGGTCTCCCAGAGCCTCGTGGGAAACACACTGACCAAAACCCCCATATGGGATTTCCAAAAATACCTCACCCCCAAATCAGTGTACCCTAAACCCCCTGTCCAGGGATGGGGGTTGGGGGCTGTTGGGGGGCTTGGTCCACTGTATCTCCAGGAGGCCGGCTTACCACGGCCGGCCCCATTACACAGATGGGGCAGACTGAGTCCCAACTGACCCAGGGGCCTGGTGAGCTGGGACCCCGGGCTCCCCAAACATCAGCCTGGAACCCCAATACTGCTCTCAAGCACACACAGGGTTACGCGGCCAGCTCCCAGACAGGACTGCAGCGTGGTCCACAGCCATGAGCCTGGCTGGGGTGCAGCCCCCCGTGTCTCTGGGAGCTCCCCGTGGGAGCAGCCGATCAAGTTCCTGGTCTTGGCTGGCCAGGCGTTGGTTGGCACAACCAGACCTGGGCTGTTGATGGAAGCCCCATGTGGGGGGCAGGGTGTCACCCCCTCCTTCCTGGGCCATCACTGCAGCTCCCTCCTGGGTGGCATGGTAACTGAGATGTGTCTTCATTTCATGGAGAGGAAAATCGAGGCTCGTGGTGGGGCAGGGGGGATGTATTCATCTCCCATGGCCGTCAGAGACTCGGATCTGGGGCGTGCAGAATTCCACTTGCTCTCCGATGGGGTCAGGGCTTGGGGTCTGCTTCCCACTGGGTGGGGAGACCCCTCGGGCATGCTGGTTGGCAGGGGGCATGGCAGGAGTCAAGCACAGTGGTTAATATCCCCGCCACCCTGGGACACCACATTTCATTCAGGAGGACCCAGGTTTGGGTCCCCGCTCACACGCACCCTGGGAGGCAACAGCAAGGGTTCAAGGGTGGGGACGCCCCTGCCACCCACCGGGGGTCCCAACCTGGTTCAGCCCTGGCTGCTGTGGGCCTGGGGTGGGGGGGAGGGAGTAAGGCAGCAGATGGAAGTTTCTCTCTCTGTGCCTTTCGAATCGGGGAAAAAAAAAGTGTACGGAAAACCATCAAAAATTTAAGTTTTCTTCAGTGCAGACGCACTTGGCAATGTACACACATGAGGGGCTGGAACCAAGGAAACTACTCCGTGCGTTGTGGCAAAAACAACGCATGGTTTTCAGAACACAGTTGTTGGTTTTTCTTTTCACCCAAATAAACTCGTCAGTCAATTTCATATTCCCCCTGTGTGTCCGGCAGCGCCCCACAGCAGCAGTCGGTCAGGTTCCTGGCCACTGTTGGTGTGACTGCTTGGAGCCGCGCTGCTGGTGGAAGTCCATTCCATGGCCCAGGAAACCGCGCAGCAGCTGAGGTGCCAGGGAGACCGCGGCACACCTGCCCATGGCAGGGAAGACGGGCAGGGTCTGAGCAGCCTTCTGGTTCTCATAACGAAAAAAATAAATAAAAAGCAGCAGCCATCCGGCCCCAGCAACGGGGGTTTCTACACAGCCTGCCTGCTAGGTCTCCCTGCCTCGGCTCGCCTGTCAGTACAGGTGCAGCCTGTGACCTTGGCCCAGCAGCCATTCAAACATTCAGGATTGAGGCTGCCGACACTGTTTCTTTCTCTGGCACACCACAGACACGGGGAACCGGCACCTGCTGTTTCGCTTCCTAAAAAGCCCACTAGAGCTGCAGAGGGTCGGGGTGAGGAGGGGCTGGCTTCCATTCGGGTCTCCCACATTGGGGTGGGGGACCCAGGCACTCGGGGAGTGGGGAGTAGGGTGCACATATGTGAGCAGCTGGAGTATGGCGCCAAAGCTAGGGCTACCTGTACCCCAACACCCCCATAGGGGATGTTGTTGGCTTAGCTGCTGTGGGCACCTCTGCCCCTGGCCCCAGCTAGCCCCAGCAGGTGCCCCGTGGGGCATGTACGTCCCCAACAGTGTCCCCACGCACAGTCTCCAAATGGCTACTCACCTGCTGCTCGCCCCACCCAGTCCGTATTTCTCATCACTTTTAGGTTAAAGAAAAAAAAAAATCAAGCCTGTCTGGCACTTCCCGCCTGTCAGGTGGGACCAGGGCTACACCCCTGGAGAGAGGGAATCAAAAGCCAATTTCACCAGCGGATGCTCTATACAACCCCTTCCACCTACCCCCGCTCACGGCCCATTTCACAGACAGGAAAACCACAGCCATGGAGAGGCTGCCCATTGGCTTGAATGTGCAGTATGGCTCCAAGCTCCCGGGCCCCACCGAGGGAATGAATGGAGCTACCCCAGCTTCTCCTGCAGGGTCCCCCCTGCTCCCATCAGTGGTTCTGGAGGCTGGGAACGGGGGTCACCTCCTGGGGTTCCAGGAGCGCCCACAGCCACATACCTCCCCGCCCCCCACCACTCAGCCCCCCCCCCCCGCCAGGCGCCTGGTCTGCTCTAGAACTGGGGCGTCCCTGATTGCGCAGTCAGTGGCGGGGAACGCCCCAGTTTGCAGGGCTGAGTCATCCTGGTGCTTCTCTCAAACAGGACCCCACCAGAGGCAGGGGGTGGGCGAGTTGGGGGGACTGCTGGGGAGCCGCCCTCACCCCCTGACCGGCCGGTATGTCACATAGTGGTCTCCCAGTGGCAGAGGAGGGTATCGTTGCCACACATTTCTGTGCCCCACCACACCCCGAGCACGTTCCCTGACCGTGGCTGCTCCTCGACTCCCCGCAGCCATCCCAAGGTGGGCACCCCGGACACACCATGTCCTATAGAGTGCAGAGCGTGCCCAGGACACATAGTCTGGGTCTCTGTCAAGGCAGCCTGTGGCTGAGCCCTCCCCAGCTTCCCCACCACCACACCGTGGTGCGAGTTCAGGACCCTGGTTTGGTGGGGGCGGCGGGGGGGGTGCAACCAGACCACACACATCCCACACTGCCATTTCCTGGTATCCAGTCGGGGCTCCAGCTCTCTGGGAAGCAGTGGCGATGGCTCAAGTGCCTGGGGGGCCCCGCCACCCACCTGGGAGAGACCCAGATGGAGCTCGTGGCTCCTGGCTTAGCGCTGGCTGTTGTAGGCATTTTGGGGAACTGAAACAGCAGATGGAAGATTCCCCTGTGTTATCTTCTCTCTCCCAAATAATAGCAACAATAATAATAATAATAATAAGAGGATGGGGTGGTTGCTGGGCTGTGGCCCTTGACCAGGGAGGGTCCCCTTCTACGCCTCCGCTTCCCTCTGCCATCAGCCACAGCAGAAGGGACCAAGGCTCAAAGAGGCCGCCAGCAGGCTTTACTGCACTGGGCGCAGGCACCACCAACAGAAAATACGCCAGCCTGGCTGTTATCACCCCCCCTCGCCCAGCACCCCCTCATTTGCTAATCAGAAGGATAATTACAAGGCGTTAAATTATACCCGCACTGCCCCAGAACCCCTGAATTTGCACCCACGCTCCATTACCCATGCGCCAATGCCTCCCAGCCTGGCCCGGCACAGCCCGGCCTGACCCGGCCCAGCCGGCACAGGGAGCAGGCGTGGAGGCAGCCAGCGAGGTGGAACAGCCTACGTGTGTGTGTGTGTGTGTGTGTCCTCTCAGCACCCCAGGTCGGGATGGGAGGACCAGTTACAGCAACCTTGAGAACCAGAAAGCGATGGGATGCCCCCCCACAAGACGAAAAGCTGCATTTCCTCCCAGACCTGGGATTGCAGTGGCTGCAGCAGGCAGGATGGGAGAAACTCCAGGGCCAACCACAGTAGGGCAGACCTCCAGGCTGGGACAGGGGAGGGGAGGGAGGGGGGGGGAGGGGAGAGAAAGCAAGACAAGCTGTGAAAGTCTGGGCTGGACTTGGCAGGCGTGAAGGCCTAAGGATGCGTGGCCTGAGGGATGTTGGTTTGTTTCTTATGGATGTTGCTCGCCCTGAAACCCCTTCCCCAGCTCAGGGAAAAGCTCAGAAGTGCAACGGGCAAGTGGAAATCAAACTCAGACCCCACTCGAAGCTGGCCAGCCAGTCCATCACGGCACTGGGCCACCTGCTGCGGCGGCTGAAGTAAGTGAGTGAGTGTGTGTGTGTGTGTGTGTAAGAGAGAGAGACAGATAGACAGACACATACTCCCCAATCCTCCCAGATGCAAGAAAAGGTGGGAGACAGATAAACCCCCAAGGAGAACGCGGAGTTCCCGCACTGGGCCTCTGCAGTGACTGTGTGTGCTGGTGGGGCTGGGGGCTGCAGTGTGTCCCCTTTGCCCCCCTCCCCACCCAGGAGCAGCCGGGTGGAATCCCCTACTCTCTGGGCTGTTCTTGCTGGGAATGGAAGAGCCGAAGCAAACTTGACCCAGCTCAGCCAGAGAGAACAAGGGTGCCCTGCGACAGACGCAGCCACGGCCATGACGACCACTTTAGAACCTTCCGGGGAGGGAGGACCCAAAGGACTCCAGCAACCCGGCTTTGTGGGACAAGGTAGGGATGCAGGCTGGCTCGGCCACGCACGCGCGCGCACACACACACGAGGTATCTCTCTCTGTGTGATCTCTGCTTGCTGCGTGTATAAATAGCCACCTTTATTTTTAGGGTTCTCCTTGCTGTAGGCCCTCTGTCCCAACTCTCTGGATACCCCCATGTCCCACGCACACACACTCAGCAACACTGTGTTGGGGGGAGCAGGTGCACACTGGCTGACACACAGACCCACCCCCACCACCTCCGGCCTGGCAGCAGTCACCACCAGCACACAGCCACTGGAACAGCCTGGGAAGCCACAGGTCTCCCTGTCGTGCCGGGCGCTGGAAACCGCTCCACGCCAACGGGAAGGGGGTGGGAGTAGGGGGGTGCAAGGGCATCAAGCCACGCCCCTCGGGTGGGGGATGGGTCCCCCGGGGTTGAACTGCAAATCCCCCCAGCAGCCAAGGAAGCAGACGGGTGCAAGGTGCCCCCACCACCACCCCCACCATCACCCTGTCCCTCAGTACACCCCCAGGGAACAAGCACAGAGGGGCAGACTCAGAAGCTGGGATTGGCTCCAGCACTGGAGTCGGGGGTCACCCCTGGGACCAGGGTAGGGAAGAGAGGAGGGGTGATGATGGCAGCGACACAGCGGCAAGAACAAGAAAACCCGTGCATGAGCTCACCGCGCAGGCCGGGTCTCCCGCGACGCTGTGTTCGCCAGAGCCCAATTACACCAACTCTCAGGGCGCCAGGGGGCCCTGGGGGGCTGGGGGGAACAGGCGGAAAGTGCACTGTCACGGTGAAGGCCACCCCCTCCAACACACACACATACACACACACACACACACACACACACTATGCCCCGTCTGGGTTAGAAAAGGCAGACACTGGGATAAACAGAAGGTGGCAACAGACCCTGGCCGGCCAGCCAGCCAGCAAGTGGAGACCCCCGCCCAGGCGGCCAGGGCTGCGGGCTTGGCAGCCATCCCCCCCTCCCCCGAACCCCCAGCTGCCTGCGTTTGTTCCCAAGCCAAAGCATCGACTGGCAGAAGGCAGCGGTGGCAGCGAGCTGGGCAGGGGGAGGGGGCTACAAAGAAAGGGGGCCCTGGGAGGGGGAGAGGCAGGGTCCCGAGTCCCCCAGCTACCAACAAAAGCTCCCAGCAGCGGCAGGTGGCAGGGACCCGGCGGAGGCGCAGGCTGGGAGGAGGCAAGAAGGGCCCGCGGAACAAAGAAGGGTCCTTACCAACATACCCCCAGGGACCCCAGCGCCAGCGGCAGCAGCAGGCCAGCCAGGGGCCCCACGGTCACTGTGGGAGTGGGGGGCGCACAGCCGCCCCACGCTAGCAGCTCGGGGTCCCGGGCACCCAGCCAGGACCACGCCAGTCAGGGCGGCGAAGGGGGACTGAGCAGCGGCCCTGCACCCGGAGGAGGGACTCCCCCAGATCTCCATGTCTGGGAGCGGGCAGGGATTCCCAGCTGAGCTGGCAAGGGGCAACAGGCGCCCCTCGGAGAAGGAGCGCAGTTTGGTCATCTGGGGGAGGGGTTCCAAGAGGGCCATAGCAGGAGAAGGCGGCAGGCCAGCGTGCAGGCTACGGGGCAGAAACAGAGTTTGGGGGAAGCGGGCCCCCCAAAGGAGGCGGTTCCCGATTTGGGGCAGGGGGTGTGGCTGAAAAAAAGGATGCTGTTTTGGGGGGCGGGAGTGGGAAGGGGTTCCTGGCTTTTGAGGAGGCTGGTAGGAGTTTCCCAGGGTGCCGGGCAGGGGGTAGGGGAGAAGCGCCCAGGACATCGTGGGAGAAGGGGTACTGCACAGCAGAGATTCCAGGAAAAAGCTAGAGAAGTCACCCCGCAGCCGGCCTGAACCCCGCACCCACGCGCGCACGGGCGCTGCTACCCCGGGCTCTGTGGGCGGGGGTCTTCCTCAACGTCCGCCCCACCCCCAGATGACGTCACCACAACCCCCCAACACACACAGACACTTTTCCCCAAAGACCACCCCCCAGGGGGCTCCCTGGCCTGGCAGAGCCTGCGGGACGCACGGCTCCAAGGGGCGGCTTCCCCTCTCCCGGGATCCCCAGCTGCCCGGCGCGCAGAGGCCTGGGGTGCCCAGCGCGCACGCCTGTGCGCCCGGGTCCCTGGGGCTGGGGGGGTCCAAGGTTCGCCCCGGGCGGGGAGGAACGAGGACAAGAGGGGTGCTGGGTGGGGGCGCCCGGGCTGCAGCAGGGCGGGGCCAGCAGCTTTCGGGCACCGGAGGGGCATCCCTCCCCAACCCCCCAGCAAAGGAGCCGCAGGGTCCGAGGGCGCCGAGGGGACACAGAATCCATCAAGGTGTTCAAGAGAGCGGACAGGGGCGCAGCAGCAGCCCAGAGCCCCTCGGCCGCGCTTCGGGGTGCACACACACCCTACCCCGCGCCCCCAGGCATGGCGACCCCCTGCCCACCTCTGGGAGCCGCCCGGAGGGGGGAAGCTGCGCGCCTCCAGCCTCGCCTCGCCTCGCCTCGCCCAGCCCGCAGCCCCCGTGCTGGTGCAGCCGGCGGCGCTGGGCTCCGGGCCACGGTGGCCCAGCCCCCTCCCACGCCGCGAGCGAAGTCCTCTCCCCCAGCCCCCACACCCCACACCCTGCAGGCGGGCGCATTGTTCGGGGAGCCCCCCCCCACCCACCCCCGGTGACCCCGGGCCGCGCACAATGGCCGTGCCACACAAGCGCCGACCGGCCGGCTGGCTTCCATCTCCCCAGCCCAGCATTCCACCCCCCTCACCCCCCACGGGGTAGGTGGCGGGGCGCAGAGGCACAAAGCCGCCCGGACGCCCCGTTATTACCTGGCGGCTGGCTGGCTGGCTGCGCTGGGTTCCCCGGCTGCGCGCCGCCTCGCCTCACATCCTCCTGGCCGTGGCATGGGCTCCGGGCCGGCCGAGCCCGAGCGGCGGGCGGGCGGGCGGGCAGCGCGGGGACACTCACTGCGGCTCGCGCGCCCCTCGCGCCGGCTCGCGCCCCCCTCCCCAGCCGGTGACGTCACCCCTTCCGCCGCCAGCACCGGGAGCGGGCGGAGCGCGGCGGCACGCGCGTCACTGCGCAGCCGCCGCGTCGCCACGCCTCCGTCCAGGCCCGGTCCGGGGCCGAGCAGGCGGTGCGGCTGGGCCCACGTGACCCCCTCCTCGGAAAGGCGGGGGGCGCGTTGCTTTGAAGGGGTGCGGGAGCACGTGGGGCGCGCGGCTTCGCGGGACACGTGGGCGGTGGTGGCCGGTGCAGCCCAGGGCGGATGGGCGCACGAGCCCTGGCGCAGGGGGTCTCTGGCCGGCCAACTGCCCCCAGTGCTCATCCACCCGTTTCTCACCTGCGCGTCCCCCGCCCTTGCTGCCCACCCACCCGTTTCTCACCTGCCCGTCCCCAGACCTTGCTGCGCACCCCTCTCCGATACTCACCCTTTCGGGATTGCTTGAGCTCTCCGATCGGCCTCCATGGACCCACGTGTTGGGGTGCTCGCTCAGGGGTCCCAGTTGAACATGGGAGCCGACGTAGGGGTCACTAGGCCCAACAGGCCCCCGCCTCTGCCGTCCTGAAGGCAGGACACACAGCCCAGCCGGGCTTCCAGCTGAGGCCTCACACACGTGCCCTACGTGTGTGTGTTTAGGTCTGGGCTCTCACCTGTGAGAGGAGGCCCAGGTGGACGCCTCTGGGCTGGCTGACCACAATCAGGCCCAGGTGAGGGGAGCTACACAGGGGGAGCCATGTGGAGGAAGGGGATTAGGGAGAAGAAGGAAGCCCAGCCAGCCAGCTGGCGTGGGGTGGTGGGCAGGCCCACACGGCGTTGGGGTGTTCTGTTTTGTTCCCACGTTGAAAAAAATTATTGATTCATTCATTTCGGGCCAAGGAGGCAACTCAGAGATCTTAAACCAGGGGCTGGAAAGGATGAGACGGAAGCCATCAACAGCAAAGAGAAGAGAGAGGAGGGGATGAATAATTGAACGTGGAGCCTAAATTAAGCTTGGAGTTCCCCCGAACAGCCCAGGGCGGTGGCCAGGCTCGGCCTGCCACCTGGCTGGGTGACCCTGGCCTGGCCTGGCCTCTGTCCTGTTACCCAAGCAATGGGGGCCTCAGCCCCTAATCTAGAGGCCAGGGTGGGTGTTGCCTGCCAGGATGCAATAGGGGTGCAGGTTCAGACCTTGGCAGGAGAGGGGGAGGCTGGGCCTCGCTGAGCACCCACTCCACTCCACTCCCAAGGAGGAAAATAAAGTTGTGCAATAAGGGCTGGAGGGGCTCAGGGGGTACCCCATTCTGCATGTACGCTAGGCGCCTGGCTGTAACCCTTGGAAGTCAGCGGAAGAGTGGGTGTTCCAGCCAGGGTGACCCACGCACCCGCCCTCTCTCCACCTGTGTCCCAGGTCCGAGCCTCCAGGCCCCTCCTGTGTGCCTCACATTCCTCCAGGTGCCACCTTCCTGATGTCAGAACAGGATGTGGCAGCCCCCCCTCAGTTTGCCCGTCTGCCCAGTGGGGATGGTTGGCCATCTTGGTGCGTTAAAACTGCTGGAAGAGAAGTAAGTTGCTTCCTGGCGCCCGGGTCACACAGTCAGAACACAGGCTTAGGTTTCCAAGGGAGGGGTCTCAGGCACCACCCAAAAGCTTTATCCTACACCAGCCACCCCACCATCATTGTACATGGCTGCCAATTTAACGTCCCTGTTCTGCCTACAAATTAACTTCAAATGCCAGTAAGCAAAGGGGGCCAATGCAGAAACCCCACCTGCTGGTGTCTGCTCTGGGTTCTGGGTAGGGAGTTCACCATTGACCGCACACTAGGTCAGACAGAAAAAAGTATGTGGAGAGGTGATTCGTTTTTATGGGAGTCTTGATCGGATGTGGGGGATGAGACGGGTATCCCATGTTCATGGACCAGGCAGAGTGAGGCTGTGAAGGCGACAAACACTTAAATTTCCAAATTCAGCCTCATGCCTGCCGGAACGTCATCGGGTGGCCAGCTTCCTCACACCTGCAGATCCTAACACTCCCATGGAAAGTCCCGGGACTTACACCATCTCAAGGGAGAAAGTAGCAGGAGGACCCCTTCCTCCCTCCAGCTTCAGACTTCACTGCAGAGCCACAGTCCTCGAGGCACAGGGATCATCAGGGCTGTCCGTTCAGAAACAGCTGTCATTTTCAAAAGATTTGTTAGAAAGGCAGAAGTGACAGAGAGGAGAGACAGAGAGAAATCATCAATGTGTTGGTCCCCTCCCCCCTAAATGGCTATGGCACTGGGCCAGATACAAGCCAAGAGCAGGAGCTCCAGCCGGGGGTCCCACAGGGGCACAGAGTCCCAGGGACTTGAGCCATCGTCTGCTGCCTGCCAGATGCACATTGGAAGGGGAATGGGCGGATGAAGGAGGCTTCTGGCTCCCGGCTTCGGAGCAGCATAACTCCGGTCATCATTGAAGGATGGAACATGTCCTATGAACATCCCACCGATGCTGTCCCCAGGAGAGAGACCGTGGGCCTGCTATGACTTCAGCTTGCATCGGCTCATTGAGCTGGACTTCAGGGCCTTGAGAGTCTCCCCAAGACTTCCCCAAGACCCATTTTACAGATGGGGAAACCGGGAGTTATGGGAGGCCCTGAGCTTTTTCTATTTCTTTTTTTTTTTTTTAAGATTTATATTTTTATTTTTATTGGAAAGGCAGATATACAGAGAGGAGAGACAGAGAGGAAGATCTTCCAACCGATGATTCACTCCCCAAGTGGCCGCAACGGCCGGAGCTGAGCCAATCTGAAGGCAGGAGCCTCTTCTGGGTCTCCCACGCGGGTGTAGGGTCCCAAAGCTTTGGACCGTCCTCCACTGCTTTCCCAGGCCACAGGCAGGGAGCTGGATGGGAACGGGGCTGCTGGGGTTAGAACCGGTGCCCATATGGGATCCCAGTGCTTGCAAGGCGAGGACCTTAACCGCTACGCCACCGTGCCGGGCCCTTTTCTTTTTCTTTCTAAAGATTTACTTATTTTTATTGAAAAGTCAGAATTACAGAGAGAAGGAGAGACAGAGAGGAAGATCTTCCATCTGATGATTCACTCCCCAAGTGGCTGCAACAGCCAGAGCTGAGCCCTGCGGGTGCAGGGTCCCAAGGCTTTGGGCCGTCCTCCACTACTTTCCCAGGCCACAGGCAGGGAGCTGGATGGGAAGTGGGGCCTCTGGGATTCGAACCGGCTCCCATATGGGATTCTGGCATGTACAAGCTGAGGACTTCAGTCACTGAACCACCATGCCAGGCCCTACCCTCTCCGCTTCTCTCCGTCTTTCTATGGCGTCAGGGCTGGGGAGGGGCCTTGCCTGGGCCAGGAAGAGGTCAGCCCCTTCATTTACACACCGTGCCCCCAAATGCATCTTGGGAATAGGCTGCTGTGGTGCTTTTGAAGATGGGGGGGACAGTCCTAGAGTGCCCCTTCCCCCTGCCCCAGGACAAGTGGAAAAAAGCATACAGGGCCAGTTCTTGGTGAGGTGGGGGTAAAGGAAGGCCCTAATTGCACCAGGGTCCCAGCAACGGCTACCCTTTCTCCCCTCCCCATCCCATCATGGCTAGTATCCCCCAAAGTTATTAGAGTTTTCCTCACTTTACTAATCTGTGACTTGGGCACACAACTTCTCTGAGACTTGAGAAAGAAACTGTGATGGTCTCTCAGTCAGTATCCCCACGGGAAGGTTCTGCTTTGTCACATCCAGTCTCTGGCTCACGTCATGAGCTTTGCAGGAGGGAGAGGTGTGACGCCTTCCCCTTGCCACCTTGGCTGGCTCCTGCCTGCCCCAGATACCCAGACAGTGGCTGAGACCACGAGTGGCATAGTCCCAGCAGCCAAGCAGCACCCGGGGATAAAACGGGAAGTGCTAAATGCAACTGCTCATATCCTGTCCCAGTTCCTGCCACTCCAGCTGGGGTGGACAGGAGATCGGGAAGCTCCAAGGTCCCCAACCCCTGGCTTCTGTCCTCGCTGCCCCCCCCAGCCCTGGGGTGTCCTCCAGCCATGCTCTACCCCAGCCCTCGGGGGGCCCACGTGGTGGCCATGCAGCCCTGGACACGGGGCTGGTGGGATGCAGAGAGTGGCCAGGAAGGTCACCTGGGTGGACTGAAGTGGGACAGCTGGGGTGAGGGGCTGGGGAAGAGGAGAGATGGGGTCCCAGGAAAGGGGGACAGAGTCGGAGCACGACTGAGGCTGACCCTGTGTCTCCCTGGTGGGCTTCAGCAGCCGCCGCCCAGGGAGCCTCGAAGCACCTGCTGTCCCCCCAACCCCACTCCACAGCAACCCCAGGGGATGTGAGACGTGGGCGCCCCCTGCTGACAGCCTCACCATCTGCACCCCTGCGCTGGCCCAGTGTGGACACGCAGGAGGGAGGAGTCCAGCACGTAGGCCAGGGGTCTCTGCCTGCCACTGGTAAGCTGCTGGAAGAACCGGGTCGCGAGGTGGAGAAGGAGGGAGATAGCCCCAGTCGCAGCCGAGGCTCAGGGGAACCATGCTCCTCCCTGCCAAGCACCCCTGTCCCCCAAACACCTCCCTGCGCTAAGCTTTGGGCAACTCTCACTTCTCCTCTCACTTCTTCTCCGTCCAGTGCCCCAAACCTGACCCGTCCCCCACCCCTACCCCCGTGCACCTGACACCTCCTGATGGCAGACAGGATGACAGGCAGGTGGCGTGGCGAGGCCTGGGCCAGCACGGGGGAAGCCGGTGGAGTCAGAGGCTGCCGACCCAGCAACACACTGCCTTCAATCAGGGAAGGTTTGTATCTGAATCCCACCCACCGACCCGCTGAGGGTGGGTTCTTCAACAACCCGCAGCCAGGCGGGCTCACACCCGTGCCCAAGGGGCCCTCCTCCTCCTCCCCCTCCTTCCAGTGGGACACAGCCCGCAGCCTCCTAACACACTGTGCTGTTACTACTTCTGTTCACACCAGCAAAATGTCCCATCTCTCTCTCTCTCTCTCTCTCTCCCCTTCAGAACAACTCGGGTCTGGACATCAAGTGATGGCGGAAGAACTGAAAAAAAAAAAGAAAAAAAGAAAAGATAGATGATTCTTCCCTTCCGTGTGCCAACTCCAACCACAGCTGGGGCAGGGGCGGGGGTGGCTGGCTCCCAGCCAGGACAGAAGGAAGGTCACACAGGTCGCACAGGGGGAAGGGCTGTGGCTGCCAGGAGCAGGTGGCCGGCTAGGTGGCCGGCTCTCGCCACCTAACCCCAGCCCTGAGTCTCACCTGCCCCGCAGGCGGCTGGTCTCCTGAGTGGGAGAAGGCTGAGGAAGGGACCCCCCACACACACACACAACCCTGACATGCACGGATTGAGCTGCTGTGGGATACCGGGCACCCAGCAGCACCCCACTGCCCCCGCCACCCCAGGGCCTTGGCTTTCCCAAGCCCCGCCAGCCACGAGGGAACGCAGACCGATGGACTCAGAGGAAGGGTTTATTGTGGCACCAAACATGTGAAAAGGAGACAGATGAGGTGCTGTCATGGGCTAAGACTCTGCAGCACCAGCATCCCCTCTGGTCAGTGGTTCAAGTACCGGCTGCTCCACTTCCCATCCAGCTCCCTGCCTGTAACCTGGGAGTGAACCACTTTCTCTCTGTAAATATGCCTTTTCAATAAACATAAATATATATGTATATATTTAAGATTTATTAATTTTTATTGGAAAAGCAGATTTACAGAAAGAAGGAGAGACAGAAACATCTTCCATCCACTGGTTCACTCCCCAACTGGCTGCAATGGCCAGAGCTGAGTCAATCCGAAGCCAGGAGCCAAGAGCTTCTTCTGGGTCTCCCATGTGGGTACAGGTTTCCCAAGGCTTTGGGCCGTCCTCCACTGCTTTCCCAGGCCACAAGCAGGGAGCTGGATGGGAAGTGGGGCAGCCAGGACAGGAACCAGTGCCCTTATGGAATCCTGGCACATTCAAGATGAGGATTTCAACCACTAGGCTACCACGCTGGGCCCGTAAACATGCACTTTTTTTAAAAAAAGACATAAAATAAAGAGGGGAGTGGTTCTGAGAGAGCTGGGAAAGGGACTGAGTGTTTCTGTTTGGGTAGCCGGTCGGATGCTGGAGGGAGCAGCGTGCGGCGGTGGCCACTGGACTACACACGCATGACACTTCTGCCATGAACCTGGCCCGACGGCAGAAGCAGGTGTGCGTCTGGCTGGACGTGGAATACTACACAGCTGGGCAAACAACAGGGGCCAACGACTCCAACGTGGAGTTCCGGGAAGGACCAGCAGGTGGACAGCTGGCTGGCAGGAGCCATAGACCTAGCGAACTCCGTAAGGTGGGCACTGGGGCAGGGGAGGCGGGGCCGGGGTGGCCAGGGCAGCCCAGCTCCCTTCACCTGGCTTTTGCTTCGGGCCTAGCCCAACAGGGAAGAACCTAAGAGGAGACTCTGTGTTTTGAGCGTGGGATGGGGTTGACATTTGCAGATCTCTGGGCTGCCTAGCTCACCCCCCTCCCGGCCTCCTCCTTCCCCAAGCCTTGCTTCCCTGGCCCCAGGAGAACCAGGCTGTGGGAGAGTGACGCAACCTGGAGAAACGGTCCCACGGCTCAGGTCACACCTTGAATGGCGAGTGGAGGAGGCAACCCCTACCCACCCCATACACACACACACACACACACACCCCACCCAGGGCCCCATGGGGGCGCAGAGGGGCGGGTCCCAGGTTGTGAAGCAGGTTTGCCTGTTTGCCTCAATTAGCATCCGAAGGAGCCGGTTGCCATGACAACAGCAGGAAGCCAGCCTGGCGTGGAGCCTGGCTCCTGGGGTTCGCAGCCCCGGGAAGGAGGAGGGACAGACAGGGATCAGGGACAAGACCTGAAGCCTCAGGCTGCAGGATGGGCTGGGGACACCGCCGTGGCCACTGGTGCCCGGCCCCTTGTGGGAAGCGACAGGAAGAGTACTCAAAGCCTGGAGTGCCAGCTTCGGCACCCTGGGGACCCAGGGAGAACAGCTGGGCCCTATGGTGTTCTCACCCAGGCCTGGGCATCTGTCGCCCCATTTGTCCAGATGAAGGAAACAGAGGTGGCTAGGGAAGAGAGATGAACCAGGCAGCGACTCAGGGACCCCTAGGCGCCCCCTTCACACTCCGCCCCAGTCAGCAGGGCAGCAAAGACCCGTACCCAGTCAGCCCTGTGGCAAGGTCAGCCTGCACCCCGGTCCGTTGCTGTGGCCTAGGTCCACTACAGCCGGTCCTCCAGGAAGTAGCCACCAGAGAGTGCCCAGGAGTGCCAGAGGCCACATCAGCCCCTCCTGGCTACAACTCCCACGGCCTGAGCCGGGCCTGCCCCAGGGCCTTTGCACATGTGTGATGTTTCCTCTGGCCCATCTACTCCAGCTCCAGGGTGCTTCTATTTTAAGGGGTGACCCTACTTCTAGGACAGGTACTGCCTGGGCACACAGCCCCCTGCTTGGTGCTCCTTGGACCCCCAGCACACCCCCCACCCCTCCCTGCCACCTCATTCTCTGCTCTGAGCAAGTTACCCTCCGGAGGAGGCTCATGCAAGCCTTTCGCACCCGGGGCCCGGTGACATGAGAGCCTGGAACGGCATCTTAAAGGTCAATTTCTATAATTGAATTTTCCTCTAGATAAAAATAGCAGCTTTGTAATCGTTTAAATGGTTTCTGGGAGAGGGAGGGAGTGGAGGAGGGGGAAGAGGAGAGGGGGACAGAGGGGAGGGAAGGGGTCTGCCCGCCAGCAGGGGCCAATGGTGAGGGCGTTAGGTGGGGGTGCACGCGTGTCCATGCTGGTCCTGACGTGTTTCCATGAGTTCTGCAGGCATGTTCTCTGTGTGCCTTTGCGGTTTTACATACGTGTGTGCTTGCATTCATGATGATGGTGGAGTGTTGGTGCATCACACACACATATGCACAATGCTTTGTGCACACACGTCCGCGATGGTGCCAAGGCGTGTCTTATGCACTCTGCAATGTGCAAGTACACTGTGTGTGTATCCTTGATGTGTTTACACGCTATGCACACTGGTGCACAACCATGTATGTGCGGGTTTATGCAGAAACACACCTAAGCTATGCATGCCTGCAGGTGCAGAGACACACACACACACAGGTTGGCACACCCACGCACCTCGGGGGGCTGCCCGCCACTGTGGCAGCAGCAACACCTCTATGATGGGTCAGTGACTGTGCTGTGGGATCCCCACCCGCAACTGGAGCTCTGCTACCCAGGGGCTGCGGGCCTCGCCTCTCCCGGGGGGTGGGTGGGGAGTACGGGGTTTGTGGAGTTGGGGCACGGTCAGTTACAGAGGAGCACGCCCCTTACCCCCGCTGCGACCCGCAACTGAAATGGGGAAGTTTGCACCAATTGATATTTTTAATTTTTTGTTTGTAAGATGCATGGCTCTTCAAAGATTTATTAATGGCAGATTTAAAGAGAGGAGAGACAGAAAGATCTTCCATCTGCTTGTTCACTCCCCAAGTGGCTGCCACAGCGGGGCTGGGCCAGGCAGAAGCTGGCAGCCAGGAGCTTCACCCGTGTGGGTGCAGGGGTTCAAGCACTCTCCAGCGCTCACCACTGCCCCCCAGGGTGTACCTCTGACCCCAGCTTCTTGCCACTCACCCTGGGAGGCAGCAGCAATGTGGTCTTTGTGTGCTGGGGCCTGTACCTGGCCCAGCCCTGGCCGTGTGGGCTGTGGGAGAGTGATCTCTCTCCCTCTCTCTCTCTTTGTCACTCTGCCTTTCAAATAAACATTAAAAAAATTTTTTTTGTTTATTTTTATTGGAAAGGCAGATGTACAGAGAGGAGCAGAGACAGAGAGGAAGATCTTCCACCCACTGGTTCGCTCCTCAAGTGGCCGGAGCTGAGCCAATCCAAAGTCAGGAGCCTCTTCCAGGTCTCCCACGCAGGTGCAGGGTCCCAAGGCTTTGGGCCGTCCTCCACTACTTTCCCAGGCCACAGGCAGGGAGCTGGATGGGAAGCGGGGCTGCTGGGATTAGATCCGGCACCCCTATGAGATCCAGCATGTGCAAGGCAAGGACCTTAGCCCCTAGGCCATGGTGCTGGACCCAAGCCCTACAGGGATCATCAAGGGGGCATCCGCCTCTGACCCTCAAGGTTTCCAGGGTGTGGATTCTTTCGGCTCTCGGAACAAGCCGGAAGTACCTCTACCTTAAGGTACCACTGCTCTTCCTATGTCTAGCAACTTCTGCCCCAGCTCAGCCCCTGGCCCAGCGATCACCCTCAAAGCCCCTGAGGACCCTGGACACCTGTTCCTTGGCATGTCCCCCACCTGTCACCTCAGACTTCCTTCTGGAGCCCGTGTGTGTGTGTGTGTGTGTGTGTGTGTGTGAGCCTGAGAGGAGGCGGTCTGGCAGTTCCATGGAATTAACCAGGGGCGCCCTTCCGCCTCAGGCCAAAGTGCTGGGCGCATGGCATCTGACCGTACTTGGGTAGGGTCAGCGCTCTGCCCACATCGCAGATCAAGCTGGGCCGTCGCCGACGGCCTGTCCAGCTCCGAGCCTTGCAGCTTGATGGCGGATTTGCTTTATGGGTTCTTGGACGCCCGTGAATCTTGCGAAGCAAACGATTAGCGTGTCCCTTATATACGGCCTCGAGTCTAATTGGGCAGACCGCAAGGCCTGCCTGGCTAATTACCTCGCTGGCACAATTAGCACCTCATTATCTGCGCTGACCACGGGCTGTGTGGCCTCACTCACACCGGACCCCGGGACTGATGGAGGGGGTGAGGTGGGACAGACAGGAGAAAAACACATCCCCGCTCCACCCTTGGGGTGCCCCCCTCAAAGGGAACTCAGTGTCTAAGAGAGCTCACCCCTGCTTCAGCAGCGTGAGGCCTAATGCAGCGGGGAGCCAGCACTGGGAGATGATGTAGAGTGGAGGGGTCTGTGGTGCCTGGGGAATGTCACATGGCAGGTACGAGGGGCCTGGGTGGGCAGGGCCAGGGAGAGGGCTGTGCTGGGGAGTGGGGTGACAAGGAGGAGTGAAGCCAGCACTAGGCAGCTTAAGCATGCAGCCGCAACACCCACATGTCCCATATGGAAGCCAGTTCGAATCCCGCATGCTCCACTTCCCATCCAGCTGCCTGATAATGCGCAGGGGGGAAGGCAGTAGAGGATGGCTCAAGGGTTTGGGCACCTGCACCCGTATGGGAGACCAGGAAGAGGCTCCTGGCTCCTGGCTTCGGATCGGCTCAGCTCCAGCCGTTGTGGTCACTCGGGGAGTGAACCAGCGGATGGAAGATCTTTCTCTGTCTCTCTACAATGATATAACAAAGAAACAAAGAAACAACAAAGGTAGTAAATACACCTTTAAAACAGTTGACCAGGGCCCAGCAGTATGGCCTAGAGGCTAAAGTCCTCGCCTTGGACGCCCCGGGATCCCAGGGCAGCTCCACTTCCCATCCAGCTCCCTGCTTGTGGCCTGGGAAAGCAGTCGAGGACGGCCCAATGCTTTGGGACCCTGCACCGGTGTGGGAGACCCGGAAGAGGTTCCTGGTTCCCGGCTTCGGATTGGCACAGCACCGCCTTTGTGCTCACTGGGGGAGTGAATCATCGGACGGAAGATCTTCCTCTCTGTCTCTCCTCCTTTCTGTATATCTGACTTTGTAATAAAATAAAAATAAATCTTTAAAAAAAAAAAAAAACAGTCGACCAGCGCCAGCAAGCCGGAATCCCTGCTCCCACCCACACCTGCTCCCTCAACTCAGCGACACCCCGTGGGCGTTTTTTTTTAACCTGTTTCTTAATCCATTTCTTTTCTTTTTTTAATAAAAGGATTTTAATTTTTTTTTATTTATTTTTATTGGAAAGGCAGATTTTTACAGAGAGGAGGAGAGACAGAGAGAGACACATCTTCTATCTGCTGGTTCACTCCCCAAGTGGTCATAACGGCTGGAGCTGCGCCGATCTGAAGCCAGGAGCCAGGAGCTTCTTCCGGGTCTCCCACATGGGTGCAGGAGGCCTTGGGCCGTCCTCGATTGCTTTCTCAGACCAAAAGTACGGAGCTGGATGGGTAGTGGAGCAGTCGGGACACAAACCGGTGCCGCTATAGGTTCCCAGCACTTGCAAGCAAAGACTTCAGCTGCTAGGCTACCGCGCCGGGGCCCCCATGGGCTTTTCATGCTAACTCATCTTCGAAAGCTGCAGCGAGACCTGAGCATGTTGCTGGGGGTGAGTGAGTGGGAGTGGGGAGATCTGAGATGATCCAGCTCCAGGATTAAGAGAGAGAGAGAGAAGTAAACGCAAGATTTGAGTGCTCTACAGCAGTTTGTTCCGTAAGAAGCTTTTCCAAGGCAAACACGGAAGCCACGGGCAGGTCTGGGAATGACAGACGGGACAATGGCAGATAATATATTTAAACCCCGTATCGGTTGTTAACAGACCATAAAAAAGCGGCAACATGCATCTGAGCCGCCTGTCGCCGCTGCACGGCCCTCCGCAGCTGTGAGCACCTCGCCTGGCCCCAGGCTGCCGCAGCGGGCGGGACAGTCCCGCACTTCCAGCAGATCCATCTCCATCGATGGGGGGCTCGGGATACATGGGAAATATCACTCCTTCCCCCACGCCCCCCTTGGCTATTGCCTCTCCCCTCCCTCCCCTACTGTCTCATTTCTGCCCGGGGCCACCCACCTGGGGCTTTGGGTCAGGTGAGGAGATTGTAGGGGAAACACCAGATGTGTGTGCGCCCCGCCAGGCTTGCTCCCCAACCCGATCCCCACCCTCACAACACAGTGGGGCAAGCTCCACGCCTCTGTGGAGTGGTCTGGGTCTCCCTCCTCCTCCTCCCCATCCCACTCTGCCTCAGTGGCACACAGAAGCCTCCTCGCTGCTGCTCCCCCACCCCTACACGCCGCCAAGCTCCATCCTGTCCCAGGGCCTTTCACCGTCAGGTCGGGATGCCCCATTCCTCTCCTCCCACAGCACCATGCTTCTCACAGCTTGGCTCTGCTTTCTACTCTTTGAGTTTTGGCCTAAACCTTGCCGCCTCCTCAAACAGCCCCCCATTTGCCACCAGCACCAGTCTGGGACTTCCTGGGGGAGGTGGGCAGGGGGCCTGTTTGGTCTCATTGCTTCTTTCCTGGCACGGTGGGTGGCCCGGGTACACAGGTGTACCCGGTAGGTAGGTGTTCAGCCACAGTTGGGGACAGGGGTGTTGAAGCAGAAATCCCGACTGGACAGTGGGTCCACATGGCCTGGGTGGCCGTGTTCCGCCTTTTTGCGGCAGGGACCCCAGCCACTTGGGCCACCGCTGCTGCCCATCCCCCAGGGTGCAGGCAAGCAGGAGTTGGATGGAAGGTGGAATGTCCAGGGCCCTGGTTTGGGACTGTAGGCTTTGCAATGGCTGCAACATGGCCCATCTCCTCTTCACACACACTTGAGGAGCAGAGGAGGGACAGGGGTGATGGTTAGGGGAAACCTGACCCCCTGAGGCGTTTTCCACGCAGACCCCCAGGCCCAACACTGAAGGGCTTCACTCAGCACCCCCCCACACACGCCACCCCTCCCAGGCATCAAAGCCATTGCCAGATGCCGGGGAAGACCCACACAGCTGTCCCTGGCAGTGAACATCTGGGCCACGTGCTACCAGCAGCTGGTGGCACCAGGACTACAATCAGGCCAGCAGCCGCCCTGGGAGTCCCAAGAGAGGGGTCCTGAGCCACCCCCACTCCCCACCAGCAGCACCCAGGGCTCTGACTGCAGACCCCATGCCTTCAATGTCAGGGCCTGGGGCCTGCACGCTGCCAATCTGCACAGGGTTCAGGCATGCTCCTGCATCTGTATTACTGGAATCCACTTATCTTCAGCCAAATTCATCCCTGTCACGCCCCTCTTTGCAAGGCGACCCCCCAGTTCCACCTAGTGCTCTGTGTCCCATTCCCGTCCCTACCCCCCACCATGAGGGTCTTGTTGGGGTCCAGCCCTGCTTCTTCTCTGCTCCCACCAAGGAACCCCCTACGAAACCCTCCCCCCAGGAGCTGGGCTCAGGGCTGGAAACTGTTCCTTCTAGAACATTCCCACGGTGCGTGGTGGGGGGAGGGGTGCAGCTGCAGCGAGGCAGAACTCACAGGGCAGGTTCACGCCTTTGTCCATCTAGCTCATGGTTAGTAATTTATTTACTCAAAAGGCAGCAGGTGAGGGCCTGGCACGGTAGCCTGGTGGCTAAAATCCTCGTTTTGCACACCCGCGATCCCATAGGGGCTCCAGTTCTAATGCCAGTGGCCCCACTTCCCATCCAGCTCCCTGCTTGTGGCCTGGGAAAGCAGTGGAGGACGGCCCAAAGCCTTGGGACCCTGCACCCGCGTGGGAGACCCGGAAGAGGTTCCTGGTTCCCGGCTTCGGATTGGCGCAGTACCAGCAGTTGCGGCTCACTTGGGGAATGAAACATCAGACGGAAGATCTTCCTCTCTGTCTCTCCTCTTCTCTGTATATCTGACTTTGTAATAAAATAAATCTTTAAAAACAAAACAAGACAAAAAGGCAGATGAGCGAGTGAGAATTTTCCATCCGCTGGTTCACTCCCCCAAGTGCGCACCACAACCGGGTGGAAGCCAGCGTTTGGGAGGACATCTGAGTCTCCCACGTGGGTATAGCAGCCTACAAACCTCAGTCATTACCCGCTGCCAGTTAGGTGCCCGTGGCCAGGTTGCTGGACCGGAAGCAGAGCCAGGCACTCCGAAGGCATGCCACCTGCTTCCCAGGCGTACATCCTACAGTTGTGTGGTCCGCTTGCGTGGGTTGCCCCCGGGCTCCCTGATGAAGGTCTTCGAGGGCTCTCCCCCTCAGCCACAGACCCTCCCAGGACCCTGCCCCCCTCTGAGAACCTCCTTCCAGCCCCAGCCCTCAGTCTGCCCATCTCTGGAATGGGGTTGATGGTGGGGATATGTCTGCTGGCTCTGACCCACCCTGCCCCACCTTGCCAGCTGCCAACTTTTTTGTGTCTGCAAGACACAGGTCCAGGGCCCCAGCCACTACCAGGAGAAGCTTCTAGAAGGAGGAGGAGGAGGGGTTGCTGGGGGTGGACTCTCTCAGCATCATGGCCGGTGGGGAGTTTGGGGGGTAACAGCGGGTGGCAGTATGTCCCCCCCACCAAGAGCACCCAGCCCTGCAGGTAACCCTGGGTTCGACCCTGGCCTGCAGCCACACCCTGCCAATGGGGAAGCCCACTGCGGGTGCCTGGAAACCGTTTCCATGGCACCCACGAGCTGCAGTCCCTGGAAGGGCCTGGTCTGAGGGTGAGGGGCTGAGCTGGGCTGGGGGGGGGGAGAGGAAAGAGTGATGCTTGCTCTGTAACCAAGGCAACCGTGGCAGCTGCGGGAAGGAGCGAGACTCAGCCGGTCAAGCAGGCGCCTGCTTCCCCGGCCTCCACCTCCCACTCTGGGATCTGGGCCGCCCCTCCCAAAGTGAAAACTGCTCCCCTGCCACACATGAGCCAAAATGTGGAGCCCCAAAGTCAGCCGTGACTGGGGCAATCCGGGAGGACTTCCTGGCAGCAGGGAGCCTCCCCAGGGCCGCACGAAGTGGGTGTGGGAGGGAAGGGAGGCTGCCGGGACTGAAACCGGTGCGGGTGTCACAGGTGGTGGCTTGACCTACAACAACCACAGCGCCAACCCCTCGGGCCTTCTTTCTACACATGTGCGGTGGGGGAACAGAAAGGACAAGCCGTGGCACAGACAGTGAAATCAAAAGGAACCAAAACTGTTCTTCTTACACCCGAAGTGACCATCCTTGGTTGGAGGACCTGGCGCCCTTGGCTAGATCCAGGAACTGGAGAGATGTGAGTGACGAGGAGCTACAAAGACACTTGCAGCTCTTCCCCGGGCATGACAGGAAGAGAGCCTGGACCACCGCAGGACACGGACCTTGAGGTTAGGAACTCTCGTGTTGACCAAGTTTGAATTGAGGGGTGATGGGGGGTGGGTGGGGAAGCTGGCTCAGTGGCACAGTGAGCCAAGCCTCTGCTAGTGGTGCCAGCATTTCACAGGAACGTTGGTTCATGTCCCAGCTGCTCCACTTCCCATCCAGCTCCCTGCCTGTGGCCTGGGGAAGCAGTGGAGGATGGCCCAAAGCCTTGGGACCCTGCACCTGCGTGGGAGAAAACTGGAGGGAAAACTCACTCGTGCATGGGAGCTTTTATAAACACCCGTATGACATGCTCTTCGTAACCCAAAGCAAGCATCCTTTAGAGCGAACTTCTGTGCAAGTCCCGCTCCTCCAAGATGACATTAGCGGACACAGAGGGATGAGGTCAGCCAAGACACCCATCCTTGGCCTCCCCGGTTTCCCCCAGGCTCCTGTGCTGTTTGCGGCAGCCCTGAGAGGGGAACCCGTGTGCACCAGCACCGGGGCCACGGGGGAGGCTTAGGTGGATGGAGTTCCTCACTGCCATCTCTTTTGGGCACCCGGGGCTTGAACCTGTGACTGGCAGCCCTCTCGTCTAAGACAAAGAGCCAAGGGAGAACAAATGTTGGGGAGCGGGGTGCTGCCCTAGGCCCGGGATCCAGCTGGTGTGGTGCTTGGGGTTGGGGGCAGCCACCTCCTTGGCTGGTCCTTCTCTTTCCAGGGTATGGAGAGTTGGGGATGGGGGGGGGAGGAGAAACCATGGTCGTTTCCATGGCAACGGTGTGGTCTCCAGTGTGACTACAGGTTGAGTGACAGCCACGGAGGCCAGATGAAATCATTCACTACCACCTACGCGGGAGTGCGGGGTGCTGGTAGAGTGGAACCCCCCATCCCCTGGCCCCCTCCCCAGGGACGCGAACTGGGGACAAGCTGCGGAGTGGAGGTAGCAAGCAGGCCTGGAGTCAGGGGTCGGGGCAGGGCAGGGGGAGCGTGGCCGCAGCCTGACAAGGTGGGCTCAGGCCTTGGCGTGTTCAGCTTAGGGTCTGTTTTGTACATTGGAACTACAGGGGACTAGCTGTATTGGGGCAGCACACAGTAGGCGCTTCATGAATGCTCAGCATCATTGCTCAGCATCACACAGTAGGCACTTCATGAATGCTGCTGCGGAGGGAAGGAGGAGGCCCAGGAAGGGAGGAGGGAGCCAGTTATCACAGCCTCTTAATTCTTCCCAAGGGTCTGATGTCTTATCTGCTCACACCTGAGTTATCAGCCAGCCCCGCCTGCTCGCTGAGGCTCGCGCTGCCTCCTCCCTCTGCCGTTAGCTGCGGCTGAAGCTCCAGGGATGGGCAGAGCTGGGAAGTACGGAGGGGATGGCGAGGTTGTCCCTGTGCGCTCAGCACCAAACGATGCTGGAACATCATCACCCAGGCAACCGAGGCAGCGGCAGAGCTGAGCCAAGAGGAGGCCCCCATGGAGGGCTGGCTGCGGGCCCCCTGCCACCTGCGTGGAAGAGAGGTCATGGCCTGGGTGTGCGGGGAGGGTGAGCAGTCCAGGGTCCGGACCGGGTGGCGGACTTGCTGGTGTCACACATGTCTGCGAGTGCCTTGGTGTCTGTGTGTGGCCATGTTTATCTGTGTCTGTGTATGTTGTGTGTAACCCTGTGTGCCCAAGTGTATGTTAGCATCTCTGTCGCCTTACAGAAGCCATGGGGAGCAGGGAGCCCAGTGCGCTAGCCTAGAGGCTAAGATCTTCACCTTACATGCACTGGGATGCCATATGGACGCCGGTTTGTGTCCTGGTGCCCCAACTTCTCATCCAGTTCCCTGCCTGTGTCCTGGGAAAGCAGTGGAGGATGGCTCAAAGCCTTGGGATCCTGTACCCGCATGGGAGACCCAGAAAGAAGCTCCTGGCTCCTGGCTTCGGATAGGCTCAGCTCCAGACGTTGGGGTCATTTGGGGAGTGAATTAATGGACGGAAGATCTTCCTCTCTGTGTCTCCTTCTCTCTATTGATCTGACTTTGCAAGAAAAATAATAATATATATTTTTTTAATCTTGTAAATCTTTTTTAAAAAGAAGCCACGGGGACTGAGTTACACATAACCCACACCCACCCATCGTGGGCTGCTGGGCTACAGCTTCCATCCCACCCCACACACGCCTGATGGCAAACACCTCCAAGGCCCCCCTGACCACAGCCTTCTGGGTGCCTCACCCCCCACACAGTGCCCAGAGCCGTGCCCAAAGGCCACTTGGGGAGCGAACCAGCAGATGCAAGATCTTTCTCTCTGTCTCTCCTTCTCGCTGTAAATCTGACTTTCCAATAAAAATAAATAAATCTTAAAAAAAAAAAAAAAAAGATGCTCATTGACTGAGGAGACAGAATGGCAGAGCTCCAGTTGCTTGGCCGATTCACTGGCCACCACAGTGAGGGCGTGACCAGGGACATGGCTGGGAGCCCAGAGCTCGGCCCCCTGGGCAGTGAGAGCCATCACCTGCCTCCCTCCTGCCCCGGGGCCTGCTCAAGTCTGCGTGGGCACAGGCATCCTGCCTCCCCGACTCAGCAAGTCCCCAGCCCTTGCAGCGAGCGCCCCATGGGTGGACCCCAGCAGGGGGAACGGAAGCCAGACCCAACCACAGGTGTGACCCACTCCAGCCCCCCACTGCCTCCTTTACCAGAGACGTGCCTCAGTTTCCCCAGCCACGTGCAACATGATTGACAGCCTGCGTCTCTCTCTCTCTCCTCTCTCTGATTCCCCAAGGGCCACTCCCTGCTCCAAACCAAAAATAAAGGAAATCTCATTAGGCCCCCAAACACCTGGGAGCAGGAACATGCGGGCTGTGAATAATGCATTGTGTGAGTCATTTTAATATTTTATCATCATTGTGATGAGCGGCTTGGCTTCGTGTAGCTCTTTGGGAGCCAGGGCGGAGGGGGTCCTGTATCCAAGAAGCGGGGTGCAGAGCGAGACTCCGTGGGGATGGCCAGGTGGTCACGGAGCTTCGAAGGGGGGGAATCCAGGAGGAGTGATGTCATTCATTCATTCATTCATTTATTCATTCACAGGCTCTCCCAGAGTTCTTGGTGGTGCTGACGTCAAACTCCAACCTTCAACACAGGGTGGGATGATCACCTACTGAGTCCAGGCTCTGGACAGGTCCTAACCAGCCCCCACCCACTGGTCCCTGCAGACCCCTGCTGGCCCCTGCAGACCCCAAGCCCGCATCCACCACTGCCTGCTCTGGGATGGCTCACTTTCATCCTGCAAACTCAACTCCTCCCAGGGCTCCCAGCAGGTCAAGGTGGGGGAGCATTGCTGAGCACACTGAACAGCTTGGGTGTCCCCTCCAACCCCGTCTCTACCTCCCAGTGTCTCGGGTCCAGCCCGTTCTCCCTGCTGGTTTCCAGACATGGCCGACGTCGCTGTGCCCCTCCATGCACACTGGGTGGCCAGACCCAACCGTTACATCAGACAGGCCCCCTACACCGGTGCAGACACTGGCTGCACGGGGGAGCCTACATGAGTAAACCGGGGACGCAGCCTGCGCATGCATGCGGCACCTGCTGTATACCACGGCCATGCACAGACCAGGTTCACCAGGGATACTGAACAAGCAACATGCAGTCCCTGCTGTACAGCTCTGCGGGGCCCAGGCTGACCTGTGCACACACCTGCCGCTGAGTCTCAGGCAGGTGTGCGGGTTCTCCTAGGGTTCCAGGTGATAGGAGAGCAGCCATGATGCCCTGGTTCCAGGGTCACACTGACTGGCATTTCCAGGGACCCCCTCCAGGGGTCAGGGTTCCCCTGGGCCTAGGAGGTTTTGTTCACTGAGAGGAAGTTCACGGAGGGCCCCGGGGCATCATCTGTGAGTATATGGCTCAGCAGCGTGTCTACCACACAGGGCTCTCACTATCTCCGTCCCCTTCCCCAAACTCTGGGTCACCCCGAGAACAGCCAGCACCGCTAAGCTGTCACCCCCACACATCCAGTAAATGGTGGTCTGTTTCCTGGCTCATAGAAGCTCTTGATCTGCCTCTAGACTGGATTTCAGTCCAACCCAGGCCAGAGAACGGTATCCACCAGCATACTTTTGGCTCAGATCTGGAGCGAGCCAGGCTGGGCCATTTCGTATCACCCACTGGCAAATCCAAGAACCAGAATGATATATGGGTCAGCCTGGGTTGGGCCGAAACACCAGCCAGTTCACATTAGGACCAGGACTGGGGTCTGCCGGAGCTGGGCGGGGCTGGGTGGGGCTGGGCTGGGCTGCAGGCCCCACCAGGGTGAGCTGAAACTAGGGGCGGGGCGAGCTGGGCCAGGCTACAGCACCCACTGGCAAATGCCAAGGTGAGGCAGGCCATGCCAGAATGGATTGCAGCATTCAACCAGCACACATGAGACTGTGGTGGGGGGAGAGCAGGCGAACATGGTAGGGGGCTGCAGGGAGCTCCCCGGGGGCACCACTATCACCACTGGTGAGCATGAAAGCTGGGATGGGGGGAGACCACGCAGGGCAGGACTACAACACCTGTTGGCCTCATGTGAGCTGGATCAGGAGAAAGCCAGGCTGGGTCGACTGTTCCTACTGGTGCATACACAAGCCAGAGTGGGTGAGGGTTGGTTGGGCTTTGCCACAGCATCAGCTGGCAGAGGATGGCACGGGGGACAAATTTTGTCAAGCTGAATTGCAGAACCACCTGGAGAGTGCATGATCGGGGGGGGGGGAAGGGTGACAGTGTGCCTATTAGGGAAGCAGTGGGTACCTTCCTTTTGGGTTGCCACTCTGGTGAGCATGAGAACCAGGGTTAGGGCAGGCATGGCTAGACAAAGAGTGGCACACACAGGCAGGTGTGTGGGCTGGATAATGGGATTGGTTGGGTTGAACTAGGCTTCAATGCCGATTGACATGTATGAGAGTTGAATGGGATGTGGGACAGATTGGATCAATCCGCTGCATAAACCGGCAAGCACAGGAACCAGGGCAGGGGGCAGGCCTGATGGGGGTTATTGCGGGTTGCCCCAACTAGACTGCGGCTCCCACTTGTTCATGTGGCCAAATGTGTGGTGGGCAGGATCAGGCTGGGCTGCAACACTCCTTGGTTATGAGTGGGCTGGAAACAGAACTGCCTCAGGAATTGCAAAACCACCAGTGTATACATAAGCTGATCGGGGCAACAGACTGTGCTGGACGCTGTATTGGCAGGCACAGACAAGAATCAGGTCTGGGATCACCTCAAATGAAGTTTCTTTGGGGATCCTCCAACTGAACTGTTAGACCCAGAGCTCCAGCCATGGAGAAAATTGCAGGTTCCATGGTCTGACCATGGAGTGCTTGTGTCAGGGCTGGGCCTCCTCAGAGCCTTAGACGGAGCAGTGGACAGCATACCCAGGTGTACATGGAGGATGTGGCAGTCCATGGGAGCCTGCAGACGACACCTGGCACCATAACAGAGGACTGAGGACAGAACAAATCAATGAACTACCCCAGCCAAGTACTGGCAGTGAATAACTGGGCAAACGGAGACTCTAAGGTGGACTATGTCAGCCAATGGATTGTGGAGCGATTTCATTGTGCTTGGGTGACGAGATTGGCAGCAATTCAGAACTGTTGAACTATCAAAACCACTTGAGCACGACCCTTGGAGCAGGCCCCACTTCGGGGACCTGGGACGGTGGGGAGGCTGGGTGTGGCTTCTCCCTTTATCTCCTCCTTTCCCCCAGATACAAGAAAGAAAGAAAGGGAAAAAAAGAATGTGGAAACAATGTTCTTATCCACTTTCCTCAAGTGCCTGACCCTTTGCGCCCTAATCAAGTAAGTAAAGATTATTAAAAAAAAAAAAAGAACCTGTGGGTTCGCTGACCAGCAACCAAAACCTCCCCCTCTCTCGGCTTAGAAAGGTGGGAGGGTTGCCCCCTGCCCACCCCACCCCGCCCCGCCCTGCCCACGCCCCTCCCCCCAGAGAGAAAGACACTTCTCCAGGAAAACTTCAGTAAGACTAAGATCCCTGGTGAGCAAGGACCCCCAACCAGTCAAAGAACTTCTGCAAAAATAAATAGGCCGATTAGCATAAGATATGCAAATGTATGCTAATGTGACAACTATTAAAAGATTCCAAATGTCATCTAGGGAAAATACACACACACACACACACACACACACAGACTGGGTCTGGCGGGAGAGGGGATGGGCAGACAGGAGGCTGCGCCACAACCCTGGCACCCCAAAACCTCGCCCTCACACCCTGTGGGCTCCAGTCCTTGCCAGGGAGTAGGGCGGCCTGCTGATCTCTGCCCACCACGACAGCCCCAGGAGCCATGCCCTGGGCAGACCCGCAGCTGCTCCACCACCGGCCCTATCCGTCAGAACTCCCGACCCAGTCCTGGCTATCCTAGGGATGTCAGGGAGTAAACCATAAACCATCCGCAGCCTGCTCCCTCTCTCGCTCTTCCTCACAAAAACAGACACAATGTCCCCAGCACACTCCAGGGCTGCGACCTGTCGCGTGTCTCCTCCCCCGAGGGCACAGGCTCCCACCACCCACACTCCCTTGGAGAGAAGTCACCCACCTATCGGGTGGAACCTGGTCCCCAGCACCTCCCCCCTTTAGGAGGACCTGCGACGGAGCCCCGTCTCCACTTCCGGGTCACCCAGCTGCCACTCAACTTGGGATGTGAGTGGGTGGAGTGTTGGCCCTGCCAATCACCCAGGAGACCCGGAGGAAGTTCCTGGCTTTGTTCATTTAGGAAGGGAACCACATGATGATAGATCTCCTTCTTGTTCTATTGGGCTCTGCCTTTCAAAATAAATGCAAATTGGGCCCAGCACGGTACCCTAGTGGCCAAAGGCCTTGCCTTGCAGGCACTGGGATCCCATGTGGGTGCCAATTCCTATCCCAACTGCTCCACTTCCCATCCATCTTCCTGTCTGTGGCCTGGGAAAGCAGTGGAGGAAGGCCCAAAGCCTTGGGACCCTGCACCCACGTCGGAGACCCAGAAGAAACTCCTGGCTCCTGGCTTCGGATCGGCGCAGCACTGGCCATTGTGGTCACTTGGGGAGTGAATCATTGGACGGAAGATCTTCCTCTCTGTCTCTGCTCCTCTGGGGAAAGGCAGAGAAGGTAAATCCGCACCTGGGCCGGATTTCTTCCTTAGACAGTAATCCAGAGGAAGCAGGAATTCCCGGTTCCCACCAGCTGTGTGCTGAAAAGTGTTATGGCCATTGGGCACCGTCCACTCCCCAGAGACATCGCCCAGTTCCTGTGGGGGACTCGGCTTGTCCTCAGCCACCACCCAGATGAAGGGATGCCTCCTTTCTAACAGGGCCCACCACCCACCCACCCACCCATCCATCCATCTGGTTCACTCCCCCACAAGTGTTGCAACGGCTGGAGCTGGGACAGGCCAAAGCCAGAAACCCAGAGCTCCATCGGAGTGTCCTATATGGCTGTGGGGGCCCAGGGACCTGAGCCATCCAAAAACACACGGGGGTGGGGCACACACCAGGCACCTGCTCTGCCCATGGCGGACACCGCCCGGCATTCACTGCGGCCAGGTGCTTATGCCCTGAGATTGGTTTGTGTTCATTATTATTGTTTTTTTTTTACCCCAAGGCCAAATTGCTTTTTTTGTGTGTTTGTGAGTGTGTGTTTAAGGATTTCTTCATTTTGAGATTGGGCCAAATAGTGCTTTGACAAACGTCTGCCCGGTGCCTGGAACATACAGAAAATTCTTCCGGCTTCATGGCTTTCCCACCCACCCATCCATCACAGGGCCACAAGGAGGGATGGAAAACAGCCCATTGATGGCCACATCTGGCTTCCAATCAGCAACAGGAGCCGGAACCAGAAGGAGCGGGCGTGGACGGGGCTGTCGTGCGGGGATTTCAAGGACTCCAGAGCAGTAAGCATTTAGTGAACACCTACTGTGTGCTACACACACACACACACACACACACACACACACACACACACACACAGTCGGTTCCTAAGACCCAGCAGGGACTGAGGCAGACCCAGTGGGGGACATCAAATTCCTCAAGGGTCCCCAGTCTGAGCAGCTGGAAGGGGGAGATGGTGTTGCTCTCAGGGTGTTCTGAATATTGGGGGACCATAGGAAGCAGGGGACAGTTGCAGGGGAAGTGGCACAGATCTGTCCCAAGTCACACACACAGCCTGGTCCCACCACCCGGCGGCGGCCCACGAAGCACTGACATGTACCGTGGCATGGCAGGCCTCGTGAGGATGCCCCTCATGGGAGAGACGCAGACCCAGGGCGGCTCCCCTGCAGCCTCCTCTCTTGGGACAGTGGGCGGAGCCACACAGACAGGAAGTGGAGCTGTGGTGCCAGGCCTGGGAACGCGGTTAGGTCCTGGGGGCAGAGGAGAAAGTTCTAGAAGGCGATAGTGGTGAGGGCTGCCCATCCCCGCCTTGCATGTGCCAGGATCCCATGGGTGCCGGTTCTAATCCCAGCAGCCCCTCTCCCCATCCAGCTCCCTGCCTGTAGCCTGGGAAAGCAGTGAAGGACAGCCCAAAACCTTGGGACCCTGCACCCGCATGGGAGACCCGGAAGAGGCTCCTGGCTCCTGGTTTCAGATTGGTTCAGCTTCAGCTGTTGTGACCCCTCAGGGAGTGAACCAGCAGATGCGGGATCTTCCTCTCTGTCTCTCCTCCTCTATTTCTCACTTTGCAAAAACAAAACAAAACAAAACAAAACAACAGAACACTTAGTACCTGAAAAACCTCACCAGTTGCCACTCGGAAGATCCAGAATGGAGTCTAGGCAGTGAGAAATGGTGGCCGGGTAGGGGGAAGGAGGTGGGGTAGAGCGTAGGGCAGCCGCAGCCCAATGTTTGCCCATCCTTTTCCTGGGGAGGTGGCAGATTTCACGATGGGGACTAACTCCACGTGCCTGGCCTCGGAAGGCGCAGAAGCAGCACCTGCTCTTAGATTCAATTAGGGTAGCTGGAGTTGGAGAGCAGAGGAGAGGTGGGGAGGGTGGGGAATACTAACAGGATAGGAGGAAAAACACACACAGCCCAGCAAGGGTTATTTAGAGACTTCCCTCTAAACGGATTTTAATTCTCTCCATTTATCAGGAGCCAGAAGAGCCGCTGACAGCCATGCCTTCCCACTCCGAGGCAAGGCCACCACCACGTTCAGCTGCGAGTAGGGACCCGCGCGGCTTCGGGTTCAAGTCCCAGCCCAGCCGGCTCGCTGGCCCTGAGCTTAAGGCAGGCCCCCACCTCCACGACCCTGTCCCAACCAGGGCTTGGCCACCCCATCTGTGGGGGTGTCGGTTGGCTTTGTTTCTTAGCATCTGAATGAGCAAGGCCTTGGGTTACCCCCAGTGGATTCAGCGGCTTACACAGGGCAGACATTGGGGGAAGGAGAGGTGGGGGAGGATCCGGAGAAGGTGATGATGATGGGGGTGGTGAAGGCAGTGGGAGTTGCTTTCAAAGTTGGTAAGAGTCTGACAGACAAAGACAGGGAGAGATCTTTTATCTGCTGGCTCACTCCCTGAATGCCCACAGCGGCCAGGGCTGGACCAGGGTTGCCGGAAGCAGCCCCACACAGCTTTCCCAAGGGCTGGAGCCCTCGCTGCTGCCTCCCCAGGGCGTGCACCAGCAGGGAGCTGGAGACAGAGGCAGGAACCCAGGCGCTGTGAAAGGGGATGTGGCTGCTTCTACTTCCCATCCCCCTACAATGCAGCAGGTGCTCAGGGGAGCCCCCAGCAGCCCTCGGCTTCTTTGGCTCCTGGGCTCAGTCCTGGCTCAGGTCTGACTGCTGCTGGGGGCATCTGGGGGAGTGAAGCAGCTGATGGAAGATGGTTCTCACGCCCTCTCACTGCTCTCCGATGAAATAAAAGCATCCTGAATTAGAGCAGTGCATCTTATTCTGCGCTGCACAATCTATGGGCAGTGCTTCACTGTCAGAGAAAGAGAAGGGAGTGGGGCAAGATCGGGGATGACTGCAACAGGAAGCTAAAGTCCTTGCCTTGAACGTGCCTGGATCCCATATGGGCACCAGCTCTAATCCCAGAGGCCCCACTTCCCATCCAGCTCCACTTCCCATCCAGCTGCCTGCCTGTGGCCTGGGAAAGCAGTGGAGGACGGCCCAATGCTTTGGGACCCTGCACCCGCGTGGGAGATCCAGAAGAAACTCCTGGCCTCTTTAGATCGGCTCAACTCTGGCGGTTGCGGCTGCTTGGGGAGTGAGTCATCAGATGGAAGATATTCCTCTGTGTCTCTTCTCTCTCTCTCTGTATCCTACTTTTCAATAAAAAATAAATAAATCTTAACAGAGAGAAGAGAATGAAAGGAGGGAGGGGCAGGGAGAAGAGAGGGAAGAGGGAGGGGTTGAAGAAAGAGGGAGGGAGGAGGAGAGAGGAGGAGGGACAAAACGGAAGAGGGGAGACGGGCCTCCCAGCAGAAAGGTGGAGAAGGAGCAGGAAGCTGGGCCAGTGGGGACCAAGCCGCAGGAAGTGGCCGAGGGAGGAACGGGGAGGGAGCGGCTGGGCCAATACGTCCTTAATTGCAATGGCTTGGGAACGTTTAGCTGGGAGACTCAGCAGGAAGGCACAGACGCAGGACGAGGGGCTTTGCCCATTAGTCTAATAGTCCTTCTCCTGCCAGGCTCTTCAAAGCCGGCCGGCTGTGTGAGCCGGGGTGGGTGGGGGGTGCTGATCAGAGCTAATGAGTTCCCCAGAGGGTGGGCTTCTAGGAGAAGGTCCAGGCAGGGCTGCAGAAGTGGAGAGCAGCAGGTGGCCAGCGGTGCCGCGGAGGACAGACATGCCTGGGAAGGGTCAGGGGGACGGTGCTGAGCGGTCAGGAAGCCATGTGGGGGGCTGGTGGAGATGGGGGGGGACAGTCACAGCTCCCCTGCCTGCCCCTCGCAGGCGCAGGAGGTGCATGTGTCACTCCGGCGGGGGAGGGGCTCGCTGATGTCCACGTGTGACTCAGGAGCGGCAGGACTTAGTCAGCGCGCAGTGTAGACGTCTCTCGGTTGCATGACTCACTAGGGCCTGCTGGGATGGAGTGGAGTGTGCCAGCCCTGCACATGGCACACATCGCGTGCCTGCTGGGCGAGCACCATGGGCAAAGCGCAATGCAGACGCCCTCCCTTGCCCTCCCTCCCTTGCCCCAGACGGGTTTAGGATCCCTCGCCTCCACCCTGTTCTCCACCCCTCGACGGCCACCTTCCTTCAGGCAGCGTGAACTTGGGCAACGCGGGAGCATCTTCCACCCCTCCAAAGCCCTACCCCGCACACCTGCTAGTGCAGGAGGCCTGGACCTTGAGGGCGCGGGGCGGGGGACACAGTGGGCGCTCAGCACGTGCTGGCTGCACTGCCCGAATACGGACCCCCCCCTTACAACGAGGGGAGTGGGAACCCCGACCCGCCGTCCACGGAGGCGGCCTCTCGCTCCCCGCGGGGAGCGCGGGGCCAGGACTCCTTCTCTCTCTTGCCTTCTGGCCTAAGACGCGCGACGAGACAGGGGCTACCCCCCAAACTCGCGCTGGGCGCCCGATTCCCGCCCCCCTAAGGAGCACGCAGCCAATTGCCGTGCTGCCCGATGAGGTAATGTTCTCTCTTCGCCCTGCCATTGGCCGACCTGGAGCCCATTCTCTTGCCTGCCGCTCTGAGCTGGGCGCGGGTGCAGGAAGGGAGTCCGGGGGTCCCCGAGGATCCCGCCTCCCGGATGGCACCTGCGCGCTCCCCAGCCCTTACAAAGGGAACCCTGATCCCCTCACCTCTGAATCCAAGCAAGCAAGACCGGGGCGGGATGGGATGAGGGGCGCTGGGCTGGGAGACCCCCTCCCCAGCCGCGCGAAGCTGCCAGCCCACGGTGCACATGGCTCGGTCCTGGCTTGTACGGGGTGCCTGACCCGGCCCTCACCCCCCCTTTCTCCAGGTATCTGGTTCACAACCAGGGACGGCGGGCTTTTGGGGGGAGGGGCTGCACCTGATTTGAAGAAACTGTTTATTGTGCCTCCCTGGACCTGGGGAAAACATTCCAGCACCCCAAGGCTCCCTGAACCCCTCCAACGCATGGTCCTAAGTTCATTTACATTCCAGCACCACGGTTTCCGGTGCTCCCCACCACCACCACCGTTTGCATTTCACGATGTGGATTTTATGTATTGGAAAGCTGAGAGAGTGCGCCCCGTGAAATCCCATTCGCTGGTTCACTCCCCAAAGGCCAACAACCACCAGGGCCTGCCCAGGAGCTCCCCCTGGGTCTCCACATTGGGTACTGGGGTTCCGACATTCTGTGCCAACTCAGCTGCCCCCGTCCCGGTGGGTTGGTGAGCTGCAGCTGGAGGACCCCAGTGGGCGGGGAGGGAGGAGAGCCACAAGCCCGCGGGGCCAAGCTCAGACTCACAGGTGTGTGTCCTGCTGTGGGGTTGTGGGAACCCTGCTGCCGGTGGGGCTGCCCTGTGTGCTGCTGTGGGGCTGTGGAAACCCTTCTGTCTCCCAGCACAGAAACCACAGTGCGCCGGACACTGCGCTCAGCTGCCAGTTAAGGATGCAGTGGCCACCCCGCTCAAGGTAACGTCCCATCCAAACATCCACCTTCCTGCCACCATGAACATCGCCCCCAAGACAACGGCTTTTCCTTATTTATTATTACTTTTTTTTAAATATAAGTACTTGTTTATTTGAGAGGGAGTGAGGAGCGCTCCTCTCCAGCCAGGATTTCAGGGACCCAGAGCTCCATCCGGGTCGCCCACATGGGTGCAGGCACCCAAGCGCTCGGGCCCTGCTCAGGACTCTTCTATTTCTGTGCATTGAATCTGCCGCGTGCCCCAAACTCAGACCCGGGGACGAGCCCAGACCCTGCTGTCCTGGGGGCGGGGGGGAAGGAGAAAGACGGTAGATTCCGACTGTGCCATTGAGTGCACAGGGCTGCGGAGGGGCCATCCTAGGGTGTGGAGAGGCGGCTTCCCAGAGGAGGGGGTGCCTGAATGGGGGACGGGGGTGGGCGGTGGGTAGACTGCAGGATGCTAAGGAAAGGGAAGGGGCGTGGCTTGTGCACAGCCCCAAAGTGCCCTGCAGGACTCCTCATCAGTGGGTGTGGAGCTGGGCCCCTGGACCTGCCCCTGATCCAGGGGTTTGGATTTGAGCAGCAGGTGGGCAGTGCAGAGGGATCCTCTGTAGCCCCCCAGGACCTTTGTGGTCCCTGGCCCATTGCTTCTGCCTGCTGGCTCCAGCCGGGCCCTGCGCGTCAGGGGACTCCGTTCCTTCTCTTCTCTGTGGGCTGTGCGCCCCTCCCAGCCTGCAGCGCCCCCCTCCACATTCTCCCTCTGCACCTCACCCACCAGCGCCAGCTCAGCTTGCCCCACCCCTCCCATGCCCTGGCCCCTCACAAGTCAGGCCCTCCGCACAGTAGCCAACAGAGGGCACAGCTGAGCACCTGCCACAGCGTCCACCCTCTGCACACAGCCTGCCCTGGCCCCCACCTCACTGGGGATTCACACCCACGTGACCTTACAGGACCCGCCTCCTCTCTGTCCCAGCCAGGCACAGTCCTGCCTCAGGGCCTTGGCAAGGGTGTGCCCACAGCCCGGGAGCCCCCTCACACAGTTGCAATCAACTTCCCTTTCGCCTTCGGAAAGTTGCTTGCAAGTTGTACACCAGATCTCCACAGCCCCAGCCCGTAGCCACGAGCCACAGACTCCATCCCGGTATCTCCTGTGTGCCAGGGGACCATTTCTGCCACCTCAACCAGGGGCGCACAGGAGCAGGGAGCTGGAACTGGGACTTGAACCCAGTAATTCCCAGACAGGATGCAGGCCGTGGCTGACACTCTGGTATTGAGGGGTCAGTGACGTCCCCAGCTCAGCACCGGCAGGCAGTCGGCGTAGGCACAAGGCTAGCCAAGCTCCGTGTTCGCCGGGTGGCCGGGATTGAGACATCAGGGTTTAGCGTGGGAGTGGGGGGTGTAGGGAACGCGTGTCCCGGCTCAGGCGCCTCCCCCGCCTTTAATTATTTTGTTGCCAGGCGCGGTTCAGGACAACGCGGCGGCAAGTCAAGGTGGCATTGGAGCCGGCTCCCTTCAGCGGTGCTGACAGCTAATTTGTGGGAAGTTTAATTACAGGCGGCGTTAATTAACCGGCAGGGCGCTGGGCGAGGAAGGCAGCCATCTGTTCCCCGCCGCCCGCCCGCCTGGGCCTGGCTGCGGGGTTTGCAAGGGGGTGGGCGAGGGGGAAGAAGCCACCGCCTTCAGGCCTGCTCCCCAACATGGTCCGCACAGAGACTCCGGCTGCCTGGATGCAGCATGGCACAAGCAGCATGGTGTCTGCCCCACACCCACTGACCATGGCCGCCCGGACAGCCACTGGGATGGCGTGGCAGGTGGTACAATGGGGGCTGTCGCACATGCTCAGCCGTTTGGTCCTGGAGTGGCAGTCACCCCGTGAAGTTGTTCCTGGAGCTTTGCAGAGGGCAAGTGTACGACAAGACAGTTCACAGGCTGCTTGAGGTCCCCGCAGCCCAGCCCAGCCCTGCTTTTCTCATTCTAGGAGCCCTGGAAGCGGCAGCTCCATCCGGGGTCTCCTTGCTGACTGGGCAGGAACTCAGGTACCTGCTGTGGCCGCCCAGCGTGTGCACTGGCAAGCAGCTGAAACCAGGACTGGGATGCAGGCTTCCCATGCCCAGTGCCGACCCCTTATGTTTCCATAACGACCACGATTTACTGAGCGACAGAATCCCTTGTGGAGGAGGTCTCCCGGGAACACAGCAAGTGTCCCCAGCACAGCAGTTGGCTTGCTCAACACAGGCCAAGAGGCAGGTGGATGGAGGATCTTCCTGTCTCTCCTCCTCTCTGTATATCTGCCTTTACAATAAAGATAAATATTGAAAGAAAGAAAGAGAAAAAAGAATAGAAAAGAAAAGAGGAGAGCATACCCAGATACACACCAAGGACGGGACAGCCGTCTCATCTAAGACAGCAGAAGCCTTCGAGCACCTCGCCAGGAGCCGGAAAGCAGGACAGGTTGAACAACACTCCAGGCTGGGCTCTGCAGCACGCACCCAGGTCAGCGGACACACAGCGGGGTGGACACAGACAGCCAATGGGCCTTGGAAAGACTCCCTCCTCCCTGGTGTCCTGGAGCCCACGACTTCTCAGCACAATCAAGCCCACTCCAGTAACCCCCTGGCAACATTCTTCAACTCGCTGGGGTCTCTATGGTCACAGTACGCGACTGTCTCCTTCCCCTCGGGTGGCAAGGGAGCCTGACAACGAGCAGCACTTTGCACACACAACAGCAACACAACGACACCTCTTGGGAAGCCCCTCTCTTTGGGGTGAGCCGCTGCCACTCACCGCTGAAGTGAACCAGCGGACAAAAAGATCTTTCTCGGCGTCTCTCCTTTGCTTTTTGAGAGGCATCCCACCTCCTTTCTCGGGCTTTCCTCTTCCCTCTTCATTCCCCCTGATCAGCTGGTTCCTTTGCAAATAAAGGTTTTTGTCTGAAAAAAACAAAACAAAACAAAACAAAACAAAACAAAACTTTCTCCGTCTCTTTCTCTCTCCATAAATCTGATCTGCCTTTCCAACAAAAACAAATAAATATTTTTTTTAAAGAAAGAAAGAAAACAAGATACTGTATGCCATCGATGTGGCCCTAGGTTATTTGTCGACTGGAAAGGTTTACAGTGGAACCATGGGAGGCGGCGACGTGGTCCCAAGCCCACCCGGCGACCCGACCTGGGGGGACCTCCCAACTATTCTAGAAATTCCAGAACCCAGGATGGGCGCAGACTCCGGCCCCCGCTCACCCCTCCATGCCCCTGCCTTGACCTCCGAAGCTGAGGGGGCCAGGCTGCCCCCCAACACGCAGGGCTGGCAGCCGCATTCACACCGCTGTATTCTCTAGATTCCCACCCGTGCCGCCCGAGATGGTCAGCTGCGGGGGACGGGAAGGGGTCGCCTCAGGAGGGTCCCTGGGATGTGCCGGTGCCCGAGGAGACCACTGTGTCCGCCACACCCAGGGACCCCACACTGCAGCGTGTCCGCGGACCGGCCCGGGCCAGCAGCTCCAGCCTCCGGGAGCGGAGGCGCGCCTGGATGGCCCAGATCGGTGGCTGGTGGCCGGGCAGGGACGACGGGTCGTCGTCGCCGAAACTGTCCGCGGTGGAGTCGGAGCCGTCCTCGGTGCTGGCCACAGACTGTTTGCACACAGGGCACGAGCGGCGGGCAGTGCGCGCGAACCAGGGGTCAATGCATTTGCAGTGGTAGGCGTGCGAGCAGGCCAAGATCTTGAGCTGGTCGCCCTCCTGATAGTCATCCAGGCAGATGGCGCACAGGTCGTTCCGCCGCGTGAAGGTGCGCACTTGCGCCCTCCGGAAGTGCCGAGGCCGGCCGGAGGGCTCTGGGCTCCACCAACTCCAGAGCCAAAGCCCCAGGCGGCGCAGCACGAGGCAGGTGCCCAGCGCCAGCGCCAGCGCTCGGCCCAGCAGCCAAGACACGGCTAGCACCGGGTGGCAGTCCAGGTCTGGGCAGGGCGGGTAGTCCGGTAGCAGCACCACGTGGGCCGACTTATCACAGCGCAGGAGCGTGCGTAGGTCCTGCGAGGCGGCCTCGCCCACGAACACGGACGGGATGGCGATCTGGCGGCGCACTTGCTCGTACACGTGGCCCATGCGCACCAGCTCGTCCGAATGCACGTTGTGCACAATGGCCGCCTCGTAGCCGGCCCGCTGGGCGTGCAGCACCTTGAGGTCGAATGTACAGTCATAGCGGCGGATGAGCACGATAGCGCCCAGGGAGCTGTTGGCCAGCGGCGGCCCCTCGATGGGCTGACAGGCGTTGGCCGGCTTGGCCTCGGTTAGGTAGCCCCGCAAGCCCTCGGGGGCCAGGGGCGCGCCGAAGAGCGCCGGCAGATCGGCGAAGTCCATGCTGCTGCCGTTGGCGTCCAGCACAGCCCGCACCACGGCCCGCGCCGGCGCCAGCAGCGCGCACAGCAGCGCCGAGACAGCCGCCAGCCCGGCCACGGCAGGGCTAGGCCACCGCCGCTTCATGCTCAGCCCGGCTCCGGCTCTGTGCGCGCTCAGGTCCGCTGGGGACAGTGGCCCGGAGGCCTTCAGGCATCTCCCAGGCCTCCCTGGGCCTCAGGCAGCCGCAGCCTGCGGGTGGAGGCCGGCCGGCCCCGGGCCTGCCTGCGCAGGGGGAGCCAGTGGCTCTAGGCAGTGGCGGTGCCCAAGGCCAGCCTGGCCAGCATGGGGCCTTTGAACCCTGGCGACAGGAGCTGCTGGCCCAGGTGGACTTTGCTGCCAGATGACATTGAAGGCTCACACCCCAGGGTTCTAGACGCTGCGAGCCACTGTGACAGGGCTCTGTTCTAGATTTCTCCCCAGGGGGCGGGGCCCAGGCACACCTGGGGGGGCACCCTCAGGACTCAGTAGGCACAGGGGGAGTTCTCCCTTCTCTCCCCCCCCCGCATGGAACCTCTGCCCACCACTCCTCCCAGGGTCTCCAGGATACCCCAGGCAGATGCAGCACCACAGCCCTTCCTCCCTGGCCAACTTGCCCAGCCCTCCACCTGACGTGGTCTGTCTGGGATATCCACACGCCAGGTTTAGGGCCGCCTGGGGCACCATCCTCCTCATTCCTGGTCCACTCCTGCTGGCCCTCCACTATCCACTTCTTCTCACCCCCAGCCCCAAAGGCCCCGTCCCCTGCTCCTTGATCAAGTCTATTTGCCCCTGAGGCTGGCGCCCCAGCCTGTCACCCACCTAACCCCCTCACACGGATGGGGAAAGACCCCCCCCCCGACTCGGCAGATGGCCCATGTGGGGGGACTGAGCCTGAAGTGGTGCCACTTGGGGGAGCACGGAATTCCAGGTGGCTGCAGCTGGGGGGGAAGGGTGGGGCACAGCCCAGAGGGAGAGGGCACAGCCGGGTGCCCTGCCCTAGCCTGGACTCCCCACCAGGCTGCTCCGCCACAGGCCTGCCCCAGGCCGGACACAAGTGTTCCCATCTGAATCCATCTTGCACTGCCCTGGTCCCACCCACTGCACATGTTGGGAAATGGGGGTGGGCAGCCCACGGTGCAGGGCCCAGGTAGAGAGACCCGCTGTCAGCTCCAGGGGCGGGCGTGTGGGCTCAGGCACAGCTGGCTCCAGGCGATCAGACAGCACCATCGGGAATGAGGTCTGCTGCCTCTGGGGGTTCCCTACTCCTGTATGCACCCCAACACCTTAGAGAAAACACACGGGAGGTTCGGCTCTTGTCTTTCTTGGGGGACATACAGGGCACCATAGCGGGGAGAGGGGTGCGGTGAGAGGAGGTGGCTCAGCCCAGAGCACCTGCAGACCCAGATATGATCCTGGCTTGGACATGGGGCCAAGTTTACTACCCCGGGATGGTGGCAGGGGAGGGGGCGGGGGGGACTTCCAGCTCCAGGTCAGGGTGGACACTGTAAGCTGCTGCCTGTCCCCCTGTCCCTGTGACCCGGCCTGCTTCCCTCTGCCTCTCTGCCGTGGGTCGGAGGGCATGTCTGTCTCTCTGTCCCTCCTTGTCCACGGAGGCCCATGGCAGGGCAGCACACCGCGTGGAGGATGTTGGCCTTGAAGGCCCGAGACCCTGCCCTGCTATAACCCCAGAGCAGCGTGACCCCCAATGAGACCCGCCCGCACCCCTCACTTCCTGGGTGATCAAGACCCACCCTTCTTGCTGTCCCGATCGATCCAATGAGGATGGGTCAGCAGGAAGCCCACCCAGAAGCCTCTGAGCTGGGGGCTATGATGGCACCGTCTGTCACAGAGGAGGCCGGCAGAAAAGAGCCATGCCCCCCCCACCGCCCAGCTCCCCATCTCCGCATGCCTGCTGCTAGCACCTCCCCAGGCCAGGCAGGAGTCTGCCCGTTGACCAGGCGTGGTCAGCCATGCGCCGTAGGACGCACACATCCCACAAGGGGGCGCCCGGAATCAGATCGGGCTCCGCTTCCCTTCCAGCTCTTTGCTGCGCACCCCGGGAGGCCAATGCCTGGGCCACTGCCCCTGACGTGGGAGGCCTGGCTGGAACTCCTGGCTCCTGGCTTTGGCTGGTGGGGGCTTCTGTGCAGTGAACCGGTGGTGGAAGATCTCTTTTCCCTCTCTGCCTTTCACATGAATTTTTTTTTTTTTATTAGAAAGTCCGATTTACAGAGAGGAGGACAGACAGAAAGATCTTCCATCCACTGGTTCACTCCCCGAGTGGCCACAACGGCTAGAGCTGAGCCAATCTGAAGCCAGGAGTCAGGAGCCTCTTCCAGGTTTCCCATGCAGGTGCAGGGTCCCAAGGCTCTGGGCCGTCCTCCACTGCTTTCCCAGGCCACAGGCAGGGAGCTGGATGGGAAGTGGGGCTGCTGGGATTAGAACTGGCGTCCATATGGCAACCTGATGCGTGTAAGGCAAGGCTTTAGCTACATGCCAGGCCCCACATGAATTGATTTTTAAAAAGTACTGGAGCCAGGAAATTAATGAGGTGTGCTCCCCACTCTACTACAAATTAAGAGAGCGATAGAGAGAGAGAGAGAAAGAGAGATTTATGTGAAAGCGGGAAGCAGAGAGAGAGCTCTTCCATCCACTGGTTCACTCTCCAGATGTCCACCACAGCCATGGTTGGGCCAGGCTGAGGCAGGGAGCACAGAGCCCTCTCCACGTCTCCCACGGGAGTGATGAAGGGACCTGAGCCGTCACTGCTGCCTTCCGGGGTGCACATTACAGAGAGCTGGACCAGCGGCACATGGGCCTGGTGCTGCGGCACAGTGGGTCAAGTTACTGCCTGCGGTGCCAGGATCCTGTATGGGCACCTGTTCCCGTCGCGCCTGCCCCACTCCCCCTCTGGCTCTCTGCTAATATGCCTGGGAAAGCAGCACAGATAATGCAAATGCTTGGGCCCCTTGCACCCATGGGGGAAACCCAGGGTGAAGCGCCAGGCTCCTGCCTTTGGGCATGCCCGCTCCAGCTGTTGTGGCCACTTGGGGTGGGGTGGCGGGTGGAGGTGGGGAGGGAAGGCAGCTTGAGTACAGGCCTTGGGTCGGGAGGCAGCTTGGTGAGGGGAGAGTGAAGGGGCTGGGCTTAGAGCAGGAGGAGCAGAAGGCGAAGATGACCCACAAGGGGAGCTCCCACGGACCAACAGCAGGGGAGCCACCGAGGGCAGCAGGGGGAGGGGGACTGGTCCCAGGACTGGTCCCCGCCTGAAGCTCACTGAGCTGGGTGCACAGGTGTGCGAGGGTCCCAGGGCAGGGGCCATGGTAGAGCCATGCAAGGCCAAGGCAGAGAGGGTGGCTCCCGCTCAGGAAAAGGTGGCCATGAAGTTCTTAAGGTCCTCCCCACTGGTGTTTGTTTGCAGTGCCCTGTCGTGCCCCCACATCTTGTTAAGGGGTCCCTGCCCTGGACAGACACAGGAGGAGTTCAGCAGGTGCCTCCCCCGACCCCACCGCCTTCATCTCCCCCTCCCTCCCCATCCACACTGCTCCCTGTATCACTGATGCTTTTTTTTTTTTTCACGACACATTACAGGACACCCCAGAGGCTCATCAAGGGGCCCCTGATTTTGGCTCCCATCCCTGAGGCAACTGCTAAGCCCCGAGGGTCCCTGAAGAGTGAGAGGCGTGGTCTTCTACTGCCCCCCACACGCTCCCCACACTCACTGCCAAAAGGGCTGCCAAGAGACCCCCACCCCTGGGACAGAATCTGCAGACAGTACCCCAGGACAGCGCCCAGGCACCTGGGGTCACCGGACGAGGCTCCTGGCTGCCACTGCGACCCGTTCTGGGCGTTTGTTGGGGGTGAACCAGTGGATGGATGCTCTATTCTCTTTTTTTTGCCTTTCAAATCGATAAAGAGATCTGTTCCCTAATAAATGACAATTCCGTTTTACAAACGAGCGACACATCAGGCAGGGCACAGCCATGTCACAGCTTTAGCCACAGCGCCTCGCCCCGTAAGGTTACGTAAGATGTTCACGTCACGGGAGGTGGGTGATGTGTGTGCCAGGCCTGGTGCTATTTCTGCAACTTTTCTGGAAGCCTAAAATGACTTCAAAACACAACATTTTTCTAAAAAGCCAGAAATCCTTCAGACACCAAAATAAAAAAATGTCACTCTGAGAAGGAGGCAGTGGCTGGCGCCGAGGGCGGGGAGCATCCTGTCTGAGCCCCGAAGGACGAAGCGGACTTGGCACGAAGGACGAGTCCTGGGACAGCAGCATGAGCAAGTGTACTGTGGCAGGGAGGACGCCGGGCCGGGAGTTGTTGCACCCAGCTCAAATCTCTCCCCAAGAAGTGCAGCCCAGACAACTCCGCGAAGCAGCAAAGTATATATTTTTTTCGCTTTTTAAAAAGATTTGTTTATTTTCATTGGAAAGTCAGATATACAGAGAGAAGAGACAGAGAGGAAGATCCTCTGTCCGATGATTCACTCCCCAAGTGGCCGCAACACCCAGAGCTAAGCTGGTCCAAAGCCAGGAGCCAGGAGCCTCCTCTGGGTCTCCCATGTGGGTGCAGGGTCCCAAGGCTTTGGGCCGTCCTCCACTGCTTTTCCACAGGCAGGGAGCTGGATGGGAAGTGGAGCAGCCGGGATTAGAACCAGCGTCCCTATGTGATCCCAGCGCCTGCAAGGTGAGGACTTTGGCCACTAGGCTACCGCACCAGGCCCAGCAGCAAAGCTTATTAAGGAGAGCAGGTAAACAGACCAACCAGCTGGGGTCAGCTCTCCTTTCCTTCAGAGTGAGTGGCCATGAGGTAAGAGTTAGATGGCTTTTTATAGAAAGAGTGAGTTATACAGCCGTGAGAACCAGGTGATTTGGACAGCCACAGGGGGGCTGCCATGGGGACAATGGGTGGGCTCCAGCAGCCGCAGGAGGCGGCCATAGGAACAATGAGCGAATAAATCCTACCACGTGGATTCCTGGAAGGGAGGGCTGCTGGCAGGGGCGGTGAGCCCTAGCGATCTGGCCCCAGAAGCAGGACACTGGCAAAGCATAAAGAGCAGGTGAGTAACCTTACGCAGGCCTGAAGCACAGCTCCATTCTGGGAGCGGATTTTATGGAATGCCAGGACAGGAGGTGGAGTGGGGAGAAACTGGCCTTCTGCTGTTCAGGGCAGTGATGAGCCGAGCCTGCCTAGCAGGGCCCCAGGCACTTAGGGTGCAGAGACAAGTCAGACAAGGAAGATAGGATCCCGGGCGGCGGGGCAGGAGGGGAGGAAACAGAATGTGTGGGTACCAGCAGCAGGCTGCTCTGGGCAGCTGGGGTGCCGTACCACAGGGGACCCTCAGGGGACCCACAGCTGTAGGCTGTGCGGGTTTGGGGGGACACTCTCACCCACCCCTGGAGGAAGGGAGCTTTGTGCGTACTCTCCCAGCTGGCGGCAGGTGCTGTCGGGGCAGCTGGGGCCCTCGTAGGAAACCTGAACTGTGAGCTCGCTGGCTTGACCCCATCCTGGCTGCTGCTGCCCGCAGGTTTGGGGGTGGCAAGGAAATGTGTCCTCTTTTCAAATACATGCAAATTCATTCACATGAACTCAACCTACAAAGTCCTTAGCTTCCTGCCACTGGCCACATGTCCGCCCAGCCATGCGGGGGTGACCCTGATGGGTGGCACGGGCCTGGAAGTGGCTCATCCTTAGGCCCGGGAATGACAAATGCACAGCCCAGCACGGGGACGAAACTGCAGAGGACACTTCCCGGCCCGCTTGGGCGAGGGGAGGCTGGGAGGCTAGGTGCAGAAGCGGGTCCCGGGGGGAGCATTCAGGAGGGACACCAGGTGACCGGGGCAGAGAGACCCCGGGCCCGCAGCTGAGCCGGGCGCCCTGGCTGTTGTACCTCCATGTTGGCGAGCTCCGCCTACCCACCTCGGCGGGGGTGCTCGTGCGCGTGTGTGGATGTATGTGTGTGTTTAATTCCGGAATGAATCTAATTCCGACGCCGCCGACGTTGGAGATGGGAAACAGCTGTCTTAATGAGTTAACAGTGGGTTTAAAATAGCAAGCAGATGCTCACAGTCGGAGCAGGCACCCGCCGAGGCTGCTCCGGGCTCCAGGGCTGGCAGATCTGCGCTTGGCATGGAATCGCCCATCTCCCCGGCACCCCGAGACCCCCGTGTGTTTCCACGGCTTCCCCTACCACGCAGATCCCCCTGCGGGCTACAGCCAGAGGGGGTGGGCCTCCTGTTTGGGCAGACAGAACCTGCCTTCCCTCAGGTGAAAAGTAGATTTTTTTTTTTTTAAACAAGGCCAGCGTTGCTTCGTGGCTGGACTGCCCCTACTTCCCATCCAGCTCCCTGCCTGTGGCCTGGGAAAGCAGTGGAGGACGGCCCAAAGCCTTGGGACCCTGCACCTGCATGCAAGACCTGGAAGAGGCTCCTGACTTTGGATCGGCTCAAATCTGGCCATTGCGGCCACTTGGGGAGTGAATCATCGGACGGAAGATCTTCCTTTCTGTCTCTCCTCCTCTCCGTGTATCTGACTTTACAATCAAAATACGTAAGTCATTTTTTAAAAATAGTCAAATTCAAGTGGCATATTATTTATAAACATTTACTCAAAGATTTTTTTTATATATTATTGGAAAGTCAGATACACAGAGAGGAGGAGAGACAGAGAGGAAGATCTTCCACCTGCTGGTTCACTCCCCAAATGGCCACGCTGACCACAGCTGAGCCAATCCTAAGCCAGGAGCCAGTAGCTCCATCCTGTCTCCCACGTGGGTGCAGGGGCCCAAGCATTTTGGTCCTCCTCTGCTGCTTCCCAGACCACAAGCAGGGAGCTGGATGGGAAGTGGAGCAGCCGGGACTCGAACCAGCACTTGAGGCCTCACCCCAATGTGCTCCGGTGCCCACCCAGCACACATCCATGTCCAGCTCCTAAACCGCGCCAGGGCTACCAAGCAGTTTGCCCCAGGGCAGCGCACGCAGCGGTGTGCCACCTGCTACATCACTGCCTAGGGCTTGGGCAGTCCACCGGGAGTATTAGCAACTCGCCCCCACGCCTCCTCCTCCGCCCGCCACTCCCTCCTCCACACCACTCCAGCCTCGCCACAGGCCCCAGGCTGAGGAAGTATAGGCTCCTCCCACAAAAGTTGCCTCAGGCCCCACCCCCAGCGAGCGCATCCAGACCCTGACCTTGGGGCTTCCGACAGGGGTGCAGCAGGTGTCCTGGCGACCCCTACCCCTGCCCTCTGCACTCTCAGCATCCCCACCACCCAGGAAGCTGAGGCCAGAGGGACCTGCAGCCTGGTATGGCCCTCCTTGTGGGCCTGGGTAAACAGGGAGCACTTAGCCAATGTCAGCTGGCACCAGGCCCTGCCCGGCAGCTCAGGGAGGGTCAGCCCCGGGGCTCCCACCTCACTTCCAGCTCTTCCCCCACTGCACTTTACATGCGCAGGCCAGGACCAAGGCTGGGGCGGCACTCGGGGAAGCCTCCAGGGTCCCCTTGCTCCCTGTGCCCACTGGCTGCCGAGGTCGCTGAGTCCCAGAGCAGGACAGGGAGGGCCCGCAGGCTGCCAGCCCCAACTCTGGCCGGTCACGTCGCTGTCTGCCCAAGGCACTACCCGCCCGCCATTTGCCAACTGTGACAGCGTCTTGGCCCCGAGCCTAGGCCCTGCGGCGCTGGCACAGCCCTTGCTGGCTCTGAGCAGTGGCCGGTGGCCGCAGGCTGGAGTATGTGAGCCCGGCCCCCACAGCTCGCCTAAGCCCAACTGGCCGGTGCCTCTGTGGACGTGGGGGCTGCTGGGAGCCCCGTGAAACTGAAGACCCAGGGAGGGAAGCAAACAAATGCCCACAGAGGCACCTGTCAGGGCCCCTCCAGGTGCCAGGCTCCGGGCCAGGGGCTGCAGGTGTCGCCGTGACTGAAGGTGTGCCAGTGTGGGCGATGGGCCATGCATGGTTAGGGAGTGCTGCAGATTGGGCAAGAGGAGCACGGGGCAGGCGTGCGCATGGTGGGCAGGGGCAGGGAGGCCTCATCAAGCCTGGGACATCTGTGCAGATGCCTGGGGTGGGGTGGGGTGGGGGGTCTGTAGCCATCTGTGGGGAGGCTGTGAGATGCAGCTGTGCAAAGGCCCTGGGACAGAAGCAGCATGGAGGCAGATGTGTCAGACCCCAGGGGGAAGTGAGGGAGGCCTGGGCCAGGGAGCACGAGCTCAGGGGCGCCCTCCAGTGACTGCCACAGGCAGTGTTAGGCTGGGGAGGGTGCACACAGGTGCCCTCCAGTGGCTATCACAGGCAGGGCAGCTAGGGAGGTAGGAGCTCATGGGTGCCCTCCAGTGGCTGTCATAGAAAAGTGCTAGGTTGGGGAGCACGAGCTCATGAGTGCCCTCCAGTGGCTGCCGCTGGCAGAGCCGGCTGGGGAGAAGCAGCTCACAGCTGTTCTTCAGTGGCTGCCGCAGGCAGGGTTGTTTGAGGGGCAGCACCCAAGGCAGGGGCTGGAGCTGCCTGCTCCTAGCAGGTAGAGTGAGGGGCCAGCTGCGCCCAGGGGCCTGGAAGTCTTCTCCAGACAGATGAGTTCTCTGAGTGACAGGTGAAGAGGTTTAGAGTTCAGTGCAAAGGCCCTGGGGCAGCAGTAGCTGGCAGTTCGTGTCCCTGCGAAGCTAAACAAACATCCCTGATCCTTGGGGACGACCACTGGCCTCTGCCACAAATGCTTCTCGAATCTTCTCCCACAGCACCTTGCTGTCTTGGCTGTGTGGTTTCCCCTCTCTGCCTCCTGTGTTCTTCTTGGAGTACGGGCTCCGGTACCAGTGGGAGGGACCCAAACTTTAAACTGGAAGTAAGTCCCACAATGACCCAACCTTGAGGGACCTGAGGTGCTTTCTGGAGGTCCTGCCCTCCCAGGCACCAGCTTTTAGGGCCACTGAAGTGGAATCGAGCCATTGCAGACACCTGCTCCACCTACAGAGTTATCTCTGCACCCCACACATGTGCCACACTATCCTGCCCCAGGGCACATGCACTCAGTGAGCAGAGAGAGGGGGTAGAGGGAGAGGCAGGGGTGAGGGGGGGTGGAGGTGGGTGCAGGGCAGGGCCAGGGCCCCTGGGGGTGTGGCTCCTCCCCCACACCCATCACTGCACTGACGCTGGGTTCCGGTACATCAACCTGAACCCAGAAATGGAGAAAATATTTTCTCCCCAGCTTACACCCTTGGCAAATTGTAATCCCTCCAGTTCCGCATCAAAACCAGCCCACTGCGGAAGGGATGGACGGGGGATGTGGTTGGGCACTTGTGGGGAGGACTCTGGGCAGAAGGCTCGGTGGCTACCTCATCATCTCTCTTGGTCTCTCTCGCTCTCACTTGTTTTCACTTTCCTTCTCCCCGTCCCCGTCCCTAGAGGTGAGGGCCGTCGGAAATCACCCCCACGCCAAGCCACAGTAAGAAACCCGCGTGTTTGTGCCCGCACAACCCCATGCCTGCAATAGGAGCCCAGAAAGGGAAACACACTTCCCCAAGGTCACACAGCAAACCCAGGCCCTGCCAACTCTGCACCCCCAACTGGAGGGTGGCTTACCCAGGATAGGAAGGCGGGGAAGTTCCCTAACTGCAGGGGAGCAAATCCCTCATTCAGCACCACAGGGATGGCCTGGTGGGTGTCAGACACCCTAGGGCCCAGGCTCCCCTCTCCCCTTCCTGTGTTCTTCTTGGAGCCATGGAGGGGCCAACACATGCTGGGCCCCTGCCCACATGGGAGACCCGGACACAGATCCTAGCGCCCGGCCTTGGCCTGGCTGTTACAGGCACAGCAGGAGAGAACCAGTAGATGAGAAATTTCTCTTACTTTCTCTCTCTCTGTCCCTCAATTTAAAGATTGCTGTTTACTAACTACGTGGTGGGCCCTGGCTAACAGCAGATGCCAGAGAGCTCAAGCGGAGGGACCGGGCACTGCCTCTCCCCGTACACCCAGCTGGCAGGAGGGGGGCAGTAAGCAGCCGGAGGAGAGGCCCGCCAGCCCCATGTAACCCGTCAGAACCCCCCCGGGACACGCAGCTGACTTTTCCAGAATGCCGCCCCTCCTCCCGGGGCTGCAGCAGGAGTCAGCAGCGCCGCATAAATCCCGCTTTTACGGCCGTTATTGACGGAGACCAGGACGCGCGGCCCCAGCAAGGCCCAATTAATTTTCCCGTCTGGCATCTGTGCGCCCGGCACATTTCGGAGCTCCTGGGGGAGGGGAGGAAGGGAGGGAGGAGGCAGGGCGCGCTAGGGACAGGCCAGGCTGAGGACAAGGTCGCTGGCGGCAGGCAGTGCCCATCCAGAAACCCAGCCGGGGAGCACTGTTCAGGCACTTCTCCCTGGAGTGTGAGACAGGACAGGCTGGGGTAATCAGGGTCCAGGGAGACCGGAAAACAGACACCCAGAGATACCGAGGGAGCAGGCCTGGAAGAGGGTGGGGCCCGTGCAAAGGCCCCAGCACCACCACGCCCCTCCGCCCCGGGGCAGGATGGAGCCACCAGGCAAACAAGGGAGAGAGGTAGGAGGATGGAGTGGCTGGTGCAGGGTGGCCTGGGCCAGAAGGGGGTGGTGGGTGGAGGGAGGCAGGATCTGCCTCTGCTGCTCACTGGCGCCCTCTGGTGGCGGCAGGGATGACTGCCGGTGTTCCACGGCAAGCAGCACTGGAGGCCCAGGTGCCCAGGCCCACGTAGGAGACCTGGACAGACTGCCTGGCTGCTCATCAGCCCAGTTGCAGCTACTGCAGCCATTAGGGGACCATCAGACAGAAGATCTTCCTCTCTGTCTCGCCTCCTCTCTCTATAGCTGCCTTTCAATAAAAATAAATCTTTTTTTGAAAAGTGAAAAAAAAAAAATCTTCAATGTAAGAAACTTTTTTAGGGCCCAGTATGGTAGTCTAGAAGCTAAAGTCCTCGCCTTGCACGTGCCAAAATCCTATATGGGCACCAGCTCTAATTCCGGCACCAGCTCTAATTCCCACGTGGGAGATTCAAAGAGGGCTCCGGGCTCCTGGCTTCAGATCAGCTGAGTTCCAGCTGTTGTGGCTACTTGGGGAGTGAATCAATGGACAGAAGATCTTTCTGTCTCTCCTTCTCTCTGTATATCTGATTTTCTAATAAAAAATAAATCTTTAAAAAGAAAATACAAATAAATTTAAATTTTATTTTTATTAGAAAGACAGATTTATAGAGAGGAGAGACAGAGGGAAAGATCTTCCATCGACTGGTCACTCTGCAAGTGGCCGCAAAGCGGAAGCTGAGCCGATCCAAAGCCAGGAGCCAGGAGCTCTTCTGGGTCTCCCACGCGGGTGCAGGGTCCCAAGGCTTTGGGCCGTCCTCCACTGCTTTCCCAGGCCACAAGCAGGGAGCTGGATGGGAAGGGGGTCGCTGGGATTAGAACCAGCGCCCATGTGGGATCCCGGTGCGGTGCGTTAAAAGTGAGGACTTGGCTACCGCTAGGTCATGGCGCCGGGCCCATCCCCCCAAATTTATGCCTAGCTCAACTGTCCAGGGCAGAAAGCTCGTGGGCTGCCCACTTCAGCAGTTCCCTGGCAAGGCAGCTGGGAGGCGGCGGCAGTACTCAAGTCCTGGGGGTCCCTTCCAGCCTGGTGCGAGATCTGGATGGAGTCCTGGGCTCCTGGCTTCCGCCTGACCCAGCCCCGCCTGCTGCAGGCATTTGGGGAGTCAACCTGGTGCTGAGCCGCCGGCGCGAGCACGCAGCTTTTAGCTCGGCCCGCAGCCCTGGGAGTCGGACTCTATCCTCACAGCCCCAGGGCTGCCAGGGAACTGCTCTCCCCACCCCTAGCCTGTTGGTGCCAGTCCCTGGGTGTTGTTGAGTGGGGGCAGCAGGGGAGGGCAACCGAGCAGGCTGGCCTGGCTAAGGCTTAGCATTCTCATTGTGGGCGCCCTGAAAGGGGAGCAGGTGCAGGCGGCCGCCTTTGTACCTCGGGTCGGCCGATTCCTGAGCTGCAAAACCGAGCCGGGCAGAAAATCCCCGCAGCCCGGCCGGCAGCAGCAGCGGCAGCACCTTTGTCTGTCTCCAGCGTCCGCTAATCGCTTCCTGCTGGGGCTGTGGGCCGGGGGAGGGTGGGGGAAGCAAATGGAATGCTAGGGCCCTGGCCACGGATTTCCAGCTCTCACAAAGGTGAGACCCAAACTTGGCTGGCTGTCTTCGCTGGCAGGTCCCGTTGCCCCTGCCTGCTGTCCCACCCAGGGAGCTTGGAAAGGGGCAGACTTGGGGTGGGGGGAGGTGGAGAGGAGGGGGCAGGGGAAGGCTTCTCTTGCCCCCACAGCGTGCTGTGCGCGCTGAGGAAGCTGCTTGGCCTCTCTGTGCTGTGTGAAGCAGCTCTTTAGGCCTTATGAGTTCAGGCAGGTGGGAGGTGGGATTCTGGGGGTAGTGGGGGGATCTAAGTCCTGCCCCTCCAAAGCTGCCTTCTGCCAGGTTCTCCCAGCCTTTGGAAACACTCAAGGATTTGAACCCACGCCTTTCTGTATGGACAACAAGTGTCCCAGTGGCCGCCCCAGACAGCAATGATATTCCTTCTAAAATTTGCACTCAAGGCACTGGGAGGGGGACGGCGGGGGGGGGGGGGCTTCTTGCATCCCTCCACAGAACAGGTGTGACCAGCACCGCCTGGTTGTCAAACAGCTGGAGGCCCAGCGACGGGGCAGGGCCCAGGACACAAACCCACACACACAACAGACGCTCGGACCCGCACAGCCAGGACACCGATCTTTCGAGGACCCACAGACGGAAGAGGAAGGCAATGCTGAGATGATCTCTGAAGCCGATCCTGCAGGTACCGGGGCGGGGGTGGGGGAGGAGCGCGGACAGACAGCAGGTGTGTGGCTGGCACAGAGGGGAGGCAGATGGACCCTCTGACACCCCAGCATTCTCCGGCTTGCCAGACCCAGTCAGTGCTGGGGGCACCTGGGAGAGAAGCCACGACAGGCCCCAGCCTCCCCGTTGCTGCCAGGATCTGTGGTCCCCAGAAGGTAATCTAGTATTCATTCAACAAACACTGACCTCCACCCAGAGAGGAGTTCTGACCCCAGAGCGAGTGGGGGAGTCTCTCGGCGGCTGCACCCACAAGCCTGCCCCAGGAACCCCCAAGGGGACCATCTTCTATGGCAAGCTCAGAGGGTTAGGGCTCCAGGATGGACAGGGGGTCTCTCCCACCCCACCCAGGCCCGCCCCTCTCCTGAGCCTGTAGGAGCCGCCCCAGCTTTCCCAGGGTTGAAGCCCCTGCCAGGAGCTCCATCTTCCGCCCAGCAGGGGCCACATTAGCCGCTCAGAACCCATTCTGGGAAATTAGAACAGGGCTGCAGTGACAATCACAGGCCATTCTCGCAGGCTCCCCCGCCGAGAAGACAGCTCTGCTAGCCGGCAGCCGCGGGCCTGGGGGTGACAGGGGGGACGCAGGGGAACTGGGGGATCCCAGCCGGCCGGCTTAGACCCAGGCACTTCTCCACCCCAGCCAGGGAGGAGGCAGAGAAAAGTCCACGAAGCGCCCAGGGGTGTTTGCAGGGTTGCACGGCAAGGTGAAGTCTGCATTGAATCGGGGACCGGTGGATTTCAGGAAAGGGTTGATCCAGCCTTCTCAAGGGGTCTTCAAGATGCAAATTTAGTCTCTTACCACTAGCTCCTCCTCCACGTTCATCCTGCAGCTGAGGCGGGGCAGGGGCGGACCACGTGCCCATATGGGGTACCACCCACCCAGCAGTGGTGTTCCTAAAACACAAGAAATCAGAAGTTGGCGACTCCCCCCATAGCCCCCTGTGTGACCCCTGCTTTCCCACGGGGAGAATGGGGGGGCTATAGAGCCAGGATTCTGAGTGGCAGGTCTGGGGTCTGGTCTCCCCTCCGTCAGACCAGAGGTGCCATCTGGGGCACCCATGGGTGTCAGCGGGGACAGCCTCCCCAGAAACCCGCAGGTCCCCCAGGGAAGCTGGTGACCAGGGCCGGGTCCCCCAACACTCTCTCAGAAGCTGGCTTGGATTTGTGGGGGTGTATGTGAGGGTACTGACTTCCAACCCGCGATTGGGGATCCAAGCTTGGGATGGAGTCGGTGGTGACACCGGGGCTGCCTCAGTTTACCTCACTTCTGCTCCCTACACCCCCAGCCCGGGCATATGGCCCTTCTGAGGCGACTGACCACGGCCTGAGGCCCAGGACCGCGCTCTCAGCCAGGGGAGCCGTGGCAGAGGGCCCAGCGAGTGACTTGTGAGGCCGAGGCCGAGCCCTGAGACGCCGGGCAGCGCCCACCGCTCTTGGGGTCCCCGCCTGAGGAGCAGCCGCCATGTTGGCAGCAGCTCAAGCCAGGCCGCCAAGGAGAAGGAAGAAGACCTGCCCCGAGCGGAAGTCCCGCCCCGCCGCGGCTTGGCCACGCCCCATCCCTGACAGATTGGCAGGTGGCTGGAACCCAGTCGGGGTGTGTAGCAACCAAGAGTGGTTCCACCCCGGGATTGGGAATCTGGGGAGAAGGTAAGGGAAATCCCATAGCCTGTGGAATCATATCATTAAAAAAAAATTTTTTTTTAAGAAATTAAGTAGCCTAGTGGCTAAAGTCCTTGCCTTGCATGTGCCGGAATCTTATATGGGCGCCGGTTCGTATCCCGGCTGCTCCACTTCCCCATCCAGCTCCCTGCTTGTGGCCTGGGAAGCCAGTAAAGGATGGCCCAAAGCTCCTGGTTTCGGATCGGCTCAGCTCTGGACGTGGCAGCCACTTGAGGAGTGAACCAGTGGATGGAAGATCTTTCTGTCTCTCCTCCTCCCTGTAAATCTGATTTTCCAGTACAAGCGCCCCTGGCACCCAAGGCACAAGGTCTGTGGCCGGCTTGGGTCAGGCTCCAGTCCCACTACCCCTGCAAGGCAGCAGGTGGGAGGGGGCGGCATGGGGAGAAACCTCCAGCCCTTGGCCCTGTCCAGGTGCCCATGTGGGTGAACACACACACACACACACACACACACGCACACGGAATGCTGCCAGCTTCAGGCCTCTTGGGGAACCAGCTCAGCAGGGCCTTGACCTTGAAGAGTTGAAAAGGCACAAGGGAGGGAGATGTGCCAGTCTCTGGCTGCCTGACCTGGAGCCCCAGGCCCAGCATGTGCCCCCAGAAGGCATTCTCCCCACTCCTGAATCTGTACCCTTGTCCCGAATGGAGAGGGTTGCCAGGTCTCCCTCTTGGAGGTGGCGGGCTGGACATCCCCCACCTCCAGGAATGAGCATGGAGCTCCCGGCTGCTCCGTGGCCGCTGCTGGCCCAGGACACAGCCGTGACACTCTTTCTCCATCCAAGGCTGAATTAGAGAATAATTAAAATATGAAACAGCACAGATGGGGGGTGGGAAGAGGTCAGAGGAGTCTTCCCATCCACCCTTTGTATGTTGCCCTAAGTCAGACTCAGTGTGCCCATCTGGGATCTGTAGACATCGGGGCAGGATCATCACAGGGCCCTACAGGACAGTGGGGCCTCGTCCCTGAACCTCACCCTCCACCCTCAGAGTGTGGAAACCCCTCCTGCCCAGTGGCTAGGAGCCCTGGACAGCCCTAGAGAAAGCTTCCTTTGTTCGACCCTGGCCGGCCGGCCAGCTGGCTACGCCACACTGCAGCAGCAACAGCTACTGTGCCAGGAACCCAGCCCAGCCCAGCCCAGTCCAGAGGGGTCCCCAGCCCAGCCCAGTCCAGCCCAGCCCGGGCGGGTCCCCAGCCCAGCCTCGCCAGGAAGATTGGATTAACTCCGGAAAAGCTAGCCAAGACGATCCGTCAGGCCACCTGAAGGACAGTGTATTGATCTGCCCGCGGCGAAAAAAATTAAATGATATCCCTTTTTGTTATTTAAAATGCTGCTTAAGCAATCCTTTAATGGAAGGATCCGGCCCGGGGCCAGGAAGTCCCGGGCAGCTGGTGGCCTGTGCGGACTTGGGGGAGGACAAGGGCCTCCCATCCTCCGGGCTCCCTCCTTTTCCCTTCTCTCCCCTCGTCGCCTGGTAATTGATGGGCTCCAAAGAACAACTTCATTTTGCCGGGCCATGTTGAACGGCTTTGATTTATTAAAGACATACCAATTATGAAAATAGCTGATTTATAATCAACCCGCCCCAGGCCTAAATTGATTTCTTGTGGGGTAGGGGTACCATTCACAGCAGAGGAGGTTCTGACACCTTCAGGATGGTGGGGGTGGGGGCTGTGGCCGGGTGGCTGGCTCGGACGGGCCAGGAGGACAGGCTGCTGTGAGCCCGAGGCTACGCTGCTTCCCAGCAGGCTGGGCTTCCAGCCAGTGGCCGGCGCGGGCGCTGGCAGAAAGGGTCAAGTTCAAAAGCCCATTTTCAAATGATGGAGGCAGGCCCGGGCTGCTACTGCAGAGCCAAACCCCAGTGTCCCCGCATGTCCCTACCCCGCGATGGTTGGGGACCTCATTGTTGCCAAAGCGCCGGCCGCTGCAGCATCTAGAACTTTCTGTTCCTCCCGGATCCAAACAGGGGTGAGCACTGAGCACCCAGAGAGGGCTGTTGGGCTGTGCATACAGACACGGAGAGGACGTGGCTTAAGGCTACACGCTGGATGTTTCTAGAATTTTCCGCAGTCCCCGCGGGGGGGCCCTGAGCCCGCCCCGCTGAGCAGCTTGAGGTATATCATTACAGATAAAACAATTTTTTCCCCACGCTGAATTGCATGATTGACGGACACAGGCCCCACTGCCAGGAGAAGGTCAGACTGAAATAGACTCCAGTTTCCTGGAGTGATATATCTGCCCGGGGAAGGTGGGAGGGGATCCACCACCATCCTCACACACTCGACACTCCAGTGCACAGTGGGGGCACACGGGTTAAGCAGACAAGGACGGGGAGGGGGGGGCTTCCAGGAGGAGGTGTCCCTATCCCTGGGACTGGAGAAAGAAGGCAGCCCAGGCAGGGGAGGAAGACTCCTCTGCCTCGAGCTTCCTCCCTCCCCTCCCCACCGCCCTGTTCTTCCCAAACTTTTGCAGGCACCCTCCGTGGCTCCCACCTACTTAACCCAAATTCCAGCTCATGATCTCGTCAGCTGTATTGCCTGGGACAGATGTGCCCTCCTCACCTGCCTCGGGGTACGATGGGTTGATCAGAGCAGCATGGCACAGCCGTAACCTGGATCTGTGTCATGGCGGGAGTTGTGGGATGGGCCAGGCACAGGGGCCTACTGGGCCCCGATATGGGATGTTTGACAGCGCAGGTGGAAGATTAGCCAGTTGAGCCACCATGCCAGCCGCTCTTAGAAATATTTCCTTAGGGCCCAGCAGCGTGGCCTGGCGGCTAAAGTCCTTGCCTTGAATGTGCCAGGATCCCATATGGGTGCCAGTTCTAATCCCAGCAGCCCCGCTTCCCATCCAGCTCCCTGCCTGTGGCCTAAGAAAGCAGTGGAGGACGGCCCAAAGCCTTGGGACCCTGAACCCGCGTGGGAGACCTGGAAGAGGCTCCTGGTTCCCGGCTTCGGATCGGCGCGCACCGGCCGTTGCAGCTCACTTGGGGAGTGAACCATCGGACGAAAGATCTTCCTCTCTGTCTCTCCTTTTCACTGTATATCTGTCTTTGTAATAAAAATAAATGAATGTTTTAAAAAAAAAATTTCCTTAAAAAAAAAATCTGCAACATTCTAGAACTCAAGCCTTCAGGGCCTGCCCACGTGACATCACTTGAGACTCCATAGCAGCAAATGTCTGCCGTGCGTGCAGTCCCCTCACACACTGCCCGCAATCACCTTCCGGCGACACGTTAGAACTCCGTGAAACACAAAACCAATTTTCTGCTTATACGTGACAGGGGGACCCCTCTCCAAAATCTCATTACGCATATGCAAATGTTCCCAAAGCTCGACTTTTTTTTTTCCTACTCTCCAACACCGCTGGACTCAACCACATTGGAGAGGAGACACAGAGGCTGGCACGGTGGCCAGGGGTGCCGCCTCAGGCTCCCCAGCATTGCCCGTCAGGCCTGACTCTTGCCTCGTCTTTGCTTGTCCCTGTGTTCCCCCGTGTCCCCACGTCCCTGCAGTCACACGATGCCGAGGTGGGGGAGGAGGAGGAGCAGGCAGCTGAAAGAAAATTGCAGCCACCCCAGCAGCAGGATAATGGAGAAGTCCACAGGCGGCCCGGATTGGATTGAGGGAAGGGGGCAGGCAGGGAGTGCGTGCTGCCATGGAGCTATGGGGCCCCAGCCAGGGGGATGCGTTCAGCAACCCTGAGAGCAGTCTTTGGCCCGTTGGCCTGGGCTGGCACTTGAACCCCCAGCACAGTGTGCTGTTCCGCTACCCAAACATCTGCCCCAACTCATGGACCCACCACGCCCACTCCTTCCCTCTCTTCTCCTTTCCAGTCCCAAACCTCCATTCTCCTCTCACACACCCAGCCAAGCCCATCTGGCCACCTGCATCCATCCATCCATCCATCCATATATCCATTAATCCACTCTTCCATCCATCCATCTATTGCCCATTTGTCTACCCACCTATTCACCCTCCCATCTATCCAGCATCCACCCACTCACCCACCCATCCATTCTCCATACCCCCAGCTCCTATCTCCACGCTGGTCTCCCATCGACCACATACTCATGTGTCGGGGAGCCCTTCCAGAAAGTTTGTTCCGCCCAACTGCTAGGGACCTCTGGATAAAAATAAAGACACGGGACCCAGTGCAATGGCTCAATGGCTACATCCTTGCCTTGCAAGTGCCAGGATCCCATATGGGCCCCAGTTCAAGTCCCAGCTGTTCCACTTCCCATCCAGCTCCCTGCTTATGTCCTGGGAGAGCAGTAGAGGACGGCCCAAAGCCCTCGGCTTTGGATCAGCTCAGCTCTGGCTACTGCGGCCACGTGGGGGAATGAATCAGCAGACAGAAAATCTTCCTCTCTGTCTTTCTTCTTTTCTGTAGATCTGCCTTGCCAGTAAAAATAAATAATCCTTCTGGGACTGCTGTCTTCTTTTATCCCTGTGGTCCATTTCTTCTGAAAGGCAGAGAGACAAAAAGAAAGAATAGTGTGAGAGATGTTCCATCTGCTGCTTTTCTCCCCCAGTACCCACACAATAACCAGGACTGAGCCAGAACAAACCCAAGAGCCTGCACTTCCATCTGGGTCCCCCACGCAGGTGGCAGGGACCGAGTACTCAAGACGATCGCTGCCTCCCACTTATGCATTAGCAGAGAGCGGGGACTCAAGCCCAGGACCTCTGACGTGGGGTGTGGCAGGCGTGCCAGGCAGTGACTACAACTGCTGTACAAAGATCTGCCTCTGTCATGTCTTTAAAAGACTGATTTTTATTGGAAAGGTAGATTTACGCAGGAGAGACAGAAAGACCTTCCATCCAATGGTTCACTCGCCAAATGACCAACAATGGCCAGAGCTGAGTCAATCCAAAGCCAGGAGCCAGGGGCCTCTTCAGGGTCTCCCACGCGGGTGCAGGGTCCCAAGGCTTTGGGCCGTCCTCCTCGACTGCTTTCCCAGGCCACAGGCAGGGAGCTGGATGGGAAGTGGAGCAGCCGGGACACAAAGCAGTGCTCCTACGGGATTCTGGCACTTGCAGGTAGAAGATTGGCCCAATCCCCCCCGCCCCACACACACCATCATTTTGAGTGAGTAGATGAATGAAGAAATGAATCCCCAGTGCCCTCCCTGCTAGGGGGTCACATCTAAGATACGCCAGGGCCAAGGTCTCCCCTGAGGGCCAAGATTCTAATTAACTTGAGGCCAAGAGGACCCTTGAGCAGGAGAGATTATAGAGAGAGTTGGGCACCTGGGCTCCCCCCACCCCCGCCTCCATCGAGGGAGGGAGGGGTAGAGAGGATGGGTCACCACCTCCCCTCCCCCACCGCGCCCACCAGCCAGCTGGCCCCAGGAAGGCGGGCATCCAGAGAGGCCATTTGCATAGGCAGGTAATTGGTTTTGCAAATAAATCTAGCCCTTGAAATTTGTAGATTAGTTATAATACATCTGCAGATGAGGAAGAAAGGTCATGGATGAATAAAACAACAATTAAACTTTCTGGAGCTTATTAAACTAAACAGAGAGCCAGAGGGAACAGGGGACTCCCCGCCCCCCACCCCATCCCACCCCCAGCCAGGACTGGAAGGGAGCTTGCAGTCAGAGTTTGGGTGGATCTCCCTCCGGCCTTATATGCCCATTTCCCAGAAGAGAACATCAAGGCCTCAGGGAAAAAGAGGGAGTCCCCTGGAGGAGCACAGAGAGTGAGGCTGTCCCTCTCCAGCTCCTCCCCCAGGCAGGGGCTACCGGCAGGTCAGGCCCAGCGTGGATAGATCTGACCAATCCGGGTTTGAATCCCATTCCATATCCCTGACCCAGATAATCTCCCTGCTGGCTAGAGAAGTGAGTGCTTGAATTTTTCAGAGAGAGAGAGGGCCTGGCGTGACAGCCTAGTGGCTCAAGTCCTCACCTTGCATGCACTGGGATGCCATATGGGCACTGGTTCATATCCCAGCTGTTTCAGCTTCCCATCCAGCTCCCTGCTTGTGCTTGGGAAGGCGGTGGAGGACGGCCCAAAGCCTGCACCCATGTGGGAGACCCGAAGAGGCTCCTGGCTCCTGGCTTTGAATTGGCGCAGCTCTGGCCACTGTGGCCACCTGAGGAGTGAACCAGTGGGTGGAAGATCTTTCTGTCTCTCCTCCTCTCTGTAAACATGCCTTTCCAATTAAAATAAATAAATCTTAAAAAAAGAGAGAGAGCCAAAGAGATTTCCGTTCTGCTGGTTCACTCTCCCAATTGCCCGCACACACACGACAGCTCCATCGGGGTCTTTCCCGTGGGTGGCAGGGTCCCTGCACTCGCAGGTAGCGGTGGGCCGGAGCCGGAACCAGGACTCGAACCAGCCACTGCAACACGAACACAGGTGCCCCCAGCGCTATTTTTACCCACGTGTGCCTTAGCTGTGCTTTTAAGATGTGACAGCCGGGCACTGGATCTGGTATGATGGAGGTGGCCACTTTGGTCCATTTGGGTTCACCAGTGCCAATGAAACTATGTGTGTTCCAGGGAACAGCCCAAAGGTGCCTGAATGAGCTGGGGACGGGGAGGCGGCAGGGAATGGGGTAAATTCACAGAGGGGGACTACAAGCCGACAGCCACGTCCTGGCCACCCCTTTTGCATTGCGGTTTACTTTTTTTTTTTTTTTCAATTGTCATTTATTTATTGGAGAGACACTGAGTCCCAGAGGAGACACAGGGACAGCTGCTCCTCTGGCATAGACGAGACTGGGCCAGGCCCAAGGCAGGAGCCAGGTGGGAGACTTGGCTGAAGAGCCCGGCTTCCACTACTGGATGTTATGCCTACCTGGGGGCATGAAGCGGAAAACTTCTTTCTGTCTAAAGGAATTAAATATTTTAAAAAGTGGGTTGTGAGCCTGGCGTGGTAGCCAAGTCCTCGCCTTGCATGTGCCGCCAGCATCCCATAGGGGTGCAAGATTGAGTCCTGGCTGCTCCACTTCCCATCCAGCTCCCTGCCTGTGGCCTGGGAAAGCAGTGGAGGACGGCCCAAAGCCTTGGGACCCTGCACCTGCGTGGGAGACCCTGAAGAGGCTCCTGGCTGTAGATCGGCCCAGTTCTGGCCATAGAGGTCCTGTGGGGAGTGAACCAGTGGAAGGAAGATCCTTCTGTCTGTCTCTCCTCCTCTCTGTAATTCTGACTTGCAATAATAAAGTGGGGTTGTGTGGGGTTTGAGCCCCAACAGGGCATCCCCGCAAGGGAGAGGCTATGCCGTGCAGGCCACTGAGGCTCCTGGTCGGTCCTGCACGCAGCAGGAGAGCCTGGCCTTGGTCTGCAGGCAGGGTAATGGGGTCCCCGGAGGGCTGGGGAGCTGGGGTGCCTCGAGGGAGAGGGGTCCCGGTAACCTGATAGCCCGCTATTTTTAGCAGCAGATCCGCAGGACGCAGCGGGTGCTGAGGCCGCCTCCCGCCTGGCTGCCATGGCAACGATCTGTGGCTCTATGTGGTCCGGCCTAGCCCCTCACCAAAGTCCAGGCATCAGGGGGACCTGAGGAGCGACTGCGGACCCCGGAGGAGGCGCCCCCTGCGAGCCAGGACAGGAACCTCGCGGCAGGGAGCATAGGAGGGGGTCAGGCTAGGGTCCAGGGGCCCAGCGCGGCCTGAGGCCACTGCTGCCAGAGGGGACATGGTGGAGCTGGGATGTGGTCCAGGGGCTTTGGGATGGAGCCAGGTTAGGGTAGAACCAGGCTGGGGTGCAGCTAGGCTGGGGTGCAGCCAGCCTGGGGTGGAGCCAGGCTGGGGTTCCAGCAACCTTGGGGTGTGGCCTGGCTGTGGCAGGACCAGGTAGGGGTGCAGCTGGGTTAGGGGGTAGTGTCAGACTGGGGTGGAACCAGGTTGGGTTGCAGGTCAACTGGTGGGGCCATCTGCCTGCTAACACACCCTGGGAAGCAGCAAAGGGGGTCCAAGTGCTTGAGCCCCTCCTGGGATACCGGCGCTAACTCCCGCTGTTGGGTATCTGGGGGGAAGAAGAAGCGTTTGGGCATACTCTGTTTTTCTTTTTCTTTCTTTTTTTGGGGGGTTTCTGTTTTTTTTTTTTTTAAGATTTATTTGTTTCCATTGGAAAGTCAGATATACAGAGAGGAGGAGAGACAGAAAGGAAGATCTTCCATCTGATGATTCATTCCCCAAGTGGCCAGAGCTGAGCCAATCCAAATCCAGGAGCCAGGAACTTCCTCCAGGTCTCCCACGCGGGTGCAAGGTCCCAAAGCTTTGGGCTGTCCTCCACTGCTTTCCCAGGCCACAAGCAGCAAGCTGAATGGGAAGTGGAGCCGTCGGGATTAGAACCAGCGCCCATATGGGATCCCAGTGCGTTCAAGGCGAGGACTTTAACCACTAAGTTAAATCGTGCCAGGCCCCACTCTCTGTGTTTCTTAAGCAAAGAAATAAATAGAAATAAATAAAATGGGCTACACCGAGTTATGGGTCGGTGCTTAAGGGGTCTAGGCGGAAGCTGGCTGCTGGGTGGGGTGGGGGCGATTAGGGGCTTAGAATGCCACCGAAGTCAAGGGGTCCCCGTGCCCTTTTGTCTTTGGTGTATTCCACCAGCTCTGGGCGCTCTGTTCCCACCCTGGGGACAGCCCCCAGCCCCGTACCCACTTCCCTTGGCCTCCTGGCTCGGTGCCTAACCCAGACTCCTGGGTCACCCTGGCAGGCAGGAGAGAAGGGATTGGGGGAGGGAGGCCAAGGTGGCCAAGCCCCTCCCCTTGGCTAGCTATAATTAGCTCTGAGATGAATTAAACATGAGCTTGGGCCTGTCTTGGCAGCAGCGGTTTCCCTGACATTATAATTGTCCCCTGGGCAGGGGGCAGAGGAGGGGGCTGGGGGACGGGGCGACAGAATGGCTGTGTGTGCAGGGCAGGGCTGAGGGATGTCCCCATGAGGTACATGTGTGCGTCTAATCCACATCAAGTGACCCCGCCCTTGGCAGCGGCCCCTGTCTCCAGGCAGAGGCCCCCCAGGGAGGCGAGGGACACCCCCAGTCTGGACATGTTGGGTGGTCGTGGGCACTGAGGTGAGGTGAGGGAAGGAGACCCAGGCCTTACCTTCCTAGGGCCTCTGTCTTCCCATCCATGTCCATCCATGTTCTTGAATCCCACGAGACAGGCTAATCCTGCACCCCTGGGCTCTGGGGAACACACAGGGCCCCTTTATGCCTTTTTTTTTTTAAATATTGATTTATTTTATTTTTATTAGAAAGTCAGATATACAGTGAGAAGAAAAGACAGGAAGATCTTCCATCCATTGATTCACTCCCCAAGTGACCGCAATGGCTGGTGCTGCGCCGATCCAAAGCCGGGAACCTGGAACCTCTTCTGGGTCTCCCAGCAGGTGCAGAGGCCCAAAGCTTTGGGCCGTCCTCCACTGCTTTCCCAGGCCACAAGCAGGGAGCTGGATGGGAAGTGGAGTAGCTGGGATTAGAACCGGCACCCATATGGGATCCCGGGGCGTTCAAGGCAAGGACTTTAGCCGCTAGGCCACGCCGCTGGGCCCCCCATGTCTTTTTTTAAAAGTCAAGTTTTGGTAGCTGGGACCGTGCCTTGATAGGCTAATCCTTTACCTTGTACACACTGGGATACCATATGGGCGCCAGTTCAAGTCCCAGCTGCCCACTTGCCATCCAGCTCCCTGCCTGTGTCGTGGGAGAGCAGTGGAGGACGGCCCAAGGACTGGGGTCCCTGCACCCGCGTCCTGGCTGAGGCCTAATCATTGCAGCCTTTTGGGGAGGGAACCAGCAGATGCAAGATCTCTCTGTCTGCCTTTCAAATCGAACGAAATCAGTGAATTCAATAAAAAACTCTATAAAGATGAGCTCGGCAAAGTGTGCAAACACGCGGTACATACTCAAGGCGCACAGCGCGGCGGCGGTAACCATGGTTACCAAACCACGGGTACATCATTTTTTTTTTGACGGTTATAGATTCATCTCCATGTATCTAGCGCCCCTCATTCGCAGGTGCCCATCTACTCTGTGGGGAAGAGAGACAGATGTGTGTTCCTGAGTGGAGTGGAAAGACGTGTTTTTAAAACAAATACATTGGCTGGGAAAGATGATGCCGCCATGCCAGCAGGCTGGGGTTGGCGGGCAAGGGAACGCTAGCTTTCTCGGGCTCTGTAATTAATAGGAGGAGGGGAGTTAATTAAGTGCAGACTTCCGCTCCAGCCACTCCTTCCTGGCCTGTCCCTCCTGCTCCCCTCTCTACAGGGTTAGCTGGGGTGTGGGGTGAAGGGGGACCGTGAGCATGTATGATGGGGTCCTGATGGCCTTTGGAGCTTAATCCTTAGGGATTAAGGACACTTCACCCCCCAGGCAAGGGCTGCATCCCGTGCTAGGAATGTGCCCCCGGCCCCCAGATGGGAGACTTCTTCCCTCTCCTTCCCAGCTAGAGGAAGGGACTTGGTGCTGGGACCCCAGAAGGCTTTTGGGGTGAGATGATTCGGTGGGGCTGGCTGTGGGGCTTCGACGCATGCATAGGAGCTTTTCAGGTGCGGGGCATCGAATGTGACTTGTGGAGGCCCGGGGCGGGGGGACAGCACAAGCAAGTGAGTGTCCTCTGTTTCCCAAGCAGTTAGTCAGTTGATGAATCTCTCTCACCTCCCAGCCTCTGGACCCCAACTGTGCGGCTGCAGCCTGCGCACCACCCAGCAGAGGGTGCTGTGTTGTGTCTATTCAAAGTCTCCCCCATTCATTCCCTTCCGGCGGCGGCAGCTGGGATCCCCATGCCCCTTGGGGGCCACCTGCAGCCTGACAATGGCTTGGGTGAGGGGCAGGGGACCTCGCTGAGCCAGGGAAGGGAGAGGGGAACTCCTGGCTCCCCACACCCTTATACTAGCTTATTAAGCCCCGTGCCATCCAGCAGTAGTTACGTACTGGCGTGGAAAAACACAAGGCGCATGAATAATCAGAAATAGCATCACCGCTTGTAAGACGTGGTTCTGGCAGAACGTCTCTTACCCCTTCGGGTAGAGGGGGTGCCAGGAGGCAACTGAGCCCAGCCGCCCCCTCCTCCTCTTCCAGGGAAACCGAGGCAGGGATGGGATCACTCAAGACCATTCTGTTGGGTACTGAGGGAGGGGCTCCAGGAGCCCCGGGTGCAGCCCTCTGCACCCCCAAACCCCAGCCTACCCCCTGTTTCTGCATCCCTTCAGGACCTCGGTAAGGACCTGCTCACCATCCCACATGCTGGAAGCGCACAATTAAGGCTTGCAGAAGGGACTCCAGAGGTCCTATCTGGGCAGGAAAAGGGGGTGTCTCTTTGGTCCTTTTAGATAGATAGGGGATCCGAGAGGAACACACAATTTCTCTTATTTAGTGAGCAGCCTGGACTACTGTCCGTGGCGACCTCACGAGGCTCAGCACAGGACCACAAAATCCATTATTCCTCTAAGAAGCTATCCCAAATTTCCATTCTACCTGGGAAAAGCCGAACTGGGGGTGGGGAGGCCGCCCACACGGAGGCGGCTCCTCCCTGGGACACTGCCCGGGGGCCCCTGCGGCAGACAACCCGGCCACTGGGTGCAGCTTGCCAAGTCTCACCCGAAACTCTTTCCCGGCTGGGACTTGCTCCTGGGGTGGAGCCAGGAGCCCACGCAGCCCTGAGCGGTGGGGAGAGCCCCGGCACACGCCTCCACTCCCACCACCCCCATCCCTGACACCACAGCTCTGGTGTTTGGGGAGGGTCCTGAGGCAGGTGGCAATCATGATGGCCCAGGGTGCGGGGAAGGGGGCACAGCTCCGTGTGGGAGGGGGCAGCCTCGGCTGGTGGCGGGAGTTAGAACTCAAGTGTATTGTCCAACATTTGCAAGTTTATTCACAGCTGCCCTTCTGGGTCCAGTCAGTCCCCGAGTGGTGGGGCCCTGGGACCCCAGCGACGAGAGTGCTTGGACTGCTGGGGGTGGTGGACACAGAACCTCCCAGGTCCTTGGTTTGTGCGTTGGGGCTGGTGGGAACCCAGCAAAAAGCACAGGCCAATCTTGAGGGGCTCAACCACGGTGGGCAGAGGGTGGTGGGGTTGGGCAGGGAGAAGGGGAGAGGGTTACTAAAGCTGGGGTCCTGGTGGGTGAACAGGAGTTTGCTGCACACAGGCAGCTGATGTGCAGGCAAAGGGCCTGATGGAGTGGCGGGGGGGCTGGGCAGTGTGGACGTCCTCCAAGTCCAAGCTCAGGAGCCTGCCCCTCTTCCCAGGTCCCCCCGACTTCAGCACAGCCTGGAGCCCCAAGAAAAGCTGCCCAGGTTGCAGCCCGCTCTCCTGCTTGACCTGCCTGGGGGTTGGGGGATGGGGGAAGAGAGGGAGGGGAGGAGGGACAGGCCTCCTATTATCCTTTCCCAACACGCCCCAGAGCTGTCAAGACTTAAGGCATGGGCTCTGATTTGCATGTGATTTGCATGTAATTTACATAGTGTTTGTTAAATGTCAAAATGCCTTGAGCCAGCTTCCCTACCCCCCAGTCCAGAAGCAAGGATGCCTTCCCCTGCCACCCTGTCCCCACCGGCACAACCCAGGGGTGACCCCACGGGCGGGTGTCACCATGGCCTGTGCAGGCTGTTGGCTGGACCAGAGGGGGCAGCCTGGCCATGGACAGAAGTCCCACATCAGCATCCCTGGCCCCAAACTTCTACCCCTGATTTAGGGGTGTTCACAGCACACGGGGCTTGCAGCCGGAGGCCCCCAAATGGAGACCTCATGGAGGAGGCTGCCATGCTGGCTGTACAGGACTGGCAGAGGAAAAACATGAGGGCAGTAAGATGCTACCAGGCTGACCGGGGTGTCGCTGGTGGTGGTGACTCCTGCTGCAACTGGGCGCACAGTGGCGGCCCCAGGCTCCCTCTGTATGGCCTGGGTGGGGCTCAGAGCTGGGCAGGTGCTGGCCCGACCGCCCTAGGTCGGCATCGCTGGGGACTGGGGCTGTGACGGGGCTGTCCTCCGAGGCAGCGCGTGTCCACTGGTCAGGTGGGTGTCTCAACCTGGGTGCCCGGAACCTGGAATGGCAAAGGGTGGATGAGGGTGCGCTTGAGCTCGGCTACAGGCTACCACCTGGTGGCGGCAGCAGGAATTGCAGGAAAAGAGGTTGGGCGGAACTAAGTAGAGTGTTTCATGGTAAGCTTAGAGAGGCAAGGTCGCTTTCCCCAGGTCACACAGCAAGTTGGGGGACCCTGAGCCCCCAGGCGAGTGCAGTGGGCCAGGGAGAAGGTGGCGTGTGCAGCATGGGTGCTGAACCTGGGAGCTACAGTCTCAGCTTCTGCACAGAAACTCACCCAATGTGGGGTCCAGACTCCGGGGAGGTGGGAGAGGAGGCGCAGGGCCCCACCCCAGGCCGCTCTTCCCGCCAGCCCCTGGGGTCGCCTTCATCAGGGCTCCGACTCCTCCGACCCACACCACCTGAGGGGGGAAGGACATGTGTTGTCTCAGGTCCACCCCCTGTACCTGCTAGGAAGCACCCCCTCCCCCAACGGCCTGGTTAGGGCATCAGGGAAGTGTAGAGGGGGCCGGGGGCAGAGGAGGGAGCTCCCGGGCAACCTCTGTAGGCTGCTGTGACGAAGACAGGCTGGCTGACAGGGTGAGGGCCGGGCAGTCCTCCTAACCTCTGCACTGCAGTAAACTTGCCACAGGGGTCACTCCTGGGGGCCTGCTGGGTGTCTGCCACGTGACCGCTGGGAAGTGGGTAAGGACAAGGCACCCCACCTGGCAGGAGTTCCTGGTTCCGAGCACGTTTCCCATTTTTTAGATGGGAAAGCTGAGCCCACCCTCACCCCCCAAACAGGCACATGGGCATCGACCAGCATGGCTCCAAGGCCACCTGTGAGGGGGACCTCAGGACCCCTTCCAGATCCAAGGAGGGTAGTGGCTGGGATGCCTTGGACACACACACGGTGCCAGTAGCCGGCAAAGGGCTTTGGGCCATGCTTCCTGTCTGCCAGGGAGTGGGGACAGTGCAGGACTGAGCCCTCCAACCCCACACAGCAGCAGGAGGGGCCTTGTGTTCTGGCTTCCCTGGCCCCGGCTCTTGTCCCTGCGCTCTGCTTCTCCCACAACAGGCTCAGTTGGCCCCAGGGCCTTTGCACGGCCATGCCCCCCTCTGGAGCAGCACTTCCCATGCCTGCTCTGTGCAGTCCCCTGACTGGCTGATGGCCTTTCCAAGACAAGGTCACCTGCTGACCTTCTAAGGGGACGTGGGAAGTCTTCCTCACTGATCTCCCTCCAGCCTTTTGGACCACAAACACCATGGGGGCAGGGCCTGGTTTCTTTGGGTCACTGCTGGATTCCAACGTGGGGCCGGGCACCCAGCAGGCACTTAATAAATGCTGACAGCATCCTGGAGGCCGGCCGGCTAGCCCTAACCACCAGACTCACCCTACCAGTCCCACCTGCCCCTCTCCCAGAGGGGTCCCCTGCCCCAGCCTCCTGCAACAAAATGGAGTCTCAGGCTCCGGCATTCAGCATGTCATTCCAGGCTTGGGGGCCTGCTGATAAAATCCGGGAACACAGGCATGGTCCCCAGTTCCCTTGGCTGCCCCACCCTTGCAGGGTTAGCTCTGAGAGCAGGTTCTGCCCTCTCTAGCCCCTGTTCACACAGCAGCCTCCATCCCCAGAGACACACACACACACACACACACACACACACACACACACGCTGTGGGTCATCTGGGCTGGGAGACCCCAAAGAGCGAGTCAGAAAGAGGTTGGTTATGCTGGGATATGGCCAGAAGTGTTGGGGGGGTACAACCATGGCGCGTGAGCGAGAGAGAAGAGGGGGAGAGAGAGAGGAAGAAGAGGAGAGTTTGGTAGGGAGGAGGAGCGCAAAGCGGAGGGCGAGCGGGCTGGGTGGGGAGTGGGGCAGAGAGCGCACGGGGGACGCGCGCGCGCGGGCGCACTTGCCGGGCCGGGGTCACGCACGAGCAGCAGCACGGCGCCGTCCTGCAGGCGCGCGTCGCGCACGGTGAGGCCGTCGGCCAACGGCCGCGCGTTGTAGTAGAAGGTGCGTTTCCACGAGCTCACGCCCTGGCCCACGAGCTGGGCGCGCAGGTCGCTGAGCGTGTCCCGCGGCCGCACCGTGAGCGGCAACAGCAGCGCCTCGTCCGCCAGGTGCACCTTGATGTGGTAACGCTTCCAGCGCCGCAGCCCGCGCCGCAACCCTTCCATGGCCGCCCGGCCTGGCCCGGCCCGGCTCGGCTCGACCCCGGAGACCCCGCGCGCTCGGTGCTCCGCGCCCGCCCGGCTGCACACCTGCCCAACCGGCCGGGCCACCCGGTCACCGTCCCCGGTCCTGGCTCCGCCCCGGCATGTCAAACTCGCCGCCGCGCCCACAGCGAGCGCACTGGGCGCGGTCCCTGGCCTGGAGGCGGAGAGGTGGGTGTGAGGAGAGCGGATGGCCCGGCTGGGAGGAGTGAAGAGGTGGTCCGGTCCGAGGGGAGATGGAAAGTAAAAAGAGGAATTATTGGGAGGTGGGAGACCTGGAGGAGGCTCCTGGCTTCAGATCAGCACAGCTTCGTACCTTGTGGCTGCTTGGGGAGTGAACCATCGGACGGAAGACCTTCCTCTCTGTCTCTCCTCCTCTCTGTGTATTTGACGTTCAAATAAAAATAAATCTTTAAAAAAAAAATCCCTGGGAAGCAGAATAAAAACTTTTGCTTCATGGCTTCCTCATGAAAATATGCTTGTTTGTTTTTAAATCAATGCATTTGAGAGACAGAACATGCTTGTCTAGTTCACTCCTGGATGCTGCTAGGGACCAAGCCCCGGCTGGGAGCTGGGGCCCACAACCCGGGTCTCCCATGCAGGTGCAGGGTCCCAAGGCTTTGGGCCGTCCTCCACTGCTTTCCCAGGCCACAGGCAGGGAGCTGGATGGGAAGCAGGGCTGCAGGGATACGAACCGGTGACCCTATGGGATCCCGGCATGTGTGCAAGGCTAGGACTTTGGCCACTAGGGCCTGGGAGTGGCTCTTCCAGCATGCCTCTCTCCACCCAAGACTCCAAAAACAAAACAAACGCCTGTTAGAAGAAAATCCTGGCAATTAAAACTAAGAACAATAATTTCACTGGTTTCAAACATGACATTAAACCCAGCGGACTTTAATTAAATGATGCATGAGTGACCACGTGCAAGTATAAAACATACTCACCCCCCCCCAGGTAAACAGGGTGGAGGCAGTCTTCCAAGACGTGTAGATAATACAGGAAGTACTTCCTGTCACATGTAAAAAGCTCCCGAGAATTAATTAATAAAGACCGACAACCTGCCGGAAGGAAATAAAAATTGGGGACGTTGCTGTGGCTCAACAAGTTAATCTTTTACCTGTTGGCGCCAGCATCCCTTACAGGCACCAGTTCATGTCCCAGCTGCTCCACTTCCCACCCAGCTCCCTGCCTGTGGCCTGGGAAAGCAGTGGAGGACGGCCCAAAGCCTTGGGACCCTGCACCCGTGTCGGAGACCCGGAGGAGGTTCCTGGCTCTGGATGGGCTCAGCTCCAGCCATCACGGCCACTTGGGGAGTGAACCAGTGGATGGAAGATGTTTCCATGCCGGGCACGTGAGGGTGCGTGAGGCCCTCAGTCATGTGCAGGGGCCTGCAAGTACTTGCCTCCAGCTGCCATGGATGTTGTCCAGGAGGCCAGGTGCCAGTGGCTATAAAACCCTTCCCCTAGAACACCACTGGGATCTCTCACGTTGAGTGACAGGGGCCCAGGGACTGCTCCCTCCCAGGATGTGCGTGAAGGAGGAGCTGGTATCAGGAGCTGGAGCTGGAACTTGAACCCAGGTCCTGGGATGTTGCAACATGGGTTTCCCAAGGGGCTTTCCTAGACTCTGCACCGGGACTGGATGCTGAAAGGCAGGGGCCGTTGCCATGGAGATCTTTTGAGCGAGTTCAGCCAATCAGTGAGAAGCCAAAGGAACAGTACAGTGTGTGTGTGTGTGTGTGTGTGTGTGTGTGTGTGTGTGTGTTGGGGGCGCGGAGAGGGGCAGGTGTTAGAGGCAGAATGGCTCCACCTTCAGGGCACATGCCCAGTGTTGGGGGCCTGCGTTTGAATGCCGGCTCTGTTTTTGATTCCAGCTCCCTGGCAGGCAGCAGGTGGCAGCTCAACGTGGGAGAGCCGGATGGACTTCCAGGCTCCTCATGGCTCAGCCCGGCCCCGCTGTGGCTTTTGCAGGAAACTGGGGGAGAAGGGTGGCGGAGGGGACTTCTCCCTCTCTCATCTCTCTGCCTTTACAATTCAAGTAAAAATCAAATGTGAAAGCTTGGTGTGTTGGGAGGGTAAATGGGGATCCGTAAGCGGTAAGACCCTTGCTATGCACAAGGTTTATTTTATTTATTTTATTGCAAAATCAGATATACAGAGAGGAGGAGAGACAGAGAGGGAGATCTTCCGTCCGATGGTTCACTCCCCAAGTGACCGTAATGGGTGGTGCTGTGCCGATCCAAAGCCAGGAGCTTCCACCCACGCAGGTGCAGTGTTCCAAGGCTTTGGGTTGTCCTGGACTGCCCTCCCAGGTCACAAGCGGGGAACTGGATGGGAAGCGGAGCAGCTGGGATTAGAACCGGCGCCCATATGGGATCCCGGTGTGTTCAATGCGAGAACTTTAGCCGTTAAGCCACATCGCAGGGCCCTGCACAAACTCTAAAAAGTCTCTGGTGACAAAATACATTTCAACTTTGAGCCGCTGTAGAGTGGCTCTTGGACGCCATCTGGTGGGTATCTAGGGTAGGGGACCTAGCAGCCTGACCTCCCGGCGGGTCCACCTGCTCCTACTGGCCAATTTCTCTTTGTATGTCATTTTGTCTGTCCTTTTCTAGAAAAAAAAAATTGTTTTGAAGGCAGAAAGAGAGAGAGAATATCTTCTTCTTACTGGTTCACTCCCCCCAAGTAGTGGCTAGTGCTGGACCAGGTCAAAACGAGGAACCAGGAACTTCCACTGGGGCATTTGACACCATTACTTGCTGCTTTTCCCGGAGCCCTATCAGGGAACTGGTCCTAAATGAGAAGCCACGCCCTGGAACAGCATTCTGATACAGGATTCCAGCATATTCTGATATGCCCATCCCCTGAGGTTCAGCACTGTGCCTTAGTAAGTTAAGCCAGTCCCTGCACCACTAAGATTCCATGTAGGTACTCTGCTTGTGGCCTGGGAGGGAAGTCGAGGACGACCCAAAACCTTGGGGCCCTGCACCCACGTGGGAGACTCAGAAGAAGCTCCTGGCTCCTGGCTTTGGATCAGCTCAGCTCTGGCCACTGCAGTCGCTTGTGGAATGAATCAACGGACAGAAAATCTTTCTCTGTCTCCTCTCTGACTTTTTAATACAAATAATTAAAACCTTTTAAAAAAAGAAAAAGCAGCAGAGGATGATGAGTTCTTGGGCCCCTGCGGCTTTGTTGGAGGCCCCGGGAGGAGCTCCAGGCTGACCCCAGCCCTGGCTGTCGTATTTATTTGTGGGGAGTGAACCAGTGGTTGAAGAGCAGTCTTTGTAACTGTATCTTTAAGATGAGGCCTGGCTCAAAAGCATGGGATGCCTGGGGGCGCCCCCGCTTGGGGTGGGAACTGGGGACAGTGAGGGTGAGGGTTCCCAGAGGCCCTGGGCCACGCAGGGCACACTGGGCGAGTATGACTGTGGGCGGGGCCTTGGTTTTTGCAGGGAAGAACTCGGGACTCGTGTCCAGCCCACGGTGAAAATATTCAATCGGAAAGCCGAAGCGCGGGTCCTGGCTGCGGTGAGACTTCCTTCTCTCCCCACCACTCCCACTTTTTTTTTTTTTTTAAAGACTTTTAGTTTATTTTTTATCAGAAAGGCAAATATACAGAGAGGAGGCAGAGGGGAAGATCTTCCGTCCGAAGGTTTACTCCAAGTGGCTGCCAAAGGCTGGAGCTGAGCCGATCTGAAGCCAGGAACTTCTTCCAGGTCTCCCACGCAGGTGCAGGGTCCCAAGGCTTTGGGCCGTCCTCCACTGCTTTCCCAGGCCACAGGCAGGGAGCTGGATGGGAAGTGGAGCTGCTGGACACAAACCGGTGACCCTATGGGATGCTGGTTTTGTGAGTGGACAAGAGTGTCCATATATGTGCACACGAACCTCTCTGAAGGTGGAGGAGGGTGTGACTGACCCATGTGGGATGCCGGTCCTACAATCAGAGGCTTATCCTACTGCGCCTCAGTGCCTGCACACCCCCGTTCTTTATTTATTTTGTTTGATTTAAGGTGGGTCCCCCAGCCAACTAAGCGCTGTTCACAGAAGGGGCCCTCTGGACCCTGGAAGGTTACTGTGTAGATCTCCAAGTCGGGGAGAGAGAAGCTGTTGAACCTGAAGGCACTGCAAGCCTTGGTTCCTGACTTTGCTACCAGCATCCATTGAGGCTCTGCAGCCAGCTGCCTGTGCTGGACAAATGCCATTGTGCCATGATGGAAGCGGGGCCACTGGGATTAGAACTGGCGCCCGTATGGGACGCCGGAATGTGCAAGGTGAGGACTTGAGCTGCTAGGCTGCTGTGCTGGGCCCCACACAGGGCCTTTCTGACTTTATTTCTAGCCTCCAGCGGGCGGACAGGCCGCCACCCCACCCTGTATCATAGCAGATTTCTGTAACTGCTCTTCAAATTCAGCTCCTCAGTGGGAACAGGCCACGCTGGGCAGGAGCCGCCTTCTCCCCATGCCAGCCAGCCCGGAGGGCACTGCCAATGCACTGGGCAGGCCACAGGCCACCTGGGTGGCTGATGAGGGAGCCCTGGCTGGCAGGGACTTGAGGGGTGAGAACTGGCATGAGCGTCGGGGTGCGGCAGGTCAAGCTGCCGCTCACAGTGCTGGCCTTCCCCACGGGAGTGCTGGGCTTAAACATTCCTAGCTACCCCGCTTTCGATCCAGCTCCCTGCTAAGACGTGCAGGGAGGCCACGGTGACAGCCCAAGTCCCTGGGCCTCTGTCCTCACCGCGGGGACCTGGATGGAGCTCCCGGCTCCAGGCTGGCCCAGTCCTGGCTGTTGTAGACACGTGGGCAGGAGAACCAGCAGAACGTGGGGTCTTTCTTTGTTGCTCTGCCTTCCACATACGTACACAGAGCTGAAAGGACTCCACTGGGGCATGAGGCTAGCTCCCCGCTCCTGTACACCCCGGGAGGCAGCAGGTGCCGAGTTCTCCATCCCCCCACCCACGTGGGACACTGGTGTGGCTCCCGGGCTCCCAGCTGTTGTGGCAACAAAATTCTGTCCACGTTAGATATGTAACCACACAGGCCACTGGATGTCATGCCTGTTCCGGGACACAGCTGTGGCCCCCGTGGGCAGGACTCGGGCACTCACAGTAGGGCAGGCAGCCACAGGCCTGCTACACGCTCACCCACTGGCTCATCCCCGGTGTCCATCACCACCCCAGCCTTGCCCATGAAAACAGGCATGGTGGCAAAGGGGCCTGGCCCCAGGCTGTCACACATCCCTACCCGAGGACCCAGACCCTGCCAGCCACCCTGAGTCCAGGATGTAGCCCCCAAGGCAGCCTCCTCCGGTGTAAGCTGGCTTTGGACACCCCGATCCAAGGGAGGCGCGTGCCCGCTCACGATGCTGAGCCAGTGGGAGACTGGCTGGCAGCTGCTGGTGCCGTTGTAACAATGCCAGAGGCTGGTGCGACTGCCTGAGGGTACAGTGGTTCAAAGCCCATCCTTCCACCAGCTTGCTGAGCACGGCTGCTGACGGGGCTTGGCTTGGCTCGGGGGCGCCAGCTGCGGTCACCCTGGGTGCCCGGTGCCTTCAGTCCCCGCTTTCCTCTGTGACCCTGTGTTAGGTACACATGCGCACGCCAAGTGCAAACCTTATAGACTTTATTCACGGAAAACGGAATGCCTCCTTAAACAGAAACCTTGTCTTCAAAAAAAATGGCACGACGAGCACATATTTATTTAAAAAAGAGCGAAACGAAAACAAAAAAAGGTGGGTCCCATTGCTCTGGCTTGAGCCATGAGCCGTGGCGGCCGGTGTGCAGGAAGTCACCCCAGTCCCGGGCGCCGGCCTCCAAGACCCGCAGTGCAGCTGTCCATGTGGGCACACACAGCGAGTGCTTAGTAGCGGCGGGTGAAGTGGGGGTACGGGTGAGGGTGGGGATGCGGGTGGGGATGCGGGACTCGGCTGCCCCGGTCCTGGCCGGCCACTCCGCCACCTTCCAGCCCAGCCCCTGGTACCACATGGCCCTGGGAATGTCCGCCTTGTGCGAAGCCGCCTCGCCTAGGGACAAGGGGACAAAGGTCCGTGTGGGTCTCCTCCGGGTCACAGCTGCGTACCTCCTGTGCCCTGGGACTGCTCTCCAACCGGGTCCCCAAGCACGTGACCCAGGGAGGTCATCGCATACACCCAAGAGGGCAGAGGGAGGGGAAGGTGGGGACGGGCTCCTTACCCCGCCACGCCGCCACGACTTGCTGCGTGTGCCGGCCCCGAGGGCCCCGCCAGGCCTCTCTCAGCTCCTGCAGGAGGACAAGCGTTGGCGGCCTCTGCTCCCAAGGAAGGCCACTGAGTGCTGGGGACCGGGCTCCCCCCATGCGGAGTACCTGGCCACCTGGCGTGTTCCCGCACAGCCACGCCCTCGTCCCCAGCGCCCTGCCACGCACGAGCGGGAGGTTCTGGCATTCGCTGGTGGTGCTCTCCCCAGTCCCGGCCGCCCCTGTGCCAACACAGAGAACACACACATGTGGTTGTGGATGCAAGATGATGCGGCTGCTGCGGGAGGCGCCTGGCAGTGCCGGGCCAGCTAGGTGTCCAAGGGAGTCGAGAGTGGGTGCTCCAATGTGGCCTCACACTCCCCCGTGTTCCTGGCGGCAGGATCGGGACGGGCTGAAGGGTGGACACAACCCATCTGTGCGTGAGAACCAGGGCAGTTGAACACCACGCAGGATGCCCACACACGGGGCATCCCGCAGCTGCCGCACCTGCGCCAACAGTGCTACACGGTGGGCAGTGTGTCATCACAGCTGTGACGCTGGCACCCCACAGCCCAGCTCCCTGCTCGGGCGCCTGCCTCCTACGGCAGACCCGGCTGGAGCACGTGGCCCAGCCCTGGCGGCTGTGGACAAGGGGGCAAGGAACCAGCGGCTGGGGCTCTCTTCCCGCCTCTCTGTTCTGCTCCTCTTTTTGGAAAAATCTTCAAAAAAGGACCGAGTTGAAAGTCAGAATTAGGCAGAGGGAGAGAGAGGTGGTTCATTTTGGTTTACTTCGCAGATGGCTGACGGCCAGGGTTGAGCCGTGCTGAAGCCAGGAGCTTTATCTGGGTCTTCCGAGTGGCTTGGGGCCGGCTTCTGCTGCTCTCCCTGGTTGTGTGCAGGGAGCTGGGCTCTAAGTGGACTAGCCCGGAGGGACCGGCTGCAGCCACGACAGGCCGGTGTCGCAAGTGGTGGCTTTGCCTGCCGTGCAACACTGGCCCCAAGAGAAACAAATCATAAGAAAAAAAAACAAAAAGGAGCCAATGGAGTCTGGCCAGGAGGCTGCCCCGTGGCCGCCACAGGCACAGGGTGACAGCTGCCCGGCTGTCAGAGCCCTCCCAGGCCCCCCAGCCTGCGCTGACAGCACAGGCAAGAGCCCTGGGCACATGGCGCTGCCTGAAGGTGCCGGCCACGGCCCACGGCTGTCCCTGCTCTGGGACAGGCCTGGCTCTGGCTTCCCGCAGGAACTCCACGACCAGGCGCAAAGCAGGTGTCAAGTGGGTGAACATGTGAAATGCACCCATCACTTGGGGGGCCATCAAGTGGTCTACAAGGTGGCCAGGGCTAAGGGGGGGGCTGACCCTGGTGGGCTAGGGAAGGGGAGGGCCAGGGCCAACCCTGCTGCAGGCGGGCAGCCTGTGGCCACTGCGCTGGGGAAGGAGGCTCACCGGCCAGAGTTTGCTCCTCGCCCCTCCTTGAACTTGACCCTCCTGAGAGACAGGGCTCAGGGGTGAGGCGCGGAGAAGGCCGCCACCTCCGGCTCTCCATGACAAGCTGCTAAGAGATGCCCAGCCTGTTGTGGCCCCAAGACCCACCTGGGGGGCGGCGGTGGCCCCCGGCCTTCGCTCATCCTCTTGTCAGAGCTGTAGCCCCCCCAGCCGTCACGGGAGTCACGGCCGTGGCGCTCCGGGGCCCCTCCGTGGCCATGGCGCTCATCCGGGTAGTGCTGGAAGGCAGGGAGGGATGGGGGGACGTGCTTGGTGTGTCACTCCCGCAGGCCTGGCTCATGGAGCCTCGCCTCCCCAGGGCCTGTCCCCCGCAGCTCTGTCACGGGCCCACCTGAGCTGCTGCCCAGCACTGCCCTGTTACTGGGACAGTGGGACCACCTCCTCCCTAAGGAGAACAGCATCAGTGTCCCGGCCAGCGGCTCTCCTTGCGACCAGGAGGCAAGGGTGCACTTGAGAAGCCTGTCCACTCCCCGCCCCGAGGCGGCAGGACAACGCCCCCAACTGGTCACCAAGCTACCACGTGGGTTCCTCAGGGGTGCCTGAATGCAGAGGCCAGGAGCCCCTCAGGCGGGTGGGGGGCACGGCGGACGCTGGCAGCAAACCCCTGGGGGCAACTCACCTGCCCGTCGCGCTCGCCCAGCCCAGGCCTGGAGCTTTCCCTCCTGTAAATGAAAACCATCCTGTTTCCGTAGCAGCTAGTGGGGCGGGGAAGAAGGGCGGTGCTGGTCTCTCAACCGGCACCCCATCTCGCACCTTGCTCCCCCCAGTGAGGCCCAGAGGCGGCACACATCACGATGCCCGCACCAACAGGCCTGGAAAGAGCAGGCCGGCCTCCTGCCAGGAGGGCTTGTCCATGCCGCTCCCCCTGCCCCCGGTTGTCCATGCCCTGATGTGTCACAGTGAAGGGCCACTGCCCAGGCCACAAAAGCACAAAAGAGAAACGTAGCGGAGAGCCCCACCTTCCAGGATGCTGCAACAGGGAGATGGGCACGGGAGGAGGGAGAGCGGCCAGGGGCTGATGCCCGGTGAGCACAGGGAGGAGGGAGAGCGGCCAGGGGCTGATGCCCCGTGAGCACAGGGAGGAGGGAGAGCGGCCAGGGGCTGATGCCCCGTGAGCACAGGGAGGAGGGAGAGCGGCCAGGGGCTGATGCCCCGTGAGCACAGGGAGGAGGGAGAGCGGCCAGGGGCTGATGCCCCGTGAGCACAGGAAGGAGGGAGAGTGGCCAGGGGCTGATGCCCGGTGAGCACAGGGAGGAGGGAGAGCGGCCAGGGGCTGATGCCCCGTGAGCACAGGGAGGAGGGAGAGCGGCCAGGGGCTGATGCCCGGTGAGCACAGGGAGGAGGGAGAGCGGCCAGGGGCTGATGCCCGGTGAGCACAGGGAGGAGGGAGAGCGGCCAGGGGCTGATGCCCCGTGAGCACAGGGAGGAGGGAGAGCGGCCAGGGGCTGATGCCCGGTGAGCACAGGGAGGAGGGAGAGCGGCCAGGGGCTGATGCCCCGTGAGCACAGGGAGGAGGGAGAGCGGCCAGGGGCTGATGCCCCGTGAGCACAGGGAGGAGGGAGAGCGGCCAGGGGCTGATGCCCCGTGAGCACAGGGAGGAGGGAGAGCGGCCAGGGGCTGATGCCCCGTGAGCACAGGGAGGAGGGAGAGCGGCCAGGGGCTGATGCCCGGTGAACACTGGTCCCCGGAGGCGGGTGTCGCTCCCAGCAAGCTGCTTGGGCAGGACAGAGGGTGCGGGTCACAGGGCGGGCATGGCTCCTGACCTGGCGGCCACGTGCTCCGGGTACTGGCCCCGGTCCCGATGGTCAAAGTCGTGGAAGCGGTGGTCGGGCCGGGGGAAGTCGGCGCGGTACCGATCCTCCAGCGCCATGCGCTTGCTCTCCAGCCAGTACGGGTCCTCTCGCCTGGGCGCAGGTCAGAAAGAACATTTAGGGACCAGCCTGGGGGAAGCAGGCAGGCGGTGGGCGGGTCCTCGCAGCCCCTCACAACCCCTAGGCCATGCCCCCTGTCAAGGCAGCCCCCCACTCTCCCCCCAGGCCCACACACCTGCCGTCCAGGTCGTAGGGCCGCCGCCCGGCCGGCCGTCGCTCCTGCTCGTAGCGCAGCTGCTCCTGCTGCCGCCGCAGCTCCTCCCGCTCCCGGTGGATGCGCTCCTGCTCCTTCCGGCGCTCGCGCTCCACACGCATGCGCTCGCGCTCCAGCCGCTCCCGCTCCATGCGCTCCCGCTCCAGCCGCTGCCGCTGGCACTCGAGCTGCAGGCGTTCCCGCTGCAGCCGGGCCTTCTCCTTGCGCTCATGGAAGGCCTCCAGGCGCAGCTCACGTTCCCGCTGCTCGCGCTCCCTGGGGGACAGGCACGAAGCACCCTGACGCACCCACTGCTGCCCCCCAACTTCCTAACTCTGCCTCTTCCCAGACTGGGCCCAGTGGGGTGGCCAGGAGTGTCAGGGCAGCCTTGAGTCAAGAGGAGCCGCGGCCGGCTCGGCCCAGGAAGAAGCCAGCAGAAGAAGGGCAAGGTCATGGAAAATGGCCCCAAGGGGGTGCTGGGCAGGCGACTGCTCTCAGTGAAGGGGTGCAAAAGCTCACTCGCTCTCAACTAAATACAAGTGTAAAAAAACCAAGCTTATGTGGGTGTAAGCAGTGTTCTGAGGGCCTGGTGTGATGGCCTAGTGGCTAAATCCTCGCCTTGCGTGCACTGGGATGCCGTACGGGCGCCAATGAATGTCATCCAGCTCCCTGCTGTGGCCTGGGAAAGCAGTCGAGGACTGCCCAAAGCCTTGGGGTCCTGCACCCGAGTGCACAGGTCTCCTGCCCCAATTCCAGAGAGGCGCAAGGTGGACACAGCCCTGAGCTTAGGGACCTGAGATAAGGGTGTCCCGGCCTGCAGCAGCTTCCTGAAGGCCACCCCTGCTGACCTCGAGTGCAGGCCAGGTACATTCACACCTGTCTCTGCCAAAGGCTGCAGCTTAACTGACAGCATCATTCTGATAGAGCCCGGCAGGACGCGGGTTCAGTACCCAAATTGGGTACAGGTCTCTGCACCCAGCCGCTCTGGGCCTCTCAACCTCAGGCAGTGCTGGGAAGGACTCCATGCCCTCAAAGGGATACAAACGTGTCCCACTGGCCTCTTACTGCCAGAGCCAGCTGCGGGGAGGACGGCAGCCCGTCACTTCAGAATGGCAAATGTACCACAGCTGGCACAACGCAAGGACGCCAACGGTGGACCAGCCCCTGACACAGGCACGGCCCGAGGCCCTGTGCTGCGGAGGGGCTGTGCCCAGGCCCGCACCACGACCCCGGCCGGCCCGCTCACCGGCGCCGCTCCGTCTCCCGGATCTCCCGCTCCCGCTGCCGCTGGCGCTCCCGCTCCCGCTGCTCTTTGATTTTGTCAAAGGACAGGATGTCCCGCTTCTCGTTGCTCTCAGACTTGCGATCCTGGCTCTGGGAGTTCTGTTTATGAGAGTGGCTCCTCAGTGCGGAAGGAACAGGGGACGGCCCTGCTCCCCGACACACACACACACACACACACACACACTCACACTCATCCACAGAGGCTGCTGGGTCAGGGTGGCCAGGAGGACAGGCTGCCAGAGCAGCCGGTTCCTCACTGACTGAAGGCACCCTCTGCAGGCCACGGGCACGGATGCCCTTGGGCCCCAGCGGGGCTCTGGTCACAGCCGGTGCCCACCTCCCAGTCTCCCCCGACCCTTCAGAAAGGCACATCTCAGTTGTGGGAACACCCCAAAAGCGTTCCTGCTGCCCATGGCCATCAGCACCTGCTCTGCTTCTCTGGCTGCTCATCTCTGGGAAGGGCACAGGCCACGGGCACTGCTCCACAGAGAACCCAGTCCAGGTTGGGCTCTGCCGGGCTCTTCCCACAGTGCAGCCCAAGAACACAAAGGGCCCAGCCAGACGGGGCACCCACTCACCCTGTCCTTGGACCTGCTGGTGGTCTTCACGCTGATGACGGGCTCGCCTTTGGACTTGTCCATCACCACCGTCCGCTCCGGGCCTCTGCTTCCTTCCAGAAGACACTCAGTGACCCACCCCGATGGGCCGGGCCCCCCCGCCACACCCCTGCTGCATCCCTGCGATCTGGCATGAAGCCAGTGTGAGGCGGCCTCACTGGGGCTCGGGTGCGGACCCTGGTGTGAGAGCCAGCACGCCCATCCTGCTGCTGCAATGCCCCCAGTGTCCCCTGCGCGGGCTCTCCAGTCCCGCGGAGCTGGGCCGGCTGTGTGGGCTTCTGCTCCCACACCTGGGCCTCTGTGCTGACAACATGACAGCCAGGCATGAACCACTGCCAGCAAGGACTTGGAGCACTCATTTCAGAAGCCTGCTGTTCTGACATCACTAGAAAATGGCCCCGCCTCTTGGGGTCTAACTCCTCCCACTGTGACGCCGGCTGCCCCTCAGGTGGCTACAGCTGGCTCAGTTCTTGCCACAAAACATTCTGGAAGTCTCCTATCAAGCCAAACGCACAGAGAGCCATGAATGTGTGCAGGATGACCAAGGTGATGTGGGGACTCAGACCAGCAGGTGAGATGCCCATATCCCACCCGCCCCCCGTTGCCGAGCCTGGGCTGGTGTCCCCGATCGCTCAGGTGCACCCTGGGAGGCGGGAGTGGTCTTTGCTGCCCACTGTGTAAGTTCACACTGGGCTCTGAACTTCTGGCTGTGGCCAGGCCCGGGGCATAGCAGACACTCGGGCAGTGAGCGGACGGTGGGAATTCTGTCCCGCTGACTCCAATAAAAATGACTGTGAACAGGTGATAACACAAACAGCGCCCTGCAGACGTGCCTCCTACGGTGGTCTGGCCTGCGCCATCCCGCCCTCCCTGGCAGCAGGCACGCAGCATGCAGCTGCAGGAGAGCACCGACTCTGGGCAGGGACTGGGACACCCCCTCCTGCAAACCCCACACTATCATGTGCCAAGGCCGCGGGGCCCACGAATGCACAAGGCCCTGGTCCTGCCCCCCTCCCATCATCCGGGGCCGCTCACCTGACTCGGCACCCCGGGACCGCTCCGCAGGCCCTGCTCTCAGCTCGTCCTGCTCTTTCTCCTTCTTGCCGTCTTCCGGCTTCTTCTCATCTTTCCTCTCGATCTTCTCTTCCTTCTTGGTGGCGGTCCTACTGGCCAACATGGGGCAATGTGGGCCTTGAGAGCTGGCACAGGTGGCTCGCCCCACGGGCCACCTGAACTCACTGCCACAGCCACGCTGAGCAGAATCACCCAAGGGATGGCCACGGGGTGGTGGGCGCCACTGATGATGCCGCCCCTCTGGAGGTGCACCTGCTGTACCCAGGCACGTTATCTGCGCCTTCACACAGGAGGCGGCAGGCGCCCCCCGATGTCAGATGTGCCGGCCTGAGGGGAAGAGAGCACTGCCTCTCACAGATTCACTCCCAGCCTGTCTCAGCGAGCTGTACGGGGAGGAGGCGGCAGGGCAGGGGTGCCACCTGACACAATGGAGCGGGAGGGGCGCTGCTGCTATCACCCCATCACTGGCAGTCTCACTGAAACAGATCAACCACATGAGCCCTGGGATTCGGTCTCTAAGGTCACTGGCCCCGACCTCTCCTCCTGCGGCAGCCCACCCCCACTTCCCAAGGGCTCCCATGCACAGCCTGGTCCCGTACTCAGGACATCCCGCAGACCTGACTCCTTCCCACGGCGTTCCCAAGGACTGGTGACGTGACGGAGCACCCACAGCTGCACGGAGATGAGGCTGGCTGCAGCCCACAGCGGGGTCCCAGCGCCCCCATGTCCAACCTAGCTCCCTGCAAACTGCCCAGGAGGCAGCCATGGCGGCTGAAGTACCTGGGGTCCCGCCATCCATGGCGGGGGGCTGGGAAGGGACATCTCTCGGCCTTTCTGTGTCTGTTATTCTGGCTTCAAACTAAGCACGGATATGGAGAACACACTGTAACACTCGCCTTTCTGGGAGGAAGCTGACAGTGGTGTTGAGTATGTTTAACATGACGAACACAAGCCTGATGAGGGTGTTGATTGGGTAAGAAATGAAACACAGCCTCACGGGGGGGCGGCCCCTGGCCCACCCCAGCCTGAGGGCTGCTGGGCAAGTGCCTGAAGGCAGCTGTTCTTTGGTTTTAAACTTATCCCTGTACTTGAAAGGCCAAGGAAGGGTAGAGCGAGGAAGTGCTGGGGCTTAAGCATCGCACCGACTCAGCCAGCCCGGATTCTAACTGGCTGTGTGACCTGGAGCTGGGCCCCTGAACCCCCTCCTGCACCCAAAGCACGAGCCTCCCAGGCCCACGTCCCGACCCGGGAACAATGCCCACAGGTGGACTGCTCAGAGGCTTGGTCCCTGGGCTAGGACCTGACCCAGGCACACAGGGTTCAGAACCCAGGGAGGGGCAGTTCACACTCAGCTTGGGGTGCCGGGATCCCCACCTGGGAGGTCAGGGATGGACTCCCAGCTGCATCTGTGACCCCTGCACCCTGCAGGCAGCAGCAGGGTAAGGGTGAGGACCCCTGCACCCACGTGGGATAGCCGAGTGAGCTCCCAGCTCCTGGCTTCGACCTATCTCAGTCCTGGCTGGGGAGTGCACCAACGACTGAGAAATCTACTTCTCCTCCCTCCTTCAGTTGGCCTTGCAAATAAATCAAAAGCTAACGGCAGGGTCCCATGCAGTAGCCTAGCAGCCGCAGCCCTCACCTTGCATGTGCCAGGATCCCATGTAGGCACTGTTTTGTATCCTGGTGGCCCTACTTCCCATCCAGCTCCCTGCCTGTGGCCTGGAAAAGCAGTGGAGGATGATCCAAAGCCTTGGGACCCTGCACCCGCGTGGGAGACCAGGAAGAAGCTCCTGGCTCCTGGCTTTGGGCTGGCTCAGCTCTGGCTGTTGCAGCCACTTGCAGAGTGAACCAACGGATGGAAGATATTTCTGTTGCTCCTCCTCTCTCTATATCTGACTTTCCAATAAAAATAACCCATAAATCTTGAAGGAAAAAAAAAAGAAAAACTAACAGCAAAATGGAAACACCACGACTGCTTGGTCCTCAGTTGGGGGCTCGGTCTCTGGCAGTGCCAAGCGCACACAGAGGAAGACACGGGTGATGGTGACCACGGGGACTTCGCGCACTCCCTGGGCCGGCCACGCCTCACACCATGGCTCGTCTGTCCCCGCAAGGGCTGGACCTGTGACTACGGTGCCAGCACAAGGAAGCCACGCCTGCTTCTCTACCCACAGCTTTAGAGAGAGGCCTGTGGTGAGGGTGTGGGAGGGAGGGAAGCCTGCCCCGCTGCAGGGCGTTGGAACACCTCCGATTCTGAGGTCAGCTCATGCTGCATCCTGAAGCCGGCCGCCAGGCCACCCCAGCCTCACGGGGGGCGGCCCCTGGCCCGCCCCAGCCTCACGGGGGGCAGCCCCCCGCCCACCCCTTAGGCACCCAAAGGAGAAAGCTCTTAGAAAGCACGTTACTTTTCTACTTTGATCTCCACAGAATGGTGTCTGTCGGCGCTGGACACCTTCTCCTTCTTCACCTCGCAGTCCTTTCTGTCGGACAGCTTTTTCCCAGCAGGTTCGTTTTTGGCCTGAGAATACAACGTGGAAGTGAGCGAGGTGCGGAGCAGGCCGGCCGCTGAGCCCGCGGGGGCGAGGGGCGGTGAGTGGACGCGGAGGGCGCGGCCTCACCTTTTCCACGGAGATCATCCTGCCGTGCAGCTCGGTTCTGTGCAGGTGGCTGATGCACTTGGTGGCCTCGTCAGACGTGGACATCGTGACGAAGCCGTAGCAGCGGGCCCCGGGACTGCGTGCGTTCGTGACCACTTTGGCTCCGACCACCTTCAATAGAAAGGGCCCACTCAGAGCCACTCAGCGCTTCTCCCCGGGTTGTCTGCGCCAGGGAGGCAGGCAGCAGACTGGCTCTGTCCGTCCAAGTCCTGATGCTGGAAATGCTGCCCTCACCGCGCAGACCCTGGCGAGCACATGGAAGCCTCCAGATGCCCCTGACCCACACTGACCCAGAAACCGCCTGCTGCTGCCTGAAACCAAGATATGGGAGGAATGGCTGGCAGCAGTGTGCACACACTGGGCGCGCCCCGGAGAGCCCCCAGTCTAAAGAGGGGAGACCTGGGAGAGCCCATGTGCAGGAGCTGCAGGAGTGGGCTCCCTCAGGGCGCCTCAGGCCCAGCCTGGGGTTACTAAAGGCAGCTGTGGCACATACTACTCCAGACGGCCACCGCAGCAGCCGATATCCAGAAGCAAGCTCCAGCCCGGCAGAAGGAGGAACCCCCCCAACCCCTGGTGGGATCTTCCGTCTGCTCCCTGAGCCACAGGACCTGGGCATGCTGTCACGGCCTGTACTTGCACGCGCCCAGCAGGGCCAGGCCTCAGGCCTGATGACCCAGAGCAAGCTGGAAAGACGGATACTTTGGGTCCTCGACTCTGAAGTCATCCAAAGGCCCACTCCTGGTCGTGGGAGGATTTCCACAGACAGGGTGGCCACAGCACGTTGGCGCTGAGCCTCCTCGCCCCTTAGAGGGGCCCCAGCAAAAGGCAGAGAGCTGGGGCGCCTAGGCAGAGTGGTGTGGCACAGCACCTCAGGCCATGCCAGGGAGCTGTCTGCACGGCATGTCCCGGGAGCTGGGGACGCAAGGACACCTGGCGCTGGGGGGCACGGGGTACGCTGAGCCATGAGCATACCTTGCCGTACTTGCTGAAGAGGTTCTTGAGGTCTGTGGCACGTGTGGTGGAGGACAGGCCACTGACCCACAGGTTCCTTCCTGAGCTGCTGCTGCCGCCACCACCACTGCCACCGCGGCCTGCACACAGGCGAGGCAACACGTCCGATGAGGTCCAACCCGAGGCCCCCGCCCCATCCCGCCCGGCTGTAGCCTGCACAAGGCCAGCGACTGCGGAGCGGGCACAGGACCGGCATGGTTCGAGTGTGTGTGACTGCTACCCCACTGCGTCCTCTGCTGCCCAGCCTGGCCCGACGGCAGCTGCGACTCCACTGCCCGTGCCACGGCGAGGGACGAGAGAGCTGAGAATGCCACCGTTTGGCAGCGTCCACGGCCTCTCTTCAGGACCCACTGGGTGGCCAGTCCTGGCACTCGTAACATTCCCGGAGCCCACACACCTCTAGGGTCGGTCCCTCCCATGCACACCCGGCCCAGCTCACCTTTTTCTTCCTTAATGACTGGCTTTATGTCTTTCTCTTCTTTCAAAGAACTAGAGACAAAAAGGAGTATCACTCAAGCGGAAACGCAGACGCGAGCGAGCTAAATTAAAAAGAATGGTATGTGCTAGAACTGCATACCTACCAGCAAATTAGTCTGAGATACAATGTTAGCAGACACCTCTGCAGGTCTAGCAAAATCTGACCCCACTGATAACATGTCAGATTGGATTTGGCGGAAGATAAAACAATTAATGCCCTTAAGGACACAACCGGGTAGGTTGAGGAAAAGCGGAAGTCTCTAATCACCCGTTTTACAAATGCACCGAGAGAAATCAAACATTCTTTAGAGGTGGACTAGGGCCTCGGCAGCCTGGCAGACCGGCCAATCGCAGACAAAACAGCTTAGGCGTGGCATTAATGACCCATGAAAAGGAGATAGCGTCTTGGTCTAAAACTGAGAAACAACAAACCTCATGTTCTGATCAGCGCCCTCACTGGTTGAGGACTCGTTAGGAGCCGGAGGGACTTCATTACAAGCTTCAAAAGCAAACTTCTTCACGTCTTCTTTGCTATCTCTGGGCTCTGGGCTTGGGGCTTCCGTGGGCGCCTCCGCGACCTCCTGGCTAGAGGGCTCCGCGGGCTCGGCGGCCGCCGCGCTACTCTGCCCAACTGGCTTCGCTAGCCCTACAGGCTCACAGTCCGTCCTGGCGCCTCCTCCGCCTGTCTGCTCCACGGGCTCCCTCCCCGCGGCTAACCGGGGCTCTGCCTCGCTCCACTGAGCTCGTGTTGACTCGCTGGCCAAATCTAAATCTCCCTCTTCCTCCTCCTCCTCCTCCAATGCCTCCTCCTCCTCCTCCGGATGAGCATGAGCATGAGCGCTGTCAAAAAGGTCCTCTTCCTCCGCAAGCTTCCTGTCTGGCCCCACGCTACTTGTTTCCTGTGCAAATGGCTGCTCCAGCTCGGAACCTTCTTCTTTTACTGGCTCAGATTTACAAGTTTCCCCCAAAATGTCGAGTATTTTCTCATTTTCTACGGATTTAACAGGAATAGAATGGCACAAGGTTTAATTACCAGGGAAATAAAGCAATCACAAATGCGGCACGGGCACGGTGGCCACGCTCACACGCAGAGAACCGCTAGCTACACAGAGATTGGAAAACCCGCGGGACACACGGTTACGCTGCTGCGCTCCTAGCTGGCCGCTACGCTACGCGGACGACAAAAGGCCCCCACAGACTTAACACCTGCACCCGCTGCGTAGCTTCTCGGCTCTTCTTCAAGGCTCTCTTCTGATTGCTCTTCACAGCGCAGGTGCTCCACCGAGCACAGTCATCCCTGATGGCTCCCAGCGTCTTCAGGTCCCGTGGGACGCGACAGTCCTCGTGCACACCCCGCCGGCTCTTTGGGTGCGCGTGGCCAGAGGAAGGCAGCCCGCAAGGCGGGGGTGGCGGTGGTGTGGGCTCGGAGATTCTCTCGAAGCAGGCGGTTCCTCTTCTGGAAGCTGTGGCCGAGTTCTCAGGCTGACTGTGCCCTGACCACAGCTTTCTCTGCCTCAGCTGTACCCGCTAGAAGTGCTGCCGCATATCACAAGATCTGTTTCATGTGGGCAAACACGGGGACGACAGGGGGCAGGCAGCCCCTCGGAAGGACACCCTCTGCGGGGTCCTGGGGTTGGAGGGGGTGGTCATACATGGTGGTGCCCCCCCACAGATGTGCCCTCGGGCAGCCGCTAGCGGCGCCCACAGATCTGGTGATACGAGTGGGTTTCCAATCTCTGGTCCTTGATGAGTTGGAGGGTGCACCATTAGGTACCCAACATGACCTTGACACGGCTTAAGATAGACACAGCTAAGAACCCAGAGCAGCATGTACGCTGTCAGACCACGAGCAAGTGTGCGTCTCCTATCAGTACCTGGCTCCAACAGGGCGTGCTCCATGTCCTAGAGAGAGAGAGAGAGAGAGAGAGAGAGAAGCTGGGGGGGGGGGGGCGGCCCTGTGTCAGCACAATCTTCCAGGAGTCCTCCCCCCAGGGCTATGTCCATGGCGATCTGCTGCCAACAGTCTGCCGAGAACATTCTGAGGTGCCAGCTTCCCTGATGGCACACTCCACCCATCCTCAAAGTGTACCTCTGTTCTGTGTGACCACCGCACCCCGAGCCACCCTTGAGTGGCCAAGGTTCCTGGGGTCAACACAGAGGTCACAGACGTGGTCCCGAACCTGTCACCTTTGAGGAAGGCATGTCCCCACTCGGCCGGGACAGTTGTCCCCATCTCGCTCTTGGGAACAGGAAAATCCTCCTTGCCAGGGCGCAAGCACTCTGCGGACATGGGCCCCGTGGCAGCCCCAGCTCTGGGCTCTGCCTGACCTGGGCTGCCCCTCGCTTCCTCCTCCTTACCCCCATAAGGCAGTGTCACACCCTGTAGCGTGGCCTTCTGCAGGAGGCCTCGCGGGCTGCACTGCTACCCCCCCACCCTTCTTCCAGCTACGCATGCTGATACCACCTGTTGCTACAAGAGGCCTTCAGAAGCTCTTGAGGGAGCCAGCAACATGCGGTATGAGGTTAAGCGAAGCCCGCAACGCCGGCATCCCACGCGGCCACCATTCGAGTCCCAGGAGCTCTGCCTCTAAGCCCAGCTTCCTGCTAACCCGCCTGGGAAGGCGGTGCCAAATGGCCCAAGTGTTCAGACAGCTGCCAGCATCGTGGAGACCTGAACGGAGTTCCAGGCTCCTGACTTCGGCCAGGCCCATTTCTAGTCCTTATGGCCATTTTTTTTTTTGGAGGGGGGCAGGGATAGATTTCTCTAAAATAAATAAATCTTAAAAAACAAACTCATACAAAATGCAAAGTAGGGACAAGCTTTCCATGGATTCCAACATTTTTTTTTCCAATTGTTAAGTTTTGGGGGACCTTCACTGGCCCACAGCAGGTGAAGTCACCCCAGTTCAGGGCCTGCACTGGGCAGCTGGCCGTTTGGCAGCGAACCAGCAGATGGAAGATCTCCCTCCATCTTTCCTTCTCTGGCACTGCCTTTGAAATAATTGAAGACGTTGGCTTTCAGAAAGCATTGAGTCCTAGGTCTGTGAAAGGCAGACAGTCAGAGACACGGGAAGTGGGGGGAGGATGAGGAGAGGTCACCCATGCCCCGCTTCAGTCTCCCCCATGACCCTCAAGGGCTGAGGCCGGGCCAGGTAGACACCAGGAGCTCCAGCAGGGTGGCTCACTTGGGCGTCAGGAACTCGAGCGCTTGGGCCAGCCCCAGCTGTTTCCCAGGCACATCAGCTGGGAAAGAGATTTGAAATGGCACAGCTGGGACTCGAACTGGTACCTCATGCGGGCTGCCTGCAATGCAGACGACAGCTTAACCCACCACGCCACAATGCCAGCCTCCAAACTGCACTCACACTGCCTCGTGTGACCCGTCACCTCCACACCCTGTCGCCAGGCTGATCTGTGTCTTGGTGCCCCTTCGGCATGTTTACTCACACACTCACACACTCTCTCTCTCAGACACAACTTCCACTTGGCAAGCACGCACATGTGCCATGCAGAACCAACCGCTCAACAGCTGAGGGCTCCTTACCAGACTCACGCGGAGGTGCAAGGCCGACGCATCCAACGTGTCCTCGAAGGCTTCCTCATCCACCTAAAACACATCATGTCACATGACTGGGGACCCCGCCCTCCCTGGCTGCCCTGGGCAATGGGGCCACCAGCACCCAATGACAGGCTCCCCTGACATCTGAGAAATGGGCATCCTCACGCCCACTGCGTTTAAAAGCTGCTGCCTCTCGAGGGCTCTCGTCCTATGCAAGCAGCCCGCTTTCTCAGCCCTTCTCTTTGAGCCCACCATGTTCACGCCCCGTCAGCCCAGGACCTGCCCGCGAAGCGCTGTTACTCGTACACAGCGGTGTGGTCACATGGCGGAAACAGGGCAAGCCGAGCTGCTCGCCACACCCGTATGCCAACCTGCGACAAACCCCAAATATACGAGTTTTGAGGCCAGAGCTGGCAACTCAATGCAGGCCACTGGCGGGTGGCTGGCACCCAAATACTTGAGCAGTTAGAGAGAGAGAGAGCGCGTCCATCCACTTGTTCACACCCCAAATGACTTTGAATTCCATGGCCATGGCCAGGTGGAAGCCAGGACGCAGAAGTCCCAGGGGGACAGGGCCCAGGCACTTGAGCCACCCTCAGCTGCGTTCCTAGGACATCAGCAGGAAGCTGGGTTGGAAGTAGAGCAGCTGGGACTCACGTGGCACCGAGTACAGCACACCAGGGTCGCAGGTGGTGGCTTAACCCAGAATGCCCTAACACCGGCCCCAAAAATGAGGCTTTGAAAAAGAAAAAAGTTGTTAGCTGCGCCTGTTGTGCAGTTCATAAGCGTTCCTCACTCCAGGCCTGCGGACACCTGCCAGCTAACACCGGGTTTTGGCGTTCCATTAGGCAAGACGTCCCCGACTTTGGGTTTGGAGGCCATTACGTATTTGTGGCGAATCCAGCTGTGCTCCACTAGACCCCAAAGCCCCTGGTGCTGCGGGCAGGGAGGGCAGGGCGGGAGGGTGCCGCTGTGGGGCCTCCAGCTACCTACAGCGTGCTGCGCGAGCTGGGCTGCAAGGGGTCTCAGCTGTGTGGCCCCAAAGTCTTTACTGTCACAGAAGGGGGTGAGGAGGCTGCCGCCAGCGGCCTCCCCCCAGTCCGCAGTGCTGCCACTCCCCGCCTCGGCCTCATCCAACACGCTAATGTCCACCATCTCCATGTTCTGCCAGGCCTCTAGGCCCGCGTCCGTGTCCTCCTGCAGGTGGGAAGCAGGCAAGCCGTGAGCGCGGGGCGCGTGGGCGGGCACAGGGGTGCAGCCGTCCTCCGCCCACCACCGAGGGCGCCATACCTGCCCATCTCGGGAGTCTTCCTCCAGGCCATTGTCTTCAGGGCCTCCCTCCTCGGTCTTCTGCCCTAATGACAGGTAACACTCACCGTTAGTGGCCCTGGTGAGGCAGGCTGCAGGGCATGCTGCAGCCCTGCATAAGCTGGCCGGCGGTGGCAACGGTGGCAGTGGCACGGTGCCAGCAGGGTCGACCTCTTGGCCGTGGGAGGTTCTCCATGGGGAACGAGCATTTGGGCTGTCCGGCGTGTGCATCTGGTGGATTCCGTACCCTCACCAACACTGGGAAGCCCCAGGAGCCCTCACCAGGGACCCAAATGGAACTGAGTGCCGACTCGAACAAGGGCGGGCATTCTTCATAGGAGCCTAGCGCAGTGCCCGGGGCAGGGGTGGGGGCAGTCCCTGAGCCATGGGGCTGGCATGGCCTCTGGTGCCCTACAGCTCAGGAAATGTTCTTTCCTAGGCCCCAGGCTTGAAGCCTGCCAGCTGGAAAGCGGTTACACGGGGTTTCGTGAACACCAAGGAAGGAGTCTGCTCTGCCCCGTGCCCACCCCTACCAGAAGCCTCAGCCACAGCCAGGCTGGCCCTGCAGGTACGGCTGCCACTCGTCTCGGCCATGCGCGCCGAGTTCGGCCGTTCCTTCCACAGCAGGTGCCTGGGAACAAGGCTGGCAAATGGATGCAATGCTTGAGCTCAGCTCTGGCCCCTGGTTTCAGCCTGGGCAAGCCCAGGCTCCGGGAGCAGATAGAAGATCTCTCTTCTCATCAGTTAACTCCCAGACCCACGTGAACACATGCACCCATGCACACAGAGACACCCTCAATCCAGGAATCCCACCCGGGATGGGCCCTAGCTGTGGCCCCGGCGCCTGCCCCGTCGCACGCAGCGTGCCAGCGGGTCCCTGCCACGTGGCATTTTCCATCTGGAGAAAAAAAAATCACTGCTGTCTCCCGTGTTCGAAGCAACTTCGTGTTCCCACATGCACTCTGTCATTTTCGTATGCTGCAAGGGTTTTGATCACTGTGTGTGAAAGAGTCAGACTTAACCTAGCAGGCCCCGTCTGAGCAGTGGGCCCACACCAGAAGGCTAGTGCCACGCCTCGGGCGCCAGGCACACACTGCCCCTCACTGCCAAGGCTACTGGCAGGGCTTAGCTCCTGCAGCCACGTGTGAGAGGCGGATTCCAATCTCCCACATGCCACCGCCTCATGGCGCTGTGCCCATGAGTACCCCTGGCCGTGCCCATGTCCAGGCCTACAGCAGATGCCAACAGGTGCCAGGCTGCAGACTAAAGCACAACCTGGACTGGTCTCACCCCAGAGCGGGGCCTTGGCGGACCGGAGACAGGCTGCAATGCCCCCTCTCGCAGAAACGCATCCAGGCTGCAAGCGGGCAGGCCTTACAACCTCCAAGCACGCTGCCCAAGGCCCCGAGAGCTAGGGTAGCTCACAGGAGCGACTTCTTTAGCTACCACGGGAGGCGGGCACTGGCCAGGTCCCGGGATGGGCTGCACAGCCTTTGCAAACCTCTGACACCTGCCAGCTGTCACCCAGAGAACACGCCCTGTGGCAGGCAGCCACAGGTCAACATCTTCTCCAGCAAACTCCAGGCTCCAGCCTGGAGCCCGAGCGGCGGCCAGCAGCCCCACGACAGCGCTCTGTGTCCAGGAAGTGACTGAGCCACATGGCTCCAACACAAGCCTAATGCCCATGCACTCCTGACTCAACCCAAGCTGACTGCGTAAATTCCTCACCTACCCAAAAGGCAGAGAGCAAGCGATCTTATGTTTGCTGGGTCACACCCCAGTCCCTCAAGAGCTGTGGCAGGGGCAGGCTGAAGCCAGGAGCCACAGCTCCACCCACCGCAGCTCTCCCTTGCAGGGCACGCAGTTCTGAATAAGCAGTTCTGAATACGTGAGCTGCTAGGAAACAGTAGGAGGCCACCGGGTAAGTGCAGAGCAGGCGCGGTGGGTACCGGCACACTGAGGGTGGGGGTCCCCCAGCCGCTGCGACACCAGGGTGCAGAGCCTCGGCTCAGCTGCTCTAACTTCAGGGAGCGCCTTTCCGTGCGCACTCCTGCACCTTCACACACGCACGAGGCTCCCCAGCTGACCGCTCAGTTTCTTTCCCAATAAGTCACACGCTGCCTTCCAGCTCTCCACGACCAAACGCCCACTCGTGCAGCAGAGGGCAATTCCTGCTGGGCCCAGTGGGCAGCCAGAAGTCACACTGACAGAAAAAAACAAAAACAAAACCCACACAGTCAGATGTCAAGTGGGCTCTATCAGGTTTGCTAAGTGTCACCAAGAATGGTCCTTCAACCGGAAATCCATTATACAGACGCTCAGAACTGGGGGGACATGCTGCTGGCACCTGCTGCCTGACTCGGGCACACGGCCTTGCATTAAGAGGAGCCTGCCACAAGGGCACCCCACGTACGCTGTACCATCCTCGATCGCTCGCTGGAAGACCCATGTAGGTCTGCAATGATCACTACCCAAAGTGACCTCTGCAGTAAGGATAAACACAGCAGCACACGTGGGGACAGAGCTGGCACCCGAGGCGTGCAGCACAGGACGCCTGGTATGTAAACCATCTGCAACAGGCAGCTCCGTGGGGACGGAGGGATAGGATGGCGACCACCAGCAGGGATGAGATTCCCGGGAGGAAGGAAAGAAGGCCACAGGAATGTTCTAGAATGAGATGGTGAATAGGAGGGCCAGGCTTGCCAACCACAGCGTAAGACAAAACCAAACAAAACGAGAAAGGCTGGGGTCGTGGGGAAGTGTCTCGGGCTGCCTCCTGCGACGCCCAACCTGGAGTCCCAGCTGCTCCACTTGGACCTGGCTCCCTGCAAGGCGCGCCTGAGGAAAGCAGCCAATCCCACCACCCACTCACGTGGGAGACCTAGGCGGAATTCTGGGCTCCCGGCTTCAGCCTCGCCCAGCCCTGGCTCTGGCAGCCACTGGGGAATGGACAAAGTGGAGGGGTAGATGGAAGATCTCTGGGTGTCAACTTCAAGTAAACCAGAAGCCACACACACACACTCACGAAGCAGCAAGGACAGAGCCCCCGGCTGGCAAGCCCACAGAAGCTGGGTCCTACCTGGTCTCAGCTTGGTGACCTGATTTGAGGGGGGAAGCCAAGCAGGGGACTCGGGGCCGCTATAAGCCTGCATGTCACTCTGGTCCTTTTCTTTCTGGCCCTGGCGACCAAGGGCGTCCCTGCCCCAGCGCACTGTGCCTGCTTGGCGCCTGCTTGGCCCCTGACTGAGCCCCCCAGCCCCCCAATGGCATGGCCACCAGATGAATGGCAAGCCTCAGGCCAGGAAGAAGGGGATGCTGGCGGCCTGAGCCTCAGGCAAGCAGACAGGCAGGCAGATGGGCGTGGGTCCGAGTACCTTTAAGGCAGCATCTCTTGGGGGTCTTCCTGCTGGCGCCCTCCAGCTCCAGGCCCATGTCGTCTGGATCTTGCCCCTCCTCCTTCACCGCCTGGGGACGTGAAGTTGGAAGAAGGACAGTCAGGACCAAGGCAGGTAAAAGCCGTGCGTGGGGGGCGGCCACACCAAAGACATACACGGGGGAGCGTGTGTGGCCACAGGCACGTGTGGCCACAGTCTTGCCCACAGAAGGGAGAGGGTGGGAGTGAGGGCGCCGGAGGGTCCACAATCACCACACCACGCCCAGGCTGCCAGAGAGAGAGAGAGAGAGAGAGAAACAGAGGCTGTGCCAGACGGGTCTGGCTCCCGGCCACCCAGCAAAGGGTGGGTGGCGGGGTGGGGATGGCGCTCCTTTCTGGCAACAGGTCATCCAGCACCCTACCACGCTGCCTGCGGTCAAGGCAACAAGAGCTGGACGCTGGACACAGACACGATGCACCTGCTCTTCACACACACACACACACAGAGTGGATGTTGGAGGACATGGCGGGTGGGGACAGGTATTCAACACACCAAGCCCACGCCATGACAAGGAGCTTTCAAATGGCCTTTGACCGGGGCAGTCCCTGGCGGAGAGCATCCCCCAAGTTCAAAGGTCCAAGTCCAAGGGACGGGTGTGTGTGTGTGTGTGTGTGTGTGTGTGTGCAGGGACCCCTGCCCCCAACCCCTCCTCTCTTTCCGGAGACCCATGCTTGAAGGATGCGGACACAGGAAAGCACTTGCCCAAGGTCACCGGGGCCACTCAGGAAACGGGACTGCCTTTCGGGGGGAACATCTTTATTTTTTTTTTGCTGGGGGGAGGGGAGGGTGCAGCGGCCTTCTAGAAAAAGAAGGGTTAGCAAGGGTCGGGGGTGGGGTGGGGACAAGCAAGGCGTAGACCACCAGGCAGGAGGGGGAGCAGTGCCGGGGCCAAGGTCACACACACGCAGAGATCGGAGCAATCCCCCTTTTTAGAAAATCGTCGTGCTGTTGAGGCCGGGACTGCTCCGTCCACGGTGTCACCCCAAAAGTGACAGAACCCCGCTGTGGGGGTGGGGGTGGGGGGCGTGCCCCTCGGGGCGCCCCGCAGCCTCACCTTCTTGAGGCGCTCCATGAGGGCGCTCTTGTTGCCGCCCGTGTCCAGGTTCCGCTTCCTCAGCTCCGCTCGCAGCTCGATCACCCGCAGTTCGCTCAGCCGCCGCGTCGTCGTCCCGCTCTCCGACACGGCGGCGGCGGCGGCCGTGCCACACCCGGGATCGCCCGGCTCCGTCAGCGTCTCCGCCATCCTCCGCCTGAGCCAGCAGCTTAGCTGCGCTCAGCCGCTCATCGTCGTCCCCGCGCCGTGCCAATGGCCGCGTCCGCGTCCGCAACGACGGCGACGGCGGCTCGGGGTACAAAATGGCGTCGCTTGAGAGAAAAAAAAAAAAAAAAAAAAAAAAAAAAGCCTCCTCTTCTTCCCGCCCCTCTTAGCGACCGCGCATGCGCGCAGACCCCATAGCAACCAGCTCGCCCAACCACATACTTGCCCCTCTCCGCCTCAAAGCGCAGGCGCAGAGGCTGCAGCACGCACGCGCACCGCCCCTTAGCAACCAGCTCGCCCAATCATACAGTTGCCACCCTCCCCAGCTCACGGCGCAAGCGCGGAAGCGGCAGTACGCATGCGCGCCGGCCTCGCTCTGGGGATGTCTCTTCGAAGCCGCGCGCGTCTGAGTGTCCGCTCCGCCTCTCCTGGAGGCTCTCCACTACGCATGTGCAGAGGCGACCGGGCGCGTCGGGCGCGCGCCGCCGGCGCCTGCGCACAAGGCCGGCGCGTCGGGCGGCTGGAGCGGTTCCCTCTCAGGCGGCGCCATTTTGTGTCTAGAAGCCGAGCTCAGAAAAAAAAAAAAATAAACAAGCCCCGGGCCGGTTCTGTGGGGGAAGTGGACAGCCGAGCCAGGGTTCCTGGAATGGCGGAGACTCTGTCGGGCCTGGGAGATTCGAGTGCGGCGGGGACGGCGGCTCTGAGTTCCGCGTCGTCGGAAACCGAGACGCGTCGCCTGAGCGACTTGCGGGTGATCGACCTGCGGGCGGAGCTGAGGAAACGGAACCTGGATTCGAGCGGCAACAAGAGCGTTCTCATGGACCGGCTGAAGAAGGTGAGGCGGCGGCTGCGGGGGGCGGACCGGAGGGCGCTGTCGGGGACCCCCCCCACCACCAACATCCCCCAAAGCCGCGGCCTGCTCTGGCGTCTCTTGTTTGGAGAGGCGGAGACGGGGGGAGAGGGAAGGAAGGAAAAGGAACAAGGAAGAAATCATGTGGGAGCGCGGGGTCCCCAGGGACAGAGGGTCTCAAGCCGCTTCTGTGAGCTCGCTTGGCCAGGGCACCCCGAAATCGCACTTCCGGGGCCAAGTTAAGAAAGGGACTCGGCCAAGGTCAGCGTGCCAGAAAGCTGGGTGGTGCTGGGGGAGTTGGGGTTGGAATCCGGGTTAATGGTGCTGGGTGACGGGGTGAGGTGAGGTGAGGTGGGGGACCCCCCCCCCAAAAAAAAAGGCCGACGAAAGGGGTTTGACAGCTCTGCCTTGGAGGTGGTGAGGGTTGGGGGGCCGCGGTCACAGGGTGGGCTTCCTTGGGTGGTCGGGTTTTCTGTTGTTCTTTTCCTGCAAAAGAAAAAGAAAGGAGGAGGACAGAAAGAGAAAGTGCTTTGTTGGGGGGCGCCAGCCAGGCCCTGGGGCTCTAACCCACCTCCCCCGCCGAGCTGCACCTGCTGGGCAGTGGTTAGAGCCCCTGGGCGAGCTTGGCCAGCTGCTGCGCCCTGGCCTCCCGGGTCACCCCCCCCCCACTCGCAGCAGGGGTTTTGTTGTCACCTGCAGGGGAGGGGGTGCTGTGTGGGTGTTTTGGGGTGTCTTGGGGCCTCCTGGAAGCTCCAGCTTGGGTTCCCGGTGACGTGGTAGAGGGGGCAGGCTGGCCAAGGGATGGGGGGATTGGGGTCCCCGGGAGATGACCGAGTGAGAGCAGGACCCCGTGGCCTTCCTCCTGTCTTCTTGGGGAGGGAGATGCCCACCCGATTGCAGTCAGGGTCCTTTCTCCTGGTTTTGTCTAGAGCAGAAGGTGGGGGAGGCATCCGGAGCCTGTCAGGTGGCTCGCCTGAGGACGCTGCCGGCCTGCGCAGTCAGGCGCTCCAGGAGTTTCAGAGGGCCCGGGCCCTGTTCCGGGGGGGGGGTGTTTTCATTCTGACTTGTTTGAGAGGCAGTGGGACAGAGCTGTCGTATTTGCCTGTTCACTCCCAGGTACCTGCGCAGCCAGGTGCAAGCTGGGAGCCAGCCCCAGGCACGTGGGCCCTCAGCCCTGCTAGGCGGAGGTGCATCAGCAGACAGTGGGCATGGAGAAGCAGAGCTGGCACGTGCATCCAGGTGCTCACGCGTAGGATGCGGGTTCCCCATGCAGCTGCCTGTCTGCTGCAGGAAACACAGCATGTGCCCACGGGCTACTGCAGTGAGGAGAGGAAGGGATGCCAGGCACTGTGTTCACGGCGGTGGCATGGCAGCATCACCGTTTGGGACTGGTTTGCCACTGTTTGCCGGGTGCCAGGCACTGACTGAGTGTGGGCAGTGTCTGCAGGATGAACGGTGCCGGCTTGCAGTAGAAGCCGGGCCACCTAGCACCCCAGAGCCGTGGCTTTGGAGCCAGCCTTGTGTGTGATCGTGGGGACTTAGAGTGAGGCAGGTAGCTGCTGGTCCCTGGCCCGCCACGCACTGGGGGCTCCTCCGTGGCGGCCTCAATGGAGTTGCCACGGGGTTGGCATCGCTGTCTGGAGTTCATTTTCAAGGATTCAGTGGCCAAAAGGCAGAGGTAATGTCCATTTGCTCGTTCACTCCCCAAATGGCCTTAGGAACCAGTAGCTTCCCTGGGGCTCTCCCACGTGGGGGCGCTGGCCCAGGGAGCTGGATGGGAAGTGGGGCAGCCAGGCCTGGAAATGGCCCCCACCTGGTATGCTGGTATCGTTGACAGTGGTTTTACCCACTGTGCTGCAGCGCTGGCCCAGTTTTTGAAGTCTTTGCCATGGGGAATGGTGTGTTCAGTGCTTACTTTGCCTAAGCAATAGTCTGAGTACCAGCTTTGCCAGGTGACTAGCCCCGTGTCCTAGAGGCCAAGGGAAGCTCCGTGGTGGCTGAGCCTGCCTGAGCCTGGCCCGGTAACTGCTGGAGCCATCGGAGCCCTGTGCGGCCAGGTGGAGGTGCTGGCCCGGCTCTGGGGGTACCTTTGGGGGTAACTTGTTTGCTTTGCCTTTAGGCCATCGAGGATGAAGGTGGGAATCCGGACGAGATTGAAATCCCCTCGGAAGGAAATAAGAAGGCTTCCAAGAGGTCTAGCAAAGGTACCACGGGGGCGGGGGGGGGGCCTGAGCGGCGCTTCCCCTCCGTGGGCTCGGCCAGGGGGCGTGGGATGCCACCCGGGGCAGGGGCTCGCGGCGACTTGCCCTTCGTCGCACCGTTCGCCCCTTTGGGTAGAGCGCATTCGGGAGCGAGGCCTCGGTGGCTTCACCGTGCGGCAGGTGGCTTCCCCCGAGGGCTGCCTGGCTGAAGCGGTTCCACGGCACGCTCAGGACTTTGACCTCAGCCATGCTGCTGCCTGGGGCTCACACTCTGGCCCCCTGGCCTTCGCTTGAGCCCTCTGGCTGCCCCGTCTGCGCAGGCACGGCCTGCTAAAGGACAGCTGCTGTCCCTGGCACAGGTGCTCAGCCCCCTGCACCCTGGGCTCCGTGCTGGCAGGACTGCGCCCTGCGCCCCGGCCCCAACTTTGTCCTCAGTGGCTTCCCGCGGTGACATTCTACTGCTCACGGCAGGAAGAAGCGACGGCAGCCACAGACTGGCTGTGTTGTCATCCGGGCAAGTGAAGGTCCTGTTAACTCGGCACCCCAGCCAGGTGTGGGGCCTGGGGCCTGGTCGGGGTTCAGGAACAGACCTGTCAGCCACAGCATCTGGGGTCCCCATGGGCCCTCCTCCTGCAGAGGAGTCACGTGCTGGGCTCACGGTGTGTTGTCTTCCATCTCAGCTTTGGGCCAGGGGCGGTGGTGTCCTGGAGAATACGCCGAGGGAGGCAGTCACCCGCGGGGCTCAGCCTGCAGCGCCTGCCGTGGCTCAGCGAGCAGGACCTGGCCCTGAAGGCTTTTGGGGGTGCGCGTCAGGCCAGCAGTGGAGGCAGCTGTTACTAAGAACGGGGCAGCTGTTGGAGGCCGCTTGCCCGTCTGTTGCACGGCCTGTCCCGCACACGCTCACTGCTGTTGTGGAGCAGCTCGCTGGGCACCTGCCAGCTGCCTGGGGAGGTGCGGGCCCGTGTTCACCGCGGCCAGGGCTGTCTGCGGAGGAAGGGCTGCTAGGCTGCTGGCGACTGGCACTGACGTCAGGCAGGGCTCCGACGTTTACTTTTGAATTTTAATTGGTTTTTACCAAATTCGGTATTCATGGAGACATTTCTAAGAATATGGTGCCCTCTTCCAGCCTCCTTCCTGCCTGCCAACATCCTGCTTTAAAATAGCTGCTGTCGGGTTGTCCCCGCTTGTTTGTGTGTGCAAAACGTTGGACGGTAGATACTGCCTGTGTGGGTGCTATGTAGGTGCTGTGTGGGTGCTGTGAGCTGGGTGGGTGCTGTGTGAGTGCTGTGAGCTGGGTGGGTGCTGGGTGGGTGCTGTGTGAGTGCTGTGAGCTGAGTGGGTGCTGGGTGGGTGCTGTGAGCTGGGTGGGTGCTGGGTGGGTGCTGTGAGCTGGGTGGGTGCTGTGTGAGTGCTGTGAGCTGGGTGGGTGCTGGGTGGGTGCTGTGAGCCATGTCACCTGTGTAGGGGTGCACGGTGTGTGGCAGGATTTTGTCATGTTCGTGTGCATTGCTCGCAGGCAGGCAGCCTCTTGCTGTGTTCAGCAGGGTGCCTGCCGGGCCCTGTGCCTCCGCAGTCCTGCTGTTCCCCCGCAGTCCTGCTGTTCCCCGGGCAGCTTCGGGGCATTCTGCCTGCAGGGCTGCCCTGCCGTGCTCTTCTGACATAGCTTGTGGGGAGTGGATTTTATTTTACGGGAAATGTTCCCTGTGACTTCTAGGTTTTGTGTTGTGTTTCGCAAGGCACCCCCTGACGTTAGTTATTCCAGCCGTGATGGAGTCTTCTTCGCATTCGGTGTTTAATTCTTTTAGCGCATATTTTGCATGTGATGGGAGTGTGGCAGGAAGCAAAGGTGGCACGTGTCTGTCGTCCGGAAGTCGCCGTGCGGCTGTCGGTCCCGTCGGCACCGGCAGGAGCGAGGCCAGAACGCGGGTGTCCTTACGGCTACTCGGACTTGGTCTGGAGTTTTTTCTTCCTTGCCGAGCCGTAATTGGTCTTTCTCTCGAAGCTTACAGATTAGCTTTTGCTGTTCTTCGGTTTGAATTATTCAGAGATCTACCCATTTCACTGAATCATTTTTTGCTACCTTGTCAGATTTTTTTTTTAAGGATTTATATATTTTTACTTGAAAGCTAAACTTACAGAGAAATGGAGAGCGCTGTGTACCTGCCGGCTTGCGCATGCCGCGCCGGCCGGGCTGAGCAGCTTGCCCCGGGGTCCCCGTGCCCCAGCTCGCCCACCACGGTACCCGAGTTGGCGCTGAGTGAGCGAGCTCGTGTGGCTTTGCAGTTCTAGCAGGCCTACCCCAAGGCTGTCCACGCCCTCGTGGTGGCTTCACACCAGTAATGTGTCGAGCAAGATCTTGTCGTTCCTTGTTTGCAAAGCAGGATTTATTTAGGAAAATGGGGGCAAGGGGCTCCCCGCCATAGTGGCAGGAGGAAAGACCCCAGGTAATGCTGGAGGTGGCATCCTCCTTTTTTTCTTATCTACATGTTAGAATTCTCATTCCTTTTTCTTTTTAATTGGGAAGTCAGATTCACAGAGAGGAACATCTTTCATCCGCTGGTTCACTCCCCAAGTGGCCACAGTGGCTGGAGCTGAGCCGATCTGAAGCCAGGAGCCAGGAGCCTCTTCCTGGTCTCCCACGCAGGTGCAGGGTCCCAAGGCTTTGGGCCATCCTCCACTGCTTTCCCAGGGCACAGGCAGGGAGCTGGGTGGGAAGTGGGGATGCCAGGATTAGAACTGGCGCCCATATGGGATCCCAGTGCATGCAGTGTGAGGGCTTTGGCTGCTAGGCTACAGCACCAGGCCCGAGATGGTGTCTCTTTTGCACCATCCAAGGGGAGTTACTCAAAGGACAAAATCCTTCGCAGTAGCCTCTGGTTTCGCATCAGACCTTGTTCAGCGTAGTCTGAACTAATTGTCTGCAGTAGATGGCGCCACAGTGAGGTCATCACGGAAGGTCCTGACTGTTCTGTCCTGTTGGGGGCGCTGGGCGACTGGGCAGCCAGCCGCCTGTTTGCTAATCCTGGGCTGCTCCCTGGAGGAGAGTTCCAAGAATGGCGTAAGGCCTTCCTTCCTGGATGTCCTCCGCCGGGGTCAGACTTCCACTGCCTGCGCCTCGTTCTGTTGACGGAGTCCCAAGTGCTAAAGCATTTCCCCAGGGCAGCTGTTACGTAACCACAGCTGGAGAGACCGTCTCCTGCTTCAGCTAACCTTGGACCTTGTTGAACTCAAGCTGCTGCTTCTGATGTTTAAGCTCAAAAAGAAAAAATTACAAGATCGCGTGGAGCTTTCACCTGTTGGGTCTCTCTCTGTTTTTAAAGATTTATTAGGTTTTGTTGTTGTTGTTTTTGTTGTTGTTGGAAAGTCAAATTTACAGAGAGGAGGAGAGACAGAGAGAAAGGTCTTCTGTCCACTGGTTCACTCCCCAAGCAGCCACAATGACTGCAGCTGAGCCGATATGAAACCAGGAGCCAGGAGCCTCTTCCGGGTCTCCCACGCAGGTGCAGGGTCCCAAGGCTTTGGGCTGTCCTCTGCTGCTTTCCCAGGCCACAAACAGGGAGCTGGATGGGAAAATGGGGCAACTGGGATATGAGCCTGTGCCCACATAGGCTCCCGGTGTGTGCAGCGCAAGCCCTTTTGCCACTAGACTAGCATGCCTGGCCCTGCTGGGTCTCTCACGGGAGATGCAGGCGCTGTTTCCCGACAGAGCTGCTGGCGAGGTGCAGACCCCCGCCCCTGTCTGCTATCTTGTTCTCAACTTGACCTGCATTATTTTGGGTTCTGCCGTGCTTCCCTGTGGGATCCAGTTGATGCTTCCTCCCTGTCTCAGCCAGCGGCAGGGGCTGGCCTCCCGAGCCCCCCACTAGGGGGAGCAGCACCTCGCCGTCTCAGCCAGGGGAGACCTGGAGACTGCGTAGTAGCCCGTTCACCCTCAGGTCTTCTCCCTTCCGGGATGCTTGAATGCCATGTAAGGATTTTCTTCTCTGTTTCTGCTTTAATGCGGAAGAGCGAGCTCCCTCTGCTGGTTCACTCCCCAGATGTTGGTGGGAGCCGCGGCTGGGGGCCGGAACGGGTCCAGGTCTCCAGCTGTCAGCAGGGTCCCGCGCCTAGCTGAGGTGGGTGGGCTGCGTCAGGGAGTTCCCTCTGTGGGAGCCCGGTACCCCGCCCGCGTCTGCAGGGTGCCACCAGAGCCCTGCCGGTTTTATCTTGCTGTGTTGTGTTTTGTGTGGCAGTGGTGACTTCTCGTTGCCTTCTTCCTCTGTTCCCTGCTGGGAAGACCTAAAGTGAGACAGAAACACAGGTATGGAGGAAAATGTGCTAAGCTACTTGGAAATTGTAAGGCTCCCGAGAGAAGGTAGCACCAACATGAAGAAACAGCATGACAGCAGGAGACCCTCTGGCGCGGAACAGACGGCAGTGAGCACACTTCCTGTCCCCCAGTGGGGCCGGCAGCCTGGGGCTCAGCTGGCCGCCCGGCATCGTGCAGGCACCAGTGCGAGGCCCAGCTGTCCACTTCTGACCCGCCTGCCTGCCCACACAGCCGGGAAAGCAGCAGAAGTTGGTTCAAGTGCTTGGGCCCTGGCGTTCCTTGGGGAGACCCCGAAAAGCTCCTGGCTTCCTGCTAGCCTGCTTGTCTATTCTGATCATCCGGGGCGTGACACAATGGGTGAAAGAGTCAGTCTCTCTCTCTCTCTCTCTCTCTCTCTCTCTCTCTCTCTCTCTCTCTCTCTCTCTCTCTGAAATGCTTCTCTTTCAAATCAGTAAGGTTTGGGGTTTTTGTTTGTTTTTGATCCGACGCGCTGTCTCGGGGGCTGAGTTCTCACCTCGCAAGTATCAGGATCCACATGGATGCTGGTTCCTGTCCCAGCTGCTCCACTTCCCGTCCAGCTCCCTGCCTGTGGCCTGGGAAAGCAGTGGGACCCTGCCCCCGCCTGGGAGATCCGGAAGAGGCTCCTGGCCCCAGATGAGTTCAGCTTTGGCCATTGCAGTCACTTGGGAGTGAAGCAGCAGATGGAAGCAGGTTGGCAGTTGAAGGTGGCCTGGCCAGTCCAGCCACTGCTGGCAGCACCAGCATGCTGTGACCTGTTGGCATCCTGGCCGCACCGCCTCTTCTGCAGCTCCTGGCAGTGTCCTGGCTGACCGGCACGGTGGCTCACAGGCTCGTGCCGGTTGCTCCACTGCTGATCCAACTCCCTGCTCATGGCCTCTGAGAACGGCTCAGGTCCTTGGGCCCTGCACCTGCGTGGGAGCTCCTGGCTGCTGGCTTTGGATCAACTCAGCTTGGCTGTTGGGGAGGAGTGAACTAAGTCTTTAAAAATGCAGGCAACCCTGCTTCCCATCCAGCTCCCTGCTTGTGGCCTGGGAAAGCAGTTGAGGACGGCCCAAAGCCTTGGGACGCTGCACTCACAGGGGAGACCTAGAAGAGGCTCCTGGCTCCTGGCTTCGGATCGGCTCAGCTCTGGCTGTTTTAGCCACTTAGGGAGTGAACCATCCGACAGAAGATCTTCCTCTTTGTCTCTCCTTCTCTCTTTATATCTGACTTTCCAATAAAAATAAATATTCATACACAGTGCACACACTTGTGGTTGCTGCAGGTCCTCTTTCTGTTTCCAGAGTCTGAAAGTGGCAGGGAATTGTGGGGAAGAAGACCTAGCAGGGCGCTGGTTAGATTGCTGGCTGCGGAAGAACGTGGCGGGGCCGACGGAACAGTCCTGCTGGAGCCCCAGTCCCTGCCGCCCGCCTGGCTCCTGCGCTCATTGCCCTGCCCCTCAGCCCGGGGGGCGGCAGGTGGTGGCCCCTCTCAGCCACAGCGAGGCATGGAGGGAGTGCCCAGTCTTGGCCTCAACTGGGCATTTGAGGAGGGAATTGGCGGGTGGAGAATCTCTCTCATTTCATTCTGTCTGCATTTCAACCAGCTGAAAAGAAAACATTTTAAAAATCCATGCCGAGCTGTTTGTAGCTTGTTCAGTGAAAAGGTTGCGCAGAGCTGCGGTGTGGAGCCCCCTGTCATCGCCATGGTCTTCCCCGGCACCTGCAGGCCGGCACCGTCGGCGGGAGCAGGAGCTCCCTCAGCTCGGCTTGTTGGTGCTGCACACACTAGGTCATGTCTGTGGGAGAGGGTGCTTTACAGGCCCCAACTGAAGAGTAGCCTGCTTGTGGGCTGGCGTCACGGAGTGGGCTCCTGCTCCTGCAGTAGATGGGGCCTGCCCTGGGAGGGTCCTGCGAACAGGAAGGCCCTTCGTGGCTTTGGGAAAGAGCGTCTTGTTGATCTCATGCAGTATCTGCTTGTCTCTTCAGGGAGGAAACCGGAAGATGAGGGAGTGGAGGACAATGGGCTCGAGGAGAATTCTGGGGATGGACAGGTATGTGCAGGCCTGTCGCTGAGTCGTTTGGAAGGGTGGACGCCGGGAGGCTGTCACATGAAGTTCTTGGAGGATGGATGCCGGCTGGGCCGTGACGTCCTGGGAGGGTGGCCACCGGCTGGGCCGTGACGTCCTTGCCTCCGCTGCAGGAGGATGTGGAGACCAGCTTGGAGAACCTGCAGGACATTGACATGATGGACATCAGCGTGCTGGACGAGGCCGAGATCGACAGTGGGAGCGTGGCGGACGGCATGGAGGAGGACGACGCCGACCCCCTCCGGGAGGCCCTGTGTGACGGCAGAGAGCTGGCGGAGGCGGAGCTGCTGCCCGAGCCCGCTGTAGGTAACTCGCCAGGGCAGTGCCACCAGCGTCCCAGTGGGTGGCAGGTGCCCGTTTGGTAGAGTTACTGCTTCAGTCTTCACGTGCCAGGGTCAGAGGGTTCTACACACGTGACACGGTGAGAGGCTTACCGAGGCCAGCTGGCGGCCACTAGCATTGGAGGCAGTAGCTCCCGTGTCCCTGCGACCTGGCTGCCGTGACGGCGCCGAAGGGGTGCGGTGGTCGCATGCGGGCTCCTGGAGCTCCACTAGCAGATGCGAGGCACGAGGGCTCCTGGTCCATGGACGTTGGTCATCGGAGGTCCTGTGGGCCTGTTCTCCAGCTGAGGCAATGGAGGGTGGCCAGGGAGGGGAGAAATACTGCAGGCAGCTACACCGGCTCACGCTGACTCGTGCGGGCTGCCACGTGGGCTTGGCAGCGGTCACCATGGAATGTGATTTACGTGGGGGTTCGTGTCTGTCCAGGTCAGTGGGAGGCCACGGAGATGACCAGCTGTGTGGCACCTATGGTAGCTCCGAGTGCTGATCCTGGGGTGCCTTAGCCCTGGCGTGGGGACCTGCCCACGTGCCTGGTGCCAGCCCTCAGCGGGGCCCTTACCCCACGTGCTTCTGTGTCTCATCTTGGACCTCGTCCAGAGTGTCCTCAGTGGGAACAGCCGCTCTTTTCCAGTGGGGCTGGGGCTTGGGGGCACGGCTGGACGCAGACGGAGCGCACAGCCTGGATGGGCTGCGGAGCCGTGTTTACCTGGCAGGAATGGCCGCAGCGTCCGGCTGCGGGGCGCCCAGCTTGGCTCCTGGGCTCTGACTGCTGCTTTTCCCTGCCTGTATAATAACAGCTTGTAACAGAACCCTGGAACCTCCTCCACGTGCATAGATAATGGTGGAGTAGTTGTCATTTCGTGAAAATAAGATGGCTGACTGCCTTGTTGGTTTGAAAGGCAGAACAGCAGAGAAACAGGGAGGCAGATCTTCAACTGCTGGTCTGCCCCAAAGGGCTCCAGGAGCCAGAGCTGCATCTAGGGCTCCCATGTGGGGGACGGGCCCTTGGATGGACTGTGGCTGACATCTGACACCTCTCGGGGTTGGCATTGGTGAGGCCAAATCCCAGATACTGCGTTGTGGGGTGCTCAGGAGATGGCTGCCCGGGGCGCAGTCCCCCGCAGCGCCCATTGGCCCCGAGAACAGACACTGAAGCCCTGTGTAAGTGCCTGACGCTCTGGGTTACAGAAGGGACCAGCTTGGAGAAGCTCATAGAGCTCACAGTGCATAGAGCAGCTGGCCGTGCCCGTGGTTGGCAGGCAAGCTTGTCTGCTGCCTGTGGTGGCTTCCTAGCTGGAAATCCTCCCTAGTTCCTGCCTGCAGGAACTCGCCTGGCCCCGGCCTAGAGTCATGCAGCCTGCCTGGAGTCACGCCCAGCGTGAGCAGGCCCTGTGGAGTTAGGGACCTCCCAGCCAGCACTCTGGTGTTGAACAGAGATGAACTTGAAAGGGCTGATTGGACAAAAGCCAGCTCCAAGGATGGTTGCAGGCGTGGCACAGTTGCCCCAGATGTCCCAGGAGGGGTGGAAGGAGTAAGGGTGGTGGTGGTGGTTTTTGTACTATTTGACCTTCTTGGTGAGTCGATCTTAGTTCAGGGAAGCTGACAGTAAACTATACTCACTGTAAGACAGTGGAAAAAGTCTGCTCTGAAAATCTGCTCGGTTTACAGGGTTCAATAGCAGGCGACCCCAAATCTTGGGAGCCACCAAGCACCGGGACCCCTTTCTGTGTCTGGGGAGCCCTTTGCCTGGCTGGGCAGAGTTGGCCTGGGAGAGAGGAGTGTGCGGCCTGCCAGGCTGGCTTGGGCTGGGCCGGCCCTTTCCACACACGTGGCTTTGGGGTTGATGCCACGGCACAGATTCCAGGGTGCTGTTTGCAGTCTGGACCACAGTCCCGGCCTTGGGGCACCGTGGCTTGGGCTGAGGGCTCACTGGCCAGTTAGAAGTTCCTGGAACAGCAGTGCCCACATGCAGCGCCGCAGTGAGCCCAGAGAGCGCCTCTGTTCCTTCTGTACACCGGGCTCCCTGTGGGCAGGAGGCGTCCTAGCCCCGCTGAAGGTGGCCCTGTGCAGGCGGCGTGGTGGAATTGTCCCGCGCCAGGGCTGCTAGCGTGTCTGCAACCCGCTGGAAGGGATGCCACACGGGACTGCCCAGGCTGGCGGCCTTGCAGCACACAAAGGTACGCGGGGTCGCCTCGTGTCGCCGTGCGGACCAGGTCTGCCCTTGTGTTGCAGGTGGAGGACAAGGAGGTTGTAAACAATGTGGATACGTCATCGTCTGACTTCACTATATTACAGGTAAATGGTTTTGTGTCTCAATGTTGGCATCAAAGTTTAGGCCGGCGTGGGTAAACAGCTGATCCGGGCCTTTTGCAGCAGCTGGGCATCGCACCCACTGTGAGGTTGGTCACCTCGTTGGGGTCTCCGTCGGCAGGGCATGCGTTCTCACCTTCCTCCGTCCCCAAGGATGACCTCTCAACTCTCCGTGTGGCTGGCGTTCTCGCTCAGGCCACCGCACGGGCAGGGCAGCATCCTTCGTGGTGGCCGCCCCGCACAGGCTGTCACATGGCTAGGAGGGGTGCCCCTGCCCAGGGCACAGGACGGGCGGCGTGGGCAGAGCAGCACCGGGCACGCAGGCACAGGGCGGCCCTGGGCGTTGTTCCCACAGACACTGCCCGATCTCTCGTGAGCCCTCTGTCAGCCTGGCTCTTGTTCAGCCTGTGTGTAAGTAGGACGTCGAGGGGAACTAACTTAGGTTTGCTTTCGTAACTGTGGGTCTTCTCTTCCTGCCGCACTGCAAGAAGGAAGCGGGTGAGATGCGTTGCCTTCAGGACATGTTCTGTGAGGGGGTGAACATGGGGGTTGCTGTGTCAGCCTGCCCTGTCCCCCCATTCTTCCTTTTAATTTCCCCTGTGCTGCCGCCAGGGAAAAAGCTGGGCAAAGGGCAGACTGCAGGCACCCCGAAGCCCAGGACCCCCTGCTGGCCTCTCATCCTCCTGAGGGCCGTTCTGGGCCGCGGCATCCTGGTTAGAGCAGTCCACCCAACGCCCTTCCCAGAGGCAACCAGAGAAGGACTCCGAGAAGCCTTGTTGGGGCGGCCATGGCCCGGCTTCATTCCCAGCAGGGTGGGCTGTGGGGAAGGTGGGAGATGGCCTGGGTCACAGCCAAGGGCAGGACAGGAAGCAGGGAAAGGGCCAGCGCCTCCCAAGAGCCAGGGAGCCTGCACTGCAGCAGCAAGGGGCCAGCGGGTGGGGCGGGGATGAGAGGCAATGGCCGGCGCTGGGCACTGTTCACGGATGTGCCCAGATACCAGCCGTGTTCTCCGGAGGAGCAGCGTCAGCTCCCCAGGCCCCTGGCCAGGAGCACATGTGGCCCGGGGTGGGGTGGGTGGGTGCCCGGGTTGGTGCCTTGGCCGTTCCCTTCCGGCTGGATCCCGTGGTTCGGGTGGTTCAGGGCCGGCGCCATCCCTCAGGCACCATCTCATTCATGTTATTTTGTTGCAGGAAATTGAAGAGCCATCCCTGGAGCCAGGTACTGTTAAACGAAAAACTTAGCAGCGGGGGTTTGGAACCATTCTAGTTTTCCACCTTCTCTAATTTGAATCCTTTGATTTTGCAAGTTGCCTTAACTGTAGTGTACCTTGTTCTAAGGGCTGCCGGCCCAGAGCATACCAGGAGCATAGAGATTGGAAACCCACCATATCACAAGATCTGTGGCAGTGGTGCCTCACGGCTGCACACGCGCACTGGTGAGGGGACGCGCCTGGCGCCTTTGGGTGCAGGGCAGGCTTGGAGCGGAAAGAGCGTGCATGCCTCCTCAGAGTTGGTCCTCGCGGCGGCCCACAAAACAGATCTTGTGATATCGGGCAGGACCCGAGCTGTGTGGTGTTTGGTGCAGGCAGTGCAGGCAGTGCTAGGGGGACACGTGTTCCATCTCTGAGCCCTGACTGGATTCCAGAAGAGAGAGAGCTGCCTCGCGACACTCGCAAACAGAGCCCGCTTGCCTTCTGGACCGTGGCATCCCAGCGCCCGGAGAAGAGATTTTCGCTCTCACGTCCGACTCCTGTCACTAAAGAAACGCAAAGCATGTGGAAAGGAGCCGATCAGTCACGGCGTGGCACTCAGTTCAGCGACTTGCTCTTCGGAAGCTCAATGTGGAAGAGTCATATATATGTACTCGGCGACAGAATGAAGACTGCCAAGAATCAGCCAGAAGGTTTTGGGGGTTAAGTCTCTGGGATCCTTTTGTCTTCCATGTAGCGTAGAGGCTTGAGCTAGCAGTCGGTCGGAGCGCAGCTAGGAGCGCAGCAGCGTAACCGTGTGTCCCGCGGGTTTTCCAATCTCTGTGTAGCTAGCGGTTCTCTGCGTGTGAGCGTGGCCGCCGTGCCCGTGCCGCATTTGTGATTGCTTTATTTCCCTGGTAATTAAACCTTGTGCCATTCTATTCCTGTTAAATCCGTAGAAAATGAGAAAATACTCGACATTTTGGGGGAAACTTGTAAATCTGAGCCAGTAAAAGAAGAAGGTTCCGAGCTGGAGCAGCCATTTGCACAGGAAACAAGTAGCGTGGGGCCAGACAGGAAGCTTGCGGAGGAAGAGGACCTTTTTGACAGCGCTCATGCTCATGCTCATCCGGAGGAGGAGGAGGAGGCATTGGAGGAGGAGGAGGAGGAAGAGGGAGATTTAGATTTGGCCAGCGAGTCAACACGAGCTCAGTGGAGCGAGGCAGAGCCCCGGTTAGCCGCGGGGAGGGAGCCCGTGGAGCAGACAGGCGGAGGAGGCGCCAGGACGGACTGTGAGCCTGTAGGGCTAGCGAAGCCAGTTGGGCAGAGTAGCGCGGCGGCCGCCGAGCCCGCGGAGCCCTCTAGCCAGGAGGTCGCGGAGGCGCCCACGGAAGCCCCAAGCCCAGAGCCCAGAGATAGCAAAGAAGACGTGAAGAAGTTTGCTTTTGAAGCTTGTAATGAAGTCCCTCCGGCTCCTAACGAGTCCTCAACCAGTGAGGGCGCTGATCAGAACATGAGGTTTGTTGTTTCTCAGTTTTAGACCAAGACGCTATCTCCTTTTCATGGGTCATTAATGCCACGCCTAAGCTGTTTTGTCTGCGATTGGCCGGTCTGCCAGGCTGCCGAGGCCCTAGTCCACCTCTAAAGAATGTTTGATTTCTTTATTTATTTTACACTTGATTATATAATCTTTTTTTGTTTGTTTGTTTGTTTTCTTTTCTCAACCTATCATGGTTGTTTTCTTTAATTCTTCCTAATTATCTTTTGCCCAGCAGAATTAATTAACTCCTGTGGGTCTGAAATCTTATGGTTAGGTCAGATTTGCAATACCAGTTTGTCGGGGTGTTTTTTCAGAACTAAATTGCGGGTAGGTATGCGACCTCAGCACACGCTTGGTGCCTTTGAGTTGGCCTCCCGTGTGCTGCTGCGTCCGGCCTGACGCTGCCTATTCTCTCTAGCTCTGTGCACGAGGACTCGGAAACGAAGCGGCTGTCCAGAGAGGAGAAGGGTAGGTCGCCGCGGGCTGGCAGGGCCCCTCTGGGATCGCATGCTGCGACTGTCACCCCCTGTGTCCGGGGCCTGAGCCCTTGGAGCAGATCGGGACCTCTGAGTTTGGGCGCTGCTTGGGTGCCGGCCCCTGCCGCTCCGTGTTTGCGGTTCATTGGTTCCATGAGCCATTACCAGAACTGCGTTCTAGAAACAGGCAGCAGACGTACCGATGAGTAGCAAGAAGTAGCCACGGCCACCGTCCCCTCCTGCGGGCTAGCTGCCCGATTGCATGGCGTCCCAGGATGCCAACTGTGGCCCTGCCAGCCCTGACTTGAGCTGCCAGCCGTGTGTCTGGCCAAGTCATCTGGCAGAGTTCTGCTGAAGGCAGTGACCGGACCTCGCCCCCCGCCAGCTGAGTTGGGGACAAGTGGGGACGTGTCTGCTTTGGGGATGGGCGTCTTGGTTCGTGACTTTCGGGGGTTGTTTTTGTTTTTGTTTTATAAAGTTTTATTCAGTTTATTACAAAGTCAGATATACAGAGAGGAGGAGAGACAGAGAGGAAGATCTTCCGTCCGATGATTCACTCCCCAAGTGAGCCGCAACAGCTGGTGCACGCCGATCTGAAGCCGGGAACCAGGAACCTCTTCCGGGTCTCCCACACGGGTGCAGGGTCCCAAGGCATTGGGCCGTCTTCGACTGCTTTCCCAGGCCACAAGCAGGGGGCTGGATGGGAAGTGGATCAGCCGGGATTAGAACCGGCGTCCATATGGGATCCGGGCCATTCAAGGCGAGGACTTTAGCTGCTAGGCCACGCCGCCGGGCCCTTGGGGGTTGTTTTTGATGGAGAACTCTTATGCCACAGGTCGCAGCAGTTGTGGCCGGAATTTCTGGGTTAGCGGGCTGTCGTCTACGACCAGAGCTACAGACCTGAAGAACCTCTTCAGCAAGTACGGGAAGGTGAGCACCACAAGCCAGGCCTGTGCCCACCTGTGGGGGTCCTAGCGCCCCCTGCTGCCACTGTGGGGCTGCTCCCAGGCCCACGTCCACTGTGGGTCGCCTGCCCCGCGACTTTGTGTGCCTCCAGTCCCATGTCTTAGGCACTGCGGCCAGGACAGCTGCTAGTGTCAAAGCGGGGGCAGCTGATGGCCCAGATAATCTTGGCCGTGGGCATTCCTGCCCCTCGAGCTTGCCTCTCCTTCCCCTCAGAGGGGCGTCTTGGGCTCCACACGGAGGCCGCCTCCGGACCCTTCTCGTCTGCGACACCTGGTGGTCCCCCCGAATCAGCCTCTGGAAGAGCAGACCACCCGCTCTGTGTCTGCCCTCTTTACTGATGTCCGGGGCTCACGGGAGGAGACCCTGAGCCGTAGCTACCAGCCCCTGGGCTGCAGCAGCACGGAGGGGTGCTAGGTGCGCCGTGCCTCTCCCTGTGGGGACCCTGGCTGGGGTGCTCGCCATGCCCCACGGGGCAGTGTTGCTGCTCAGCCTGTGATGTCTTGGGTGCACCTTCGGTTGATGAGGACACAGTGAGCCAGGTGGCCTCTGCCGCCACAGGCAGGTGCTCCTCGGCCAGGAGGCCGAGCCGAGCCACTCACTTCCCGCAGCATCCTGAGAGCTCGCCTGTAGAGGACACCTCACCAGCTCTCAGCTGCGTGCAGGCGCACGGCAGAACCATGGCTCTTCCTTCCCTTCGCTCTGCTCCTCCGCACTGCAGCCGGGTCCCTCTGGCAGAGCCGACGTGCCATGGGGTGCTTGTAGGAGTGCGGAGACAGCCTTGTCCTGCCAGGGCCTGCCCCTGCCACATGTCCTTGGGCTGGGGCTGGGCAAAGCTGTGCCCTCTTCCCTGCCTCCCCAGTGGCTCAGCTCCTGGAACCCTGGGGCTGTGTTGCGGGAGCAGGTGTGGGACTTCGAGTTCAAGTCATGGTACCTGCCTGCCTTTAGGTGGTGGGCGCCAAGGTGGTGACAAATGCCCGGAGTCCTGGAGCCCGCTGCTACGGATTTGTCACTATGTCCACAGCAGAGGAGGCGACCAAGTGTGTCAACCACCTGCACAAAACAGAGCTTCATGGGAAGATGATCTCCGTGGAGAAGGTGCGTGCCCGTGGGCTCTTGGCTCAGGATTGCTGTCTCGGGATACGCTCATGTGCTAATGCCTGCCGTGCCTGGGTGTTGCAGGCCAAAAATGAACCCACTGGGAAGAAAACCTCTGACAAAAGGGACAGTGAGGGGAAGAAGGAGAAGTCGAGCAACAGTGACAGGTAGCTCTGGGCCCCGCCTGGCCGCAACCTGGGCGGGAAGGCTTGAGCCGCCTGGGCAGTGGGGTGTCCTCAGCAGGCATTGGCACCCACTGTGCGGCCAGGGGCTGGCCAGCTGCCCTAGACGCCCCCTCTGCCTGCAGGGCTGCCAATGTGCGGAGGGACGAGAAAGCCGACAGGAAGGAGGAGGCCCGCAGGAGTGAGGATGGGCCTGGCGACAAGAGTAAGGACCCAGACGAGCAGAAGCCGGGGCCCTCGGACCCATCCCGGGCTGCCAAGTCAGGTAACTCCCTTTGTGGCATCGAGATCCGAGCGGGCTGGTTGCGTTGCTGTTTGGGTGTTGGTTCTCATCGTGCCTGGGCCCTTGTCCCCTAGGGAGCCGCGGCACCGAGCGAACTGTGGTCATGGACAAGTCGAAAGGAGTGCCCGTGATCAGCGTCAAGATGTCAGCGTCCAAAGAGCGAGTGAGTGGCCTGGCCCGAGGCCCCCGGCTCTCCTCCCTCTGCCACCAGGGCGCTGCTCGCTGCCACAGCAGCCAGGCTTTGCACCTGTCCAAATATGTGGGAAGCTTGTACTTGGGGTGGGGGGCAGCGCAAGCACACTATAGGAGCAGGGAGCAACCTTGGGGTCCCTGGGTTTGGCTTTAGGTGCCTGGCCCACTCGGGGAGCCAGGGCTGAGCACTTGGGCTGCGTGTGCAGGCCACGTTGGTGCTGCCTGGCGTGTTGGGGAAAGCGTGTCCCACGCAGGACGAGCCAAGCAGGGAGCCTCTCGCCGGGCAGTTCCGGTCTCCACACTGGCTCGCTGCACAGACACGGCTGAGGGTGTTCCCTTGTCCCTGCCTCCCTGATGTTGTATTTTTGTGAACTAGGCCTCCAAAAGCCAAGACCGCAAGTCAGCCAGCAGGGAGAAGCGGTCCACCGTGTCCTTCGACAAGGTCAAGGAGTCTCGCAAGTCCAGGGACTCAGAGTCCCGCAGGTGAGTTTCACAAAGCAAACCCAAACCTCACAGCCGAGCTGGGCAAGGAGATGCCCAGGGCCTCGGGAAGTGATGGGCGGCTTGGGCAGCCTCCCCTCGCTCATGTCCTGCCAGAGTGCAGCCAGCTGGGCAGCCGCCCCGAGGGAGAGCTTCTGCAGCCCTAAAGGGAGCTGTTCAGGAAGTTGAAGGAATTGAACTTCTGCACTCTGGAAAACCACACAGGTGGGAATAGAAGCCGTGACAGCAGGTCCCAGAGAGCTCAGCCAGGGTGTGAGAACATTCACTCGCACCCAGGCACAAATTGGGGAAGCAGACGCGCCGTCGGGGTGCGCCCTTTTTCTTCCAGCACTGTCATTGTCTGGGAAGCACAGTGGGTGCTTGTTCCGTGGCATCCTGTGGGCATGCTGGGGTAGGGTGCAGGGCACTCCATGCAAGGAGGCCACACCTACTGGTGTGAAGTGAGGCAGCCTCACACGTATCCGTGGGTGTGAATACTTGTGTCTGAAGACATGCTGACATGGGATCCAAGGTGTCAGCCGTGCTGTGACAGCCACCCTGCACAGCGTCCTGCGCCAGCCCTCGGTTGAAGTGCCCGTTGTCAGACACCCGGAGGCCAATTGTGGCGTTCCAGAAGCAGGCTCTGTCTTAGCTGGCTGCCGTGTCCGGGAGGCTGGGGTCCAGGTCACGGCCCAGCGACTCCTGCACGTGAACTCCCACCCTGCTCTGTCTGCCAGCGTTGGCCCAACTGGGAGCAGGTGCTCGCCTCCTGCGGGGGCTTGGGAGGCAGCGGTTCTGGCTGCCCCCCCAGGGAAGGGTGGTGGTCCAGGACAGGGTCCCCCATGCTGGGTCTGCCCCTGTGATCCCGCCTGGGCGGCCGCTGCGCTGCCTCCACGGCTGCTGTCCCTCCACAGGGAGCGCGAGCGCAGTGAGCGGGAGCAGCGCCTGCAGGCTCAGTGGGAGCGCGAGGAGCGCGAGCGGCTCGAGTTCGCCCGCGAGCGGCTGGCCTTCCACCGGCACCGGCTGGAGCGGGAGCGCATGGAGCGGGAGCGGCTGGAGCGCGAGCGCATGCACGTGGAACAGGAGCGCCGGCGTGAGCAGGAGCGCATCCACCGGGAGCGGGAGGAGCTGCGGCGGCAGCAGGAGCTGCGCTACGAGCAGGAGCGAAGGCCGGCCGGGCGGCGGCCCTACGACCTGGACGGCAGGTGTGTGGGCCTCAGAGGTCTCTGCTTCGGTGGGGAGCTGAGCATGGGCTGAGCTTAGTGAAGATGGGCTTGGGTCCCCCGCAGCTAGTGGGCTCTCGGGCTCTGTGAGCAGGCAGCCAGAGGCCACCAGGCACCTCCTAGGGCCCTATCCGGGCCAGGGCCAGCTTGATGTTCTAGAACATATTGACAACAGAAAAGACCAAGACAGCCAGGCCTGACCGTCTAAAACTGGGGGACTCGGCCAGCATGCTTGCGGCTGGCCTGGATCCTGCTTGCCTTCCCTTTGCTGTATAGCTTAGCAGGCATGCTGCTGTGGGGCCCAGTGCCTTCCGGGTCCACCGTGGTGCTCTGTTGAGGCAGCCCAGTTGTGTGCTGCTGCCCAGTTGTGTGCCGCGGGCCCCTGCTGTCCTGGGAAAGCCAGGGCCCTTCTGCCCGGGTGGGACCGATAGAGCACAGACCAGGAGCCCTGGGCGCGGGCCGGGCCATCTGCTGCTGCCTCCAAGGGACGCATCGTGTGTTCTTTGTCCCCACGCAGGCGTGACGACACCTACTGGCCGGAAGCCAAACGGGCTGCGCTGGACGAGCGCTACCACTCAGACTTCAACCGGCAGGACCGTTTCCATGACTTTGACCACAGGGACCGGGGCCGCTACCCCAACCACTCGGTGGACAGGTATGTGGGGGCCCTGCGTGCGCCGGGGCCGGGGCCATCTCTGACTGGGAGCAGCCCTGGGCGCGCTCTACCCACTTCAGCCGCATGTGGGGCCAGCCACGCATCCCCGGCCTCGCGCCAGGCAACGCCTACGGCGTCGGCCTCTGCTGGCACTGCTCTCTGCGGTGGTTTGATTTGAACTCCCTTTTTCAGGAGAGAAGGTTCGCGATCCATGATGGGAGAACGAGAAGGCCAGGTGAGTCGGGGCCACGGCTCTGCTGCCTTCGCTACAGCGCGCCCCTCGTCCCGCCTCGCGAGGTGGGGCGTGCAGCACCCCTCTGCCGGAGGGATGTAGCTGGGTGTGTGTGTCTTGGCCTTCCATCCAGACTCGCCCTAGAGTTCTCGGTCCCCTTGCCTGGGGCTCCGCGGGCCATGTGAGTGACCACGCGTGTCTGTAGTGCTGCTGTGTAGCTGTGTCCCCCGCCCAGGCCTGCCGTAGCCGCCCTCTGTTTGCACAACAGAAAGTGAGGGCGCTCGGGCCAGGAGGCCCGATTGCAGAATTGGCACGAAGCTCGGTCTCCCTGCCCCTGCATCCACTGGGGTTCAGGCTGTCCCGGCAGGGCCATGCCTGTGGTGTTTGCTGACACCCTGCAGGTCCCTCCTCTTCCCTGCCAGCTTTTCTTGACTCCTGCATGTGGCTCGCTTTTGAACCTTACGCCCACCTGCCTCGCTTCCTTAGTGTCGCTGAGGGGACAGCCCTTCAGCTCTCCCAGGAGAACCTGAGGGAGCCTTGGTCCCTGCTTAGGGAGTGATTGAGATGCAGTGCCGTGGAGCGCCAGCCTGGATGAGGTTTCTGCAGGCAGGGGAGGGCAGCCAGTAGTGAATGTCCAGGCTGCAGAGCCAGAGTTGGGGAGGACAGGCCCCAGGGAGCCTCTGCCCACGTGCACCAGGGCAGGAGGGCGTGATGTGTGCCATGTCACACCTGGGCTCTCAGGTGCCAGCTGCCTTTCCTTGCTGCCCGGGAGGGGTGGCACACTGGCCCCAGTGACCAACGCCGACATTGGACCCAAGCCGTCCTTCGGGACCTGGTGAACCTAGTGTGGGTTGGAGAGGAGGCGGCCGGGCAGGTCTGAAGTGACAGGGAGGGAGGCTGGTCCTGAGAGGCAAGCCTTGCCACGCGTCCCCACCCCGTGTGGGCGCTGAGCCGAAGGCCGAGACGCAGCGTGACAGGCATGAGCTCTGCCTTGCCGGACGCCCGTCATCATGCGCAGGTCTTGGAGAGGGGTCACCAGGGGAGATTGCAGGCTTGTGGTGCTGTGTGCTCTGGGCACATGAATGCAGATTGACGAGACAGTGGAGTGTGCAGAGGGGCCGCTCTGGCGCTGTTCACCTGTGTCGGCTTGTGAAACAACAGCCCCAAGGGTCGTGGCCCCCATGAGAGTCAGGGTAGAGCCGTCTCCCCCCTGCACAGACAACCTCGGGGTAAACATTTACCTTCACCGTGCAAAACTGGGCATTGGGTGGCAGCTGCTTCAGACAGCAGGTGGGACAGGCTCAAGAACCCACAGCCTGCTGGCCACACAGCTTACAGAAGCCAGGACTCGGAGCAGGGAGTGGGTGGTTGGCCTAGTGGACAGGACTCTGCAGCTGTCCTGCGCCAAACTTAACAGGAGCACCAGGCTTTGGAGGGGCCCTGGGGACTGAGATCCCAAAAAGGGCACGATGAAGTCACACCGTGGTGGTTTACTCCTGTGTAGCTCATGGAGATCATGCCATCCGTGGCATCCCGCTCAGGGACAAGGGGCCGCGACGTGTATGTAGCCGTGTCCTTGTCAGAAACACTAGTACAAGGTCGAGGTGTATAAGCTGGGGTTCCTTCAATGGTTGCCACAGTCAGGGCCAGGAGCCAGGAGCTGCATGCAGGTCGGCTCTGTAGACACAGGGCTAAGCACTGGAGCCATCTTGCTCCTGAGCAGGGAGCTGGAGCCACGGGGCGGCTCTCCCAGAGGCTGCCAGAGAGTGCGCACCCGGACCCCTGGGCCCGCCTTGCACTTGCTATTGTTGGTGTCCTGCCTGCCCCCCTCCTGCCCAGGGGCAGCCCCTGTGGCCGCCAGCTTCCCTGGGAGGCTCCGGGCCTGGGCCTGTTTCCTGACCTTCCCTTCTGGTTCTTTCCTGTGCAGCATTACCCCGAGCGCCACGGAGGACCCGAGCGCCACGGCCGAGACTCCCGTGACGGCTGGGGCTACGGCTCAGACAAGAGGATGAGCGAGGGCCGGGGACTGCCCCCGCCCCCAAGGTTTGTGTCCCCCACCTCCCACGTCAGCTGGTACGCAGTGAGCACCCAGGCCCCAAAGCCCACCCCTGCACCCCTGCGCGGAGGGGTGAGGCACACCTCATCCTGGAAGCCGGAGCCTGGGCAGCCCAAATCAGAGATGTCTCTTTCCAAGGGGCAGACGTGAGTGGGGGGACCACAGCCGGCGGCTGGAGGATGAGCGGGCATGGCAGGGTGCCCCCGACGGTGGCATGGTGGACCGGGATCACAAGCGGTGGCAAGGTAGGGGAGCATCTCCTGCTGGGACCCGGGTGGCAGGGGGCCCCGTGCCCAGGGCTCCAGGCACAGCATGTCCTGTATCCCAGGTGGAGAGAGAAGCATGTCGGGCCACTCGGGGCCAGGCCACGTGATGAGCCGGGGAGGCCTGTCAGGGTAAGGGGCCTGCCCACGCCTCCCATGCCTCCCTCCTGCTCAGCCCCCGTGGGTGGCGGGGTCACTGGGGACCCTGCCAGGCAGCAGGGAACTCCACAAACCGAGGCCTCTGTCTGTTGCAGGCGGGGCAGCTTTGCGCCTGGTGGGGCCTCCCGCGGCCACGTGATCCCGCGCGGTGGCATGCAAGGTGGCTTCGGAGGACAGAGCCGGGGGAGCCGTCCCAGCGACGCCCGCTTCACCCGCCGCTACTGAGCCCCCGGCTCAGAGGGCCCTGGGAGTTACCACAAACCTTGTACAAATCATTTTTTTATCTGCTGCCACATTCTAGCTAAATACAATGTGAATTTGTTTCCTGTTTTTGTTCTCGTTTTTTGTAATAAACGTGTTTCTGTTCATACACTTTAAAGTGTCATTTTGTGAATTTTCTGCCTGTGTGGCACAGCGAGGAGAGCCCTCTCCTGTCGCGCTGGCATCCGCGTGGCTGTCCGCCAGCTCAGTCCTGTGCCCGGGGAGGCCTGGACACAGCCTCAGGTTGGTGAAAGATCTTTTTCTCTGTGTGACTCCTTTCTAATAAGTTTACTAGACTAAGTTGTGCTCTGTGTGGTTGAGCCCTGACTCCTCAGGAGCTTCTAGAAGCACTGCCCACGGGGCCTGAAGCCAGTAGGGCTCAGGGGTCTGGCTGGAGGACCTGTGATGGCCAGCGTGAGGGACGAGCAGGCGGCTTTGCATCACCTGGGACCCCTGCCCGTGCGTCTGCCGTCCCCAGGCTGTGCACGACTCGCCACGTCACAGGACTCCAGTGTTCCCAAGCTGTGAAACCAACCCTGCCAGGGTCATGCCATGTGGGGCCGGGCGAAGCTGCCCCCTGCCATGCCAGCGTCCCCCACCGCACCACCCCATCCAGCTCCCTGCTTGTGCGCCTGCACCCACAGGGGAGCCCCAGGACCCTGACTACCCTGGCCAGGCGATGGGAGACCTGTCGCCGCTTCAGTGTTGGGAAGTTGAATGTTTGTTTTGCTAGATGTTTAAAAGGCAGGGACAGTGCAGGCCCCGGCAGCAGGGAGCTCCCACGTGGGTCATGCCGTCACCTGCACCCCCAAGATGTACAGTGGCAGCTGGGCCATGATGCCCACCCCAAACTCCTAATAGAACTTTCTGCTGGCTCCAAAATGCCCTCACACCTGTGTCCCTCCAGATGGGGGCCGGTTCCAGCACCATGCTGGACACGGACACACCTGGGGCTGTGCAGGGCCTGCCCCCGCCTCCGTGCTCAGCCCAGGCACCAAGCTGAGAGCAGCTCGGCCAGACAGAGCAGGCTTGGACGTGCATTGCGGGGTTCTGCCTATCTGAGGACAGGCACGCTGGGCACATGCGCAGAGGCTGAGGGCTGCCAAGGTCTAGGATCAAGGCCTCCACTCCCCACTGCGAGGCAGCAGGTGCTCGCCACCGGGAGAACCAGATGGAGCCACCCCTCGACGGCCGCTGCTTGGTACACTGGGCCCCCTATAACCCAGGGACAGCATGTCGTGATGCAGGCACATCCACCTGGCACATCCTGGCCCTGGTGCCCAGCACCAGCCCAGACAGTGCCACTCCTAGAACCCAGGGCAGCGTTCACCTCCCCTCCCGCCCCCCGGAGCAGACCCTGAGCTCCACTCGCCCTCCCCAGCCTCGTGGGACACCCACTGGGGCTGTGGAGGTGCAGGCAGCAGGACTGGGAAGAGCAGGGGGCTCGGCCGTGAGCCCCAGGACAGGATGGAGACGAGACCCCTTAACCTGCGGTCCAGGGGGGCCAGCACACAGGTCAGCAGGGCGGGGTGCTTGCAAAGTCCTTTATTGGGCCAGGCCAGGCCGCGAGCTGCCTCCGTGTGGTGTGGGGTCCCAGTCTCCAGGCAGCCGTCCACTACTTGATGCGTTCCTTCACGTACTCCCAGCCCTGCCTGGAGTACTCGTGGGCCTTGGCGGGGGCGGCGGACAGTGCCGACATGACCCTCAGGATGCCTGTGGGGGAGCAGTAACCCTGAGGGGAAACTGAGCCACGGGGCTGACACAGACCCGCCCCTAGACATGTCCTCCCTTCCTTGTTCCCCTGGACCCCAAAGAGGCACACACAAAGCAGGAAAGCAGGGGGAGCAGGAAGCAGGGGGCTTGGTGGGGGGTCCTGGTCCCAAGCTTGGGGGGCAGGACGCTACCTGAGTTCCAGGTGTCCTGGATGGGGAAGTTAATCTTTGGAAGAGCTGGGAGCTGGGGAAGAGAGGGGTACCAGGGGGCCAGTGAGGAAGACAAGAACTCCAGGGCCTCCCCCCAGTGCCCCCATCCCGGCCAAGGGGCCCCCTCCGACCTCCATCCTGGCCCAGGACCAACCCGGTCCAGGGCCGCCCGGTGCCCCCATCCCGGTCCAGGGAATCGCCCCCATGCCGGCCCAGAGCTGCCCCAGTATCCCCATCCTGGCCCAGGGCCCTCTGGTCCCCCCATGCTGACCCAGGACCACCCTGGTCCTCTCCAACCCGGCCCAGGGGCCCGCAGTACCTGGGGCATCTGCAGGCCTGTCTGCTGGCACACGTACTGGCTAAACTGGTACACGGCGGGGGGCACCAGCTCCTCGGCCTTGTGCAGGGCCGCCTCGCCCCTGTCACTGGAGCCCAGCAAATCCTGGTCATACGCCAGGTACACGGCGCCCCCCGCCACGCTGCCCTTGAGGAGGAACCTGTAGGGGAAGGACAGGCGCTCAGGCTGCACCCCAACCCCGCCAACCAGCACCCCACTATCCAGGGAGCTCGGGCAACGCCACCCAGAGCTGACCTCTGACCTGAGCTGGACAGGGCTCCCCGGGGACTCGGGTCCAGGCTCCCATACATCCCATCAGCACCCACCCCGTCACCCTGACACCTCTCTCCACCGCCCCCACACACCCCAGCACTCCCTCCAGCCCCCAAACACCCCATCACCGCCCACCCCGGGCCCCCACCACTCCCTCCGGCACCCCCAATCCAGGGAACTCGGGGCGGCTCTGCAGCCGATCCCTGGCCCGTCATGGACAGGGCTCCCCATGGACTCGGCTCCAGCCCCCCGCACACCTCATCAGCCCCCACACTCGGGCCACCATGGTCGCTCAGCTTCGCGAAGGACACTCGCTTCGCCCGCCGCTTCCGCTGGCGGGACCGGAGAGCACGCTGGGAGTTGTAGTCTTTGGGGGGAACACAAGCGAGCGGGTCTTACCCCAGGAGGCTTCTGGGAAATGAAGGCAGGCGGGAGGAGGAGACGCGACGGCGCCGCAAGGTCGTCGGGGAAGTGTAGTCAGCTCACCACTGGGCCGCGGCGCCTCCTGGGAAGTGGAGTCCGGACTTGCACTGGTGCTGTGAGTGGACGGAAGAGTCCGGAAAAGGAAGTCTAAGGGTCCGGGCTGGAGTCGGCCGCGCGCGACTGCGCGGTTGCCACAACAACGCAGAGCGAGGGGCGGAGCTTTTCCCATCACGTGATTGCGCGCGCACGCGGAAGGGACTGGAACGTCCGTCCGCGGAAGGGGCGGGACCAGCGCCGGAATGGCCGTGCGAAAGCCGTTACCAGGGCAACGCCGGGGCGCGCTGTCCCCCCACCCCTCGCCCCGCGCCCGAGAAAGCGGGCTTGGCATCACGTGACTCGGGCCCTCCGGGAGGGGGCGCGGTCGGGGGGGACCCCGAGAAAGGGAGACCTTTAGGGGCGTTGGTGTGTCCCCCCCCCAGCGAGGCCTGACGTGGGTGAGTGCGTCGTGGGGGAACACGCCGTGGAGACCCTTTGGACGCTGAGGCCCGCAGGGCAGCACTGCGAGGGCCCTGTCATCCCTCCTTGGGCCCCATCATCTCTCCTTGGGCCGCCCCTCATCTCTCCTCGGACCCCCATCACCTCTCCTCGGACCATCACACTGCCCAGAGTCCCCCCCGCGACCCACCTGCCCGCCACCCTGTCCTCTGTCCACCCGTCCCTCCACCTGCCCGTCACCCTGTCCCTCCACCTGCCCGCCGCTGCCCCTGTGTGTCCATCCCTGGAGCCCTGGCTCTCCTATCTCACTGTGATCGGATCAGGGTTGGGGGGAGCCCGGGTGACTCACCACCCTGTGAGCTGTCCTGGACTTGGAACTGCTCAGGGGGTTACCTGGCCTTGCCAGAAAAAGGGGAGGGGTGAAGGGTGGGAAGGTGCCCCCAGGAGGAGGAGGAGGGCTCAGCGGTTCACACCTGGCTTGGCTCCAGAAGCTGCTGCAGAAGGGGAGCAGGAGGACCAGGCCGGGGCAGTCACCAGATGCCCCATGCCACAGGTGTGGCTGTGGGCGGGCCCAGGCCTGTCCCCATCCCTCCCTCTCCAGGCCCAGGGGAGGGAGACCATGAAGCTACTACTCCTCGCAGGGCTGGGGGCCCTGTTCTTTGCCTACTACTGGGATGACCACTTCGACCCAGGTGAGTGTCTGTTGAGAGGAGGAGGGGTGGGAGGCAGGGCTCTGGCTGACAAACCCCCACCCCGCTGCCAGCCAGCCTCCAGGGAGCTCGGGTGCTGCTGACCGGGGCCAGCGCAGGCGTTGGCGAAGAGTTGGCTTATCACTACGCACGCCTAGGCTCCCACCTGGTGCTCACGGCCCACACCGAGGCCTTGCTGCAAAGGGTGAGCCCGCTAGCAGCCAGGGGAGGGCGGGGGACAGGGCCTGGGTTGCCATTTCTGCCGTAACTGCCTCTCCAACCCTTTCCAGCTCCCAAACCCAGTGTCAGGGAAGAGGCCTTGGGGCCTGAGGCTGGGGGCAGGGGAGCAGGGCCTCAGGCTGGGGCCCTCACAGGACCAGCAGGTGGTGGTGGGAGTGGGCCAGCAGGTGGGGGACAGGCCCAGGGACAGCTCTGGTCCCCACCCCCTATCTCCCCATCAGGTGGTCGGGAACTGCCGCAAGCTGGGAGCTCTCAAAGTTTTCTACATAGCAGCTGACATGGCCTCCCCTGACGCCCCAGGACACGTGGTGCAGTTTGCGCTGGACAAGCTGGGTGAGAAGGGGCGGCCTTGGCCTCAGACAGAAGACTGGGATGGGGGTGTGGGAGTGTGGAGGTGCAGTGTAGAGGGTGGAGATGTATGGGGGGTCCTACAGGGGTGACTGGAAGCAGAGCCTGACAGCCTCACTGCCTCAGGGCGCTGGACAGGGCCAGGCGGGCTGGGGTCCAGGCGAGCTGGGGTCCAGGCAGGCTGGGGTCCAGGTGAGCTGGGGTCCAGGCAGCATGGGGTCCAGGTGGGCTGCGGTCCAGGTAAACTGGAGTCCATGTGGGCTGGGGTGCAGGCGGGCTGGGGTCCATGCAGGATGGGGTGCAGGCGGACTGGGGTGCAGGCAGGATGGGGTGCAGGCGAGCTGGGGTGCAGGCGGGCTGGGGTCAAGGCGGGATGGGGTGCAGGCGGGATGGGGTGCAGGCAAGCTGGGTTCAAGGCGGGCTGGGGTGCAGGCACCACGTGGGGCTGAGTCTGGTGCATCGAGGGGGGATGCAGTCTCCGGGGGTGCCCAGGGCCAGTCTCGGGGTTCGCTCCCCGCTGACCCCGTCTTTCTGCCCAGGCGGGCTGGACTACCTGGTGTTGAACCACGTCGGGGGCCTCCCGGCCGGCACGCGCGTCCGCAGCCCCCAGGCAACGCGCTGGCTGCTGCAGGTGCTCCGCCCCCGCGCCGGCCACGCCCCGACCCGTGACCCCGCCCACATGACGGGCCTCCTACTCCTGGCCACGCCCTGGCCACCCGCCCTGACCCCGCCTACAGGGCGGCCTTCCGCTCCTGGCCACGCCCTGGGCCCGTGACCCCCGCCTACAGGGCGGGCCTTCCGCTTCTGGTCACGCCCCAGGCCCCATGATCCCGCCCACAGGGCGGGTCTTCCGCTTCTGGCCACACCCTGCACCTCCCGCCCTGGCCCCGCCTACAGGGAGGGCCTTCCGCTCCTGGCCACACCCTGCACCTCCCGCCCTGACCCCGCCTACAGGGCGGGCCTTCCGCTTCAGGCCACGCACCAGGTCGCGTTTTCCCCGCCTACAGGGCGGGCCTTCCGCTTCTGGTCACTCCCCAGGCCCCGTGACCCCGCCTACAGGGCGGGCCTTCCGCTCCTGGCCACACCCTGCACCTCCCTCCCTGACCCCGCCTACAGGGCGGGCCTTCCGCTCCTGGCCACACCCTGCACCTCCCGCCCTGACCCCGCCTACAGGGCGGGCCTTCCGCTCCTGGTCACTCCCCAGGCCCCGTGACCCCGCCAACAGGGCGGGCCTTCCGCTCCTGGCCACACCCTGCACCTCCCGCCCTGACCCCGCCTACAGGGCGGGCCTTCCGCTCCTGGTCAATCCCCAGGTCCCGTGACCCCGCCTACAGGGCGGGCCTTCCGCTCCTGGCCACAACCTGCACCTCCCGCCCTGAGCCCGCCTACAGGGCGGGCCTTCCGCTTCTGGCCACGCACCAGGTCCCGTTTTTCCCGCCTACAGGGCGGGCCTTCCGCTCCTGGCCACACCCTGCACCTCCCGCCCTGACCCCGCCTACAGGGCGGGCCTTCCGCTTCTGGTCACGCCCCTGGCCCCATGAGCCCGCCCACAGGGCGGGTCTTCCACTCCTGGTCACGCCTCAGGCCCCGTGACCCCGCCTACAGGGCGGGCCTTCCGCTCCTGGTCACTCCCCAGGCCCCGTGACCCCGCCTACAGGGCGGGCCTTCCGCTTCTGGTCACTCCCCTGGCCCCATGACCCCGCCCACAGGGCGGGTCTTCCGCTCCTGGTCACGCCTCAGGCCCCGTGACCCCGCCTACAGGGCGGGCCTTCCGCTCCTGGTCACTCCCCAGGCCCCGTGACCCCGCCTACAGGGCGGGCCTTCCGCTCCTGGCCACACCCTGCACCTCCCGCCCTGACCCCGCCTACAGGGCGGGCCTTCCGCTCCTGGTCACTCCCCAGGCCCCGTGACCCCGCCTACAGGGCGGGCCTTCCGCTCCTGGCCACACCCTGCACCTCCCGCCCTGACCCCGCCTACAGGGCGGGCCTCCTACTCCTGGCCACGCCCATTCGTTCCAAGGCCCCGCCCCTAGCTGCGCGCTCCTCCCTACCAGCAGTCGCTCCACCTCGCGCCCCTCCTCCTCTCCGGGGCTCCGCCCCTTCTCTAAGCTCCGCCCCGTGACGTGTGGCACCTGGCGCAGGTGAACTTCCTGAGCTACGTCCAGCTGACTTCCCTGGCGCTGCCCAGCCTGACGGACAGCAAGGGCTCCCTGGTGGTGGTGTCCTCGCTGCTCGGTGCGTCCCAGGGCGGGGCGGGGAGGCCTCCCTGGTGGTGGTGTCCCCCTGCTCCGTGTGCCTGGGGAGGCCCGGGGGAGCAGGCCGCTGAGCGCCGCCCTCCCGCACCCCCAGGCCGCGTGCCCACGTCCTTCTCGGCCCCCTACTCGGCGGCCAAGCTGGCCCTGGACGGCTTCTTCGGCTCCCTGCGGCGGGAGCTGGGCGTGCAGGACGTTAACGTGGCCATCACCCTGTGCGTCCTGGGCCTCCGCGACCGCGCTTCGCCCTCCGAGCGCTTCAGGTGAGGCCCGCCCCCCCGGGGGGGAATGGGGGGCTGCACGGGGGAGACCCCCAGCACCCCCAGCACCCTCTCCCTTCCTCGGCCTCCCACCCCTCCCCTCCCCACCAGGGGCATCTCGAGGGCCAAGGCGGCCCCGGGCCCCAAGGCTGCCCTGGCCGTGATCCGCGGCGGTGCCACCCGAGCGGCCGGTGTCTTCTACCCGTGGCGCCTGCACCTGCTGTGCCTCCTGCGGGCCTGGTGGCCGCACCCACGGGCCTCCTGGTTCGTACGCCAGGAGCTCAACGTCTCGGCTGCAGCTGCGGCCTGAACCGGGGACACCTGTGCCAAGGGGGGCTGCCTCGGGGGTCAAGTCGGACCGGGGACACGCTCGCCGCCCTTCCCTCGGGAGCCAGAGCACAGGCTGGCGGGCACACCCAGCGCTGGGTGGATGGGGCGGCCTCACTGCTGCGTCCATCTTACACATGGACCGACTGAGGCTGCGTGTCCTGCCGCAGGTGGCACTGCCCCGGAGCTCTGTTCTCCTGCCGCGGCTCCTGTTGTCCTTGCTGTCCCGCCCCACCAACACCCCCGTGCTCCCAGCCACGACCTGCGGGTGGTGTCGCTGGCCCCTGCGAGCAGGACGGGCTCTGCGATGCTCCCCAATTGTGTAATAAAAGCCAGACCCTTGCACACCTGTATTTTTTTTAAATTAAGTTTTATTACTAGTTCTTTTTTTAAGCTTTATTATTGGAAAGTCAGAGAGAAAGAGAGACAAAGATCTTCCATCTGCTGCTTTACTCCCTATGTAGCCACAACGGCCAGAGCTGAGCCGATCCAAAGCCAGGAGCTTTTTCTGGGTCTCCCACACGGGCGCAGGGTCCCAAGGCTTTGGGCCGTCCTCCACTGCTTTCCCAGGCCACAGGCAGGGAGCTGGATGGGAAGTGGGGCAGCCGGGATGCGAACCAGCGCCCCTATGGGATTCCAGTGCAAGCAAGGCAAGGACTTGAACCACTAGGCTAACATGTCCGGCCCTCATACCTGTTCACGGTCTCAGTTCTTCCCACTTGTTGGCAAGGGGGCCGCTGGGGCTTGCTCAGCCCACAGCCGCCTCACAGGGGACACGGGGAGGAAGGTGAGGCGCGAGGGAGGGCGGCTGTGGTGGGGGCTCAGGGGTTTGGAGGAGGGCTCTTCGCTGCACCAGAGCAGGGCCAGGCTGGAGCCGGGAGCTGGGGGTTCTGTGCCGGGTCGCCCACCCAGGGGTAGCTCGTGCTGCGGGCTGGGCTTAGAGCAGGTGCGTCACGGGGTGGTGGCTTGCACAGCCAGCGGGACAGCGCCACTGAAGGCTGCCGGGGAGTGGGAGCTGCTGAGGCGCGGCCCCCCAGCCCCGGGGCTCCAAGACCAGGCGCACTCGGGGATGGACCCCGTGCGCTGCACCTGCGCTGTTCACGCGAGTTTCAAGCAGTTTGGCGTGGTGGCGTGTTACAGACGGAGGAATCGAGATGTCGCGCTGGGTCGTTCCACCCACGGCCACGGGGGGGCGGAGGTGGGACTCGAACTCTGAAAGCACAGGTGCAGGGGGCGGGGCCAGTGCGGCAACCACGCCCCCGCCGCAGCCACGCCTCCCGCCGCGCTCGAGGGAGGCAACGCGCATGCGCCTAGCGTCTCTGCAGGTATTCCCTCCCGCCGCCAGAGGGAGCGCGCGTGCGCCGTGTCGGCCCCTCTGTCCCGCCGCGTGACGTCGCGGGTAGCTATCCCAGCGTTCCGCGCGGCGGCCGTCCTTCCTCCTCGGGTTCCGGTGGCGAGCGGCAGGTCGGTGGGTCGGCGGGGCTGCATCCGCGTCCATCGGGGTCCGTCCGCGTCCCTCGGGGTCCATCGGGGTCCGTCCGCGTCCATCGGGGTCCATCGGGGTCCATCGGGGTCCATCGGGGTCCCTCGGGGCGCGGGGGCAGCGGCCAGGCCGGGGTGCGCCGCACGGACTCACTCGCACCCCCTTCTTTCCGGAGCAGCCATGGCTGTGCGTTACCCCATGGCCGTCGGCCTCAATAAAGGCCACAAGGTGACCAAGAACGTGAGCAAGCCGAGGCACAGCCGGCGCCGCGGGGTGAGTCGGGGGCGCGGGCGGCGGGGGTGCGGGGGCTGCCCGGGAGAAGCGGGGTGCGCGGGTTCGCGTCCTGAGCGGAGCTGGGCCCGAGTGGTGAGCTGCAGCATGACTGTGTGGGGACCTTGGGGGCTGAGCGGGCCGCGGTGCCGTCAGGGTGTCTGCGCCCCAGACACGGACATCTCCTACCCGGGAGGTCACGGCGGGCAGGGGCAGCCGGGACAGCTGGGAGGGGGGCGGCGGGTCAGGGGGGGTCAGGGGTCAGGAGGGGTTTGGGGGACAGCGGGTCAGGAGGGGTGAGGGGTCAGGAAGGGTTTGGGGGCGGCGGGTCAGGAGGGGTCAGGGGTCAGGAGGGGCTTTAGGGGGTCGGCGGGTCAGGGGGGGTCAGGGGTCAGGAGGGGCTTTAGGGGGTCGGCGGGTCAGGGGGGGTCAGGGGTCAGGAGGGGTTTGGGGGCGGCGGGTCAGGAGGGGTCAGGGGTCAGGAGGGGCTTTAGGGGGTCGGCGGGTCAGGGGGGGTCAGGGGTCGTGAGGGGTCAGGAGGGGTTTGGGGGCGGCGGGTCAGGAGGGGTCAGGGGTCAGGAGGGGCTTTAGGGGGTCGGCGGGTCAGGGGGGGTGAGGGGGCGGCGGGTCAGGGGGGGTCAGGGGTCAGGAGGGGTTTGGGGGCGGCGGGTCAGGGGTCAGGAGGGGTCAGGGGGCGGCGGGTCAGGCTGGGTCAGGGGTCAGGAGGGGTCAGGGGGCGGCGGGTCAGGGGCGCCCCGTCCTCACGCCCGGCCGGTCCCCCCAGCGGCTGACCAAACACACCAAGTTCGTGCGGGACATGATCCGGGAGGTGTGCGGCTTCGCCCCCTACGAGCGCCGCGCCATGGAGCTGCTCAAGGTCTCCAAGGACAAGCGGGCGCTCAAGTTCATCAAGAAGAGGGTAGGTGGGCGTGGGGCGGGGGGCGCCGCCGGGCCGAGGGTGGGCGGCTGACGGGGCTCTGCCTCCCGCAGGTGGGCACACACATCCGCGCCAAGAGGAAACGCGAGGAGCTGAGCAGCGTGCTGGCCGCCATGCGCAAGGCCGCCGCCAAGAAGGACTGAGCGCCCCGCACCCCGGAATAAAATAAAACCATAGAAAACCATAAAACTCCCTCGTGGGACTCGTTCTTCCGCCGGCTGGGCTGGGGCTCCATGGGGGGCAGCCTGACCCTGCGGGATCCACTCAAGGCTCATGAATGATCTTGATTTGGTTACAAAGTCAGAGGGAGGAGAGACAGAGGGAGACTCCCCCGCCTCGGGCAGTGCACAGCACCGACCCGAAGCCAGGGGCTTCGGACAGGTGTGCCACAGAGGTGCAAAGATCCCAAAGCAAGCATTGGTCCATCCTCGACTGCCTTCCATGCTTCCCAGAACACAAGTAGAACACACGGGTGGGAAGTGGAGCAGCCGGGATTAGAACCGGCGCCCTTTGGGATCCCGGCGCACTCAGGGTGAGGCCTTTAGCCGCTAGGCCACGCCGCCGGCCCTGCTGGGGATGGGGAATCTCAGCCCCATATAGCTCTGCCTGCGTCTTCCGCAACCAGCTGGGCCCAGGGAGGCTGCCGCCAAGCCAAGACACCTGCTCCCAGCCCTCAGGACTGTGCCTCGAGAGCGACCCCTGCGGGTCAGAGGCCGCCCCTGCAGCACTGCCAGGGACCAGCTCCCTAGTTGCAGGGAGCTGGATGGGAAGCGGGCCAGTCAGGATACAAACCTGTGCCCATATGGGATACTAGTGCATGCAGGGCAAGGGCTTGAGCCACTAGGCTATGGCGCCAAGCCTGATGCCCATCCTCTCCCTGGAAGGCTAGCACAGCCCCACTGGGCACTGGGTACACACCGCTTAACTCTGGGCTAAGCCGCTGCCTGGACTCGGCACCGTGTCCCATGGTGCCCCATCTCTGGGTAAGAGACACACAGCTCTATTAGAAAGCGTCTTTAATCAACTTGGTTATTAAATAGTCCCCGTGCCCCACATTCCAATCAAGCCATCATCCGGGTGTCCGGGGCCGAGCCCCCAGCGCGCCCAGCAGCCTGCCCAGGCGTCCGTGCAGCCGACCGTGGCCGAGGCGGCCGTCACCGCTCCACGGCCAGGGATTCTGCCTGCGGCTTGGGGAAGGCGATGTCGAAGATGTCGCTGTACTGCTCGGCGAAGTGCACCTCCAGGCCCTCGGTGATGAAGGGCGCCAGGTCGTGGAAGTCCTTGCGGTTCTCGGCGGGCAGCACTATGCACGTCACGCCGGCGCGCTTGGCCTGAGGGGAGCCCGTGTCCCGGGTCAAGGCAGCCCTGCGTCGGCAGGGTGCCCCCCAGGGGTTTGGGGGTATGGGAGAGGGGTGGGCGCTCACCGCGATGGTCTTCTCCTTGATGCCACCCACCGGCAGGATCTTGCCCGTGAGGGAGACCTCCCCGGTCATGGCAAGGTTCTGGCGAACGGGCCGCTCCATGGCCAGCGACAGCAGCGCTGTGACGATGGTGCAGCCGGCACTGGGGCCGTCCTTGGGGGTGGCACCCTGTGGGGAGAGGCCGGTCACCCACGGGCAACCCCGCCGGGGGCCCAGGGCGGCAGCAGGGCAGCCTCACCTCGGGCACGTGCAGGTGGATGTGTGAGGTGAGCAGGCGCTGGTTGGCGGGCTCGTGGCGCATGAGGAAGGCCCTGGCGAAGGTGTACGCGATGCTGGCACTCTCCTTCATCACCTCGCCCAGCTGGCCCGTCAGCTCCAGGCTGCCGTCCCTGTCCTTGTCCCCCGTGCCCGTGGGCGGCCGCCTCAGCGAGGTCTCCACAAACAGCGTGGAGCCCCCTGGGAGACACAGAGGCCCCGTGAGCCAGCTGCAGGCCCACCCTCCCGGGGGGACCACCCCACGTCTCCCCCACTCACCCATGGCTGTCCAGGCCAGGCCCATGACCACGCCGGGCGGCGTCACGTCGTACATGCGGTCCACGGTGAAGATGGGCTTGCCCACGAAGTCCTGCAGGTTCTCGGGCGTCACCTCCACGGCCTCGGCCTCGCCGCTGACGATCTTGTAGGCCGACTTGCGCAGCACCTGGGCGGCAGGCAGTGAGGTGCGGGGGCCTGGGGCGCCCGCAGAGCTGAGCGCGGGGCTGGCGGGGTGGCCACTCACCTTCTCCACCTGCTTCTGCAGGTTGCGCACCCCGCTCTCACGGCAGTACTGCCGGATGAGCAGCGTCAGCACGTCCGACGACAGGCGGGCCTTGCTCTCGTCCAGGCCGCACAAGGCCCGGGCCTGAGGGACCAGGTACCGCTGCGGGCAGACGGACGGCTGGGGTGCAGCTCCAGGCCAACGGGGCCAGCACCCGCGCCCCAACCCTGGGAGTCACACCCTGGAGCCGAGGGCTCTGGCCTCCCCGCCCGCACCTGCCCAGGTCAGGACCCGCCCACATGCGGGCCATCCACACGGCCCAGCCTGCGTGCCCACCTCGGCGATGGCCAGCTTCTCCTGGGCCACGTAGCCGGACACGTTGATCATCTCCATGCGGTCGCGCAGCGGCTCGGGGATGGTGTCTGTGATGTTGGCCGTGCAGATGAACAGCACCTGCCAGGGAGGTGGGCAGGCCAGGGCTGCAGGGCCGGACCCCCACTGCAGCCCGCAGGGCCCGGCCGCACCCACACGGGGACGCTCTCACCTTGGACAGGTCCACGGGCACGTCCAGGTAGTGGTCCAGGAAGTTGGCGTTCTGCTCTGGGTCCAGCAGCTCCAGCAGTGCGGACGAGGGGTCCCCCTGGTAGCCCCGGCCGATCTTGTCCACCTGGGAGCCAGAGCAGGTGCCATGAGCAGTGCGCAGGCCTGGGCGAGGGGTGCCCAGGGAGTGCCGAGGGCTGCGCCCCCTCACCTCGTCAATGAGAATCAGGGGGTTCTCCGTCTTGGTCTTCTTGAGGCACTGGATGATCTTGCCAGGCATGGCTCCCACGTAGGTGCGCCTGCGCGGGAAAGCTCGGTCACAGGCCAACCTAGGCCCAGGGTGGCTGCCGGGGCCCCTGGGCACGCACGAGGTGCCACACACCTGCCCCCACCCAGTCCTGAGCCCCCAGGGGTCCCACAGGCCCAGCCCTAGTGGCTTAAGCTGCTGCCTAGGTGTCTGCACTCGGGGTCCAGGCACGGGCTCCAATCCTGGCAGCTCGGCCTCCAACCCTGCTAACTTCCTGCTAGTGCCTGGGAGGACCCCGAACACAGCCCCGTGGGAGGAGGCCGGCTTGGAATCCCAGCCCCTGGCCCCGGCATGGCCTGGTGCGCTGACGGCTGCACGCCTTTGGGGAGTGACCCTTCAAATACGGAATCGAATCAGCGTAACCCAACAACAGTGCCACGGTATGCGGACGCTGGTCTGGTGGGCAGGCCTCTGCAGCCACAGGCAGCCGCCTGCTGCTTTGGGGTGGCCTCGTGCCCTGCCAGGTCTGTCGGGGTGGGGGACACAGCACGGCAGGCGGCCTACCTGTGCCCTTTGATCTCGGCCACGTCCGTCATGCCCCCCACACTGAAGCGGAAGTACTCGCGGTTGAGGGCACGGGCGATGGAGCGGGCGATGCTGGTTTTGCCCACGCCAGGCGGGCCGTAGAAGCAGAGGATCTTGCCCTGGGTGGTGCCACGCAGCTGGCTGACAGCGATGAACTCCTGTGGGCAGGCGGGGAGGCACGGTGGGCTCAGCGGCACCCTCTCCAAGGCCCTGCCTGCCAATCCTCGGGCAGCGCCGAGCTGAGAGCTGCCACTGGCCGTGGGAGAGCCGGCTGTGGGCCAGACCCCACTCTGATGGCCTCGCTACCCCACGGCCCGTCCCTGCAGCGCAGTCCACACCCCCAGCCGCCTGGACACCCCAGGGTCTTGGCCTTGTGGCCACAGCAGGTCTCCTAGCCTTGTAGGCCGTCCCACCCCCAGCAACACAAATCCCAGGCATGACCATCTGGCCCCTCCGTGCCCCAGGGAGATGGGATGGGCCGCGACTCCAGGCAGGCGGCCTCTGCAGGAGGGTGTGTGAGGGTGAGGGCTGGGACCACCCAGGGGCGGCGGCAGCTGGGCTGGGTCGGGATTCCGGGAAGCGGGCGGCTGGGCCCCAGCTCACCAGGATGCGTTTCTTGACGTCCTCCATGCCGTAGTGGTCCTCCTCCAGCACGGCCTGCGCCCGGGCCAGGTCCAGGTTCTCATCGCTCTGCTTGCCCCACGGCATAGACGTCAGCCAGTCCAGGTAGTTCCGGGTGACACTGCACGAACAGGCCAAGGCTGCTGATGGTGTGGGAGGGCGCTCTGAGGCGCAGCACAGGTGCACAACACCCCGTCGGGCCCACACGGGCCACCGGGAAACAGGCCTGGGCCGGGGAAGCCATAGGCCAGGGTGGAGTCCTTGAGGCTCTTGCTGTAACAGGCCACCAGCGTCCCAAGGAGCAGACTGGGCCATCAGAGGGTGCCAGGGCTGGGCATGAGCCCGCTGTGAACCCGCCCAGCTCCTGGGACCACAGTCAGTGGGCGCTCACTTGAACTCAGACGAGTGGTTGTCCAGCAGTCCCAGCTTGCTCAGCTCCTCGTCCACCACGTCCATCACGTGCTTGGGCACCACCAGCTGCGCCAGGCGCTCGCGGAACTTCTCCTCGATGGCGTCCTTGTCCTCCTTCTCCAGGCCCAGCTCCTTCTTGATGATCTTAAGCTGCTCCTGCAGCAGGTACTTGCGGTGTGTCTGCTTAATCTTCTCCTCCACCTGCAGGGCTGGGGCTCAGCGAGGCGCAGAAGGGGCACATCCCTCACCAGCGCCCCCCCGCCACGGGCCCCTCGGCCCTCGCCAGCACGCACAGCCCTGGGCTCTGCGGCAACACCAGCACCCACCCAACAGTGCTGTCCACGCCGGGGCGCTGGGCCTTGGGCCACTCTCCCGGGCAGATCCCCACCCTCCACGCCAGCCCCGGGGTCAGGAAGGAGTTTCTCTAGCTGCTGCGGGCTGCAGGACCCAAGCCCCACCCCACCATCCTCAGCGTCCACTGTCCACTTCAATGGCAGCATGAAGAGAGAAAGCTCCCGGGACAGCCACAGCAGTGAGGGCTCCAACCCAGGACACCAGAGTTCAAGTGACAGCGCAGTCCACTGGCCCCCGCCCCCTGCAGACGGCCCAGCCCAGGGCCGTGCGGGCAAGGCCGGGCACTCACCTCCCGCCCGAGGCGCTGCTGCAGCTTGCTGAGTTCGAACTCCTTCTTGAGCAGAGACAGGGCCTTGTACAGGCGCTTGGGGATCTGCAGGGAGGCGGGGTGTGGGAGGATGGCAGGGGCAGCCCACAGGGCACCACACGGGCACGGGATGCCCACCACTCACATTGGTCTCTTCGAGGACGTCCTGCAGCTCGTGGGACTCGGCCCCGGTCAGCGCGGCGCCCATGTCACTCAGGTAGATGGGGTTGTCCACCACCCGCTGGCCGGCCTGCATCATCTGAAGCACCGACTCCCTGCGGACACGGAGCCTCGTCACGGGCCCGGGGACCCTCCCCCGCAGGGCCTCCCGGGGGGCAGAGCGCCTGGCCGGACAGCAGCCGCCCACGCGGGACACTGACCTATACAGGGGGTTCAGGGCGATGATGTCCCGGATGGTCTTGACGATCTCGGCGGTCAGGGCCTGCAGGAGGGGGGAGGGGCAGCAGTCATGGCACCCGGCGGCCCAGCTGGCAGGGCCCGCGCCCCACAGCACCCCGCTAGCCCTAGCCAAGCCTGTCCCTGCGGAGCAGGCAGGCCAGGTGGGCTCCTTCTGCTGTCTGCCTTTGACACGCACCCTCTACAGTGTCAGTCCGGGCAGGGCTCCCCACGCCTGGTGTCCCCCATGTGCACACGGTGGGCACGACCAAGGCCTGGGAGCTACGGCGAGGCCAGCAGACAGTCCTGGCCAATCAGCAGCCACGGCTTGGGCACTGCCACGTACGCCTTTGGCATGGTCTACGGTGAGGGGAGCTGGTCGCACGGCCCTCGCCTGGCCCTGCCTGCGTGAATTTCCACCGATGGCACCGAGGCTGCCTGGAGGGCCCCGCTCACGGGAGACACACCACGCACTCCGAGCTCTTCCAGAGCCTTCCACGGAGCAGGGCAGGGCCCGGGAGGACATGTTCCACCTGGAACCTGCCTTCTCACCTTGACCTCTTCCGTGACCTGGAAGTCCTCGTGCGTCACGTTCTCCACCTCCACCATGAGCACCTCGTCCTGGCCGGCCGTCAGCGGCTCCGTGGGCGCCCCCTGCAGCCGGGCGCCCGGCTCCTCCTCCGCCTCTTTCCGGGACCGCTTCGTCTTCCTGCGTGTCTTCTGCTTGGGGTCCACCTCCGGCTCCTCGGGCTCCACCTCCAGCTGCCGGCTGATGTGGATCCTGCGGCCGGAGCAGGGAGCTGGGGGGAGTGCAGCCCTGCCCCTGCAGGACCCACCGAACAGGCCCACACCAGGATCCCCAGCACCCAGCCATCTCCTGCGCCCCTCAAGGTGCCAATGACGGGGGCCTCCCGTGGCAAATGGCATCCGCTCAGCTAACACAGGCCTGCCCTGCCCGGGGTCCTTTCCTCTGGCCTTGGCATGAAGGAGGCCTCCTCCAGGAAGCCCTCCCTGACCACCTCAGGAAGGCAGCCTCACCCCGTCCCAGGGATCCAGCAGGTGGGCAACGGCCACTGTGTGTGCACTGTCTCCACAGTGCTCGAGCAATGCTGCACCGCAGCATGTCTAACGCCCCCAAGCTCCGCACCGCGCACCCCAGCCCCGGGGGAGCCCCACACTGCCGCGCAGCAGGCAGCCGCACACCTGCGATGGCCCGTGACGATCATGCGCAGCTTGTCCCCGAGGTCCTGCAGCTCGTGGATCTGGGCGAAGGTCCCCGTGTGGTAGATCTCATCCAGGCTCCCCACCACGTCTGACTCATTGCTGGGGGGTCAGACACAGATGCTCGCTGGGGCGGGTGGGCACCCCGTAAACCGCCGGAGGGTGCCACCTTGCGAGGGGCCCTGGGCGCCGGCCCCCCCCTCACCTGTCATCTCGCTTTAGGAAGACGCCCACGTAGGGCTGGGCCAGGCGGACTTTCCTCCTCAGCAGCTCAACCAACCTCTTGTTCTTCACCTGCAGACACCGCCACCCCGCCCCACCCAGGTGAGCACAGGGCGGGGCCTGCCGGCTGACCTCGCTCCCGCAGCCCCCCAGGGCTTCTGGACTGCTCTGGAGGAGCCGGGACTCTTGATCCAAACATAAATAACGGGTGGGGGGGGCCTGCCTCCCTTCTCAGCAGCAGCAACCACAAGCCGCCAGCAGCCCGCTTCCTAAAGAACACTCAAGTGCAGCCAGGAATGGCCCCAATGCAGCTTCCAGCTACAGCATCTGGGTTTTTTTTTTTTGGGGGGGGGGGAGGGAGTGAAACCTTGGTTTGAAACCTAGAACCTGGTGCTCTGCTAAGTCACGCCCGGAAGGACAGCACACCACGGGGCCTGACTCCAACACAGCACCCCCCACCCACTCCCTCTGCCCCCCAATATGACTCGTGCCTCAGCAATCCTAAGGGTGGCTGCTTGGGGAGTGAACCAGCAGATGGAAGACCTTTCTGTCAATCTGCCTTCCCAAGACAAATGAACATTTGGCACCTCGGGCTGTCGTCTGGCGGAGCCCCTCCCTGCCCCGAGCTATACACCACCCCCTTAGCTCCTGTCTCGACCCGTGGGCAGGTCCCCAAACCCAGAAAGTCCACAAGGCCATGGCTGTGACCCCCCCCCCACTGCTGGCCCACTGTGCCAGTGAGCACCCTGCGGTGCCAGCTGCAGAGTACCAGGCATGGTGAGGACCCCTCCTGCCCCGCTTTCTGGGTCGCAGTCTCCCAGAGCGGCGCTGGAAAAAGGGCAGGTGTTTTTCTGGGCTCAGACCATGAGCCGTGGGCCTCGAGACCCCCCAGGCTGCACAAAGGAGGAAGTCACACTACCACCACCACCACCACCCCCACCCTGGTCTCGGGACGGCCTGTTCCCTAATGCTGTGCAGACATGACTCGCCAAACCACACTCGGCTAGCCTGTCTTAGGTGCGATGGGCAAGAGCCTAGGCAGCCAGAGGAGGGTATGCTGGAGGACCCCAAGGCATCCCGGGGCGCGAGTCCAGGCCCTCAGTCCCCAGACAGCATCAAGAGCTCTGGTGCTCTGTGTGGGCCCATTTTCTGGCTGGGAAGACCAAAGCCCAGAAGGCAGACATGCTGAGGTTCTCGGAGCTGGGGGGGCGGAAGGGATCCTCGCTGTATGCAGGGAGCTGCCTGGGGGTGAGGGGGAGGCCCTGGAAGGGGTGCACAGGAGCAGGGTGGAGACGGGGGCCGCCTTGGGCCACCCTCCAGCTGCTGTCCCTGCCAACCTTCATCTCTGCCTCTACACCCGGGGATCCCTGAGATGGGGGGGGGTGGGGAAGGCAAGGCAGGGCTGACTCATGCCGTGGCCTTGCTAGGAGAACGACCAGATAACCAGAGACAAAGACAGAAGCTTCCAGAGCTTCCTGCGTCTTGCATCACCCCGCGGGCCATCCGGGGCTGAACCGTTCCAATCTCCCCGACCTCCAGCCTCGTGCCCGAGGCCTGGGAAGTGTCCCCTCCTTCCGTCCCCAGCGCGTTCCCCAGGGTGGGGAGTGGGAGGTGGGGACCGGAGCGCGCCCCGCCCCTCCCGGGAGGCGGTCCAGATGGTGCAACAATCCGCAACTTCAGTCACTACGGCCACCTTCCACGTGAGCCTCACCGACCGGAACTAGCGCCGAGTCTAGTTCCCGACGAAGGAATGAGCTCCCCTTAAAGGAGGATCGCTCCTCGGTGCACGGTGCGGGAGGCCCGGCTCACCTCGATAATCTTGATGAACCGCGGAAACACAGGGTTGCGCGTGATGGCGACGAGCGGCAAGTGCGGGAACACCTCGGGGATGGTCATGGGCGTGAGCGCCGTGATGACCGGGCCTTCCCCGCCGCCCGAGCCGGCAGAGCCGGCCGAGCCGGCCGAGCCCCCGGCCCCTTCCTCCGCGCCGCCCTCCGCAGCGTCCTCGCCGCCCGAGAAGGCGCCGCCGGCCCCGCGCCCCGGGTTCGAGTCCCACAGTCCCCGCCACTGGCCCGGGCCGGCCGGGCTCCGGCCCCACAGCGCCGCGGGGGCAGCAGGGCCCCGCCGCCCGCCGGCCACGCACGCCCCGGCCGCCATCCGCGCCCACCCCCCGGCCGGGGCCAGCAGCGGCCGCCGCAGGGACAGACACCGCGCCGCGCTCCACAGGCGCACGTAGCCTGCGCCCGCCGCCATGGCCCGGCCATACTGGCGGCGCGCGGCGCTTGCGTCACCGATCCTCGCCCGCGGTGGGGCGCACGTGACGCTCGGCGCGTGCCTCCGACGCCCCGCCCCCTGGAAGGCGGGACCGGAGGACCGCCTTCCAGTGTGGGCGTGGCTTTTGGGGTGGGCGGTGCCGTGGACTAAGTTATGTCTTTCCCTGTGGGCGTGCCTTGCATGGAAAGGGCGGGGTTTGAGTCCGCTCCTTCCGGCCTTCGGGGCGTGGTTTTAAAAGGAAAAGTGCGCATGCCTGCACTTTTGGGCGTGGCCTGAGACGGAACGCCCTCCCCTGTGGGCGTGGCTGCAGATAAAGGGCGGGGCCCAATCCTTATTAGTTACGCTCCTCCCCTAGTCTCCCCTGTGGGGGGTCTTGTCCAAGGAGGGATCAGTGCGCATGCTCCAGAGTGGGGGGGCTGAGCGGCTTCGTTTCCCGGGAGATGGCGCATGCTCAGTCTGCGGCGGCGACGCTGGCAGCGGTTGAGGGCTCTTCTGGCGGGATGCTGGTGTGGATACGGCTGCTGGCGATGGCGGCCGGCGTGTGGCTCTGCCCGGTGGTCGGAGCTCATTCTCTGTGCCGGTGCGAGGGGCTGCCCTGGGGCCTCGGCTAGGGACCCAGAGAGGGCGGACCGGGGGTCCTGCACCCCGACCCCGTGGGGAGGGCCCCCCTACCTACCCTCGTACGAGGTGCACACCATCAGAAAGCTTGGATGAAAAGCAAGCAGCTGCGGAGGAAAGCTTGGATGGAAAGCAAACCCCTGCCGAGGCCGGGCCGGGCGTGCAGCCCGCGGCGAGATGCAGGCGTGCCTGGCGGGGTCGGTCCGCGCCCCGCCCGCTTGCACCTTGCCTGTGCACCTGTTGCATGTGCCCGCGGAGGAAGAGCCTTCTAGAAAGATGGACTTAAGCAGGGCTTAGCTTCAGGTCTGAATTCAGTTAGTTTCCCCCGTCTCCCCACATAGGCTCCTGTCCCTGGAATTTGTGCAGTTAGCTGCCTGGACCTGCCCCAGTCCGAACAACACACACACACACACACACCGGGGTCGCAGTGATTGACACCGTCTTTCCAAGGTGACCTGCCTAACTTGGACTCAGCCCTCGCGAGGCAGGGCGGTCCTGTCTATACCTGGGCGGGTTTCTGTAGCACGCTTCCCTCAGGCGACCTGGGCGGGGAGTGGAAGGGTTGTCCTGCAGGATCAATTCCACACACACTGACCAGCGGTCGCTCTTCATTCGCTTCTAGGGTTCACACAGTGAGGACAGGAAAAGTGTTCAATGTCGTGCAGCGACTTCATGGGGTAGGTGACCGCATACGTCACATCAACGCTTCACTTTTAAAAGAGATTTAAACTGGGCCCAGCACTGTAGCCTAGTGGCTAAAGTCCTTGCACGCGCCAGGATGCCATATGGGCGCCGGTTCGTATCCCAGCTGATCCATTTCCCACCCAGCTCCCTGCTTGTGGCCTGGGAAAGCAGTGGAGGACGGCCCAAAGCCTTGAGACCCTGCACCCTCGTGGGAGACTCGGAAGAGGCTCCTGGCTCCTGGTTTCATATTGGCTCAGCTCCAGCTGTTGTGGCCACTGGGGGAGTGAACCAGCGGATGGAAGATCTTTCTCTCTGTCTCTCCTCCTCTCCATATATCTGACTTTCCAATAAAATTTAACAAATGCTTAAAAAAATAACTGGCATCCCCTCATTTCCAGGCGGGGTGTTGGGCAAAGGGAGACATTGTGTGTGTGTGTGTGTGTGTGTGTGTGTGTGTACGCGCCGACGCGCATGTGCGCTGTATGGCCCACGGATCCACTAAGGTTCTGTGCTTTTCCTTCCAGGAGCGCCTGTACTTTGATGATTCACCCCCTCGCTTGTTGAAGCATCCTTGCCACAAACAGCTGGCCCTGTACCTGGGGTAAGCACCTGCCAGGCGCAGCTTCCTCTTCCGCCAGGTCCAGATCTTCCGCCTGCCCTCGGCCAGCGTGCAGACAGGAACACGAGGGAGTGTGGCCTGGTGCCACCAGGGGCTCCAGGAGGAGCCAGGAGCTTCCTCCAGGTCTCCCATGCGGGTGCAGGGTCCCAAGGCTTTGGGCCGTCCTCCACTGCTTTCCCAGGCCACAGGCAGGGAGCTGGATGGCAAGTGGAGCAGCCGGGACACGAACAGCGCCCCTATGGGATCCCGGGCGTGACAGGTTTCTCGGCGGGCACACCGCCATCCCCATGATGTTACCCCAACAAGCATGAAGACCACAGAGGCATCTCTAAGCCAGGAGCAGCAGTGCTCATGTGACAAGCGCCGCCGTGGCTCCCCAGGGACACAGAGTCGTGTTAGAGCGGAGCACTTATGGCGTCCCACCCTGTTTGCGTTCTCTTCTCCTGTGGGGTTGTCCTAACTCGTCTCCTCTTGTTGATTTCAGAAAGCAGGTGTTTCTCACGCGAGATGACTTCAAGAGCAGCCTTCTCCCGTTCACCATCCCTGTATCCATGGCGGTAATTATCCTGCCCATCAGAAGGACATCTGGCATAAGGAATATCTGGGGCCCATCAGAAAGTTCACAGATGGGGCCCGGCATGGTAGCCTAGTGGCTAAAGTTCTCATTTGACGTGCACCAGGATCCCATATGGGCATCGGTTCTAATCCAGGCAGCTCCACTTCCCATCCAGCTCCCTGTCCGTGGCCTGGGAAAGCAGTGGAGGACGGCCCAAAGCCTAGGGACCCTGCACCCGCGTGGGAGACCCAGAAGTTCCTGGTTCCCAGCTTCGGATTGGCACAGCACCGGCCATTGCGGCTCACTTGGGGAGTGAATCATCAGACGGAAGATCTTCCTCTCTGTCTCTCCTCCTCTGTGTATATCTGACTTTGCAATGAAAATAAAATAAATATTTTAAAAAATGAATAAATCTTTATAAAAAATAATAAACTGCCTGGGACCACAGACCCAGCTGCTCCGCTTCCAAGCCAGCCCTTTGCCAATGCGCCTGGGGGAGCAACGAAGGACGGCCCAAGGGCTTGCGTCCCTGCACCTGCGTGGGAGGCCCGGCTGGAGCTCCAGGCTCCTGGCTTTGGCGTCACTCAGTTGAGGCTGTTGCAGCCACTTGGGGCAATGAACCAATGAATGGATGAGAGGGAGAGAGATCTGTTTCTCTCCCCTTCCCTGTCACTGTGCCTTTCAATAAATACATATTTAACAATAATGTCTGATTGCAAAAGCTTTGGCAACCAAATAAACTGATCGTTTAAGCCCACTTTCCATCTACTTTTTAAAGAATGATTTATTTTATTATTTTTTTAAAGATTTATTTATTTTTTATTACAACATCAGATATACAGAGAGGAGGAGAGACAGAGAGGAAGATCTTCCGTCTGATGATTCACTCCCCAAGTGAGCGCAACGGCCGGTGTTGTGCCAATCCGAAGCCAGGAGCCAGGAGCCTCCTCTGGGTCTCCCACGCAGGGTCCCAAGGCTTTGGGCCATCCTCCACTGCTTTCCCAGGCCACAAGTGCAGCGCAGGAAGGAAAATGGGGCTGCCAGGACACAAACCAGTGTTCATATGGCATCCTGGTTAATGCAAGGCAACTGTTTTAGCCACTACGCTATAGTGCTGGGCCCAATCTACTTTGTTTTTTTTAAGTAATTTATTTGAAAAGCAGAGAAAACTCTTCCATCCACTGGTTCACTCCCCAGTGACCACAATAGGCAGGTTGAGCCAAAGGCAGGAGCTCCATCCAGGTCTCCCATGTGGGCATGGGGCCCAAGCAGCTGGGCCGTCCTCCGCTGCTTTCCCAGGTGCATGAGCAGGGAGCCGGATGGGAAGCAGGGCAACCGGGACTTGAACCAGCACCCCTATGGGATACTGGTGTCACAGCCAGTGGCTCCACCCACAGCACTGTAGCACTGGACAGCCTGCCCCCTGCTTCCCGCTCAGCATCCACCTGGCCCCTGGGGCGTGTGGGTCCCCGGATCTAAGAACCAGGCCTCGCTGGTGTGGAGCGATGTCCCACGCGTGGCTGCTTGCAGGTGGGCGTGCCCAAAGTCACGTCGGCCCACTTTGCCGGCTCACTGCTGCTGCTGGTGATCAACCACCACGTGTACAACTACAACTACAAAGACAACATCTGGGGCAAGGCCACAGGTAGGGCCCCGGCAGGGGTGGGGCTTGGCCGACCCCAGTCGCCACCCCCAACTCCCCGAGGGGAGCCCCTGGGCACGGAGCTGTGGGGTCAGTGAGAGGGGCAAGGCTGGCCCCCTTGGCACCCGCCACAGGCTAGGAGGAGGGTGGCACAGTCGGCTCCAGGGCAGGGAAGCTGGGTCCCTGTGGGTCTGTTCCATTGGCGGGCACTGGAGGGCGCCATGAGTCACGCTGCCATACACTCCACTTCCCCGTGTCCCCTGCCATCTGGTCACAGGGGTGTAAACCCAGGCCCCCTCGGGGACTGGCCAGCACAGCACAAGAGGGCGGCCTCCAGCACGCATGAGCAAGGAGCTGGAGCTGGGGCGGTTGCAAGAGGAGACTGGGCGTTGAGCACACAAGTAAATGTGCCACTCTAGCATCACGCCAGAGGCCCCGGGTTCGAGTCCTGGCATGCTGCTTCTCATCTAGCTCCCTGCTCATGCGCACACAGTGGCACTTGGGCCCCTGCCACCCACAGGCGAGAGACCTGGCTGGAGCTCTGGGCTCCTGGCTGTGGCCTGGCCCGGTTCTGGCTGTTGCAGCCATTTGGGGAGGGAACGGGTGGATGACGGAAGCTCGCTCGCGCTCTCTCTCTCCACCTCGTCCCTGCAGGTATACACCACCCCGTGTCCCACGTTTCCGGCGACAACTGCTGTAATGCCAGGAGAGCCTTTTGCTTGGTAAGCGTCACATGCCTGAGGGTGGGCGGAAGGCAGGTGCGGGCTCACGTGGTGCCACGGACCCAGAGCTCACCGGGGAGTTCGGGGGTGGGGGGCCGTGTGACCTCCCCTCCACCTCCCCTGAATGGTTCTGTCTTTTTTTTTTTTCTTTCCCATCACTGGTTATTTTCAAATGTTTCTGGATGCCACAGGAAGTTTGCAAAAACAAAACGGGGTTCCACGGGTCCCTCCCCTAGCCCACCTAGAAGTGAGAGTTTACGGAGCTTCTGAGCCGCGTAGCACAGCCGGACCTTGGGGTGGTCAGTGAAGGGGGGCTTCACGGCCCCAGCACTGGTTTCCACACCTGCTTCCCCTACATATGCACCCACCTGGCTCTGGTTCCCGGCTCAGTGAGCTCAAGCAGCTGGGTCCACCATCACCCCCCAAGGGAGACCCGGATGGAGCAGTCAACTTCTCGATTGGGTCTATTCCAATCCAAGCTATTTGAGGAATGAAGCAGATGTGACGTGTGTGTGTGTGTGTGTGTGTGTGTGTGTGTGGGTGCACCAAAAACAAGAATGCTATATAAACAGCAGCACGCAGTAACATTCCCTTTTTCAGGGCTGTATAATACTCCAAGGCCTAGATATACCATTGTCTATTTTCCATGTAATATATATATACACACACATACAAATAATTAAAGATGAGTCTCCCATCACAGGGGAAAGCCATGCATTAGTGTAAATTTTTCACATCTCTGAAACTTACATAAACTGGCCTCTTTATATATATATATATTTTTAAATGGTAAGCCCATTCATATATGCATACGTACATACATATATATTTGAAAAAGAGACAGCAATAGAAATTCCATCTGCATATGCATTGGGTCACTCCCCCAAACACCTCCCCCCAACACCCAGGACTGGGCCAGGCTGAAGCCAGGAGCCAGGAGCTCCAGCCAGGTCTTCCTGGTGTGGCTAACTGAAACACAAACACTCCCCGCTCCCTGCTGCCTCCCAGGGAGCTAGCTGGGGACGGGAGTCGCCGTGGGGACTCGAACCAGGAACTCTGATAAGAAAACATTCCCCCTCTCCCCCGTGTGCCTTCCCAGTCCATCAGTAACTCCGTGTTTGCGTACGCCCACGGCGAGAAAATCGCTCAAACCAACATGTATTTCTCGGACACGGGAGGACAGAGTTTCCGGAAGTACACCTTTCACAGACAGGTGCGTTGGAGAAAGCAAATAACAACGAATCGTTTAAGTCCCCCCTCCCCCGAGAGAGTTGGTGCTCCCAAGTGGGTGAACAGGGAAGATTCCAGATCAGACAGGCTGGCTCCCCAAAGAACGTGCAACAAGCCGGACAGGGCTGAGCCACGCCAAAACCGCAAGCCAGCAACTCCACGCAGGTCTCCCACATCCAGCAGCAGGAACCCAGTCAAGTGAGCTGCAGGGAGCTGCAGTCAGAAACAAAGATGCTGGCGCCCCAAGCCACAGCTTAACCCACGCACCCAACGCCCAGTCGCACGACACGGTTTATGGGGTGTCTGTGAGAAGCTGGTCCCAAGGGACGCCTGGGTTCCATCCCACCTTGTGAGGGAGGAGCAGCAGGTGCCGCAAAACGGGCTGAATGCTGCAAAGCAGAGCAGCCAGCAGAGGGCGCCCACGTCCCACGCAGGAGCGCCTGGCTGGGTTTGAGGGTTCGGTTCCCAGCTCTGACTGTAGTCTGCAGCTCCTGGCTAGCGTACACGCAAGGGGAAGGCGGCAGGCATGGGTCCCCTCCCCACTTACATGGGAGACTCGGATTGGCCTAGACCCGATCATTGCACATGCAATTTGGGGAGTGCCAATAGATTTCCCGGCCTGGGGACTCAAAATCCAGCTCGCCAGCTCAGGGCATAGTCCTTCAAAGAAGCGCCCACCCCAGGCTGTTGGACACTGGACCCTTCAGCCAGAGATGAGAATTAATGGATGTGGCAGCAGTTACAGCGTGGGGGTGGAGGCAGGGGCCGTCTGGGCCACATCACCTCTTCCAAAGCCCCAAATAAAGCTGTCTTCTTCATGCTTCTGCCCTAAAGAGCAAATTTCCACAGTGGGGTACACAGATGTGTCCATCCATCCACCCATCCACTCATCCATCCACCTGTCCATCCATCCATCTACCCATCCACCCATCCACTCATCCACCCACCCATCCACCCATCCATCCATCCACCCACCCACCCATCCATCCATCCATCCATCCACCCACCCATCCATCCATCCATCCATCCATCCATCCACCCATCCACCCATCCATCCATCCATCCATCCACCCATCCATCCACCCACCCATCCACCCATCCATCCATCCACCCATCCATCCATCCACCCATCCACCCATCCATCCATCCATCCATCCACCCACCCATCCATCCATCCATCCACCCACCCATCCATCCATCCATCCACCCACCCATCCATCCATCCATCCATCCATCCACCCATCCATCCATCCATCCATCCATCCATCCATCCATCCATCCACCCATCCACCCATCCATCCATCCATCCATCCACCCATCCATCCACCCACCCATCCACCCATCCACCCACCCATCCATCCATCCATCCATCCATCCATCCATCCACCCATCCACCCACCCATCCACCCATCCATCCATCCATCCACCCACCCATCCATCCATCCATCCATCCACCCATCCATCCATCCATCCACCCACCCATCCATCCATCCATCCATCCATCCATCCACCCACCCATCCATCCATCCATCCACCCACCCATCCATCCATCCATCCACCCACCCACCCATCCATCCATCCACCCACCCACCCATCCATCCATCCATCCACCCATCCATCCATCCATCCATCCACCCATCCATTCACCCACCCACCCACACACATGACCTTCCTGCATCCTGCTGGAGAACCAGATATCTGTAACCACACCAAGAGCCAGACACAGGTTTGTATTCACACTCACCCTCCAGCAGTGTTTTCCACTGTGTCACAGGAAGAGCTAAATGGGACTCTGGGCGGAATCTTCTATTTTCACTCCCTGTCACAAGTTGGGCTGCTCATGGTCAACAACAGGAAGGTAAGGGGCGCTGCCCGGCGAGGAACTCAAATGACGGTGTAACCAAAGTCAGGTCGGTTCAAGTGTTCAAACTGAGCTGTGTGGAAGCCCTTTGACCTTTTCACTCACCCCTTCACCAATGCATCCTTCCACGTAACTTCATCCATCCATCCCTCCATTCCCCCACCCACCCATCCGCCCATCCGCCCATCCATCCCCCATCTACCCATCCACCCATCCGCCCATCCATCCCTCCATTCCCCCATCCACCCATCCGCCCATCCATCCCCCATCTACCCATCCACCCATCCATCCACCCACCCATCCATCCATCCGCCCATCCCCCCATCTGCCCATCCATCCATCCACCCATCCATCCATCCACCCACCCATCCATCCATCCATCCACCCATCCATCCATCCATCCACCCACCCATCCATCCATCCGCCCATCCATCCATCCACCCACCCATCCATCCATCCACCCATCCGCCCATCCATCCATCCACCCATCCATCCATCCGCCCATCTGCCCATCCACCCATCTGCCCATCCATCCATCCGCCCATCCATCCATCCATCCACCCACCCACCCATCCATCCACCCATCCATCCATCCATCCATCCATCCACCCATCCATCCATCCGCCCATCCATCCATCCACCCACCCATCCATCCATCCGCCCATCCATCCATCCACCCATCCATCCATCCATCCACCCACCCATCCATCCATCCACCCATCCATCCATCCGCCCATCCATCCATCCGCCCATCCATCCATCCGCCCATCCATCCATCCACCCATCCGCCCATCCATCCATCCACCCATCCATCCATCCACCCATCCATCCATCCACCCATCCGCCCATCCATCCATCCACCCATCAATCCTACCCACCCTGCCCACTCCATCCAGGGCATAATATTCACGTCGCATCTGCAAGGTGCTGAGACCTATGCCGGGCATGGGAGGTGGGGGACGTTACAGTTCTCGGCGTGGGTGTTGTGGCATAGCACGTGAAACCGCTTCCAGGACACTGACATCCCGTATCAGAGCGCCCACAGTCCAGCCCCCTCCCCATCTCTGCTTCCCATCTCCTGCCGACATGCACCCTGGGAGGCAGTCGGTGATGACCACTCCAACCCTCAGCTCTGCATGGAATGTCCAGTCACACGCCAGCGCTGGCAGGAGGCCGCAAACTGGGCCACTGCCAGCCGGCCAGCAGCCAGCACCACCATCCTTGGGGCCACAAGAGTTCTAGGTCATGAGGTGTGGTGGTTCTGGGGTCCTGCAGGCTCTGGGCGGCATCCTGGCCTGTGCTGGGTGGGCCTGCACACGACAGCCACAGATGGCTTCCTGGCATGGCCGGGGGGTCACCCAAGCGTCACCGCTGACAAGCAGACTCCCGAAGCTACTGGGGTGACGGACCTACCCAGGTGGGTGATGTCCCCACAGGGCCAGTTCGCGTACTCACACCACCCCCTCAACCGGAGCTTCGGGCTCCCCTTTGACTACAATGGCACCCTTGATGTCCTCATGCTCCCGGGCCAGAGGGGCGTCCTGATCTTCTGGTTCGCCAACAGTCTGCTCTTCTCACTCAACTCAGGTGAGTCGGCCCTGGTTGGGTAGCTGCCGCCTCTCTGCAGCTGAGCGGGGCGGAGTGGGGCAGGACCCTCGCTACTTCCTGCTTCCCCAATGGCAGGGGGTGAAGGGGGCAGAGGGAAGCTGGGGAGGGGCAGTGCACCCCCAGCAGGCTTGCCAAAGGAGTATCAGGCCCTGGCATCGTGACTTTGCCATTGGACTTTAGAAAAGGCAAGGGGCGTGGGTGTTTGGCCGGCTGGCTAAGACACCTCCCAACGGTGGGCCTGGGTTCAATTCCCAGCTTCGTTTCTTGCTAATGTGTGACCCTGGGAGGCAGCAGGTGGCAGCTCACACCCATGTGAGAAGCACCCTGGAGGGAACTCCGGGGAGGGGACAGGGGATGCCCTGGCTTCAGGTCAGTGCAGTCCTGCCCCAGCCATGATGGGGGGGTTTACAGAATGAACCGCCAGGAGCCAGCCCTCTCTCTGAGATGTATTACGCACACATTACACAGACAAGGAGGAGATGACATCATCAGCCCCCTGCCCCCACCCCCAGAACACTACAGCAGGAAAATGCTCAAAGAGGTCCTAGAAAACAGAATTGAGGGTCCAGTGTGGTAGCCTAGTGGTTAAATCCTCACCTTGAATGCACCAGGATCCCACAGGGGCGCCTGTTCGTGTCCCGGCTGCTCCCTGCTTGCAGCCTGGGAGAGCAGTGGAGGACGGCCCACAGCCTTGGGACCCTGCACCCGTGTGGGAAGAGAATCTGGGCTGTTGGCTTCAGATCGGCACGGCTCCAGCCGTTGCGACCACTTGGAGAGTGAATCATCGGACAGAAGATCCTCCTCTCTGTAATTCTCACTTTCCAATAAAAAATTAATCTTTAAAAGAAAGATGGACAGAGAAAGAGAGAGATCTCCCACTGGAGTGTCACTTCCTAAATGCCCACAGCAGCCAGGGCCGGGCCAGGAGCCAGGAGCTCCATCCGGGTCTCCCACGTCAGTATCAGGGAATCAGGGATTTGGCTCATCCCTGCAAACCCGCCGCTCTCACTCGACCTTAGTCCTTCGCATCCGGAACGCCGTGCCCTCCTTCTAGATCCTCGGTGCCTGGACTCGCCAACCAACCCCAAGTCACACTCAGGGACACGGAGCCTCTGGTGGGGAGGCGGGTGGGGGGCGGGCCACAGCGGCAGGGCCTCACGGGGCCGCTCTGTTCCCCTCCCAGGCCAGCTCGTGGACACCATCCGGGTGCGCAAAGGAGAGCAGCTCCTGCACCCTTCCATTTTCGATGCTAACATCACCATCCAGGACATCACCGTCAGTGAGTTCTCAACCTGCCGGGAACGTTCTAGAACACCGAGCCCCGAGTGGGCTTTTAACCACACTACACCAGATCCAATCTGCCTCCTACACCCTCCCCCATCCCTGCAAAAGATCTCCCCGAAACTGATTCACTCCCTCAAATGACCCCAACAGCCAGGGGCTGGACCAGGCCGAAGCCGGAGGCAGAACCTCCACCTGGCTCCTGAACCGCATGTGGGACTGTGGGCATCACTGGCAGTGCTTTAGCCCACTGCACTCCCCCTCACCGCCACACTCACACACACACACACGAGGCCCCTGCCGTTTCACGTGTGGCATTGAGTCGTCTTTGTTTTCCCAGATGAAAATGAGCTGGCCATCCTGTCCCAGGAGCAACACCTGTACTACGGGAGCGTGGGTGCTCTGTCTAGCTCCATCCTCAAGGTGGGTGTTGTCACGGGGGTGGGGAAGGTCCTGTGCGTCCCTGGCGCCCTTCCTGCCTGAGGCCATGACTCACTCTGCCGTTTATTTAAGGATTTATGTATCAGGACTGGCACCGTGCCTCAACAGGCTAATCCTCCACCCGCAAGCACCGGCTTCCCATATAAACACCGGCCGGTGTGTCCCGGCTGCTCCACTTCCCACCCAGCTCCCTGCCTGTGGCCTGGGAAAGCAGTGGAGGACGGCCCAAAGCCTTGGGACCCTGCACCCGCGTGGGAGACCCGGAAGAAGCTCCTGGCTCCTGGCTTCGGATCTTTCAGTCAATCTGCCTTTCAGATTAAAACAAATTACTCTTTTAAAAATATGTACTGATTTGAAAGAGCTGCAGAGAGAGAGAGCCGCCATCTGCTGGCTCACTCCGTAAATTGGTACAACAGTTAGGGCTGAAGCCTGGTGGAAGTTCTTGGGTCTCCTCCGTGTGAATAAGGGGCCCGAGCTCTTGGACCAAGCTCTCCCACGCCTCTCCAGCCTCTTTAACAGGGAGCTGGATGGGATGTGGAGCAGCTGGGACTTGAACTGGTACTTCACTGTGGGCTGCCACAGGGAGCCTTCCAACCCACAGGCCATGGGGGTTTCCAGGACCGTGACTGCGCGAGCCCGGGCACGGATCGGCCCCAGGAATGCCCCTTCACCCCTCACCCCCCCTCAGGTCTCGGAGGACCTCTTCTGGTCCACGGAGGTGGCCCTGATGTTCACGGGCACGGGCGTGCTGCACGTGCTGTCCCCCCTCGGCGATGCCTTCTTCCTGGCCTTCGACTTTCAGCAGTGCTCCATCAGCATCCAGGCCACCCTCATGGAGCCTCGCCTCCAGGTCAGCAAGTGCAAGGTGCGTGCATGCGGCCAAGGAGCGACCCTGAAGGGCAGCGGGAACAGAGTGACCCCCTCCCGCCCCCAAAGCCCACACGGCCTGGGCTGTGCAGGGCCGAAGTTGGCAGCCCGACGCTCCATCCGGCTCTCCCATGCCCTGCACTGCCTCCTGGGGTGTGTATCCGCAGGGAACTGGACAGAACGCAGGCGACGCAGGCCACGGCGCAGGCCACGGCTCAGCCCACAGCACCGCAACGCTGACCAGCCGTGACTGGCTCTGGAATCTCACCTGCAAAGGGGCAAAAATGCCCCCTCCCATCTGAGTGGTTCAGAAAACGAGGATAGGGTCGTGGTCATGTTTTGTTTTGTTTTTTTCTTTTTTAAACATTTATTTATCATTTTTATTGGAAAGGCAGATTTACAGAGAGGAGGAGAGATAGAGAGAAACATTTTCCATCCGCTGGTTCACTCCCCAAATAGCCACAATGGCCAGAGCTGAGCCAATCTGAAATCAGGAGCCAGGAGCCTCTTCGGGGTCTCCCATGTGGGTGCAGGAGTCCATGGCTTTGGACCGTCCTCCCAGGCCACAAGCAGGGAACTGGATGGGAAGTGGAGCAGCCAGGATCAGAACTAGAGCCCATATGGGATCCCAGTGCATGCAAGGTGAGGACTTTAGCCACTAGGCTACTGTGCCAGGCCCTGGTGGCCATGTTCTTACACAGTTAACACCAGCAAGCATGGGGACACTCAGCCACAGAGCGCCAACCTGCCAATGACCGTCCCCCTCCCAATCACAGCAAAGATCAGGCAAGACCACAGCACCCCCTGGGCACTAAACCTGAGCGCAGCAGGAAGCTGCCAGCTGACCCCCAGTGCAATGGGCAGGGGCAACTCGCCCCTGCTACACACCCATAACATCCAGACTTGGACCCCAAACCTGGAGTCTGCCCGGGTTGCGGAGTGGCACAGGTGTGGGATGCCCTGAGATGCTCCTGGGGTTGCAGAAGGTTCCAGAAGGTTCTGGAAGGAGCTGAGAGCTTTGGCTGCCTTCATGCTCCCCGTCACCGATGCGCACACTGCGCTCTGATTCCAGGTGGAACTCCTGGAGGCAATATTTAGAAGCCTGTATACCATCGACATGAACAGCGAGCTGTTGCTGCAAGCCAGGCTCATTGCACGGCTGGGCACGTCACCCATCCCCTTGGTACGTACCACCCCCTTCCACCCCCAGTGAGGGTTTCCTTCAGTCACTGGTATCGCCTATGAGCACTGGTAGTTTGAGTCCCGGCTGCTCCACCTTCCATCCAGCTCCCTGCTAACGCGCCTGGGAAAGCCTGGGGCTTCTGCCACCCACACGGGAGACCCAGATGGAGCTCCCGGCTCCCAGGCTTCAGCCGGCCCCATCCATCCTGGCTGTTGTGGCCATGTGGGGAGTGAACCAGGGGGAGCAGGGTCTCTGGTCTGACCTTTCTGACGGAGCCAGTGTGCGTCCCAGGCCACGGCTGAGGCCGGTGGTGGTGCTGGGGGGTCAGGTAGGTGGATCAGGCTAGGGGAGGCACCTTTGGGGTATGGACCTGCAGCTCCGTGGGCAGGACCAGACTGGTCTGCCATGGGGAGGTGGGCTGGAGTCACCTGCAGTGCCCGCCAGCCCGGCCCACCCCTCCACCCACTGCTCCAGGCCATGCTGAGCAATCCACACTCGCTGGGGTTGCAGGCCTCCATCTCCGAGCGGGGCGACACCTTCGACGGCAGTACCATATACATGCTGGTGAGTGGGCCGGCCCTGCCCATAGACCCAGGCCTCACCCCAGTACAGTCCCAGGTCCACCAGAGCTGGCCTTCAACACAGGCCCCGCCCCACCGAGACCCACTCCGAGCCCCACTCCCACCACACCAAGCTCCCTAGTTCTGCCTCCAGGGCCCCTGTTGAAGTGGGGACCCTGGAGGGGAACCAAGGCCCACACCACTGCCTGTATCCAGGACCTCCTCAGAGTACCCTCCTGGGGCAGGGGATTCTGTCAGAGGTCATGGGTCACACCCCCCGAGTCTCATTTGACCCCAAATCCCAGGAACCCAACAGCTCCTGTCCCAGCCGGCACAGTGGGGTGGGGACACAGTGGCACCTCGTGCTGGGAAGGCGGCCCGAGTCCCCAGGCAGATGTGTGTGGGAGCTTCCAGGAGCCGGGCCCTGGACCGTGCATGGCTTCCAGCCTCCTTCCGCCCACAGCCCCCATACCCACCCTCAGCTTCATCCCCCTGGGCTACCCCAGGATCAAGACAGCGTGGTTCTTTGTCTCCTACCCCCACCTCCCCAGGGCATCCACCTAACACAACAGCATCACTGGGGTAGGACAGACCCCAACTTCACCTACAGGTAAAAGGCATGTGGCCCAGGCCGCCCTTGCAGCTTCGCTCCCACATGAGAACAGATCCTGCAGCCCACAGACTGGAGCAGTCTGAGAAACTCATACTGTGAATCATGTGCCCAGATGGCAAAAATATTTTTTTGTTATTGAAGACTTAAAAAATTTTTTTTTAATTTATGGGAAAGGCAGATATACAGGGAGAAGGAGAGACAGAAAGATATTCCCTCTGCTGGTTCACTCCCCAAGTGGCCACAATGGCCAGAGTTGTGCCGACCCGAAGCCAGGAGCCAGGAACTTCCTCTAGGTCTCCCACGCGGGTGCAGGGTCCCAAGGCTTTGGGCCGTCCCCCACTGCTTTCCCAGGCCACAGGCAGGGAGCTGGATGGGAAGTGGAACAGCCGGGACACGAACTGACGCCCATATGGGATGCTGTGTCATTAACACCAAACCTTGAACATATTTTTCAAGTCCATTTTCTCAGATTTTTAAAGTGCCATCATACATGTTATTTTCAGGGTAAAACTTAAACTTGCACCACATATATTTTTATGATTCAGAAATAGGAGAACCAGAGAGAAATGAGCTAGATATTTAACTGAAGGTATTAGGGCAGTGACAAATGGAAACTACGAGGTGAGATAAAATCGTATCACCTGACATGTGAAGGATGAAAGAGAAACGGTACATCAAGGGGGAAAAGACCCAACATCCTCATTAGAACCCTACATCCTGATGGGGGAGGAGAGAGAACAGATTTCAACGCTAGGAATGGGAGAGGACCAAGAGAACATTCATACACAGCACTGCCAGGTGGCTGGGGTCTCTGGTGTGTAACGCGCCTACATGCAGGTTCACGTAAGCACACACCGAGACCGTGGGCGCCAACACAAGTGTGCAGAGGCGCTCAGGAGACATTCTGGGACAAAGGGAAGGAGAAAGGGGCGATGGATGGATGGATGGGACGGGTGGAGGGTGGACGGATAGGGAGATGGGTGGGCGGGTTGGTAGGGAAGGTGGGCTGACAGGCTGCTGGGGTCTCATCCACATGCAGTTCCCTTTGCCTCCAGCATCAAGCGACCCACCATCTCCAGCCTGACTGTGGACATAGCCAACAAGGAACTCTCCTGTGTGGACATGAAGCCTCTGGTAGGCTCCAAAGCCATGCTGCCCCAGATGCACTGTCACCAGCAGAGTCACCGAAACACCCGTGAAGGGCTTGCCTGGGGGACCCACCCGTGAGGCCTGTCCCTCAGCAGGGCCTGTCCCTGATACATCATCTCCCCCACTGCCTTAGAGGGGTCCCGTATTAGCTGGGCACACACCTTAGCCCACAAACTCACACGCCCACGTGGAAACGTCTCGCACATCCGTAAATCGATGATAGGACAGACACGATGTGGTCTGCCCACCTATGAGAGCATTACACAGCCAGGAACAGGAATGAGGCTCGGCGACACTAAAGGCCACACGGCCTGGGACTCCCTTAGAGGACACACACTGGGCCAGGTTCAGAGAGAGGGACGTGGAAGTGAGTTGTCCCATGGGGACAGAGCTTCCATGAAGAGGAGGAAGGTGTGTGTGCGCACGTGGAGAGGCATCGAGCAGGTTCGATCGCATAGCCCCAAGACTATGCAAAGCTCACCGACAGAACCCTGCTGGAACATGGTTGAGAAGTCACGTGTGTGACGCCTACATCCGGCTCTCAGAACTTGTTCTCCGCCGTGTAACCCAAACCAGGGTAAAACCCACACTTTCCTGGATTTATCCATAAGGCAGAGTTCCGGAGAGCAAGAAGGGGAAAGATTCTAGCTGTTGGTTCACTGCCCAAATGGCTGCAAAGACCGCCCCCAGAACCAGTCCAAAGCCAGGAGCCAGGAGCTCTGTCTGGTCTCCCATGGCAGGTGCAGGGTCCCAAGGCTTTGGGCCGTCCTCCTCTGCTTTCCCAGGCCACAGGCAGGGAGCTGGATGGGAAGTGGAGCAGCCAGGACTCGAACTAAGAGCCCATGTGCGAAACTAAGGTCACAGGCAGTGGCTTCACCCACTTTGCCCCAATGCTGGTTCCTCACGTCTGTCTGAAGATGGACTTGAAGGACACAAGTCCCACCGTCCCGTGGCATGGGATGGCACGAGGCAGGGCGTTTGGCCCAGCAGGGATGAAGCCCGCCTTCCACTCGGATGCCTGCATTTCCTTCCCATGCCCAGCTCCCTGCCCATGCACACCTCGGGTGGCTGCAGTAGCGGCTCAGATACCAGCTGGCTGGAGGGGTCCCTGCCCCCTGCCAGAGAGGCCCGGGTTACATCCCCACTGTGCCCCAACTGCCCCACGTATTTGGGGCGTGCACTTGACGATGGTAGAATTCTGCCCCCCACCCCCGTCCCCCTATATCTCTGCTTCTTGAATGATTATTTTTTAGTGAGGGGTGGGCACAGAGGCACAGTTTTGCTAAGTCCCTGCTTGGGACACCTGCATCCCCTATAAAAGCTGTGGTTTGAGACACTCACTTCCCTACTCATGCTCCTGGGAAAGCAGTAAGGATAAGCCAAGTCCCTGGGCCCCTGCACCCAGCTGGCTGATCCGGATGGAGCTCCTGGCCTCCCGAGCCTGGCCTTCTCGAGCAGTGGGCATCGGGGCCCTGCTGCAGCTGCAGGGCAGGGCTCCATGGCCCTGGAGTCATGACCTTTGCCTCTTTCAGTCTACGCTCATCTCTCTGGGCTGTGACCTAAGGAAAAAGATTGTGGTCCAGAGGTGAGTGAGGAGGGCCTCCGGGACGGGGGTTGGGGAGAGAGGACATGCATGGGGCAGGGGGGGTGGCAAAGCCTGGAACCCCCATCCAGGTCTTGCCTGTCTGTGGGTGGCAGGGGTCCAAGCCCTGGGGCCATCCTCTGCTGCTCCCCCACACGCATGAGCAGGAAGAGGAATGGGAAGTGGAGCAGCCGGGACTCGAACCTGGGTCCGCATGAAGCAGGCAGCAGCTGAATTTACTGCAACGCAGCTCCCAGGGCCCGGACAGGTTGCACAGCTTCTGTCCCATCATCTCTGGCTTGCAGCGAAATCACTGCCTGCTCCAAGGGTATCCTGGACCCCGTGGTGTTGCAGGACAATTATTCCTACGTCATCGAGAAGTGAGCCTGGGCACCGGGGCGCCGTGAGGCCACCTCGCCTCGGGCGGGGGGCATCTGGATCGACTTGCAACTTGGCATCAGGCCGAGGGGACAACTGAGTCGGGTCCGGCCGAGCCTGCCGGACAGGAGGGCCAGGGAGGGCTTCCATCTGATACCCGTACCCCTGGCTTGGAGCATGGGCTGGGGTCGGGCTTGTGGAGGGGTGGGGTACCCCTTAGCCCCAGCTTGACAGAGAGCATCTGTGAGCAGCGTGCGTTTATCCGGGTGCAAACCTCCCTCCCCCGCGACGCTGGTGCATGCCAAGGCTCTCGAACCGGCAGCCATGTGGGGTGTGACACCACACGTGGAGGTTTACTTTACTGTGCCACAGCACGGACCCCCGCCCCATTCTTCATTCTTTAAGATGTTAGCATTCAGGGACCCATGGGTGGGGGGAGAGGGGAGGCCCAACCCACAGCTGGTGGGCACTGGCTTCCGTGGAAGCCCACGCACCCGTCTCCGTGTGAACCCCCCAGGGCCGGCGGTGGGTGGGGGACAGGGGGTCCCCCAGCTCCTTCCCTGCTCTCCCCTCCCTCTCCCCGCGCTGCAGGGAGTCCTACGACCCCAACTTCAGGGGGCGCAAGGCCGCCAAGGACCTGACGGTGTTCTACCCCTACAAGGACCTGGGCTGCCCTCGCCTCGTCTACTACGACACGCCGTGGCGGCCGGCGGTGGAGCTGTGAGAGGCGCCCCGCACCCCTGGGCCCGACCCCCGACCACCCCGACCCCTGAGCCCCCCATCCCTTCAACCTCCCTACCCGTCTCGGCAGAGCCCGGGGTCGGCGGTGGAGCCAGGAGGGGTCCTGCTGCCCTCCCTCAGGCCCGTCTCCCAGAGAGGACGTCACGGGGAGGCGGGGCCGCCCGCAACCCCTGGGCGTGGCTCCGGTGGGCGGGTCAGCCCCTGGGCGTGTCTCTCGGGCGGGGTGGGCGTGGTTCGGGTAGGCGTGTCTCCCTGAAGGCGGGGCCGCCCGCAGCCCCTGGGCGTGGCTCGGGTGGGCGGGCCACCGTGGGCGTGGCTCCCGCCCTGCAGCCCCACCCCCACAGGCCCTGGGTGTGTCTCCCGGTGGGCGTGGCCCCGCTTGGGCGTGGCTCCCACCCCACGCGCCTGCGCCCTTCCCGCAGCTGGCTGGCCGGGCAGTTCCGGGAGGCCGTGGCCGCCGAGCACGTGCTACTCGAGGTCAATGGCCTCTTCACCTACTCGTACGCGCTGAGCGCCAGGGCGGCGGGCTGCAAGGCGCAGCCGCAGAACTGGAGCACCATCCTGGGGGCGCACCCGGACGGCGGGCCCTCCTCCTGGAACAGGGAGGTAGGGATGCTGGGCAGAGGCCACCGTCAGGGTGGACGCCCAGGACCTGGGCCCACCTGAGGTGGACAGAGGGGCCGCAAGGACACTGCAAACCAGGGGACCTCAGACCAAGTGACCACAGACCACCAAGTGACCACAGACCACCAAGTGACCATAGACCAAGTGACCAGACCAAGTGATCATAGACTAAGTGACCACAGACCAAGTGACCATAGACCACCAAGTGACCACAGACCACCAGGTGACCACTGTCTGACCGTCAGCCCCAGGCGGGGACAGCAGGTGCTCGTGGGTCCCACCAGTGATTCTTCAGCCTCCCACACCTGCCACAGCTGCCCTCGGCACCCACAGGCACAGACAGGAGGGGCGGTGGGAGTGCCAGGTCAGCACTGCCCCAGCGGCGTCATGGCCCGCTACGCCATGACGCATGACACGCACATCCCAGGACATGACCAGAAGAGCAGGATGGACAGAGGTGCTGAGCCTCGGGCCAGGTGGTTTCCATCCACAGACGTATCTTCATCCCCCCAAATGCCCACAGCGTCGGGTACCCGGCCGCAGCCAAAGCCAAGGAGCCAGGGACAACATCAGGGTCCCCTACATGTAGAAGCCAGGAGCAGGGATCCCCCCATCCCCGCTGGGGACCACCAGGAGGCCTTTTCTATTTTCTGTGTGCAACCCCACCAGCATGATCACTGGGGTCCGGAAGTGCCTGTCCCCCCGGACCACCACGTGGGAGAAGCAGCTCCCAGCTTGTACCCTGGCTGTCACTGGGAGCGGGAGCCCCACAGGAGCCCCCTCCACCTGGCTGGTACCTGTGTGTGTGTCGGGGAGTAGGGACTCCAGACAGCAAGGCCACCACCCCGTGCCCCTCCTTCCCCAGAGCTACGTGAGCTGCCATGACCCCAGCAACACGCAGCCCCTGCAGTGGCCCCAGGCCGAGTACCAGATCCTAGGCGGGTCCACCGACAATGAGATCATTTTCGAGCAACGTAATGGGATTTACATCTTCTTCCTGGCTATTGTGGACCCATACTACAGGTGTGTAGGGGTGGGCGTGCAGGGCTGACCATGGTGTGGTTGAAGTAGGGGGTAGGCAGTGCTCCGCCAAAATATGCCGGGAATGCCCACCCAGCAGAGGGCATCCTGTCTCCACGCCGAGGCACACCTTGCATCCAACCCCCAGCCTGGGAAGATGAGGATAAGAACTGACGGACATAAAAAAAAGAGACTGGGTGCAGGTGCCTGGCCCAGGGTCTAGGGGAGGGGGCGGTGGGCCCAGGGGCCTCCATCCTCTCTGCTCCTCCTCGTCCCTCCCCCCTGCAGCTACTGCCACCTGCAGACCACCTTTAGCGTGTACGTCTACGGGGCCTACCCGCTGTTCAGCATCCCCTCAGACACGGCCATCGCCCTGCTGGTGGCGGCCATCCTGCTGGGCGTATGGCTCGTCTACTGGGTGCCCAAACTCAAGCACAGGGAGCTGGACCACAGGATCCAGGCATCCCACCCGTGCCGGGACTGCCTGGAGGCCTTGGGCTGTGTCCGCCAGCGACAGTGCTGAATGGGCAGCGGGCAACCCCACCTCGCTCCCTCCCGAGGTGGGCATCCACTGTGCCAACAGGGGCCCATGGCTGTTGTCTTATAATAAAAACTTGAAGCAGGAAGTGCCGTGTGTCTGCGGGGGGGCGGGATGGGAGCTCTCTCTCCATCTGTTAAAGAGCCCAAGGTGCACACGCCCATAAGCCCTTTATGATGACCCAGTCTCCCTTCACCAGCTAAGGATGCCCAGGAGGGCAGCAAGAGGCCAATCCTATCACCATCACTCAGGGCCTGCCCTGTCCGCTGCCCCTCACCTAGGCTCCCAAGGGCGCCCTTCCTGTGCAGCTGCGGGCCCAGCCCCTGGATGTGGCTCCGTCTGCCCCCCAGCCCACACTAGTGCGTGGGACCCCCGCCTTCCCCTACACACCCCTCAAGGTTCCACTCGTAGGCGCCCTCCACTGGGCTGGCCACAGGTGGAGACATTGCTGAAAAGGCCAAATGGACTTTAATGGGGGGCATTTCCAGGGTCGACTCTGGGCCCCGCCGCCTTGCTCCTGCTCCCCGACTTGCCCTTCTTGGAGGCGGAGGTTCCCCCACCTTTCTTCCTGCTGGGGGGCTCGGGGTGCAGGCTGGGGGGAGCGGTGGCGGCGTCTGCAGTGAGGGACCCCGTGCCGGGCAACGGTGGCGGCGGCTCCTCATCCAGGGCCTTGAAGTTGAACAGGCAGTCCACGTTGGACACGGTTTCCAGGATCTCGGGCACGCTGTAGTCGAAGGAGAGCAGCTCGGCCGGCAGGTGCAGCGAGCAGATGTCGCCTCCCGTGTCGCCGCCATCACCGTCTCCATCCCGTGGGGCTGCGAGCCTGGGCACGGGCACCTGGCACGGGGTCGCCTCAGGCTCAGGGCCGCCAGGCAGGCAGTCGAACAGCTTCATGGCGTCTTCCAGCAGTACCTTGTCCGGCAGCACAACGGCCCGAGCCGCCTCTGGGGCCTGCGCCTCCCCCGACCCGGCCGCGACAGCAGCCTCAGCTGTCTTTGGCTCACCTGAGCTGGACACATAGAGCAAACCTGGCTCGGTGCACTCGGTGACCTCGGGGCCCTGGAACTGGCTGAGGCGGCCCTGCAGGTGGGCATAGGCGCTGGTGGGCAGCGAGGGCTCGGTGGGCAGCGTGATGACCAGGGGGGGTAGCTTGCTGTCTGGAGGCGATGATGATGGTGGTGGTGGTGGCGGCGGGGCAGCCAGGCCTTCCTTGAGCAGGGGCGGAGGCAGTTCCAGGAAGCCAGGGGTCCCCGCATCCCCCACGAAGCCCAGGGTTTCGGAGCCAGGCCCTTCTGGGGGTGCGTAATAGGGGAGGAAATATTGCGGTCCCCCAGGTGCGGCCGGGTAATGGGGGTACGGCAGCGGTGGTGGCTGGGGGGCAGGGGTCTTCAGGTAGTGTTGGGGTTCCAGGAGGAAGCTGCCCCCTGCTGCTGGGGGAGCCGCAGCCACCAGCTTGTACAGGGTGGTCTGGCCAAAGTCAGTAGCAGCCCACTCTATGCGGTAGATGCGGGGGTCGAAGAAGCAACCACAGGGTGCCATCTGGAAGCCTGCGGGGACGGGAGGGGCCCTCAGGTCTGGGGTCCTGCCACCCCTTCCCCCCCGCACCTGCACCTTGGGGGTGCTGTCAGTCTTTGGGCCTCACTAGTGGGGAGACTCGGGTCTCGTTTGGGCCCTGGTGGGGTTCCCGTAGGGGAGGGGACCCAGGCACCACTCTGGGTTCACACCCGGCCCCAGGCTCCTCCTCCACCTCGGGGCTGGGGGCGGCCAGTACCTGCCGGGGGAGCCGGGAACACCTCTTTCTCCAGGTTTGGGGCATGGTACAGGTTTGAGGAGCCTGCGGAAGAAGTGCAGGTGAGTTGGTGGGGAAGGGAGGCCCAGCTGCTGGGCACCCCAGCCCCCCCACCACCGGGAGCCCCCTGCATACCCCTGGATGCAAGCGGCTCACTGCAGGGGCCAGGGGGCTGACCGGCTGGCCCCTCGCCGGCCTCCAGGCCTCGGGGACTGAAGCTGTCCTGCGTGGCGGCGGCAGGGGTGTAAAAGGATTTGGGGTGCTGCATGGGGAGGCAGAACAGCCCAGAAAACACAGAGGTGGCCTTCCTGGGGAGAAGGCCTGCTCCCCTCTGGCTTCTGTTTGCCTGGTTGCCAGGGCAGCGCGTTCTAGAGCGCTGCCTGTCCACAGGCAGGGTTCTGGGCAGGGGCTGGTGGGGGGCAGTCAGACGCAGGATCCTGGCCCCTGTGTCCTTTCCTGCGTGGCTCCAGGCAGGCCCACCTAGTGAGGCCCCTTCCTCCCGGCCCACAGGGGAGCGGCCACCGTGCCTGCTGCCTTTCCCTGGCCCAGGTGGCAGCGAGGGGGGATGGGAACTGGGGCAGCCGCAGGGACACAGAGAGGCCTGAGTCTGCCTTTAAAAGAATAAAATTTATTGGTCCTTCACGGGCGTGGGGAGCTGCCGGGGGGTGGGGGCGGCGGCGAGGCGGCCCCCGGCTACTTGTAGGCGTTGGCTTTGTGCTTCGGGAGGAAGACAAAGTTGGGGGGCACTGGGCCCAGGAGCATCTCACTGTGGGGCAGGAGAGGGCAGAGTCAGCCCAAGGCCACGACCGCCAGCCCCCTATGCCACCCCACCGGCCCCACCGGCACCTGCAGACCTGATACGGATCCAGTCGGCGGCCTGCTGGCTGGCCATGAGCGTTTCCAGGTAGTCCCGCCCTAGGTAGTACGGCGGCCACTCATTGATCCTCTGGGGCAGGCGCTCCATCAGGCCCACGGGCACATACCTGCGGGGACGCGGTTAGGGCCAGCCCTGAGTGAGCCTGCGCAGGAAGGACCGCCCCCAACATACCTGCACAGGAAGGACCGCCCCAACACACACCTGTACGGGAAGGACCATTCACACTCACACACACCTGCACAGGAAGGACAGCCACTCGAGCAGGAAGCGCCGTGTCTTTTCCACGCCGCGCGTGTCGGAGCCCCAGTGCTCCAGGCCGTAGCTGGTGAAGTCGCGCAGGATGTCGAGGCGCTCGGCTGAGGAGATGTCCCAGTGTCGCTGTTCCTTGATCTCCGTGAAGAGCCAGGGTTTGAGCAGGGCACCGCTGCGCACGGGCAGGAGGGCTCAGTGGGACGCCAGCACCCAGCGCACCCCTCCACCCGGCCCGCGGCAGCCACGGGCACTCACCGGCCGATCATGACCCCTGCCACGCCCGTCTCCATGGCGCGGTTGGCGTCCTCATAGGACAAGATGTCCCCATTGCCTGCGGGCAGACACGGGGGGTGTTGGCTGTGGCGGGGAGGGCGGGCGAGAGGCTGGGAGGGCCCAGGCTCCCCTGGCACCCACCAAACAGCGGCATGGGGCTGGCGGCAGCTGCGCACTGCTTGATGTAGCCCCAGTCAGCCAGCTTGGTGAAGCGCTGTTCCCGGGAACGGCCGTGCAGCTACGAGGGGTGGGAAGGGCAGAGGGAGGCAGAGTGAGCCTGCGGCGAGCAGGGGGTGGGAGGATGGGGGGGAAGCCGGCACCCCAAGACCCACCGTCACCAGGGCTGCGCCCCACTCCCTCAGGTCGGGCAGCAGGCGGTGCGCCAGGTTCACGCGCTCCTGGATGCCCGTGCGGATCTTCACTGTGAGCGGCACGTCCAGCACCTGCAGGACCAAGAGAGTGGGGCTGGTGGGCGGAGCCAGACAGTGGGCGTGGCACAGCTGGGTGGGGCGGGCAGGGGGTGTGGCTAGGTTTGACGGGCAGGTGTGGCTAGGCAGGGTGGGCGTGGCCTGTACAATGGGCATGGCTGGGGTTGGGTGAGCGCCCAGGTACCTGGTCCATGCCCCGGACAATCTGCTGGAACTTGGCTGGGCGGTTCAAGAGGGCGCAGCCCCCGCCCTGGAAAGCCAGAGATGGGTGAGCGAGAACCCCGGATAAATGGGGCGGATCCCCCATGCGCCACCCCCAGCCGGCCTCCCCCTACCCTCCGATCCCCCCAACCCGCAGCAGCTACCTTCTTGTACACGAGGTCGATGGGGCAGCCCACGTTCACATCCACAAAGTCCACCTCGACCGTGCGGTTCAGCAGCTCGGCGCACTTGGTCATGGAGTCGGGGAAGGCGCCCTCCAGCTGCAGGGGTGGGGCAGGGACAGGCTCACCTGGCTGGTCTCGGGCAGCCTGGAGCCCGACCCCGTGGCTCCCGTCCCCTTCTGACCTGCACCCCGAACAGGTCCTCACTCCGGTGCCGCTTGAGGAGGGCCCACTCAGAGGTCCGGCCCTGCAGCAGGTTGGTGCACACCGCCATCTCCCCGCACGTCACGTCCGCCCCGAAGCGTTTGCAGATCCGGCGGAAGGGCAGGTTCCCACACTGCACGGGAGGACCCCCCAACACACACACACACACACATGAACACGCGAGAGCGTGGCCAGTGGTATTGACAGCGGCAGGGGCACCTGGTGACCCGGCTGCCCCCACTCCACCCCTGCCGGCTCTCACCGTGGTAAGGGGTGCCAGGTACAGTTTGCCGTTGATGTCAAGCTGGAACAGGGGTATGGAAGCATGGTGGTGAGCACCAGCTCTCCCTCCCTGACCCCACGCCCAGGACTCCTGTCCGGCTGTGCGCGACGGGAGGGCCCCACACCGGCGTACCCGCTTCTTCTCACAGCGCCGTAGCTTGACCACGTCCTCGTCGGTGAGCGGCCCACAGGTACGCACGGGGCTGCTGCCGGCCGCGGGGGACTCCTGCCCGGTGCCCCCGCCGCCACCACCGCCACCACCACCACCACCACCACCCCCGCCAGGGCTCAGCTGCTGCAGGGCCTGCTCGGCCGCTTCGAAGCGGACCAGGCGTTTCCGCAGCTGCTGCTGCAGGGCCTTGTCCAGGCCGTTGCGGATCGGGGTGGCCTGCGCCCAGCGCGCCGCCACCTCCTCCCGCACCAGGTTCTGGCCGTCCGGGCCCAGGTGGGCGCCGCCGAAACGACAGGTGACGCCGTAGGGGCAGCGGCCGAAGGTGTCGAAGAGCACGCAGCGGGGGCCTAGGTCGGCTGGCTTGGTCTCCAGGTAGGGGCCCAGGTCGTGCAGGAAGCGACAGCGATCGCCGAAGAGACAGGAAGACGCCGACTCCTGGGTGGGGAGAGAGGGGGCTTGGCCAAGGGGCTGCACAGCACCCCCCCCCCCCCCCGTTCCCTGAAGTGGGAAGGCAGCACGCGGGGCACCCGGAGCTGCAAGAGGCAGGTGCCCGCCCCGTCTCCCCGCCCTGCCGGGCACACACCCACCTGGATGACGGTGGGACACAGACGGTACTGGTCGTATTTGGTGGGCTTCGTGTGCGGCCGGCTCTTGTTCTGGCCGCGGGCTTTCTTCTGCTGCTGCTGCTGCTGCTGCTGCCGGGCCCCAGTGGCCGCCCCCACGGGAGGCTGCCCATCTTGCAGGCGGATGCGCTTGGCATCGGGCTCGCCCTCGCCCTCGGGGTCTCCGCCATCCACGTCTCCAGCCTCCTCCTTCTCCTCTTCCTCCTCCTTCGGACGGGCTTTCTCCGGCCTGTTGGCTTCCAGGAACTCATGAAAACTCTCCTTGGTGGTGAGGAACCTGCCGGGGACGGCGGGGGGGAAACGGGGTTCGCACGGGGTAAGGACCCCCCCAGTAGCATCCTTCCTGCACCCCCACACCGTGCCCAACTACAAGTCCCAGCATGCCTTGCAGCGAGCCCCGCGCGGGGGTGCGGGCGGCGCTCCCGGCAGGCCCCGCGGCCCCCCGGCTGCCCGTCCACCCCGGGCAGCACGCGGCGGCGGCCCTCGTGGCCGTGACCGCTCCCCACGCGCGTCCGCGGCCGGGAACTCAGCGCCCGACACCCGGGGGAGGCCCGGCCGGCAGCGTCCCTGCCCCGAGCTCCCGGCATGCACCGCTCCGGCCGCGCTACGGGTACCGGGAGATTTGTTTTTTCTTTTTTCCTCCCTCCTCCCCCGTCCTCGCGGTCCACACCAGAGCCAGCCAGGGCTCGACTCACTGGGACTTGATGGACACCACGGCCCGGTCTGAGGCGCCGGCCGCCGCATCGCCGCCGCCGCCCCCGCCCTCGCCCTCGGCCGGGGCCTCTGCACTGCCCTCCGCCATCCGCGCGCCTCACGCCCGCCGCCCTGCGCGCCGGAAAGGCCTTCCGGGTCGCGCGCGCGTGCGGGGCTCCCTGCCCTTCCCCCCGCCAGCCCGCGATCGGCCGCCGCCGGGGCGAGTGCGCATGCCCAGGCCGCGGGGCCCGAGGGGCGGGGCTGTGCATGCGCGCGTCACGGGGGCGGGGCCGAGGCTGTTGTGTCTCCGTCATGGGCCGGGACCTCCCCTGGGGCGGGGCTGTGCGTGAGTGCGTGTCGGGGCGGGGCTCTCCATGCCCTTCTCCCCTGCCAGTCCGCGATGAGCGGCCGACGGCGCGAGTGCGCATGCCAGGATACGCTACGGGGCTGGGCAGCCTGGGGGCGTGGTCAGCTCGGGGGCGGGGCTTGGCGCTATAAAAGCTCGAGCGACGGCCTGAACGTCGCTTTCCGTGTCTGCAGCTGTGTCTGTTACCTTGTCCTGGTTTTTCATTTTTTAAAATTTTTATTTATTTATTTTTACGAGATCGGGACGGGGAGGGTTGGGGGAATTTTCCGCTGCTTTCAGGGCTGGGGAATCCGATCCATAAAGAGCTCCCGTTGGGCTAGAGGGAAGTCGCCAGCAGGCTGGCAGGGTGGGGAGGGAGGCGCCCCTGAGTTGGGTGCAGCAGAAATGGGGCTGACTGGGGGAGACTGGGGGTGAGCACTGGGGCGCGGGAGCTGGGGGGCAGGCGTGCCGGCCTCCCTCCACAGACCCTGGCCTGCTGTCCAGGGTTCGAATCCCAGGCCCGCCACACACTTGGGGAGCCGTGGGCGGGCCACTCTGGGAAGGTCGGGTCCTGGAGGGGCTGACCCACTTCTAGGAATGGGGACCCCGAGACCTGGCCAGCTCCCCTAGGTTCCCACCCCTGACCGCTCTGAGGAGCCCGACCCCCGTGCGGGGCAGCCCAGGAAGGCTCCCCGATGGAGACCCGGCGTTGCACCCCACACAGCACAACCCCACCCCGTCCCCAGGTCCTCCCACACCCCCAGTGCAACCTCCTCTTCCTCGCCCTCCAGACCCCCTCGGCTCTCCCAGGCCCTGCGCTTGCTGGGGATCCGAGCAGGACCCCACCAGCCCTTCAGGAGCCGCCCCGTCGGGTACTGGGGTCCCCCAGGGGTGCTGGGGAGCCCCCTCAGTTACTGGAGTCCCTCTAGGGGTGCTGGGGAGCCGCCCCGTCGGGTACTGGGGTCCCCCTAGGGGTGCTGGGGCTCCCCAGTTCCCTGGACCAGGCCCGTCACCCTGAGGCAGGAAGCAGGGAGGAGCCGGCCGCAGGACCACCCTGGAGCAGGTGGGGACTCGGCCCGTCACCCCGGTTCTGTCCCCCGCTGCCCCATTTCTCTCCCCGGGTGGGGTCCGGCCGGGTGCAGCCCGGGCTGCGTGCCCACTGCTGCCGGCCGGGATTTGCAGCAGGCAGGCGGCGGCTGTTGCTGCTTTATCTGGGGCGCGCGGCAGCAGCTGCCCCTTATCTCCCGGCTTCAGGACTAAGATTAAGGTGGCTGGGGCCAAGGACACAGGGCGGGAGCGTGCGTGCCTGCCTGCGTGGCCATGCATGGCTGCATGTGCGTGGCGTGTGTGTGTGTGTGTGTGTGTGTGTGTGGTGGTTGTGTGGGCGTGCCTGTGGACATGTGCGTGCGCGCCCCTCCAAATGGTGACCCTGTGGGGGTGCCCCCACGGCCCCCTGGGCCGCCCCCGCCAGCGTCTGATGGCTTTCCCACCTTGCCTGCCCTTGACCTGTGACCCGTAGCTGTCAACGACCCCCTGGGGGAGCCAGGGGAGCTGTTTTTACCATCCTCGCCTGGACCTCCTTCCCGCCGCCCACGGCTGCTTGGGGGCCCCGCGTCCTGGTCTGGACCCTCGGGCTGAGCCAAGGTAGCCTCCTCCTGCTCCTGGCGTGGGGCGAGAGGGAGAATCCAGGCCACGGTGTTTCGTGTTCCGAGGCCGGGGAGCCCCCCAGGCTCCAGTTGTAGAGAGCATTGCAAGGGAGCCACTTAGGCAAAGCACCCCGCCGGGTCAGGGACAGGGGGACATTGTGGGCATCCGGCCATCTCCACTGCAACCTCCCCTCCCACACCATGGACCCCATCCGGGAGGTCCCAGGGTACAGCCCCAGGCCCGCTGGACCCGGGCCGACCCCTGGCGCTAAAATGGAAACTTTTGCACGGGCCAAGTGCTTGGTATGTCAGCCGCCCGGCGTCCTGGAACCTCCGCCTGGGTTAACAATGTTCGGACAGCGTGCTCCCCAACCAGGGGCAGCATGGGGGAGGGAGGGGGAACGGGCAGGGGTCCAGCCCTGGGGGACAGGGCAGAGCACTGTGGAGCCGTCCAGTCCCAGAGCCCTGCCTGCCCCCTCCTTGCTGTGTGACCTGGGGACCAGCCCAGGCCTCTCTGGGCCCCTAGGCCAGGGTTCCCCAATGTCAGGCGAGCAGGGAGCCAGCTGGCAGGGGGTGGCAGGTGAGGAAGCCCTGGGCGCCCATAAGTAATGCCCAGGGAACGCAGTAGGAGCTCAGGCGGGAGCCAGGGCCTGGCCTCTCCTGGATGCATGGGCACCCACCAGCCAAATCCACTGAGCCCAGGGCTGCCTGCCGCACCCTTCCCAGCTGGTACCCTACTTCTGTGTGGGGTGATATTTTTAAAATGCTTTAAAAACAGAGCATTTTGGGCCCAGCACGATGGCGTAGCAGCTAAAGTCCTCGCCTTGAATGCACTGGCTGGGATCCCATATGGGCGCTGGTTCTAATCCCGGAGGCCCTGCTTCCCATCCAGCTCCCTGCTTGTGGCCTGGAAAAGCAGTGGAGGACAGCCCAAAGCCTTGGGACCCTGCATGCGCCTGGGAGACCCGGAAAAAAGTTCCTGGCTCCTGGCATCAGATCAGCTCAGCTCCGGCCATTGCGGTCACTTAGGGAGTGAATCATCGGACGGAAGATTTTTCTCTCTGTCTCTCCTCCTCTCTGTATATCTTTTTTGCAAGAATAAAAATAAATAAATCTTGAAAAAAATCACACAATGATTAAAATTAAAAAAAAAAAAAAACAGCATTTCACGGTCTGGCGCCATTGCTTAGTGGCTGAATCCGCACCTTGCATGTGCTGGGATTCCATACGGAACCGGTTTGAATCTCGGCAGCCCCGCTTCCCATCCAGCTCCCTGCCTGTGGCCTGGGAAAGCAGTCAAGGACGGCCCAAAACCTTGGGACCCTGCACCCGTGTGGGAGACCCGGAGGAGGCTCCTGGCTCCTGGCTCCTGACTTCGGATCGGCTCAGCTCTGGCCTTTGCAGCCACTTGGGGAATGAACCAGCAGAGGGAAGATCTTCCTCTCTGTCTCTCCTCTGCGAATCTGCCTTTCCAATAAGAATAAGTCTTGAAAACCAAAAAGGAACGCACTGGAAGTAGCCGTGTTCCTGGCAGCACGAGCAGACCCTCGCAGCAGCCCAGCCTGGCACCCCTGGAGTTCCCGCCCAGGTCCCCCACTGCAGGGACGGGTGTGGCTGTGTGTGCACCCGCTCAGCACAGGGCATGAGTCAGGACACGGTGCACCTGCCACAGCGCTGGGCTGGTGACCGGGGCTGTGGGTGACCAGGCGACAGAATGAGGCTGACCCTGTTGAGTAGGACAATGTCTCCATATCTCCCCTCTCCCCCCAACGTGTAGGGGTCTCCCCAAATGTGGCTCAGGAGGGCGTGGCTCCTGCGTTCCCCACCCCCTTCTACCTCTAGTCCCGCCCCTTTCTAGCCCCGCCCTGACCTAATCAGTCAAGTCCCCGTTGCCAGGGCGACCGGTTTCCCAGCGTCCACATGGTAGGCACATGTGCGTGTGTGTGTGCGCGCGTGTGCCGGCCGCCACCCTCCCCCACTCCCCGCCACGCGTCTGCAACCCCTCTGCTCCCCTTCAGGGCAGGGAGGGGGAGAAGGGGGTGTGGGGCGAGCAGGGCCACTGACAGGCAGCTGGCGACAGCTTAACTGCTGTGAGCTGGGGTGGGGGTGGGCAGACGGCTGGGCTGGGCCTCCAGGCAGGCGCAGTGTGTGTGTGTGTGTGTGTGTGTGTGTGTGTGAGCGCCGCACGCACATGGGGTCAAGCCCCTGAGTGGCTACAAGGCGCTTACCTGGTGTATGTGTGCGCACACGAGGCCAAAGCCCCTGAGTGTCTGGCTACAAGGCATTTACCTGGTGTATGTGTGCATGCGTGTGCACACGGGGCCGGTGTTCCAGCAAAGCCCCGAGCCTCCAGCTATGAGGTGCATGCCTGCTGTGTGTGTGTGCGCACGCGTGTGTGCAGGCTGCAGGTGTCCCTGAACATCCAGCTATGAGGTGCACAACTAGTGTGTGTGGTGGTGATGTGTGTGTGTGTGCAGGGGGTAAATGTCCCAGCAAAGCCCCTGAGTGCCCAGCTACAAGGTACACACCCGGTGTGCATGTGTGTGTGTGGCACGCACACGGGGTCAAAGCCCCTGAGTGCCCAGCTACAAGGTACACACCCGGTGTGCATGTGCGTGTGCGCGCGTGTGCGGGCAGGAGGTGCCCCTGAAAAGTCCCTTAATAAGCAGCTGCCAGGTGTGCACACCCGGCCCTCCGGGCTGATGCGAGGGTGGCAGGTGTGTGCGGCAACTGGAAAGTGAACAGTGGGGATGGCCCTGCCCGTCGAGGCCAGCCCGTCATGACATCCCCCTGGTAGGCAGGTAAACTGAGGCAGCGGGAGGAGTGGAACAACTCCCTGCCCACACAGGGCACAGGTCCCCTCGCATCCTGAGCTGGGTCCCCCATTCCTGCTGCATCCCGGGGTCCCGCGCGCACCCCGCGAGCGGGGTGCACCGTGTGGCGCACACCCTGTCTGCGGCGATTACACTGCACAGCCCCCGCAGGACGGGCAGGCCCGCACCTCCCCTGGTGGCTTCATCAGATGTGTGTGCTGCGCAGGTGGCGGGGTGAAGGGGGATCCCCAAGAACTCCGGCAGTCCCGGCCCCTCCAGCAGGAGCCTGCGTGCGTGGGGCCGCAAGCGGCTGGGTGGTTCCCGGGAGCCGGAGCAGGGTGGAGGGACGGGGCCAGTTCCCGTCCCGCGGCCGCTGGAGTCGCCAGAGGGCGCCGTGGGAACGCGGAGCCGTCCGGCAGGGAAGGGTTGGGGGCGGGTTGAACGCTGGGGCAGGTGTGTGTGTGTGTGTGTTTGGGGGGGCGCGGATAACGTAGGGCGCGGTGGGTCTTGGGACACAGAAGGGGGCGCACGTGGGAGCCTGGAGCGGGGAAAGAGGTCCCCCGCAGGGCTCCTAGACCAGATTTGGGGGGCCGAGCGACTTGTGATGGGGGCGCCGCGGACAAAGGGAGTCGCCGTTATCTTAGGGTACCGCGAAATGGCGGGGGCGGAGTTCTGGGTTTCAGGTTCCTAGAGGGCCGGGGGTGGCGGGAGGGATCTGGAGGTTTGCGGAAGACGTGGGACAGGATATGGGGTGGGGGCAGAAGAGGCTGGCGTCTGAGTGCGCGCCCCGAGGGTAGCCAGAAGGAGACGTGGGATGTCTTGGGGTTTCGGCTTTATGGGTGAGATGCCGGCGTCGTCGTCGGGGGTCCCCGAAGTGAGAGACAAGCCATCCTGGGAAGCATCGACCTGAGGGTTCCCCGCAAGGACATTCACGGTGAGGGTAGCCTTTGGCGCTTCGTTCCCCGGGGAGGCGAACAGGGGGTGTCTGGCAGTAATTCCAGATCCTCAGTGGGGTGGGGGTGTCGGCGGAGCAGGATCGGACCTTACTGGCGGCGGCGACCTGGGGTCCCAGCCTTTTCCTACAAGACGCCGTCGGGGTCCCCGGGGCCGTGGTGGAAGTGGTGGTGACAGGAGCGAGAGAGATAGCCGTTTTGGGGAGCGGGCCGGTGCCGTGACTCCCCCGCCTCTGCCACCTGCGCTCCTCCAGCGCCCCACGGCCAGGACCGTGGGCCGGGGGCGGCGCCGGGGCCCGGGTAAGCCGCGCTCCGCCCTCGGCGCCGCCCCAGCCCCGCCCCCGGCCCCGCGCCGGGCCGAGCCGTCCGCGGCGGGAGAGTGCGCGCCGTGGAGAGCCGCTCCGATCTCCCCGGCCCCGCGCGCCGCCGTCCCGGGGAGCCCCGCGCCGTCCGCCCGCCCAGGCCGCCCGCGTGCCGTCCGTGCGCCCCTGCGTCCCCGGAGCCGCCGGCCGTCCAGGGCACCCCGAGCCCCAGCCCCAGCCCCCCCAACGCCGGGCCCGGGATGGCCGCAGCCCGCGGCTGAGCGAACCCGGGCGGAGGGGGGGGTGCCCCCATGGGCCGGCCCGGGCCGCGCACCCCCCGCGGCCGCCTCCTCCGGCCGGGGCTCCCCTCGGGCGCCGCGGGCCCTGGCGGCCCGGATGGCGGTCGCGGCGGCAGGGGCAGGGGCTGGGGCCGGCGCGGCCGCCACTAACGGGTAGCCCCGCGCCCGGAGCAGGTAAGCCAGGGACAGGGGGGTGGGGGAGCTGGGGGTGCGCAGGGGACCGGCGAGAGCGCACGACCAGCCCCGCGGACCAACCAACGGGGGGGCTAGGCGGAGGCGCCAGACTCCCGGAGGACCAGTAGCTCCAGCTGCTGCTTCTGATCCGGAGCAGGCGGGCGAAGGCGGGTGGGGTCGCAGCGGAGGGGAGGTGCGGGGGTGCGGAGACAGGTCCACGGTGCGCGGAGGCCCATCCCGGGCGCCTCTGCCAGCCCCGGGGTGTCCCTGCCCGACGGGACGGGCGCGCCTCTGCCGCGCCGGACCCCCCACGTGCGCTTCCCGGGCGGGCTGGAAGCGGGGGGCCCGCCGGCACCCCACCCCCGTCCCCGCAGCCTCCAAGGAAGGCGAGAGTGGGACTCCCCCCCACCCCACCCCACCCCGTTGGGCCTCGGCGTCTGCTGTGTGCGCGGGGCAGAGGCGGACCCCGACCCCGCGGACCCCGGCCGGGGGCTGCCGTCGCGGCCCAGCGGCTCTCCCAAGTAAACATCTGTCAGCGGCGCGCTCCGGCCGCCTGCCCTGCGCGCCGCCGCCGCCGGGGACACCGTGTCCTCCGGTAAGGGCCGGGCCCTCTCGGCTACTGGGGCGGCCCGCTCAGCCACAAGAGGGCGTGAACCCCTCTGGGGAGGTGGAGGGATCCCCGAAGAGCCAAGACTGGCCTGGGAGGGGGCCACACTGTGCCCGTCTCCCCTGCTTTGCTTAATTTTTTTTTTTCCTTTTAGCAAAGGCGACCTTGACTGGGGGTGGGACTGACTTTGTGCCCAGCGGTCAGGGAAGTATTGGTGCAACACGCCCCCCCCCCCCCGTCTTGGGGTGCCGGGGCGCAGCAGCCTGTTCTGGGGGGTGAGGCGGGGGCCACCTGTAAGGCTGAAGGACCCTGCCTGTCCCACTGGCTCCCTGCGAGAAACTTGCCGGACACCCTTTGTGTGCCAATGCCTCAGGGGGCTGAGCTGCCCCAGTGAGCATGAGGGCGGGTGGGCGGGGATCCTTGCGACACCCCCTCTCCCAGCTTCCTTCCGGGTGGCCCAAGTAGCCCCACCTCCAAGAGCTGCTTGGTAGTGGGGGTGTTGCGGAAAGAAAATCAAACAGTCCCCCTGCCGCTGTGGTATCTGGGGATCCCCACATGGGGCACAGTCCCAGTGCCCCCAAAGGTTTGTGGCAACAGGAGGAGGACAGGTACCAGGGAGAGGAGCCCTGGGGGTGGGAGGAGCATGAAGGAGAGGCCCCAGGCACTGGGGCTGGGAGGGATGAATAGGAGTTTTCTGGTTCCCAGTTGCAGGAGATGGCACAGCTGGGGGTTGCTGCCACCATCAACGGCCCCTGGTGAGCGGGGACAGGCTGTTCTAGAAGGCTGGCAGGGGGAGCCTGGGCTGGGGCACATGAGGAATGGGGTGTCCTGGGAGGCCAGGGCTGGAAGCTTGAACGCATCTGTGGCTGGGCTGTTCTTGCTGAGGGTCCCTGAGGGCCTTCCCTCAGCACCCCGGCAGGTGCAGGCCAGGGGGGCGTCCTGGCCCCGGAGGGGATGTTGTTGGGGAGGTCTTGATCTGCCCAGCGAGGACCTCTGGAACCCAGTTGTGTGCGTGTGTGCCAGACCCTGGGTGGCAAAGACGCGGGCGGTTGGACAAGAGCTGGTGCCTGCCGCAGCAGGGCCGGGGCCCACCCAGGGGACGCCTCACGTGGCCTGCGTTGCATAACATGCCAGGGGACCTGACTCCAGGGGGCTAGCAGAGGTGACTCAGGGAGCCACGGTAGGGGGGCGCGAGGGTGGCCGGACTCTGGGCTGTGTGCGCGGCCCCAGCCCACGCCTCCCGGCCGGCTTCCTGCCATGCCCTCCCGGCTGCCGTCGGAGAAGCTCTGCTTGTCTTTCTCGAGCCGCCTGCCATCCGGGCCCTGTGCCAGCAGCTCAGCCGTGCCAGGCCTCATTAGGTTGATCCTGTCATCTCCCCCCTACCCCACCCCCCGCCCCAGACACCTGCGTGGCCAGCCCTGGGGCCAGCTCGGTCAGCCAGACTCGCCTGGTGCGGCCGAGGTGAGGATTTTGTGCAATGAGTACAGCCACCATGGCAGCGGGTCCGAGACTCCGGCAGCCCGGCCACCCAGGGGCACGCACATGTACCTATACATACGAACACACACATGCCGGCACACGTGTGCTCCACAGACTTGCTGGTCTCCAGGCGCCTTAGCCCCACCCCTGCCCCAAATTTCCCAGATCTCACCTGCCACATGCCATCTTCCTGCTCCTCCTGCTCGGCGAAGCCCTCTGGCGTGCCAGCTGATCACCGCGGCTTTGTGGTGCTTGCACTGCCAACAGTGGAATGGCCCTGTTTGTTTCGTCCCCTTAATATCTGCCTCCTCTCCCCACTCCACCGCCAAGAGGTCACTGGCCCCTGAGTTCCCTGCCGACCCCCTCTCCCTCTCGGCACACAGCCGGGTACTCGGCAGGTATGTGCTGGGGACAGAACCCAGAACCCCGACCGGCACATGGGGTTTCTGGCTGGGTGTCACCCCACTGTCTCTCTCTCCCTCCCGGGGCTCCCAGGGAGTAGATGTGGAGTCAGAACCCTGCCCCACTAGCTCAGCCCCCGGTTGCTGTGTGCCCTCCGGCAACACACTCGAGGTCTCTGAGCCTGTTTTCTTGCATGGGAGACAGAAGTGATGGGGCGGCACCTTCCACAGGGACACTGGGAGGGGACGATACCAGGAAAGCACCTAGTACAGCCGGGATGGCTGGAAGGAACGTGACTAAGGGAGTGGCACATGAGGTGGAGTACCCAGTTCGAATCCCGGCTCCTCCATGCCTCCACTATAGCTAACCCGCTAATGTGTACCCTGGGGAGTAGCAGGCGATGGCTCGAGTGCCTGGGAGAGCCGATGGAGCTCCGGGCTCCTGGAGTTCGCCTGGCCGGGCCCTGGCTGAAGCAGGTGTTTGGGGAGGGAGCCAGCGGCCGGGCCGCCTTTTAAATAATTAAGCCAAATCATTTTTAAACAGACCCGAATGTGGAAGAGGGTGGTATTGACAGTGGATCTTTGGGGGTGGCCGGGAGCTTTTCCTTTTCGCCTGCGTGTCTACCCCAGCCCCTGAATGTCCTCCACACGACACGGGGGTGGCTTGGCCCGGGTGCCTGCTGGGACTGTGCGACACAGGTACCGTGGGCCTCCCAGCCGTGCTCCCCTTGGCGAGCAGCGCTGTCCCAGCTGTCCCTCCTCCCCAGCCAACAACAGGTCTAGCGGGCGGGCAGTACTGAGCTTTGTTCCACAGCCCTGGCCCGCACAGAGCGACCCCCAGGCCGGCCCCCAGCCCCAGCCTGGGAACAGCTGTGGCTGCCACATGTTCCTGGTTTGCCCCAGATGTGTGTCGCGGCGCCCAAGCCGCCCTACCCCACCCCTCCATGGGCGGGGCTGGCCCCAGGGCCCTGGTGGGGTGGGGGGAAGGGAGTGTGGCCTTCCTGTGGGCTGTGCACTTGGCTGCTTGATTCACGGGGACACTGAGTCTGACCTCCGGTGGGGACAACTCCCACCCCTTGTGGGGCCTCAGTTTCCCCATTGGTGGGAGCCAACCCCTTCCCACCGAGGCAACGTGGGGAACCCAGAACCCGAGGGAAGAGAGGGTGCCCTCTGCTGTTTCACTTGCACACACTGAGAAATAGGCCGACAGAGAGAGGTGCAGCCCCTCCCCGCCCCCAGGTCTCCACTGACAATACCCCTCACACCTAGGCCACCCCTGCTGCCCCACAGCGATGGAACCCTGAGTTGCAGGGGTGAAGAGGAGGACCCCCCCCCCGCCCACTAGCTGAGCCCCTGCTGTCCCTGGAGGGCTCCCTCGTGGAGGGGCTTGAGAGATGGGGCGTCGCAGCATGTGTAGGAGTTGTCTTAATTCCTGGAAGACAGAACCAGGCTCTCTGTGTCCGAGAAGTGTGGGTGGCACCCGCGCCGTCAGCGGGAGCGGTCCTGGGCCAGGCAGCGTCCTCTTTGTTACCCTGGGCAGGCTGGGCCTATGCAGCTTCCTGCCGCCAGCGGCCCCACCTGCGGGGCTGGGGCAGCCGTGCACCTGTGTGTGTGCCTGTGGCTGGAAGAAGCAGGTGGCAGGCGGGGGGCTAGGGGTGTCCCTGAGCTGCCCCCGCCAGGCTGAGCGTCCGCAGGCTGTGCCTTCCTTCTGCCTGCAAATGCCCTGGTCTGTGGGCATGGCGGCGGGCCAGGGGCGTGAGGGGGGCTCTTGTTGGGTGGACACGTGTGTGGCAGTGCCCGAGTCGTGAATCAGATGGCATGAGAGTGCCTGGGGGCGTGCCCCCTGCACACGTGACCGTACAGTTCGGGTGCCCGGGCCCTCCGCCACCCCCACGTCGCCCCTCCCGGTTGGTCCCGGTCAGGCGGTTTGTGCAGAGACAAACCAGTCGGGTGGCCCCCATACAGAAAGCTCATTGTTAGCGCTGCCTTATCAATGGCACCTGCCGAGAGGGGGCCCACACCCCCCTCCCCTGCTTTCCTGCCACCCCCACTGGAGCTGGGGAGGGGGGTCCTCCTGCAGTGTCAAAGGCCACTGGGGACTCTGTCACACACTCAGCCCCCTGCAGAGATGGCCAGCCGGAACCTGCGGCTACCTCTGTCTTCACGGGGAAACCGAGGCACGCCCCCTCCACAAGTCAGGTGCTGAACTAGGGAGGTCTGGCTCCTGGTTCCGGGCCTCAGTCTTTCCATCCATAAGATGGGGCTGTGGGTGTGTCCTGCTCCTGGGGACCCCTGTGAGCTTGCCTGGGTTCCTTCGGAGCTGGGTGTGCGAAGTGGGGGGTTGCAAATGACTCCGGTTGCGGGGGGCGGGGCAAAGCTGACTGCACAGGCCCTGAAGCTCCTGCCCACCAACCCTCCTCCCATCCCTCCCTGCTCCAGCCCCAGGGGTCTCCCTGCTGCTCTGCCATCAAATGCTGTGGACACTGTCCTGCTCCAGGGCCTTTACACATCCCAGCCCGGTCCGCCCCACCCCCAACGCCGTTTTTGCCTTCACTGTGCACGCATGCACTGCAAACCTCCTAGGCCCTGGTGAACTGGCTTGGTTCTCACCAGATGCCCCTGTGCCCCTGGGCTGGCTGGGACTTTGCTCCTGCGTACCCCCTCCTCCCGGTGGACGCCCACAGCACTAAGGGCCGTCGGTGCAGGGGTGGGGTAGGGAGTGCCTGTTTTTTAGCACAGCGACCAGAAGACCCCTGCACCCCACGTTGGAGTGTCCGGGGTTCCAGGCCCAGTCACTCATGGCAGGCCTGGATGGAGCTGCAGGCCACAGGTGGGAGAGCTCCCCACCTTGCAGATAAATAAACCGAATAGAAAAAAAATATTTAAAAGAATTCTAGCTCCCCCTTCCCAGGGTCTCCTGTGGCTTCGGGGCCCCTGAGCAAGTCCTTGTTCATGTTTTCAGTCTCCCCTAACTTTGTCCAAACAAGTGTCCGGCTTGCGGGCTGGGACTGGCCTGGTAACCAGAGGCGTTTAATAAATGCCTCCTGTGGCTGCCTGGGGTGTTGTTTCTGCAGTCCGCGGGCCATGCGTGGGGAGACAGGCAGCTCCAGCTCCCGGCACCCGCAGACAGCTGGTGTGCAAAGGAGGACGCACCCGTTTGGCTGCGGCTGCATTGCAAGCTGAGCGCTCGCTCCGCGCGCCGGGAGGTGCGCGCATGGGGGTACCCGGCGACCCCGCAGGGCCCAGCCCCGGCGGCACAGCGCGCGCGCCCAGGCTTCCCAGCTCCGCGTGTAAATGTTTACACCGGGCCGGCCGCCAGGCTCCGAGGGCCGACACCACACCAGGCGGCCAGGCGGGGAATGTAAACGGGCTGGGGCGGCGGGTGTCCCCCCCCCCCCGCCCGGCTCGGCTGGGGTGAACACCCACTGTGTGCGCCATGCGCCCGTGGCCCCAGAGATCCTCATGGCCTGGGGTGGGGAGCGGGTGCGGTGGGAACCGCCGTTGGCCTGGGGATGTGGGAGGTGGGCAGGGCATCAGTGTATCTGAGGACGTGAGCCCAGACGGGCGGGAAGTCACTCAGGGACACCCGTGGGTGCAGCCCCGGGGCTTCCCGACCGGCCCTGGTCCCACAGTGCCACCTGCTGGGAATGGCCCCAGCCGCTGCTGTCCCTCTTCCCTCTGGCCCCTGGGCAGCAGCCTTCCCTGCCGCCGTCCTGCCCCAGCCTGCTGCTTTAGCACGGGCAGTACCCCGTGTCCTTGGTTCCTCTGGGCCCCCCAGGTGAGGCGGCTGCCTTGGCCCTGACACACCAGGGGGTACCCATTTCCCCCACGTGCCTCTTGAGCTCCCAGCAGCGGGCCAGGGCTGGGGTGATGGAGGGGAGGGTGGGTGGGCACACGCTGATGCCCTGCCGTGCCCACAGGCCCAGCATGCAGCGCTGGAAGGCGGCAGCCGTGGCCTGGGTGTTCTGCAGCTCAATGCTAACGATCTGGATGTGCCGGGACGGCCTCACGCCTGCGCTGGCCCCGCTGCGCCGCCCGCCTCGCAACCTGGACGCCCGGATTGCCCGCCTGGCTCAGTGTAAGCTCTACGCCCCTCCCTCCCCTGTCCCTTCGCAGGGCGTTTTTTGGAACGGAATGGGGGTGGAGAGAAGGTACAGCCTTGGGGGTTGAGGTAGGGGGTGGCTGTGGGAACTGGGGTCTCCCCCAGGCACGGCTGTCACAAGGAATTAGGCTGCAGTCCCCAAGGGGCCGCATGGAGGGAGATTAGGCACTGGGCACCGGGCCCGGGCGGCCCCCACAGCACAGCGGAGGTGGTGGACGGAAAGGCCCCCCGGGGGCCCATGAGAGACTGAGGGGGAGAGAGGCCAGTTTGTGGAAATGCCCCCTCCCTAAGGAGGTGCAGCCTTGGCCCAGCTACCCATCCAGCCTGGTAGAGGTCTTGCAGGATGAGGCAGGGAGGGGGGTGAAACCGCACGCGCACACGTGGGATGCCCACGCACGTCCAGGCCTGCCCCGCCGGCTCACACACAATTCCCTTTTCTTGTCCTCACAGTGGACAAGGGTGCCCCCGGGCGCCAGCTCCACTTCCTTCCCCTTACCCCCCACCCCAAGCACTTCCTATGACAGTGTGGAGGAGGGGGGCCCCAGGAGGCAGGGGCAGACCTGCCAGGAGAGGAGTGTGCGTGTGTGTGTGTGTGTGTGTGTGTGTGTGTGTGGCCTGGAGGGACACCTCCATGTGACCTCACCACCCCAGCCAGCCAGCTGTGCCTGGGCTGGGAGTGGGAAGGCAGGCCATTGTTGGGTGGGGGGCATCCCAAGGTGGGTGGGCTGGCCAGAGGAGAGGCGGGGGGGGCAGTCCTCGATGGCATAGGAGCTACACTGAGAAAAATTACATCTGAGGGATGGCCAGGGTCCCCCCCAGTGTTCCCTGGGCCCCCCACCCTGCATGTCACCCTTCATGCCAACAAGAGACAATCCCGACACCCCATGGTCCACTCTGTCAGTTAGGATGGGGAACAGTGGGGGGCTGCGTGGGAGACACTGAGAACTCGGGGTGTGTGTGTGGAAGCACAGCCAGGTCCCCCCTCAGCCTGGGGGTGTCTGGCTTGTGAGCCCACCCACTTGGGGTGCGCACTGATGGCCTTGGTGAGCTTGGTTGTCACAGAGAGGGTCCTGGGGTGCACACAGAGTGACTTGGTTCCATGGTGAGGGGCCTGGGGTGCGCACCGACGGGCATGGCGGGCTTGGTTCCACAGTGAGGGGCCTGGAGCACACACGGAGGAGCTTGGTTCTGCAGGGAGGGGCCTGGGGCGCACTCTGATGGGGTTGGTTCCAAAGCTAGGGGTCTGGGGTGCACACTGACAGGCATGGTGAGCTTGGTTCCACTGTGCGGGACCTGGGGGGTGCACCGACGGGCATGGTGAGCTTGGTTCCACTGTGAGGGGCCTGGGGCGTGCACCGACGGGCATGGTGAGCTTGGTTCCACTGTGAGGGGCCTGGGGCACACACTGACGGGCATGGTGGGCATGGTGAGCTTGATGTCATGGAGAGGGGCATGGGCGCACACCGATGTGCATGGTGAGCTTGTTACCATGGAGAGGGCCCTGGGGCACGCACCAACAGGCATGGTGAGCTTGGTGCCATGGAGAGGGGTCTGGGCACACATGGAGGGCCCTGGGGCGCGCACCGATGGGCTTGGTGAGCTTGTTACCATGGAGAGGGGCCTGGGGCGCGCACCGACAGGCATGGTGCCATGGAGAGGGCCCTGGGGCGCGCACTGACGGGCCTGGCGGGTCTGGTGCCGTGGAGAGGGGCCTGGGGCGCACCGACGGGCCTGGCTACCCCGCTGAGTCCCCTCACCGTTCTGACTGACTCTCTCTTCCCCCGCAGACCGGGCCTTGCTGCAGGGCGCGCCGGACGCCGTGGAGCTGACCCCCTGGGCGGGCCGAGCTCCGGGTCCTCGCCGTCGGACAGGGCCTCGGCGGCGGCGCGCACGTGCGCGTACCCGGCCGTGCGGCCTGCGCGAACTCGAGGTGCGCGTGAGCGAGCTGGGCCTGGGCTATACGTCGGACGAGACGGTGCTGTTCCGCTACTGCGCAGGCGCCTGCGAGGCCGCCACGCGCGTCTACGACCTGGGCCTGCGGCGCCTGCGCCAACGGCGGCGCGTGCGGCGCGAGCGGGTGCGCGCGCAGCCCTGCTGCCGCCCGACGGCCTACGAGGACGAAGTGTCCTTCCTGGACGTGCACAGCCGCTACCACACGGTGCGCGAGCTGTCGGCGCGCGAGTGCGCCTGCGTGTGACCCTACCTCACGTGGTGGGGGGGCCCCCCGACGGCGGCGGCGGCGGCGGCGGCGGCACCAGCTTCCGCCCCGACCCTTCGACGACGGACTGCGCGTGCGTGGCCTCCTCCGACGACTCCTCCCTCTTCTTCTTACCCACCCACAGCCCTGGGCGGAACTCTCGCGAGAACTGCCTTGAGAGAAATAAAAGCGCGGGAAGGCGGGCTTCGTGCGTCAGTCACTCGCAGAGTGGGATGGGGACACATCAGGGTGTCGTCCCTCGTCCCTCGGGGTCCTCGGGGTCCCCGGGGTCCCCGGGGTCGACGGGGAGGGAGGAGCAGACGTGGCCCTCTTCGTGGGGGCGCACGGGAGAAGGACGGGGTGCAGGGGCGGCAGTCGGCCGGGTCCTGTCCCCCTGCCTGCGTGGCCCCCCACCCCGGAGCCGCTGGTGGGGGTGTTGGGGGGCACGCGGTCAGCCTCCACCACCAGGGTGAAAACCAAGCCGTGTGTTCTCCTTTTCGAGGCTAAAAATACCCCCTCCCCCCGCCCGCCCAGGCCCCGGCGGGGACAGCTCCGGAGCCGGCGCCTGCCCAGGGGGGTGCGGAGAGGAGTCCCCGGGGGCCTGGGTCCATAAAAGCCCTTGGCCGCGGCCTGCGAGGGAGGGGATTTATGACGAGGCCCCGGGCAAGCTCTGCCGTGCAATGTTTAGATTTGCCCGCCGTGTCACCTTGATGCTGGGCAGGCCCTAGGCTGCAGGGGGGGTGGGGCTGGGGTGGGGGTGGGCGCGGCAGGTGCCCGGGCCTGGGGATGGGAGGAGAGCTGCACCCCTTACGTCCAGTGCACCGTCCCACTCCTCAAAATGGTGTCCGCAGGGCATGGTCTTCCCCTCTGGGACCACTGTCCCAGCTTCAGCCCCACTGGCTCTCCACTCCCCATCCTGGGCTGCAGCTGGACACATTGCAAGGCAGCTGACAGGCAGGACTTCCACGGGGTGGGGTGGGGTGGGGTGGGGGTTCCAGGAGCAGTGCCAGGCTGCAGCCCGTGAGTGGGTGGTCGGCGTGGCCATGCCTGGCTGGGGCCCCTGCCGCCCCTAAAGGGAGGTTGTGTGTGTGTGTGTGTGTGTATTCCTAGTCCAGGAAGCTGACTCAGCCCCCCGCCCGCGGCAGGCGCTGCAGAGGCCCAACGTGCTGCTGTGTGTGCGGGCCCCAGTTGCCCCGTTCTAGGTCAGGGAAGCAGCCCAGTCCGGGACACACAGCTGGGAATGGGGTGCTGGGCTTTGTGGCCCCCTGTGCTGCCCCTGCGTGTCCCCCCTAGGGTCTCCCAACCTCAGGGCACCAGCCAGCCCACCAACTGCATGACATAGATACAACTGCTCCGCGTTCTATGAAAGGGTTGCAGCTGCACCCGAGAGGGGTCCTGAGTGGGGCGGGGTACCAGCCATGGCCTGGCCGTCACAGCCATGCGTGTCCTGGGGACCCCCTACCCCCTGAGTGCATGCGCGTCCGTGTGCGCGCACACACACACACACACACACAGGTGGGGGAGACACTGCTGGTTTCCGAATAGGCCACACCCACAGTGCTGCAGACACGATGGACTTGATCCTGTTGGTCTGGGGTCTTCATTGCCACTGGACACTGACTTGTGAGGTGTGGGGGGGGGCTTCCCCGCCTCTCCTGCTCCATCCCTCACTGCCACTCATCTGTGACAAGCCCTGGGTGCCAGGCACCGTGGGGGGTTAAGAACTGGATTGCAGTCAGTTGACCTTCTAGTATTTTCCAGCAGAGGCTGCTGGCCGGGCTGGACCCAGGGGCAGAGTCCCAGGCAAATCAGACCACCCCCTGCACACGCCTAGCCCGCTGTGGGGCTGCCCGCTCCCAAGTCCCCAAACCCCAGGGCCCCTCAAGTGAACCAGGCGGCAATACTGGGCACCGCCTGGTATCTGGTTTCTTGCTGCAGGTGCCAGCAGGCCTTGCAGAAGTACAGGGCCCAGCTCCCCAGGCCAGGCCTCAGCATCTCCCGCCAGCGGAAGTAGCTCAGGTAGCGGGCAGGGTCCCGGTCCAGGGCCTGCAGGTGCTGGGCCAGCTCCTTGGGGCTGCCGAAGTCATCAACGTGGATGAAGGCGTCGGGTGGCAGGAAGCGTTCGTAGCTGCTCCGGCTGGGGCCCAGCACCACGGGCACGGCCCCGGCCAGCAGTGCGTTCTTCCACAGTTTCTCGGTGATGTAGTCAGGATGCTGGGAGTTCTCGAAGGCCAGATAGAACTTGTAGCGGCTCAGGGTCTCCATCATGGAGGCCTGGGGCAGTGACTGGTGGCCAGCGCCAAACACATGCACGGGGAGGTGGGCGCGAAGTTCCTGGTAGTATTTCACCCTGGCTGACTTTGGCTGCCAGTTGGACACCGCCCAGGCCACCAGCTCCGTCTTGGCTGACAGGTTGACCTGCTCTGCAGCGGTGGGGGCATCCGCCCAGGGTTCGAGCCAGCCGTAGGGTGTGAAGATGTCCGAGTCGCTGCGGTAGGACATGGTCAAGTTAAAGTAGCCGTCCAGGGCCTGTAGGTGCCTGCAGTTGCTGGGGGACTCGAGGCTGAACCAGACCCAGCGCTGTCCGGCTGGCCGCGGGGACGGCGGAAGCTGCCTTTGGGGCTGCGCGCTAACCTCCCGGTGATGTACAATGACGGCATCCGCCCGCTGGTACACACTACGGTTAGCGGTCAGTTCGCAGTCATCTGCACTGGGCCGCAGGGCCGAGCAGCGGACCAGTTTCACAGGTCGGTTGAAAGGCCAGCTCCATAGCAGGACCACCAGGGGCCGGCGGCTGGAGGCATTGGGGGAGATGGTGTCTGGATCCAGTGCCGTGAACGTGCTGGGGCTCTCACGGACCACGCGCATGTAGGAGAACAAACACACAGCTAGACACAGCTGCAGCAGCAGCAGCCCCGGGAGGTGCCGGCACCAGAGACGCTGTGGCTGGGGCCTGCCGAGCGGCTCCATGGGTCAGTGCGGCCCCAGCTGGACACACACGAGGGCCTGGAAGCCACCTGCAGGATGCCTCGTCCCAAGGCCAAGCGACTGGCCGTCCAGCAGTAGGGACGGCAGAGGTTGAAGGCTTCCTGGCTCCTGGGCAACAAGACTTCTGTACCCGGGAGACCCTAGAGCTGCCCGGCCCGGGAAGACGGGTGGGAGCCAAGAGATGGCCTGTGAGGGACACGCCTGCCCAGGAGGGGCTTTGAAGGTCACAGAAGAGTTCTCCCGGCGTAGGAGTGGGCGCCGTGGCCAGAGATGCTGGAGGTGGGTGGGAGAAAGAGAGAGAGAATATGGGTGAGTGCCTGGCCAGCGCAGGAGGCCCAGGCCTGCCAGCTGGGACTCAGTGACTTGATGAGTGAGGACTGGCTCCCCCTGGCCCCATGGCAGCACCAAGACATGCCCTGCCACCTCCCCCCTCACAGGGGACGAAAGCTGGGGGAGAGGTGGGATGGGCAGGAGGGAGATTGGACCCCCCCATCCCCGGTGCAAAGCCAGAGAAAGGTTGGAGCCGCCTGGGGAATGGGACAAAGAGAAGCTTCCAGAAGATGCTAGGGCATGTCCCAGAGGTGCATGGCAGACACCAGCCAGTAGGGGTGGGCAGCTAGGAGGGTCTCTCTCAGATAGCACCTGGTGGGGGGCACTGCAGACCCCGGCCACTAGGGGGCAGCGTGCCCTGAGCCCTGGCCGGGCCAGTGTCCCTCTGGTCCAGCTCCTGCTAACCCCACGGCTGGCCTCAGCTCCCTGGCCAAGGGCTGCCCGGCTGTGTTCCTCCAGCCTGCCAGAAGGGGAAACTGAGGCGACGGACCCAGACCCCAACCACCCCAGCCCCTCTTAGTGAGAGAATCCACCTGCTAGTAAGTTCACTCCTCAGTTCCCAGGAACAATCTCCCCCCCACCCCGTAGCTAGCAGGGACCCCAGCGTCTCCCCCGGGGTGCGCAGGAGCAGGGAGCTGGGGTTGGAGGCGGGGCCGGGGCTCTCACTCAAGCCCTGCGTTCCCCTGTTGTCACCACCAAACACTTGTCCCCAGTTCAGTGTGTTTGTCTGCCAGCAGCGCCCGCGGGCTTCTGAGCCCTTACCAAACACATGTCCTGAAACACGGGCCAAGTTTACGGTGACTGAACTGTGATGACACCTTCTCTCACTAGGTCTAGGGCAGGTGTTGGGCCAAAGGATTATGCCCGCTGCGTCTACACCACATCCGATTCCAGCTCCCTGCACGTGTGCACCCTGGGAGGCAGGGGCTGGGTCTTTGGCGTCTACACCCGTGTGCCAGGCTTGGATTGAGTTCATGTCCCCCGGGGGCATCTGGAGACTGCGCAGAGGGCAGGAGGTACCTCCCTCTGACCGCCCTCTGTCTCCTATAAAATAAGTAAGTACATAGTTTTAAAAATGGAAAACAATGGGTTCCTCCTTTCCATTAGACACGACTCCATTGTTTTGGTGGGAACCCGCAGCCGCACACTGGCGCCTTCCCCCCAGCTTGCCCAGCCCGAGTCGCGCGGGAGCTTTTCGCTGCTGACTGCACACTGAACTAACCCCTCTGGACATCCAAGATAGAAATAAAATATTCCAATGAGATTAAACGAGCCATTGTCTTTTGTATTGATTTTTTCCAGGCTGTAGGCGACGGGGTTTGTGTATAGGAAGAGTGGGAGAGCCTTAGATGGCTTGCCTTTGCTGGCTGTCTCCCCCCATGCATGCCAGGAGCCAGGAGCCTCACGTCACCTTCCCGGGAACGGGGAACTCGGCATTTTGGACGCGGGATGTGGGGGTTTTAAACAACATCTCCATGCTAGACCATCCCATAAAAAAATTCCCTAAGTGATTGAAAAAAAAAAAACAACCCAGTATGTATTTCCTTCAAAACCTAAACCTAGTCTGGCGTTGGGATGCAGTGGGTTAAACCACCGTTTGCAAGGCCGAAATCCTGTAACGTAGTACGTGGGTTTGAATCCCAGCTGCTCTGCTTCCCATCCAGCTCCCTGATGCCCCAGCTCCAGGCCCAGCGCAGTAGCCTAGCAGCTAAAGTCCTCACCTTGCATGCCTGGGATCACATATGAGCACCGGTTCTAATCCTGGCAGCCCTGATTCCCATCAGCTCCCTGCTTGTGGCCTGGGAAAGCAGTGGAAGACGGCCCAAAGCCTTGGGACTCTGCACCCGCGTGGGAGACCCGGAAGAGGCTCCAAGCTTTGAATCGGCTCAGCTCCGGCTGTTGTGGCCACTTGGGAAGTGAATCAATGGACAGAAGATCCTCTCTGTCTCTCCTCCTCTCTGCATGTCTGCCTTTCCAATAAAAATAAAATAAACTTAAAAAAAAACAACTATTGTCACCGAGGGTTGGAGTCCTCCTTGCCCTTCAAGAATGGCATGTGAAGCTCTGGCAGCCATGGCGGGCGGAAGCTGGGCGCCCTGGGACGGTGGGCCTGGCATTCCTTGAGCAGCCGACTCGGGGCTGGTCTGCCGCTTGCTGCACCTGCTGGGTGACTTTCTGGGATGGGACAGTGACGTGCCCAGCCAGATGTCCACAGCGCAACTTCCCCAGGGAGCCCCACGTTGGGCGAGCAGGGAGGCGGTCCCGAGGGGGCAGTGCCCACTCTCTTCTTGCCCCGTTTGGCTCCCTGGTTGGTTGCCTGGGGCCAAGGTCTCCAAATATTATTAATGGCCATATGGTAGGGTTCAGGTGAGTCCAGGCTGATCGTTGTGCCTTCCAGGATATAATGAGGCCTTATTGCTGAAACTTATCATGGGGCAAAGTGTGGAGGGGATAGGAGAGTGTGGTCAAGGTAAACCCCACAGCTTTTTCTTTTTTTGGTCTCAGCAAAAACCAGCCGGCAAAAATACCATTGCTCCGACAGCCTTCAGGGCACAGATGCAATGAAACACCCTCCCCCATCGGAAGCTCTTGGAGAAGCAACCGTGGGGGGCAGAGGGAATGGGGGTTTCATCCGGCCCCGGGGGCTTGAGGCACAGCCACCAGAACCTTCCATTCCCTATCCCTTCCATTCCCTATCCCACCTGGGACCCACTGGCACCTGCGGAGCCGCCTGCCCTGGCTGCCTGAGCCCCGACGGCTCTGGGCTGGCCATCGGGACGGGGATGGAGAGAAAAGCTGAGAAAAGATGTGACACCTGTGCCGCGGAAGCCTTACCTGCTGGCGCTGGCGGGCGGCCGGACTGTCCCACGGAGAATCTGTGGACCCAGCAGCAGGTGGATTTTCCACAGCGGTTGATGGCAAGGCCAGTTGACAAAGGAGGAGGAAGAAGGAAGTGGATGAATAGCCAAGGCTGGCTTCTATCCGGTACTCTACACCTGCCTCTCAACCAGCTGACCCGGGCTGTCTTGACTGGGAATACTCGGGCCACCTTGCGGGAAACTGGAGCCAGCAGGGGTGAGGCCGTGCAGCCTTGGGCACACCCCCGGTGACGGACAACACGTCACTACCGAGAAGGGAGTGCTGGATCTGGGGGCTGGCGAGCAGGATCCATTCATGCTCCTCATCCCTGGATCCCTCATTCAGTCAATCAACAAACAGGGGTTGAGTGCGCAGAAAGCCCACCCGAGCCGGGGAGTACGGTCTTTGGCTGGGCATCCGTGGGGGCTAGCGCTCACCTGGGACTCCTGAACGAGGCGGCTGCTCCCTGGTGGTTGGTGCTAGGTCACTTTCACGGGTTAGCAGTGCTGCTGCTCCGAGCTCAGCCATGGAGAGCCAGTGAAGTGGCTCCTGTCACTAAGGAGGTCCCTGCCCCAGGGCGGTGGCCGAGGCTCGGCTCTGCCTGTTCATCAAGCTCTTTGGTGTGACTCACAGCCAGTCCCTACCCCTGCCCGCTCTCCCATTCTTGGAAGGGCTGAGAGGAATGTTCTGGAAGACGGGTTCAGTGAGAAGATGGCTCTGGCCTCTGCTGATCTCTCTGTGGGCACGGAGCGGGACCATCCACTTTCTGTCCCAAAAGCTGCGCCTGGGAGAGCCCTTGGTGCCTCCTGCAGCTGGCTGATGGCCTGGGTGCCCGGAGGTGCCTGGTGGGCGTCAGTGGAGGGGCCAGAGCGTGTCCACGTGTCACTCATTCCCACGCTGGGATGTCCTTGGTCATGAGTCTTTGATGGCAGCGACGCGGGGTGGGCCCTGAGGGGCACATCTGGGTCTCCCGCTACTGCTGACAGGCACAACGCTGGGCCCTGCAGCCCTGGCTCCTCCTTATTGGGCCTCGCTGGAGGGCTGAGGGAGCGGTGTGGCCCCCAGGGGTCCCCGACACTGGCAACATCAGGGCTGTTCCATCCAGGTGGCCTGTGGGCCAGGCCTGGGGGCTGCCAGGGACTGCAGGTCCATGGAGATCCAGGCTCAGTACCATGAGTTTCCTGGGGACAGGGAAGGTGATCCTGGGCTGAGCTGAGGTAGCTGAGCCGAGCCGTGGTCTGCGCCCGCCCCCAGGCCCTGCTCCTGGGCTGAACCCCAATCCCAGGTGTGTCCTCACTCAGGGTCCTGAGGTGAGAGCCCCACTCAGGACAGGCTGGGACCTTGAGACACCAGGGGAAGTGCTCAGACGGCTTGTACAGTCAGTCGTCGCCTCTTCCTTCTCCAGGTTCCCCTTGGTCCTGCACCTCCCATCATTAAGTTTTATACCCTCAGACCTTAAGTGCTGTAATTGGTCTGGGTGTTTCTGTTTCCCGGTGGTGTCCACCCCTTGTGCTGGCAAGTGGCCAAGGGGGCTAGGTGATCGCCTGACTTTACCGTGTGACATCACACACCCCCAGCCACCTCTGGGGGAGCCTCTGGGGGAGGGGACAGGAGAGGGTTCCTGGAACAGGGTGGGCCCCCAGCCGTGGACTGGCAGTCCTCCAGGCTCTGGGGGAGGCGGCAGGGCAGTCCTCTGTGGGTAACGTTGCTCAGGTGGTCATGAAGGCTCCAGGGCCACCAGAGGACACCATGACCGGGCCCAGTCCTGCTCCCGGTGGGCACTGTGACTGGGCCCTGCCCGAGCCTGCAGGCAAGCCCGGCCTGGCCTCCCAGCCCCTCCCGCCCCATCCTCTCACCACTACCAGGCGGTGGGGAGAGGGGCCCAGGTGTGGGGTGTGGGTGGCAGGTGAGCGATGGGCCCAGGGAGGCAGGCTCAGGCCTGGGGTCACCGGTGGGCCTGGCACAGGCACCGTGGGCCCCCCCACTCCTTCACCTGCTGGAGGGCACCTCCATCCCCCCAGGCGTCCCTAGGCGTTCACTGCTCAGGTAAGGCAGCTCGGACTTGCAGAAGGCCTGAAGTTCACCAACCCTCGCACCGCGCTCCAGACAGTAACAATTTTCCCCAAGCCTGGAAGGTTCCAGAATGTTCTGGAAGTCCTCCTCTAAAGTCCCAATTGACTTGCATTGCCCGCAAGAGACAGAGCTGCGCTGGCACCCGAGCTCCTGGGACCCCGGAACTCCTGACCCCATGGTTTGGTAGGATACATTTTGCCCTGTGGCAGCCGTGTGGCCTTGAAGGAGTGACACCACTTCTTAGGGCCAGGCCCTGCTGTGTGTCTTGGTCCATCTGGGTCAGAACGGTGGGCTACCGTTTACCCTCCTGGGATGTCTGAAGAAGCCAGCTTCTCCCAGCTCCTCCAGGGGAGAAGAGGGTGAGGGGGCGGCCCAGGTCGACACCCCGCCCCCCACAACCCTCCCTGGCCTTTCCTCACCTGGGGCCCTCTGGCATGTCAGGGTCTGCCCGCACCCCCCCAAAACCGGCTCCTCAGTCCGAGGTCGGGTTCCTGAGGCTTAAATTTCAGCCCCTTGGTGTGTAAAGAGGCGGGGGCTGGCCACGCTTCATTTTCCGATTTCTGGAAACAACAGTGGTGTGAATGGGGGAAAAAAAAACAACCACCAATCCATGTGGTGTGCTAAGAAGGATTGTAGGGAATGCGTGGGGCTGGGAACAAAGGGCCTTTCTCTGGGTCTGGGATGGGCTCTGGGGCGCGTGCGGGTGGCGGTCTCCAGAGTCCTGGGTGCCGATGGAGGGATTTTGCAAGAGAGCCCAATTGGGAGATGTGTTGGGACAGGGAAGGAAACCACAGATGGGCTTGGCTGGGTTTTGGGGATGCGCGTGACCTGCCCCCCCAGGGCACCTGCCCTCCCCCCTCCGCTCCCCCAGCCATCACCCAACCGGCAGCGGAGGCGCACGGGCGGCCTGTAGCCACAGTTACTGCCATCAGCAGTCTCCGCAAAGTGGCAATTTCCCCTCCCCGCCTGTCCTCTCAGAACATTCTGGAAGCCCTCACTGTCCACCTGCAGCCACTCAACTCCCAGCAGCCCAGCTGCAGCCCCAGGAGGGTGACGGTGGTGGCTGTGCCAGGGGGCTTTGTGACCTTGGACCAAGGGGGCCAGACGCCCGCCTGCGTTTCGGTTGCGTCCCGCCCAGGCGCCCCAGGCCCTTTGCCTGTGCTGTTCCCCCCGCCCTTCCCTCCCTGTCCCAACCCCACCATTTGACTCGGTCTCCCAGCTGACCATTTCAGCCTGTCCCTCCTCCTTCCTCCACACCTGCCCTCTCCCAGATCAGCTCCTGAAGGGGCCGGAGCGGTGGGGTGGGCTTTCATTCCCTGCTGAGTTCTAAGTGCCTCTGGCTGAGTGACAGGGCCGGGACAGGCGAGCAGCGGACAGTATTAGGCCTGCTGGGAAGTCCTCCCGTTGGTTTCCTGCCTTATTGGGTGTGTGTGTGGAGGGGTCATCCCACATAGTTGGGAGCCCCCAGGATGGCGACGGCAGAGGAGGTGCAGCGGCCAGAGCCAGGGTCCCCCACGGGAGCTTAAAGACCAGGGCAAGCAGAGGCCCAGCGCTTTGAGGTGGGGGTGGCCCCCCGCTGCCCCCTGTGCTGGCAGGTGGGGTGGTGCTGCTGGCCCCGGGGGCCACACGTTTGGAGCACTGGCTGGGCCGGTGGCAGGCGCAGGCAGGCGTGGAATGCTCTGGCCGCGGAGGAGGGCTAAACGGGCTCCTTGGATGTCAGCGATGGCCGCCGGGGGGGGGGGGGGGAGTGGTGGCTTTGAACCTCACGCTTGGCTGGGATGTTTGGACAAGGCAGGCGGCCAGGGGGTGTCATCAGGGCTAAAATTAGCCCGTGTTTCCCGCTCAGCCCCTCCCCCTGGGCCTCCCTTTGGGAAGCTCTCACTACAGCCCGGGCCACCCTTCTTGCACGAAGGCCCTGACAGCCGCCGGCCACCACCAGGTCACCCTGGCTCACAGGTGAGGAGGGTGGGCTCATTGTGACACAGCCAGCAGGGCTGCCTGGGACCAGGGCCGGTGTCCGGGGAGACATTCAGGCAGCCGTGGGAAGGCGGGGAGCTTAGCAAGCTTGCGGAAAAGGCCTGCCATGAACTGGGCCTGAGTTGCAATGTTGTGGGGGCCAAAACAAATCTGTAATTACATTTTTCCATTTATCGAAAAGAAAAAAAAGTTTCGGGGCCCGGCGTGGTTGCCTAAAGTCCTCGCCTTGTCTGCGCCCAGGATCCCATATGGGCGTCAGTTTGTGTCCTGACTGCCCCACTTCCCACCCAGCTCCCTGCCTGTGGCCTGGGAAAGCAGTGGAGGATGGTCCAAAGCCTTGGGACCTGCATCCGCATGGGAGACCCTGAAGAGGCTCCTGGCTCCTGGCTGTGGTTCAGCTCAGCTCTGGTTGTTGTGGCTATTTGAGGAGTGAACCAATGGGTGAAAGATCTTTCTCTGTGTCTCTCCTCTCTGTAAATTTGACTTTCCCATAAAAATAAATAAAATTTAAAAAAATTCATTTTGATTCAAAATCTTCCATCCCCTGGTTCACTCTTCAAATGCCCAGAAAAGCAGAGGCTGGGCCAGGCTGCAGCCAGGAGCTGGGCACTGCACTGGGGTCTCCCCAATGTGGGTGGTGGGTCCCAAGCACACACTGTCCCGGGGTGCACGTGAGCAGGGAGCTGGAGCAGGCGTGCGGCACAGGTGCCCTGGTGTCGGGTGGGGTACCTCCAATCGCCCCTGTACGAACTTTTGCAAGATCCCTTGTGCAAAAACACGTCTCCACGCCCGGCACGCCCCTCACCAGGAGATGGGTGTGGCCTCAAGGCCCCGTCATTCCCTGGGCGCCCCCAGCTCGTCCTGGACCCTGGGTCTCCCTGATAGGTTTCCGTATCTTGGTTTGCACCCATACTGCAGTAACGGAGGTCGAGGTTGGAGTGCCGCCAGGGCTGCTTGAGGGGTTGGCCAGTGTAGGGGGGGCACTCAGCTGAACCCCCACTTCAGGTGAGTAATACCCAGTGTTATGGCATGAGCCCAGACCAGGCCCTGCGTGGGACACGCACAGACACCTGAACTGCCACTCCCCTGGCCACACTGTACTTGCTACATCAGATGGTCTCAGCGGGGGGGAGTGGGGGTCCCTGGTGGGAGGGGCAGACGCTGGGAGCAGAGGCACACGGTTTGGTGGTGGGGGGCCCTTGCTTCCTAATGGACTTGCCAGGCACCCTGGGGCAGCCCCGTGGGAGGGGGTGGCCAGCTTCCAGGCCCCCCACCTCTGTGTCCCAAGCCCCTGCCTGCCTGCACAGTACTTAACCGAGCAGGGGCTCTAACACCTGCAGGCTCAGCGGGTGGGCTTGCTAATGGGGTCAGAGTACGTGAGGGGGTGGGGTTGGCCCGCGGCAGGAAGTGCCCCCAGCCAACCAGCCGCTTTGCATGGAGACCAGGCCGGGTGCCTCGGAGCCCTGATCTGTCCCCCTCAACCCCACACCCAGCCACTGCCAGCTGGAGGGGTTCACCCCAGGACCCTGAGCCCTGGCACACGGAGGACTGCTTGGCCACTTGTGTCCCCCACACAGGGGTTCTGGAATCTTCTTCTTAGCCACACTGTCAGGGGTGGAAATCGCCCAGGCCCAGACGAGGGGCTGCTGGACTGTTCCAGGGCAAGAGCCAAGCTGGACCCTAAGACTTCCCCAGGCGTTCAGTGACTGCGTTTCCTCTCAAACACTGGCTTTACTATTTTATTATTATAAGTGTGGCACGGTAGGTTAGTTGCCCTTTGTGATGTCAGCTCACCATATTGGAATGCTGTTTTTTTTTTTTTTTTTCCTGAGCCCTAGCTGCTCCACCTCCCATCCAGCCCCCTGCTCATGGCCACCCTGGGAAGCTGCTCAGGGGCTAACCCACTAACTGCCCCCTGCCCCTGCCCGGGTCATCTCCTTGGGGGATCTAGCTGGAGCTCCTGCCTTTGGGCTTCTGCTTTGGTTACCTGGGGAGTGAACCAGCAGGTATGAGATCTCCCTGTCTCTTTCCCTGTCTTTCCAATCGACGGCTGACTCTTCACAACTTTTGAGTTGAGTTTTGTATTATTGGTAAGACAGAGACGCATAGAGATCTTTCATCTGCTGGTTCACTTTCCAAACACCTGTAACCACTGGGGTTTGGAGCCCAGAACTCAATCGGGGGTCTCCCGGGTGGGCTGCAGGGTCCAACATGGGCAGTGCCCCCAGGGCCCGCCACATTGCCCTGCCTGTCTCCTTGGAGCTCTGGCACCTACCCCATGGGGTGCCCTCCCGTTGGTGATGGAGGAGGGTGTGGCTCTGCCTGCCAGTGTCCACAGACACGCGGGCTGTGGGACGTTGGGAGCAATGGTCGGGGCGCCACCAGGTGCAACGAACAGACCCGACTGGAGTATCACACTGCCGTGAACAAGAAGAAAGAGCAGGAGGCAGCTCGGTGCAGGGCAGGGAGATGCGAGCTGGCCGCGAAGGAGGACAGGGGCAGAAGGCGGGCCAGGCAGCCACCGGGAAAGAAAACAGAGCCCTAGAAGGGGGACAGGCCCTGGCCACAGAGGTCGTGGGGGGCTGGGATTCTTCTCGGAACACTTTTGGAATGCACATGTTTTACCTATTGCAAAAATCACCGACTGAGAAATCACCAACCTGTCTAGTTAGGAAGACTGCTGTGGGGAGGGGAAGGGGGAGAGAAAAGAAAAGAAACCCCAAAGTGAGAGGCCGGCGCAGGAGTCGGCCAGGGCCTGGAGAAGGGGGTGGGCTGCAGGCTCCCTCCCAGGCAGCCCCCCTGCTGTGGCTTTCCTGGCTCTGGGGTCTCGGACTGCTGAAAGCCTGGCCGGGCTCTGGAGGGGAGCCCTAGGCTGACCCGTGGGGTGAGGAATGGAGTTAGGCTGGACCCTTCCTGTCCTCCTGGCAGACCACCTGGCACCCTGGGGAGCCCCTGTTGGGAGGAGTGTGACTGGCTTTGAGAAGGGGCCCATGGGAGTTCAGGGTGGCGGAGCTGGGCGCTGCCAGAGGGAGGACTCGCTCGGTACCCAGGCTGCGGGGAGACCTGAGGGGGCAGGAGGTCTGGGCTTGGGCCGCCCCCTGCCTCAGTTTCCCCACGTGTGATGTCGTTGGTTCTGGTGCTCGGGTATCAAGTTAGACGGGGAGGGGGAGGGGGGCACCGGACCCCTTTAACGTTGGGGGTAGAACTCAAACAAACTTGGGGTGCTCTTCCAAGGAGTCCTGACCTTCTGGCCACCTGCTTCCTGGATGGGGACTCTGGGGGCGCTCGGGTGGAGAGCACGTCTCAGGCAGGACGAGGAAGCGCTTCTCGGTGGAAATGACTCGGTGTGCACTGCTGTGCAGCCAGGTGTCAGACGGGTTCGTCTGCCCATTTCACGGTCAACGGTTAAGGCCATCTCCACCGTGCCGCCTCCTGGTCATCACGCAGCTCATGCCAGCCGGCCCCAGGACACCTGCTGCCCCCGTGGCCGGGAACACGCCCCTGCCAGCGCTCCAGGCCGGTGTGTCATTCGGTTCTGGGTGGAGCACACCTGTTTGCCAGGCTTGTTTGCCTATTTGCTTTTTAAAAAATGATTTATTTATTTTTACTGGAAAGGCAGATTTACACAGAGGAGACACACACGGAAAGATCTTCCGTCTGCTTGTTCACTCCGCAAGTGGCCACGGTGGGCCTGAGACCGCTCTGTGCGCACGCACACAGGTACACACACAGGTACACACACCACTCACAGGTGTATAGCACTGCCTTAAGTGACTCCTCCAAAGGACCTTCACTTTCTTTTTTTTTTTTTTTAAAGATTTGCTTATTTATTGCAAAGTCAGATATACAGAGAGGAGAGACAGAGAGGAAGATCTTCCGTCTGATGATTCACTCCCCAAGTGGCCACAAACGCCAGAGCTGAGCCAATCCGAAGCCAGGAACCAGGAGCCTCTTCTGGGTCTCCTACGTGGGTGCAGGGTCCCAAGGCTTTGGGCCGTCCTCCACTGCTTTCCCAGGCCACAGGCAGGGAGCTGGATGGGAAGTGGAGCAGTTGGGATTAGAACCTGTGTCCATACATGGGATTCAAGGCAAGGACTTTGGCCACTAGGCCACTCTACCAGGCCCAGACCTCCGCTTTCAGATTCTGAGGTGTGGATACCTCCCTCCCCCGTCACCATCCTGACGTGGCCACGGTGACAGGGACCTCTGGACGCCACCCTGGCCGGGACATGGAGCTGGGCTGGACAGGATGGACTCATTCAGCCGCTCACGCATGCACTCATCCATGTTCCCATCGCCACACGGATGCAGCTTACAGGGTCCCAGCAGGCTGCGATGCCTGGGGCGTCCGGAGCCTCTCACAGCCTTCAGGGAGAGACGCCCACGGACCCGTAGGCTAGGCGATGGCAGGGGCTGGAAGGTGAGGCTGCTGGTGTTGTTGGCCGAGGGAGGGCAGGGAGCGAAGCAGAGGGAGGAGCGGCAGAGACATGGCGGGGGCACCGTGCAGGCTGCGGGCACAGCCCCGACTTGGAGGAAGCCCTGGTGGCTGGAGGGCACGGCAGGGCAGGGCAGGTGGTGTCCGGCCCTGCAGGCTGTGGGTGGGAGAAGAGGGGCATGGTATAACGGCCCCCAAAAGGACATGGCTAATCCTCCGCTTGTAAGCACCAGCATCCCACAAGCACACCAATTCAAGCCCCGGCTGCTCCGCTTCCCATCCAGCTCCCTGCCTGTGGCCTGGGAAAGCAGTGGAGGACGGCCCAAAGCCTTGGGACCCTGCACCCGCGTGGGAGACCCGGAAGAAGCTCCTGGCTCAGCTCTGGCCGCTGTAGCCATTTGGGGAGTGAACCAGCAGATGGAAGATCTTTCTCTCTGTAAACCTGCTTTTCCAATAAAAATAAATAAAGAAAGAAAATGACATTTGGGCAAGAAGCTTCCTGTTAAACCCATTCCCCCAGCGTTTTCCTTTATCTGAAAAGCACAGCAATGGAGAGGGCGAGGCGGGCCTTCTGTGATCTGAATATCTGGTGCCGAGCTGGGTCTGAGCCGGGAGCCAGGAGCCAGAAGCCCTTGGCCATCCTCCGCTGCCTTGCCAGGGGCACATTCAGCAGGAGGCCGGGGTGCGAGCGGAGCAGCCGGGATTTGCACCTGTGCTCCACCGTGGACGGCAGGCACTGCGGGCGGGGGGCTTGGTGGCCACCCGCCACCCCCTCGGCTCCTTCTCAGAGGCCTTGTGGGTCCTTCCCGACCACTACAAGCACGGGGCCAGGCCCTTGAGGCCACACTCTGCAGCGCTCAGCGGACAGCCCCGAACTCCTGGTCACTGTGCCTCCCCGTTGGCAGCTGTTTTGTGTCACGGTGCCCAGGTTTGCCTTCCGAGCAAGGGCCATACGGTCCAGCTCCGGGCCCGTGTCCTTGCTGGCCTGGGACTGTGCAGGACATCTCTGTCACCCTCCCAGCTGTGGGTCCCCGTCTCCATCAGGACGTGGGAGGAGCCCAGGGGGCCTCGCTCCTGGAGACTGTGCCATCACTCCGCCTCCAGGGAGCCCTCAGCCTGGGCTCCTTCTCCGGCTCACAGCCGACCCTATCGCTGGGGGCTTCTGGATCGAGTCCTCCCCATGTGAGGCAGGGAGGACTCACCCTTCCTCCCAGCCCAGTAAATGTTTATGGGCGAGGAGGCCTGGCTTTGGCGGCTCCCTGGCCTCACGCTGGGGGGGGCCCACCCGGCACTGGCGGCCAGCCCAGAAAGGCCAGGGTGGGTGGGCGGTGAGTGTGGCCGGATGCAGAGGCTGGGAGGTGGGATGCGCCTGCTGGCAGGCCCAGGGGGCTCTCTAAGGGCTTTGGAGTGAGGGCCATAGGGACCTGGGCAAGTGCCAGCTCAGGGCCTCTACCTGGGGATGGCCAGGACAGGTGATACAGGGCGGGGCTTGCAGCCAGGAAGGAGAGATGCTGCCACTTCTCACTAGCCAGCATCGCAAGGGCCGGGCCATAGTGGGCTCTGCCCCCTGCCGGCCATCAGGGGGACAGACCTGGCAGGAGCCTGGGGTGTATGCTGCCGGTAGTGGGGAGACCAGGTGTGTAGCTCACTGTCCTGAAGGGCCTGAAGCAGGCAGGGTGGAAGATGGCTCAGTGGACACGGAGGCAGGGGAGCACCAAGAGGGGCCTAAGACCAGGTCCTCCCCGAGCCCAGAGCATCTGTGCTCAGCAGGGGCCAATGGTGACACAGGAGAGGGAGTGGGCTCTGCTGAGCCCAGTTGGAGTTGGGGGACAGTGGCGGGGGCAGGGGCTGAGGCCACCGTAGCAAGGGGGGTAGTGAGGGCTGGGGCCCCCTGCTGCTCACTCCCGATGACCCAGGTCTTAGGGCCGCCCCTGCCCGGGCTGCGGTGCACAGCTCTGCCCCCCTGGGTGGGGCCTGGGAGCCCTAATTTATGGCCCATCGGGGCGTGCTGGAGCCTGCTGGCTTTCCTTTGCGGCTGCCAGCAATGCTGCGCCAGTTCTGGGGAAAAGGCGCCTGGAGCCGGGTCGGGACCGCGCCAGCATTCCGGGGCCCCCTAAATCACTTCGCCTGACAGGCAGCGGGTGGCGACGGCTGTGAGGCACGCCACGGGCCCCCGCCCCTCACCTGGCTAACCCTGTCACCTTCCTCCCCAGCCCCCACCGCCCCGTCCCACAGGGTCTGGGCCAGGCCATGCAGGGCTCTCCGCTCCAACGCCCAGGAATTTGGAGCCGGGCTTGTGCGTGGGGGCCTGGGTGTGTTTGCCACACTGTTGGCTTTGGGGACAGGCCCGGAGCAAAAATGGCTGGTCACACGCAGCAGGGAGGGCCCGGTCTACACTCGAGGGTGGGTCCGTGTGTGTGGACTCCTGCCCAGATGTGCACGATGGCCAGTATACAACCCTGGCCAGGCCTGCCCCCCAACCCCAGTGTACCTCCTTCTGGCCCCTGCCTGACACCCGCTCACTTCTGCCAGGGACAAGCTGGCGCCCTCAGCCTTGTCAGGCCCGGCTGGCGCCTGCATGCGCCATGCAGGCTTATCTCGCAGGGTGGCTCCCGGGGACAGACTCCCGACACACGCGTACACATGGGGTTTATTTCCAGCCGCACATGTGTCCGCCCGTCCCAGGGCTTGCAGTCGGCGGAGGTCACACCTTGGGGCTTGGAAACAGCTGCCAGCCTTCCAGCTGGCCCATCTTGACCAGGGCGGCCATGGTGCCCAGGTACACGCAGCTGGTGGCTCCGATCCCATAGCTGTGAGCTGTGGGAGGGGAGGGGGCGAAGTCAGTCACTCGCAGCCACAGCCCGTGCCCACCCCCGAGCCACGTGGAGGGCAGTGCGAAGGCCCTCGTGGGCCTGAGTCACCTCAACTTCCAGGAGGCTCAGGAGCAGGTCTGGGCTGGGGGAGCTGGCTGTGCACAGCCCATCCCACTCCCTCCCCGTCCCACTGCACAGGGACAGGGAGGCGGGGCAGGGGAGGGAGCCCCCAACCTCCACAGGGCTCCTGGTGAGAAATGGGGCCCCCAGGGCCTCTCTGATGGCAGCCCTCATCCACCTCGGGGGCATCTGGCCTCCATCTGCCCCCACAGGGCAGTCTACAAGGCTGACGTGGAGCCACTGCCCGGGGTGGGGCGGAGAGCAGCCCCTGGCCCTGCACTGCTTTGGGTGCTGGGAGAGGCCTGGCACTGGTGGGGGGTGGGGGGTGGGGGCTGGGTGAGCGGGCATCTTGGCATTCCAGCATTGGCACGGCACACGCAAAGTCCCCGGGGCAGAGCGAGAGCCAGCGGGGTCCCCCTCCCCCCGAGGCTGGTGCAGCTGGGACAGGCCCAGGCAGAGGTCAGGGCTCACTGTGACCACTCACTGCGTGCTCCCAGGGCCAGGCCTCCGGCACAGCCCCCGATGAAGTAGTTCAGGGGGTCATCCGGCTTCTCGCGGACCTGGGCGCTGACGCACGACGCCAGGCCGAATATGGCTCCGATGGCAGCTGCGGGAGATGAAGTTATTGGTGAGGGGACCGGGGTGGGAGGAACCCCTCGAGGAGAATTCAGGAGGCCCCAGCAGCCCTACCCGGTGCCCCCCAAGCCCAGACCACGCGCACCTGCAGTGAACGTGTGACGTCCGGCCCGTGCCACTCCCTCGAGGACGGTGCCCGCAGGATTGAGTGCGAGGCTGTAGGCGGAGATGGCCAGGCCTAGGAGGGAGGCGAGGACCACTCGGTGCTGTCCCTGGCCCAGCAGGTTCCTCGCTCCCCCCTTCCCCTCTCCTTAAGCCACGCAGGGCACGTGCCACGGGCTCCTGGCTGCCATCAAAGGCTCCATTATCTCGGCGCCCTGGGGTTCCCGGGCTAATCCTGGTTGGCAGCCATCTCCTTGCCTCCCTGGCCGCGTGCCCGGGGTTGCCAACACCTCCTGCCGCTCCTGCCCCCCTTTCCCCGCTGGCGGCTCGGGCCTGGGCCCGTCCCTCACGCCTGGATGCCTTGGCCGCAGCCCATGCCCTCCTGGCCTCGGCAACCCGGTCAGTGCGTCCCCTCGCCGCCCGCCCAGGGTCTGGCCTGGGTGAAGCCAGGGTGGGCGCTGGGGTGCCCGCCCCCCCATTCCTTGCCATGAAACACCACAGTGCTCCCCATCTTGTCCTCTCCCTACTGATCCCTAACAAAGCCCCCGCTGTTGACAGGGACGCTGGGGGGTCAGCACAGCCCAAATGCCATGGGATGACGGGGTGGGGGGTCCTTTTCTCAGCCTGGGTTCCACCCCAGGCCCCCAAACTCCGGCTTCCTGGAACACACAGGATCTGGGGGGCCTTTCCAGAGGCAGTAAAGCTACTGTTTTTTTTTTTTTTTCTTTAATTACAAACAACCAGCACTGTGACCCACGACCCCGCCCACAACACTGACACCAGATCCCACACTGGGGCGCTGGTTCGAGTCCTGGCTGCTCCATTAGGGGATCCCGCTCCTGGTCAACGCGGCTGGGAAGGCAGTAGAGGCTGGGCCGAGGCCGGGGGTCCCTGCACCCACACGGGAGACCCAGATGGAGCTCCCGGCTCCTGGCTGCAGCCTAGCCCGGTGCCCTGGCAGATCTTTGGGGAATGGACAACCAGACAGGAGATCACGTTCTCTCTCCATCTCTGCCACTGTCTTTCAGGTCACTCTGTGAAAACATTTTAAAAATGGTCAATTTTGGGTCGGGCGAGGTAGCCTAGTGGCTAAAGTTCTTGTCTCGCATGCACTGGGATCCCATATGGGTGCTGGTTCGTATCCTGGCTGCTTCGCTTCCCATCCAGCTCCCTGCCTGTGGCCTGGGAAAGCAGTGGAGGACGGCCCAGAGCCTTGGGACCCTGCACCCGCGTGGGAGACCAGGAAGAAGCTCTTGGCTTCGGATCGGCTCAGCTCTGGCTGTTGCGGCCACTTGGGGAGTGAACCAGTGGATGGAAGATTTTTCTGTCTCCTCCTCTCTGTTTATCTGACTTTCCAAGAAAAATAAATAAACCATGAAAGGAAAAAAAAAAAGTCATTTTTAAAAAATTCATGTAAGAGTCTGCCACCCACTGGGTCACTATGCCCTCCCAGGTGACAGCAAGGGCCGGGCTGGCCCGGGGGCCCCCAATCTGCCCAGGCCCATCCAGCACCCAGTGTGGGGCCTGGGCCAGCCCTGGGGGCTCAGGACCGTGTCACCCCAACAGGAGCAGCACACTCCCAAGAAGCGTGCGGGCCCCACCACCCCACATCACCTCCAAGTCCTTGCAGGGGGGACGGCAGACCTGCCACCTCACGCCGTGACTATGGCACAAGGCCGAGGACAGCTCCCTGCACCACATTCCCCAGGGATCCCCAAACACAGGGATCCGAGGCACTCTACCGCCCAGGGGCCCCCACAGCAGGTCTGTCCCAGCCCCCCATGACTGCACTTTGAGAGACATACACCTGCTTGTTCCCCCGGACAGCACAGTCATTCATTCAAACAGGCTCCCCATTCATTCATTTGGTCAGTTGTTGCGCACTCCCAGATACTGGCGCTCCTGGGGTGCTGGGAAAGTTGTGACGTGAGGCTCCTGGCCACCAAGCAGCACCCTATGTCAGGCAAGCACATGGAAAGCACCCCGTTTCCCTCAGGAGAGGCCCACAGGGGAGCACCCAGGCCAGGGAGCACTGCTAACTCTCCTGCACTGGCCACTGGGGGGCCACGCACCCCACCACCCACTCTGGCCCTCCCTAATCCACCAGCCGTGACTCTGGAAGCCCACCCCTGCCTGCCTGCACCGTGTAATGTGCGTGGGCAGGCCTCGGGGTACAGCAGGACCAGCCCGGGACACTGGCTGGCATCCCACAAGGGAGCGACCGTTTGAATCCTGGGCGTTCCCCTTCGGATCAGGCTCCTGCTAACACACCTGGCATGTGGCAGAGATGGCCCGAGAGCCTGGCAGACCAGGACTTGGCCAGGTCCCTGTGGCCAAATGGGGAGTGACCCAGCAGAGGTAAGATCTCTTCCTTTAAACCCCACTGCTCCCTCCCCGCGTACCCCTACATTCAGCCTTGGCCCTTGCCCCGGTCAGACCCCAGGCTGCACCCCCGGGGTCCCCACTCAGCCTTGGCACCCCAGCACCCACCCGTGGGCGCCCCCAGGCTGCACCCCCGGGGGCCCCACTCAGCCTTGGCACCCCAGCACCCATCCGTGGGCGCCCCCAGGCTGCACCCCCGGGGGCCCCACTCAGCCTTGGCACCCCAGCACCCACCCGTGGGCGCCCCTGGCCCCGGACAGACCCCAGGCTGCACCCCCAGGATCCCCCACTCAGCCTTGGCACCCCAGCACCCACCCGTGGGCGCCCCTGGCCCCGGACAGACCCCAGGCTGCACCCCCAGGATCCCCCACTCAGCCTTGGCACCCCAGCACCCATCCGTGGGCGCCCCCAGGCTGCACCCCCGGGGGCCCCACTCAGCCTTGGCACCCCAGCACCCCTCCACGGGCGCCTCTGGCCACGGACAGACCCCAGGCTGCTCCCGCGGGCCCCTCGCGCCCCCGGCGCTCACCCGCGGCGCCGCCCAAGCCGGTGCTGGCGTAGGCCTTGCGGTGGCAGTCGGTGCCATCGGGGACGTCCGTGAACTGCCGCAGCAGCGTGGCCGCCATAGTCCCCGCGCCCAAGGACAGCCGGCACTGCCTCTCGCGAGACCCGCAACCAGGGCGCAACTTTATTAAGGAGGGGCGTGGAAATGGGAACACGAGTCTTGCGCCTGCGCGTTGCAGGCTTTGGCGTCAGGGCGTTGCCAGTACTTGTCCCGGAGCGATAAACGGAGGCGGACGGCGAGCGGGAAAGACGGGCGGGCGCGGGGAGCCGCTGGGACCGAGGCTGCTTCTCCGCAGGCCCCGGTGAGGACCGGGAGGTGACTATGGGGCGGGGATGGGCGCCCTCCCCGTGCCAGAACCCATAAGGGGGCGTGGCCGGGCCCTACGGCCAATCGCCATGCCCGAATCAGCCGCGTGCGACTATTTGGGAGAGGAGTCAGGGCAGGAGGCGGGGCTTTTTGGGAAAGGGACCAATCCCAGAGCTAGGATATGAGCCCAATTTGTGGTCGCGTCAGCTTCAAGTCCGGAAGAAGCGTGCGCTGGGTTCAGGGGCGTGTCCCTCTGCATCTTGTCCAATCATGATCGGCGCCGCTCCAGGGGCGGGGTTTGACGGTGCCGGGAGCCAGTAGGGATGTCGGGCAACGGGCCGCAGCCAATGGCGGCGCGGTGCGGAGGCTCGGGGCGTGGCCTCCCGGGGCGGGGCGGCAGCGCGCGGCCGGGGTGATGGCGGCGCCGCCCGCCCTGCAGATCCGCGAGGCCAACGCGCACCTGGCGGCCGTGCACCGGCGGGCGGCCGAGCTCGAGGGGCGCCTGGACGAGGCCGAACGCACGCTGCGCGCCCAGGCCGAGCGCCTGGCCCGCCACGACCAGCAGCTGCGCGCCAAGGACCGGTGAGAGGCCCGGCGGAGGCTGGAGAGGGCGGACGGACGGGCGGGCGGTCACGTCCACCTCAAGGTGGGATGGCGAGCACATTCTAGAAACTTGGGCTGGGGAACGTTGGTGGGACACAAGGGCGCATGATGGGACTTAGACGCCAGAGATGCCTTCCACCCCGGGCATCAGAGACCACCTACCTGGGGGTGGACCGGATCGTGCCGATACTTTAGTTTTCACTCCCCGAAAGTGCACACGGCAGCCAGGCCCGCTGCATCGGGGCTCCGTCCGGGGCTCCCCCCCGAGGGCGGCAGGGGCCCACGCACCAGAGCCATCACCTGCTGCCCCCCGGACCCCGGACCCTCCAGTGTGGACGGCGGGCAGGGAATGCCACCAGCACCCCTGGCCCTAAGGGTGGGCGGAGTTGGGAATCTGGGGTTAGACGCATAGGGGTGGCACAGATCTTGGGGAGCCCAGCACCCTGACACTCTCGTTCCCCGCCACCCCAGGGAGATCGCCGCCCTCCAGGAGCAGCTGCTGACCTCGGAGGCCGCCGTGCACAGCCTGCAGGCCGCCGTGCGCCAGCGGGACGAGCTCATCGGGCAGCTGCAGCCCCGCGCCCAGCTGCTGCAGGACATGTGTCGCTGCCGGCCACCCTTGGCCGGGCTGCTGGCCGCACTGGCGGAGGCCGAGCGCCTGGGGCCCCTGCCGGCTGCTGACCCTGGGGGCCCTGGGCCGCCCCTGGCCAACAGCAGCAGCCGAGGGGAGGAGGGGGACAGCGAGCAGCTACAGCCTGAGGCCCTGGGGACCACGGTGTGAGCTCCGGGCACGGATGTCAGAACTTGGAGGCTGCGCTGGGGCTGTCTGGACATGGTGACCAGCACTTCTCAAACGGGGCGCTCAGACTGAAGGCACAGGCTTAACCCCAAGTTAAGAAAAACAAACCAACAACTCTTTTACCCACGGCTGTCTGGAACGGCAGCAACATGCAGACTTGCCCTGGGCTCCAGGCTGGACCTGGCCCAGATGGCTTGCTCCGCTGGCCCATCCCTGCGAGGCTGCCCGCCCAGCCTAGACATCCCTGTGGGGGGCTGGGCGGCTGGTGTGGGCACCCGGCTCCACACCCACCCTGTCAGAGCCCAGGGTTAGGGTTCTCTTACCTCTTCCTCCCACACCAGAGCTGGGAGCATTCAGCCATTCTGCACTGGTCCCCTGTGTCAGCTGTCAGCCTGGGCTGGGGAGCAGGTGGGTGAGGCTGCCTCAGGGCCTTTGCACAGGGTGGCCCAAGCTCTGCACCGCCCGCCCGGTTGGCCATCTCCAAGACTTTTACTGTCATGGCGTAAGCTCCCTGAGGGCGGTGACGTGTTTCACCAGTGCCTGTCCCAGCCCGGGAGTGACAGCCAACAACCTACACCCTCTTATACCTCCTGAAATGCTATTTTCGTAAGCCCTTGTTCCTACAACTGTCTCTCCGTCCCAGGTGCGCAGGGTGCCCTGTTTTCTGTGAGACCAGGAGAGGAGAGAGACCTGTGCCTTGCCTGCGAGCAGCCCGGGCCCGGCTGCCTCACTCAGGGAAGCTGTCCTGCCAGGAGATGGGGAAGAGCAGCGGCCACTCGCCGCCTCCCTGTCTGGCAGTCCTATGGTGGTGCCTTGGCGTGGGGACAACGGCCCGTTCTCCGTCCAGATGAATCCTGGAGCAGGCAGGCCGTGGCCTGTGCGTGCTCAAGAATAAACCGGATAAAGAATAAGCTTTTCTGGCCTGGGTCCTCAGCCTTTCTTCCTGGTACTGGAGCTAGGGGTGGCCAGTCTGAAGGGGCCCACTGGGAGGTTAAGCAACCCCCTTCACACACACAAGTGCTTCTGGCTCTGGGGAGAGGGTGGAGGGGTTCCTGCTGGAGTCCCCCCTCCCTCCTACAGGGATGCCACAGTCTGTTTTTCTGCAGGAAAGGCCCCTGGGAACATTCAGGAAGACCAAAGACGCCAGTTAGACGGCCAAGCCCGGGGACCTGGGTTTGACCCTGGCAGATGGGATTCCTGCTTCTCCCGTGAGACCCAGATCGAGGTCTGGGCTCCAGACTCCAGCCCCGGCCCAGCCTTGGCCATCAGACATGTCATAGAGTGAACACTGAATGGGAGCTGTCTGCCTACTGAACAGCTTGCAAACCAATACATGAAGCTGTGCTCCACATGTGTATCAAAATAATCTGACAGGGGCCCAGCACAATAGCCTAGTGGCTAAAGTCCTCGTTTTGCACATTCTGGGAATCTCATATGGGTGATGGTTTTACTCCTGACTGCTCCACTTCCCATCCAGCTCCCTGCCTGTGGCCTGGGAAAGCAGTGGAGGACGGCCCGAAGCCTTGGGACCCTGCACCCGCGCGGGAGACCCGGAAGAGGCTCTGGTTTCCTGGTGTCAGATCGGCTCAGCTCCAGCTGTCGTGGCCACCTGGGGAGTGAACCAGCAGATGGAAGATGTTCCTGTCTCTCCTCCTCTCTGTATATCTGACTTTTCCAATAAAAATAAATCTTAGGAAAAGAAGTCTGACAGGAGGCCCCACCCCGTACATGTCGGTTTTGCAAGGCAGCAGCACTGTTGGCCGTCTGGAGGGACAATGCCACTCGGCTGGCCCCTAGGGGTGGACCTCTGACCACATGGCCTGCCTGCCGTGTCCAAGGTGGCGCCAGACCCTGTGTGGGGTCCCCAACCGTTGAAGACGCATGAGGCCTGCTTCAGGCCGTCTCGGCTGCTGTGAGAACAAGACCACGGACTTGGGGAAGCTACAAAGCAAATGTTATTGTAGCTCTGGTCCAAGGCTGACGGGCTGCCCCTGCAGGAGGCTTCTTGTGGCTCGTGAGGCGGTGTGGGGCGTGCGTGGTCAGACGCAGAGCACACACACGTCCCAGGAATGGAGTGACCCACAGACCACCTGCTGATGGCATGACTGGGTGAGCCGACACCTCGGGGTGCCACCCCAGCCGCCTGCTCTCGGGGGGCTGAAGGCGAGACCCACCTCTCCTGGGGGAGGCAGGGACATGCCACAGGCAATCCATGGCAGAGCTGCCTTCAGCCCGTCTCCTTCAAAACCTCAGCCAATCTGTCGAGAGCCCAGGCAGGGGAGGCGACTGGCACTGGGTCACCTAGGAACTGTGCCTTGAGCTGCCACTGGACACGGCTGCACTGGGCCTGAGCGAGCAGGGCAGTGTGCCAGCCCAGGCACTGCTGCCTCCACCCTCCTGGCGTCGCGGCTGGGGCCCCTCCCAGTCCCCGGAGAACACCCCTTAGCAACAAGCCGCACGGGGCAGAGGACACGGAGTGCGAAGAACAACAGATTGGACTGTGGGACACACACAGGCCAGGTGCGTGAGCAAGAACAGGCCACCTGTGGGCTGGGAGGGGGCTGAGCACCCAGCCTCTGGCCCTGCTGGCCGCACGGGAAGCCCCATTCTTCCCCAACCCCTTCTAGCTGCCCACAGAGCCCCAAAGCAGCATGGACACGGCGGACACCAGCGTGGAGAAGCTCCGGGCACAGTGTCTGGCCCGCGGGGCTGCCGGCATCCAGGGCCTGGCCAGGTGAGCCGTCCTCTCTCATACACGTCGCCAGGCTTGGCCTGGTGCCCACCAGCCAACCCCATCCATTCCCTGACCCTCCAGGTTTTTTCGCCGCCTGGACCGGGATGGGAGCCGGTCCCTGGACGCAGGGGAGTTCCAGAGGGGCCTGGCCACACTGGGGCTGGTGCTGACCCAGCCTGAGGCTGAGGCCGTGTGCAGACGCTGGGACCGTGACGGCAGCGGGGCGCTTGACCTGGAGGAGTTCCTGCGGGCGCTGCGGGTGAGTGGCCGCCTACTGCGCTGCCCCACGTCCCCTGGCACCGGCGGTCCCTGACAGGCCCACGTTCTCAGCCCCCCATGTCCCAGGCCCGGGAGGCGGTTGTTACAGCTGCCTTCGCCAAGCTGGACCGCAGTGGGGACGGAGTGGTGACGGTGGATGACCTCCGAGGGGTGTACAGTGGCCGCACCCACCCCAAGGTGCTCAGCGGGGAGTGGACAGAGGAAGAGGTGCTTCGCCGCTTCCTGGACAACTTCGACTCCCCGGAGAAGGACGGGCAGGTGGGTGGTGCGCAGGGGGACCCCCTTCCCAGGGCAGCTGCCTGGCCTCGGGCGCCCCCTCACAGCCCTTCTACCCTCAGGTCACGCTAGCCGAGTTCCAAGACTACTACAGTGGCCTTAGCGCTTCCGTGGACACGGACGAGGAGTTTGTCGCCATGATGACCAGCGCCTGGCGGCTGTGAGCGGCCCTCCTCCACCCTACCCCTGCTTACCGGGCAGGGGTGGGGGAGGCGGCTGTGAGGCCGCAGAACCTGCTCGGCCAGGTCCCCTGTGGGGCCACTCCTCCAGGGGTGCTATGCCAACAGAGGACCCCAGGGAGAGGGGCCTTCCCTGCCCGCACCTGCTCTGCCACCCTGGGGGCCCTGCTGTGCGCAGCCTGAGGGGCTGCCCTGGTTTCCTGAGGCCCCTGGGGCACGCAGGGGGCCAGGTTTTAGGTAAAAGTTTTAATGTAGTTCCCAAATACATTTCATTTGCAGTCTCACATAAATGTTTCCAAACACACGAGGGCATTGTTTGCTTTTGTCACTGGTGGCTAAGGCTTCAAAGCAGAGGCGTGTGGCCCAGGCAGGCCGCTGCTGTGTCCCCCGCTCAGGCCTGCTGGCTGCTGGGCAGGCCCGGCCCCCGGCCAGCGCCTGGCCAACCAAGGGGAAGCTGGGAGACTTCCTCCAGCCTCTCAGTGAGGCTCTGTGCACGGGACCCCCCTGCCTCCCTGGGGCCCGCTCCTATTTGCGCTGTGTGCATGGAGGGCAGCCTGTGGTCTGTGGCCAGCCCCCCCCCCCACCTCCTCCAGGAAGGCCCCCAGCCCCAGACGGTCTCAGGAATGGCCAAGAGCAGGCCGCAGGTGCCAGATGCTGGGTGACCCATGTGACATGGAGGCGGGCGGTGTGGGGGCTACAGAGACAATGTGGGGTGCCCTCTGCACCCCGACTCAATCTGGGGAGCCCAGGCCCGCTGGAGCAGGGACCTCAGGGAGCTGAGTGTGACCCTCCCCGACCCCGAGAACATCATCATCCCAAAGACCAAAAACAAAGCCTTTGAAAAAACCAAAACCAAACCAAACGTACGATCTGTAAAATATAAACCCCCAAATCAGAAGCTGGGAACGGGAGATCACGATGGTAGTAAACAGAACATCCACCGGCCTGTGCGGACCACACTGCGGGGCCCAGAGCTCGCGGCGCCCCGGCCCCCCGGCAGGGGGAAGAAAGGAGGTGGCCCAGCCCAGCCAGTGAGAAGCCGTGACAAGTCTAATGTGCCGTTTCAATTCAGGGGAAGCTCTTTTGTTTGCTCATCAATATGATGAGGGCTCACGTCCCCAACCACAGTCAGGCAGCTCCCGAGGCTCCTCCGGCCCAGGACGTGTGGCTCCGCTGAGGCCGACCCCGCCGGGTGTGCTGCTCGTGGGGAGAGGCGGGTGGTGGTCGAGCGGCCAGAGCAGCAGCCCCGAGCGCCGTGGCCCCGGCCGCTATGTGCTCCCGGCTGTCTGGCCCTCGCCTTCCTCACCGGCACCTGTGGAGGCAGGGGCCTCGCTCAGGGGCTGCCCGAAACACAGCCCACTGCGCCCGCCTGGCCCTGGGCAGCCCGAGGCTCACCGGCTGCGGCCGCTCCCGAGGGAGCCAGCATGTTGTCGTCGTCACTGTCGTCCTCCTCGTTGGACGGGGCAGCCCCCGGCTCAGGGGCTGGCGTCTTGGCCTCCTGTTCCTGCTCGACTCGGCTGCGCAGGGCGAGGATGCGGTGGTGCAGGGCTGCGTACAGCTGGCCCGTGTCCTTGGAGCTGGCCTGGGGAGGCAGGGGGCTGTGAGGCCCGTGCGCATCACTGGTCCAGGGGACCTGGCACGGGGCACAACCTGCCAGGTGCCAGCTGACTGCAGCCCCGGCTCTGAGTCAGGTGGAACCTACATGAGTGGAGTGGGGAGGCAGCCCAGGACCCGGCCCCCATGTCCCGGGCACCTGCCCATGGAACCCAACAGTGGACTGACGCCCGTCCACTATGGGCTGGCCTCGGGTTGGACTACACCCCCAGGGTGAGGCTCACCGAGATCAGGAAGACCTTGACCCCCTGGTCCTCCGTGTCCATGGCCGTGATGCGGATGCTCTTCTCGCTGGCCTTGTCAATCTGCATCTGCGCCCAGAGCTTCGTGTTGAGGATCAGCCGCAGGCTTCCCTGGGTCCGCATCACTGCAGATGACGACAAGGTGGCTCAGTGCTGCCCTTGCCCCACATGGCCACTGTCCGCCTCAGTGCTGCCCGCGCCTCCCACGGCCACTGGCAGGCTGAGGGAGGGCCGGGGCCAGCTACGTGGGGCTCTCCTGCCTACCCTGCCCCAGGGCCTTCAAGGGCCATGTGGGTCAGCAGCCACAGGCCGGTGCCTTGAGGCCACAGGTAGGTCCATAGGGCTGTGTGGTTGCCGGAAGGCCAGCCCCATGACAGCACTTCCCCCAGGTTACGACGTGGAAGCAGCACTCGGGCACGTGACAAACGCCACCGTGGGAGCTGACCCCAGCCGTTTGCATTCTTGAGAGAAACTGCTGCTTGCAGTGCCCACTAAGAGAGGGACAGGCTCTGGGCTGCGGGGCACGAGACAGGCCTGCCTCCCTGGAAATGGCCTATTTGCCTTCCTGCTGGTTGGGGCTCCTGGTGCCTGCTCCCAAGGCCCATGAAGAGGGGATGTTGGTGGCACCTCACACAGGGAAGAGAGAAAGGGAGACTTCAAGGAGAAGCATGCCTGTGGTGGGGGCAGAGCTGTGGCCACGTGGGGGCGGGCTGCGGCCCGGCTCTGGTCAGAGGGACACTGCCACGCCCAAGGGTCTGAGGGCACCATTGGGCACAATGCACGCTCCCGTGGAGGCCTGCAGAGGCTGAGCGGGTGGGCAACGCAGCAAGATGTGGGCTCCAACCAGGCTAGCCCGACGGACAGCACTGCCCCACGAGTGGGTGGGGAGCCCATGGACAAGGACAGGGCTCAGGCGGGCAGGGGTCTCCTGGCCATGAGCAGAGAGGCCTGCAGGGGCCGCGCTGGACGTGTGATCGCCTCCTGCCCCTTCCCACCACAGAGCGGCCACCTATTCCCACCAAGGAGCTCATGAGTTGACAAGCCCTTCCCTTTCACGTTGAGGTTCGAGGCCGCCCCTCTCGCCCCTCCTAGGCTCACTACAGCCCCAGGCCCGGAGCCCAGGGCGGCCCCGCGGCAGCACTCACCGAGCCGGGACTGTAACGTCCCGTCGTCCGTTGACGCCATGTCATTGAGTCGGAGCAGTCCCCGGCCCCTCTCCACCCAGGACTGCGAGCTCTTGTCAAAGACAAACAGTTTACACTGGATCTAGAATGCAGACATGAGCCACGGGGTGAGCGCGAGCCCTGGCCGGCTTACTGCTTGAGGATGGGTTGACCCTGGTGGTGGAGGACGGGGTGGGGAAAGGGGGGTGGCTCTCTCCCAAACCTGTCTGCACCCCACCAGGGTGGGCAAGCAAGGGTCAGAGGGTGTGTGTGGCTCCCGGCTGGTTTTCCTGTGCAGCCCTCAAGTTAGAGTGCGTTTTACATTTTCAGAGGGGCAAAAAACCATCATGGAGCAGACACAAAGGACGGCACAGTCAGAAATCATGCCACACCCACTGGAAAGCAGCCACCACCAGAAGCCCTAAGAAGGGCTGGGGGAGGGAAGGCGGGGCCACGGCACAAAGCCAAGCCTCTGCCTGCAGTGCCAGCATGCCACAGGGGCGCCGGTTCAAGTCCTGGCTGTTCCACTTCCCATCCAGCTCCCTGCTAAGGAGCCTGGGAAAGCAGCGGAGGACGGGTCAGATCCCGGGGCTCCTGGCTTCTGTCTGGCCCAGCCCTGGCTAGAGAGGGCACGTGTGGAGTGAGCCAGCTGATGGGAACTGGCACTGACACACTCACACACACACGCACACGGACCATCTGACGCAATGCTCCACCGTTGGTTCTCCCGAAGGAGGGAGCGCCCGCACGCCTCGGCCCCCGCTGCCCGCTGCCCTGGCCGTCCGAGCGGCGCTCACCTGCAGCACGTTGCTCTCCGCCTCCTCCCCTGTGATGACCTCCACCTTCTCCAGCAGACACTTGCGCGCCGTGGCCTTGGTGTACGCGGCAGCCGACTCGGCCAGGGACTCTGATGTGTTACCGACGACACAAAAGCAACTCTGTTACTTGGTGAGGGGTCATGCCCAGCAGCCAGATGAGGTGTCCGCACGGGGAACCCACCACCCGCTGCGTCCTCCGGCCTCCCTGGGGCCCTCTCCTCAGAGGATGGTGGGAGACGGCCGAGGGATGGTGGCGCCACTGCCGAGGACAGGCAGGAGGGTGCTGGCCGCCACTCAGGCGCCGTGAGGGCACACGACGGTGGCCGCTGCACTCAGCTTGAGAGCCCTGCCACCTAGAGCGTCCCCGGGGCACGCACCACTGCACACCCTACCGACCCTCGGGGGGCACCGGGGTCCCAGGCACCTTTCTCGGGGGTGGCCTCCTGGGACGAGGACTCAGACCCGGAGTCAGCGGCAGCGAGCTCCCTGCTGGCTTCTGAGCTGACCTCGTTCAGTTTGGGGAAACTCTGAGGAGACAAGGGCAGGCAGGAAGCAGTGCGTGAGTGAGTGTGTGCGTGTGTCGGGGTGATGCTGGCTTGTGTGCCTCACGAGCCCCACTTCAGCAGACCGCTCTGCCACAGCCCACGTGCCCACAGACACTGAGCAGCCCCTTGGGCCCCGTCACTTGGAGCGCCCGTGGGAGGCCCGTGGGAGGCCCTTCTTAGGACAGCACCGCCAGTGGGAGAAAGGCAGGAAGGGCGTGCATGGGGCGAACAAAGCCCGAGCAGCAGCCTGGCTCCCGGGCCTGAGCGCCAGACCACGAGGGCCGCCTCCCTGACAGCCTGGCCGGGCTGCCCCTAGCTTTAGGCCAAGTCTGGCCTGGGTCTTTCTCCTCTGGGTGACTGATAGTCCCCCACACCTCATTTTATAGGGGGCACTATGGCAGCCCTCTGCCACACGTCCCTCAACCTGGGCCGGAAGCCTCCCTGCCTCCAAGGGTCGGCCACTCACCAAAACACGCTCACTCATGTTCTGGCCAAACACAAATTTGTTGCTGGGAGAGTCGGCACTGTTGGTCGAGTTCTCTAAACTGGAAAGAAGATTCCAGTGAGCGCCTGACAGTTGCGGAGCAGCCAGGCCAGTGCGGGGAGAGAAACACAGACCCTGGGCCCGTTCTAACGGGCAGCCCCCTGGCTCCCGGGGAGGCCATGGCCGGGTCCCTGGGGCGTGCCACGGCAGGGTTGGCCAGGGCTTCCTCCCGGGTGCCAAAGCCTGGGGCGAGGCGCACGGAGGCTAACAGGAGGCTACTGAAGGGTTACCAGCCCTCTCGGCCTCCGCCAGGCCGTGAGGCCCGAGGACAGTCCCGCACACACTGCAGAGAGTGGGATGGCAGAGGCTGGAGGGCAAGCTGTGCGTCCCCTGGCACCTGCGCTCAGGCCTCCTGGCCCACGTCAGGGACGACACGGCAGGTCCTCGCAGCAGCTCAAGCCCGTGCCCGCCTGCCTCCCTGGCCAGGCCGCGCAGGCGCCCTGCACACCTGGAGCTCATATACTGAAGGAAGTAGTTGGTTGCGGCTGGTGTGTCCGAGCTGGGCTGCCCGGCACTGTCGGCGTCGGCTGCGTCCGCGTTCTCATGGAGTAGCTGGGAAGGAGAGGATGCCGTCACGGCCCAGAACGCGGCCTGCCCTGCAGCCTCCAGGCACTGCACAGCCCCACGCTGCAGGCCAAGTGCCCCCAAGCTGGCCACGCACCTTCACCCTGTCCCTCAGGTTCTGCCCAAACACGAAGGCTTGCTGTGCAACCTGCTCTCTCTTCTCACAGTCCTCCTCCTCCTCCTCCGAAGTCCTGCTCGGCTCCTTTCTCTGGGACTCCTGCTCCTAGGGAGCAAAGCAGAGTGACTCCTTCGGTCCAAACAAGAGCAGCCCTACGCCACCCTGCCGGGCTGCGCTTCTCCCTCAGCGCCAGCACTGGGTGCACCTGGGCTCCTGCCCCTGACCAATGAGGGGCCAGGCATGGGGCCTCCACTTCTGCCCACATCCTGTGTGGCTCCCCCAGCCCCACAGCCAGTTGGGCACAGGGTGCCAGATGACCAGGAAGCTAGGGGGCCAAGCAGGGAAGAAGGGAGCAAGGCTGGGAGCCCCCGCCCGCCCCTGGCTCATGAGGGAGGCGGGGCCTCTTCTCCAGCCCCACAGCCCTGGGACCCAGCCCCTCCCTCTGAGCCTGATCCCATGCGAGTGTAGACCGACTTCCCCAGGCAAATGCCGTAGCTCTGGGAGTGGCGGCCAAGGCTGGACACCCTGCAGAGGGCACACAGTTGGCATGGCTGTGGTTCCAACGCCCCCGGGGCAGACCTCGGCTTAACCAGGCTTTAAAATCCTCCCTTCGCTGTTTCTCCACATGCTCTCACGACTGGGGCTGCTGGCCGCCAGGCCAGAGGGTTCCATTCAGCAAGGAGATAACAGGACCCCCCCACCAAGCTCTCCCCACCCCCACTTCCACTGCTCAGGAGAACTGGACCTCAGCAAACCTTCAGCTCACAGTGGGGCCCAGCACGACCCTGGCACCCACTGACCTCGTGTGTTTGGGCGTCATCGGCATATTCTGAGGGGCTCCTCCGTGCAGGGCTGTCGGGCGAGGCTGCCACCCGTGCCCCTGTGCAGTCTGCTAGGATGCTGACCCCGTTGGTGCCGCTGTTTGGGACTGTGGGGGGAGAGCAGAGCAGGATCTGAGGGGTGCCCAGGAGGGGTCCCGCTGACCTATGGCTTGGAGCGCACACAGATGTGGGAAGCGCGGAGGGTGAGGTGAGGGTTGGTGGTGTGAGGCCTCTCTGTAATGCGAGGACACACACAGATCTTCCATCCGCTGGGGCTCTCCCCATGGGCCTGCAACTAGGGCTGGACCAGGCTGCAGCCGGGTGCCATGGACCACAGCACCTAAGCTGTCTGTCCATCACCATCACCTGCCACCTCCTGGGGGTACCTGAGGCAGAAGCTGGAGTTGGCAGGGGAGCAGCCATGCGGCCACGGGCGCTCAGATGTGGGACTGGGGGCGCTAGCCAGTCTCATGGGCAACAGGCCGGAGGCCTGCCCTGGCATCCCCTTCTTCTGGAAAGAAGCTGGTCCTTCTAAAGGGCATCGGTTCTGACGGGGGAGGGGAACCCGAATCAAGCACATCACAGGGCAGGAACAGCCTATCTTTATTTCTAAAAGAACTGAATTTTCAGTGTCTTTAAAGACATGTAGGGACACAGCCTGTGAGTGGGAGGCAGCTTTAGGGAGCCAGTCTCCACACACGCTTTGCCTGGGGTTCACCCCCACACGTCGCCAGCACCTGAGGCATCCTGGCACTCAAAGCCCCTGCCTCCCCCAGGGCTCACTGGGTACCGGAAAACACCCCCAATCAGGAGAGTAAGGGGGTCACTGGAAGCCACGGCCGAGGGCCCCCCTTGAAGGCAGGCCAGGCCGGGACAGACACACCTGGCTGACCGCACGGGTCCATCTCAGGGACAAGCCCACCCCCTCACGGGAAGACGGCGAGGCAACAAAGCTCTTTGGCCCAGTCACTTCCCACCCAAACCCCGAGGAGAGCCGAGTCGCTCGGCAGGGAAGAGCACTGGTGCTAGCGCAGTGTGTGCGTGCGTGTGTGTGTGTGTGCGTGTGTGTGTGCGTGTGCGCGTGTGTGCGGGGGGCGGCTGCTGCTTACTGCTCTGCGGCAGGGCTTTGGGCGGCGGGGCCTGTAGCACAGCTGGGCGCAGCACGCTCCGCTGCTGCTCCTTGGGCTTCTGGCTCGGCAGACCTGCAACACAAGAGGCTTTCCCAGGGCCCGGCCCCCGGGCCGTCACACAGCGGGCCTGCCCGGGCACCTCTCACCCACCGCTAGGCAGGCACAGTGGGCCTAGTGCCGCGTCCACGGGCGGCCCCCCAGGCAATCGCCGCGACAGGAGTCATGCCTGTGGACGACTGCTGTGACTCTGGGGCCACCCACGGGTGCTGTTCTGGAGCTGACGCCAACGGGTGCGCAGCAAGGTCATGGGCGATTCCCCAGAGACTAAGGGCTGTCTCACCCAGCCAGCACCTGGTGCCCAGCACCAAGCTCGGGACACAGGCTTCCTGCTCATCGACACGATGGGCAGTGCACTGGGCACGCTGCTCTTCAGGGGTCAGCACCGACACCGGACTGTGCCATGGCTGGGCACGGAGGCTGACCAAGCCGCTGGCACCAAGATGGCCTGCCGTGCTGCGTCCCAGCCCTCTTCCCCCGCCCCCAGGCAGAGGGTGAGGGTCCACGGCCATCAGATCAAACAGGCCTAGCACACAGCCGCACTGCAGGGTTCAGAAGGCGGCCAGCAGAGGTGTGGGAGAGCTCCCCGGGGGCCACTCACCTGCACTGGGCGCCTGGCCGTGGATCAGCGTCGGCGGCTTCAACCGGAACCCACTGCTCTTCTCTTCTGCGCGACCAGAGACAACGTGAGGTGACCGCTCCTCGGGCCCAGGCTGGCCTGCTGCCGACCGGAGAGCCTGGCCCCGCGGGCAGCCCTATAGCGAAGCCGTGCTCGACACAGCAGCGACTGGGCAGACAGGCGTGGCCCAGCACACTCCTTCCTTCCCTTCAGGGATATTTCAATCTTGTGGGTGCGGGAGCCCAGGCATTTGGGGGCTATGCCTGCCGCAGGCTAGGGTGCATGAGCATGGAGCTGGATGGGAAGTGGAGCAGCTGGGACTGGAACTGGCGCTCCAATATGGGAGACCAGCAGCTCCACTGCTGTTCCACAAGGCCTACAGCCTCAATCGCATCTTCAAAAAATATGTATTTAAAGGCAGAGAGAAGGCCCGGCATGATAGCCCAGTGGCTATAAAGTCCTTGCCTTGCACACTCCGGGGTCCCATATGAGCACTGGTTCTGCTCCTGGCAGCCCCACTTCCCATCTAGCTCCCTGCCTGTGGCCTGGGAAAGCAGTCCAAAGCCTTGGGACCCTGCACCCACATGGGAGACCCGGAGGAGGCTCCTGGCTCCTGGCTTCCGATCGGCACAGCATCGGCCATTGCGCCCACTTGAGGAGTGAATCATCGGACGGAAGATCTTCCTCTCTGTCTCTCCTCCTCTCTGTATATCTGACTTTGTAATAAAAATAAATATACCTTAAAAAAAAAATCTTTCATGGGGAATTTCTGTCATGGGTCAGAAACTTTCAGGAAATCTTTGGAGCTGGCTCTCTAGTGAGCCGTCCAAAAAGGCAGGCTCTGGCCTGGCCAGCCAGGGGGCTCAAACTGCTCTCCTCCACTTCCTAGAGCCAGGACACAAACACGTCCCTTGTTTGAGCAGATGGAGGCGGCATTAAGGAAACCATAGCCGGCAGGGCAGGGCCCCGTGGGCTGGGCCAGGGAGGGGTTCTCACTCCTGTTCCTGATTTAACGCTTTTGAAAGGGCAGTAGGAGTTTACGACCTGGGTGAGCTTCCAAAAGTCGAACATCAGAAGTTTTGCTTTCAACTGAGGACTACAGCTTCTCGCAGCCGAGCACTGGCTGCAGGGCTGGGGCGAGCCTCCGACCCTGCCAGGCCGCTCGCTTAGGGTGTGTGTGTGTAGCTCTCTGACTGTGCAGTCGGGCCCTCCACGGGGCTGCCAAGGCCAGGCATGCAGTCATGAGGGAAGGACCTCGCCCCTGCCACCTCCAGTCTACGGGGACCTGGGCAGCGCACGGGGTGAGGGTACCTGGCTGGGCATGTGGCAGCTGGGTGAGCGAGGACGTTCTTTCCCGTTTGACGGGCGGGCAGTAGTTGCCATCTTCTCTGTCGGAATCTGCAGAAGACAGAGGCGGGGAAGGGTGAGCCTGCTTTCCCGCCAAGCCCGGCGGGGGATCGGGGGCCTGGGCAGGATCTTACCTTCTCCCCCCTCGGGACTGGAGCCGCCAGCTGACCTCTGCAAAAACACAAAAACAAAACAAGAGCACACAGGAGGCGGTGAGACGGTGGGAGCGCTCCCCCAGAGCGCGGCCTGAGCGGACCTGGAAACCCAGTGTCCAGGGGCCAGGTCCCCGAGACAAGCCAGGCACGCAGCCCTACGGAGCCTCAACCAGCCCCTGAAGAACCTTCCGTGCTGGCTCCCAGACATTCCCGCCACAGGATCAGCCCGCGGGCCAGAAACGCACGAACAACACTGGGACGCGGTTCTCTCCCTGCCCACTCCCCACCACCCCCCGCCCCCGACACAAGACACCCTGCACCCAGGCCACCCTCTCCGCCACCAAGGGTGCCGGGCTTTTGAGAGCGGACGCAGAACACCCCTCTGGTTCCTTTCCGTCCCTCGCCCTGCAAAATCCAGTGGCATGGACCGCTGCCTCAAGGCAGGCTTTCCTTGAGCAAGGAAAAAGTGGGCTAGCCTTGAACGCTTCGGGCCAAAGTCCACAATCCCCAAACACAGCAGTTGTCCAGACTACAGAACAATCCTGAGCGAATTTCCTCCACTACCACGCTTTCGCTGGAGCGCGTGAAGGACTGACAAACCAGACTTGGGGACTGGTCACCCGCAGGGCAGCCAGCAATGGGCTCAGGAAAGGGTACAGCACCCCTCTCGGCCTACCCTGCACCCTGTTTCAGGAGCAAGCACAGGGGTCAAATGTCTTTTTTCCAGAAGGTTCCCCAGGGGTTAGGTAGAGCCGGGGGGGGCACCCCTACAAACCAGGGAGCTGTGAGGGATTAAAAGCTGCCGCGGCATGCAGGAAGCAGGCTGCCAAGTGCAATAAATAAAGCAGGCGCCCACGGGGGCCAGCAGCCCCTCCCCGGGGGGGAGGCCCGTCTTCCCATAAAGGGACAGCCAGCCTGCACTGCTGGCTTTGTAAGGCCCACGCTTGCCGCCTGCCATATATTCCTTGCTTTTGTTTTCATAAGCCTTAAAGAATGTAAACACTGAGCCTGCAGGCCTGGGACTGGAACATGGGGGTGGGAGGGGTGGTGATGGGGTGTGGGTGTGCGTGTGCACATGCGCACGGAGGCCTGTAGGCTCCACCTAGTCAGGTCACAACACGGCGCTGGCCCCTAGCCTGGCGCTCCTGCCAGAAAAGCCAGCTCCAAGTAAGGGACGAGGGATGAGGGCCAGCACCCTGCCAGCCGTAGGGGACCAAGGAGCTGTCACACAGCAGGCGTGCCATAAGGTGGTACTGGGCAACGGCAGACACCCGAGTCCAACGTGAACGAACCATGCGGGTGAGAGGCTGGCCCGAGGGGTGGCCACCCCCTTAGCCAGGATGCCATGAGTGGAGACAGAGGGTTCTTGGGGGGCTGCTTGAGGCAAGGGCCTCCCTCGCAGGTGTGCTCAATGCCCAGCTCAGGCCTCCCACCAGGGGTGGCACACTCTCACGACCCCCAGGCTGTGTCGAGCCCCATGTGCCAGAAGACAAGGCTGTGGCGTGGGCCTTGCTGCGGCCCCTCGGGGAAGGATGGGGCCCCCCAGACCTGAGTGAGGACAGAGGGTCTTCTGCTGCCGTGCTTGGAGGCAGATGCCAGAGCCCTCGCTGGCACCTGAGAACGTGCGGCATGACACCAGTTGGCAGGTCCCCTCTCCTGGGCTCTCCTCTCTCCTTGAGGGACACAGCTCCAGGGAGTGCCCACCACATCCTTAGCCCAGGGAGGCAGCGTCTGCCTACCCGGCTGCCGCCCAGCGCCACTGTCAGGTACAATAAATAAACCCCAGAGCCCCGCAGGCTGGCTCTGCCTGACCTGCCTCGTGTGGGTCCTTCGGGGAGGCAGACCCTTCCCCAAGGTCTCCTCTTAAGAGTGGCACCCCTGCCTCACCGCAGGCACCGCCTCTCTGCCCCGACCAACGAGCAGCAGCCCACCACACCGTACAGTCTGTGGCTCCAGGCTCCTCTCTCCCTGGCAACTCGACAGACACTGCTGATGCTCTAAAGCCCAGCCACGGTGGCCTCCACGGTGACCGCTGGGCCTGGGGCTGCCATCCCTCCAGGCCCCTGTGCCACCTCGTCCTATGATGCCCTGGGCGGTGGGGTCTCTCTCCTCCAGGGCATGCATTCAGATCCTCTGACTGGGTCAGCAGGCCCACCAGACTCCAAGTTCCAGAACAGAAACTGACCTTGGCACACAGGTGCTCACGGGGCCCTGGTCAAGGGCAGGACGCTGTGACACACGTACCATCTATAGGCTCCCCTATACCATCTGTACAATGGGAGACGCATGTGCAGCCGAGGCCATGGTCAGAGGCCCTGAGCCTCCTCCCAGGCCTTGCTATGCTCAGCAGGTGCCATGGTCGCCACAGCCCCTCAGCCTGCAGGGACCTTGCTGTGTCCAAGCTTTCCTTTGCTGACTCCCACTCCTGTCCCAGTGTGGCAGGAGAATGCACGCTACGCGATTGCACAAAGATCGAGACAAGTTCTGCTGCTGGCACTGTCCCCAAGAGGCCCCATCATCCGTCACAGCCAGCTGGCACTGTCCCCGAGAGGACCCATCGTCCGTCACAGCCCACTGGCACTGTCCCCGAGAGGACCCATCGTCCGTCAGCCCGCTGGCACTGTCCCCGAGAGGCCCCATCGTCCGTCACAGCCCGCTGGCACTGTCCCCGAGAGGACCCATCGTCCGTCACAGCCCGCTGGCACTGTCCCCGAGAGGCTCCATCGTCCGTCACTGCCCGCTGGCACTGTCCCCGAGAGGACCCATCGTCCGTCACAGCCCGCTGGCACTGTCCCCGAGAGGCTCCATCGTCCGTCACAGCCCGCTGGCACTGTCCCCGAGAGGCTCCATCGTCCGTCACAGCCCGCTGGCACTGTCCCCGAGAGGACCCATCGTCCGTCACAGCCCGCTGGCACTGTCCCCGAGAGGACCCATCGTCCGTCACTGCCCGCTGGCACTGTCCCCGAGAGGCTCCATCGTCCGTCACAGCCCGCTGGCACTGTCCCCGAGAGGACCCATCGTCCGTCACAGCCAGCTGGCACTGTCCCCGAGAGGACCCATTGTCCGTCACAGCCCGCTGGCACTGTCCCCGAGAGGACCCATCGTCCGTCACAGCCCGCTGGCACTGTCCCCGAGAGGCTCCATCGTCCGTCACAGCCCGCTGGCAGGGTCCCCGAGAGGCTCCATCGTCTGTCACAGCCTGCTGGCGGGGTCCCCGAGAGGCTCCATCCAGCACAGCTAGTGGGCAGGGTCCCCAGGCTGCTCCATCTTACGAGTCCTGACTCAACCATCAGCTCAGACGTTCCCCTGGTTACTGAGATGCTGACTGCTAGGTGGGACCAGTGACCCGTCCCGGCGCGGCTGTGGGTGTGAGCTCTGTGTATTCAAGGCCCTCTTCCTGTGTGCCACACCTCTAACTTGATTCATGTCTCCATGAAGAACTTGGGGGATGTCACAGACCCCGCCCCTGAGCAGGGTTCCCAACACTGGCTCAAGGTCCCAGGGCTCCCGCCACGCCTCTCACAGTCTGTGTGGAGCTTGCTAGCCGGGGCCCATGGTACCAGAGTCCTGGGGCCAGCGGGGTAGCTCCCCGGCCCCACATGCTGGCTGCAGAGGCCGCGCTGCCCTGCTCAGCATGCCTGGTGCACTGCCGTGTTCACTGCACCAAGTCTTGCAGAAACCACCTCCCGGTCTCTCCCTGCCACACAGTGGGACGCTGTGCGGAGGGCGTCTGTCCCACACCCAGTTTGGTGAGCAGAACGGCAGCTCGAGTGGTCAACAGATGCCCCTAACCTCACTAACCTCACTCAGGGGACCCTCGGACTGCCTTGGAGAAGCTACCCACAGCTACGTGGCGTGGCCAAGGCCCCGAGGGACGGCGGAGTGCGCCTGGGGCAGCTGCCAGAGTCTCCGCGGGAGCAGCTTGTGTGAGGACACAGAAGTCACAGCTGATTCCTTCAGACCAGGGAAGTTCTCCCGCAGCAGCCCGCAGCAGCCCGCAGCAGCCCGCAGCAGGGAGCCTCCTCCCAGGAGGGGCTGCGCTCACTGCCTCCCGTGTCCTGAGCAGGGGCTCCTGCCAGGCCGCGCAGCTCCCCCCCACTCCCCCAGCACTTGCCATTTTCCTTCAACATGCCAGCCCGGGGTCCAGAGCTCTCGGGTATCGAGAACAGCGTGGGGCACTTACACACAGCCAAGACTCCAGAGGGCCGCAGCCCACGGCCGAGGCCCTATGACAGGGACTTGCGAGGCACACCAGGGTGGGGCTGTCCCGGCGGAATGAGAGACGCAAGTGGTGGGGGGGACCCCACGACAGGCAGGAAGTGGCCTCCAGCATGCCCCTGCTGAGATGTAATGGGGTGCGGAACCCCCATTCTATACAGAGGATGATAGGAAAGCTGCAATCACTGCCCTCATATGGAACTGCCCCCTCCACACACAGCCACGGGGGGGGGCTACACATCTCATCTGAGAAAAACCGGCTCTACCCCGGTGCTGGTCCTGCCCTGGCCTTGGGCCCCCCTCAAGCGTCTGCCCGCCTCACGCAGCACAAAGCGCCGTGACCCAATCATGGACATCATGCGGCCACCCAGGCCCTCTCAGGACACTCCTGCCCGGCTGGGCCCTGCGGGGGGACAATGGCCTCGTCGGCTCCCGTCATCCTAAAGCCCGCTGCCTCCTCTCTGCAGAGGGAAGGCCCCACTGAAGCTCACCTAGCCCGAGAGCTGATGCCAGCTCGGGTCCCCGCAGGCTCTAGCACGCGCCCGCATGGCAAGTCTCCCGAAGCTGCCATGCCAAGGAAATCCAAGCACGTGACCACTTGCCAGGTCTGGTGTGCAAATGTCCCCCAGGCCCCAGCCTCACGCTGTGCCGCCAAGGACACTGCGACCCCCTAGCACATGGCCTGCTTCTTCCAGGGCACTGACTGCACTTGGCTGCTCGCCACTTCGTCCTGCACACCCCGGGGCTCTCTGGCTCAACTCAACTGGCATGGCTTCCTCACCAGCAGGGGACTGCCGGCTCAGGTCAGCCAGGGGCGGCCTGGGGCTCGGCGCGGGACGCCTGGGCCCTCTGGTCTGTGAGCACCGGCACCTACAGGACGCAGTGGTCAGTCCTGAGCGCACGACGGTGTTTTACCTGGCCCAACTCCTCAAACTTCCAAAACCCCAGACAGCTCCCGTTCTTCCAGGGGCACCGTCTTCTCCACCTACGATCTTCCAAAGCCTTCTTAATACAAACACCGAGGGCTCAAGGGCTCCCTCGGGCTCCCAGGCTTTTTCTTCTTCCTGCTTTGGTTGAAGACAGGCAGTTCACCGCCTAACCGCGCTCCGCACAGACCAGGCTGCCAAAGCAAGCCGCACCAGGCACCACTGCCCACGGACACGGGGAGCCCTGGGCTGCTGGGACCCCTGCACTCGGACGCCCCAAGACAGGGAGTGGACAGAGAAAAATGCAAGTGAGGAGAAAGGGGGTGAATTGGTTCTCCCTGACTGCTCGGCTCCTCCGTGCCTGCCCCTCCTCGAGTCGCCACTGGGCGACAGGCAGGTGTCTTGCTAAGAAGGGCAGATTCCTGCGAGATGCCTAACGGAGGGGCTCCTCTCTGCTGGCGCTTCAGCAACAGAGGCTCAGAGAGCGCTGGCGAAATCCTTACTGGTGCCTAAGGTCCTGACTGGCCGTTGGTGGTGCTGTGCTGGCAGGGACTGAGGGGCTGGGGGGCAGGGGCCGTCTGGGCTGGATCCCTGAGCAGCAGATGTGCCGCACGGTGTGGACTTACCCCTGCCAGTTCTTGCGGCAAAGGAGGAAGCCGGGCTTCAGGATCGGGAGGCGGAGGAGTGCTGGAGGAAGTGTTAGCGGGGCCAGGAGGCTCTAGGGCCCGCTCACCAGCTGGCGGGGGGTGAGCCGGGCCACGGTGGGGGGCCTCAGCCTCCTCACCCGAATCCGACAAGCCTTTTTGCTCTGTAGAGGACTGGGAGCAAAAAAGACAATGTTCCTTCAACATGAGTCAAGGCTGCCGAGGGCGCAGGGCGGGGACGCAGGATCCAGTCAGCGAGCTGCAGCTGCACCGGACGGAGCCCCCTCTGGGCCGACAGGAACCACAGGGAACCTGGACTGGCCTTTGCGAGGCTTTGTAGAGTTGGGGGGTGGGTGGCATCCAGACCTGGTTCTGTAAACCATACAAGTGGAAGGGGGATGGACCGGGGCTGGTCTGCTGTGGGCTCCTGGTGAGGAGGGACCCTGCTGGGGAGGGGATAGGATACGGGGTGGGCACCCAAGGGCTACCGGAGTCCTCCGAACCTGGAGCAGGGGCTGTCTGCAGCGCTGCTCCGGGCAGGGTGAAGGTGGGCTCAGACTGCCACAATGAGGTAGACAAGGAGATGGGCCCAAGGCTGGCTCCCGCATGTGTGTGCAGGCGCGGGGTGCCGGGCACTAATCTGGAGCCTACCCATGGGCGCTTCAGCTGAGGGAGGGCCGCTGCCAGCCTCCACCCAGCTCACCCCAAGCAGCCCATCCAAGGGCTCACTGGGCAGTCAATTGGTCATGGCAAAAGGGAGGTGGTGCCAGCCAACTGCATTCCTCAAGTGTCCCCGGAGTCCCCCATGGTGATGCCCAGACCCCAAGAGGGGCCTCCCAGGACTGGAAGGTGTGGGGCTACCACTCTAAGGCACACTCCTTGAGAAGGAAGGGGTTGTACCCCAAGACCCCGCACAGGGCAGGGCGCTATTCTCACCCCGGGACCTACTTGGCTTTGGGGGGTGCTGGGCTGTGGCACTCTGGGTGTGCGAAGCACCTGGTCTCTTCAGCCAGGACCAAGTCTTACTTGGCAATGTGTGAGCCTGATGGGTTTTTTGAGAATTCGTAGGAAGGCAGAAACCAGCCAGGGGTCACAGGAGGCACCCCAGGGCCCCGCCACTCCTTTCTACCAGTGAGCCCCCAGGCCGCACTGCCCCCAACGCGGGCTCTGCAGCCGCCCCGGTCCTGAGCGCGCGGACATGGGCTGGAGACGGAGCCCCTGCCAGTGTGCGCCAGGAACTGCCCCTTCCTGCTTACACGGTCACCGCGAGTTTGGAATGTCAATGTTTAAAGGCCCTCAAGGGGGGCCCAAACATCCAGGTCCCAAGGGGCCCGTTGTGAACTTCAGGAAGATGAAAAACAAGGGCCAGAAGCAAGATGGAGTTCTTCACCCTGGCCAGGACGCGTGGCCCATGAAGCCCTGAGAAGCAGCAGCGCACTCGGAGGCAGGAAAGGCCTTGAGAGCATGAGCAGCTGTCACCTCCCACTTCCCACGTGGCTCCTGGTTCTCCTGGGCAAAGCAAGCTCAGCTCTACGGAAAAAGACAAGGCCTGTGGTCTGCCAAGGGACCTTGGCCAGCCTCTGCCATCTTCCCAGGACACGCGGGTCTCCACCAAGCTCCTGGGAAACGCGCACACCGCAGCAAAACCTCCACACGGACTGAGGGAACTTTCGGCAGATCTTGTCTCTTAATTTCACGTTCCCAACAGCGTTCCACAGTCCCCTCACAGAAGATGTGGCTTACCCAGACACCCTACCAACCCAGGGGAGGCCTGTCCACCCCCGCAAGGGGGCTCCTGGATCAGGCTGGCCCTCACAGTCTAGCGGAGCAGTGTGTTCAACGGCCACAACCGTTTACCAAAGGGATGCCACCCTGCAGGTGCCACGCCCCAAAAGGGCAATGCCACCACGGCCAGACACTGAATCCTCAGACAAACGGCCCTGTCCGCACTCCAGGCAGCTCAGGAGGGACAGCCTTCACTCCATCCCTGAGACACAAACCGGGGTCAGCACACAGGTTCCGGACACCGGCCCCCCGCAGCACAGGCAGACGGAGACAGTCCCCGGTGCTGTCCACCTGGGTCGCCCATCCCAACACTGAGCACAGCCACTGGCACCGCAGTGACGTGCCCCTGTGCCACCAAGCAGGAAAACAAACAAACAAAAGCCCGGGCTGGCCGCTCAGAGCTGTCTTAACAAATAAATAAATATACAACCATGGGGAGGAAGCGTGTTGTGGTGTGACAGGTTGGGCATTGCTGGCATCCCATACGGCTCCCGGGCAGCAACTCCACTTCCAACCCACCTCCCCGCCAACATGTCTAGAAGCGCAGAGAAGGACGCCCAAAGCCTGCGGGCGATGTGCTGGCAGGATGGCATCCATCAGGAGTGGTACGCCACGGGCCCTGTCCCTAGGAGCAAACCTGGCGCCTGACATGGCTGTGTGAATGGGGCAGGGTGAGGAGGGTTAGCTCTCTGCGGGGCCGCTCCCCTCCACTTCTGAGTGAAGGAACATGCACTTGCCAGGCAACGTCCACAGCCCCTCGAGGGGTGGGCACCTGCCAGGCAGTGGCCTCGGCATGGTACAGAGGCCCACAGCCCTCCCCATGGTGCCCGAGTTCCACTCCTGGCTCCGCTTCTGACCCCAGCTTCCTGTAGCAGCTCTACACCAAGGAGGCGGTGGTACCAGCTCGGGCAGGGAGGCGGTGGCACCAGCTCGGGCAGGGAGGCGGTGGTACCAGCTCAGGCAGGGAGGCGGTGGTGCTGCCTCAGGGAATCGGGCTCTCGCCACCCACAGGGGAGGCTGACTGCATCCCAGGCTCCCAGCTTTCACCTTGACCCAGCCCATGGAGGACATTCGAGGAGTGAACCGTGAACAGCAATTCTTTCTGCGCTTCTGGGGAAGGGTGGGGATGGACAGGACTTTTAAGAAGCAAAGAGCCCGGGAGTGGACGGGGCACCTCTCTCCCAGGCAGGCTTTTCAAGTGCCCATCCTTGGCAGCAACTCCATGCCCGTCCCTGGCGGGTCCACCTCACCACTGCCCAGAGGCAGGAAGCCACAGGCCACCCAGGCCAGACAGCTGCCCTGCTGCTGCCGTCTGCCGCTCTTGGGCCCTTCACTTCAGAATGCGGCCATCTGGCCCCTGTCCACCTGACAGCCTGCTGTCCTTCCGCTCCCAGACATTCCCCACACACCCTGTCGCACTCCTGCCTCGGAAGCCGGGGCCGTGTGGGGGAGGCCACCGACGGGAGGCGGACAGCTGTTATTTTTAGAAGACCATTTAGAATTGGCTTGGAGTCAATATTTTGATAAGAACTCTGCCTGTGCACTGCTTGCCATGACCTCGAAAGCCTTCCTGGCTAGTCTTGGGTTCACGTTCAACTCCGGCTCCGCCTTGGATCTGTCCCCCGTGCAGCACTCTGGAAGCTCACACACATGAAGCGCAAGGCCACAGGAGCACCCCCGCTCACAGGAGACCCCAGTAACAGGAGCACCCCCCACTCACAGGAGACCCCAGTAACAGGAGCACCCCCGCTCACAGGAGAACCCAGTAACAGGAGCGCCCCCCCACTCACGGGAGACCCCAGTAACAAGAGCGCCCCCACTCACGGGAGACCCCAGTAACAAGAGCGCCCCCACTCACGGGAGACCCCAGTAACAGGAGCGCCCCCACTCATGGGAGACCACTAACAGGAGCCCTGCTATAAGAGCACTAGCTAACAGGAGCGCCCCCACTAACAGGAGACCCTGGTAACAGGAGACCCTGGTAACAGGAGCCCCGGCTAACAGGAGACCCCACTAACAGGAGCCCCCACTAACAGGAGACCCTGGTAACAGGAGCCCCGGCTAACAGGAGACTCCACTAACAGAAGCCCTGCTAACAGGAGCCCCCACTAACAGGAACGCCCCCGCTAACAGGAGACCCCAGTAACAGGAGCCCCCACTAACAGGAACGCCCCCGCTAACAGGAGACCCTGGTAACAGGAGACCCCACTAACAGGAACGTCCCCGCTAACAGGAGACCCTGGTAACAGGAGACCCCACTAACAGGAACGCCCCCGCTCACAGGAGACCCCACTAACAGGAGACCCCACTAACAGGAGCGTCCCCGCTAACAGGAGACCCTGGTAACAGGAGCCCGCACTAACAGGAGCGCCCCCCGCTCACAGGAGACCCCGCTCACAGGAGCCTCCACTAACAGGAGCGCCCCCCGCTCACAGGAGACCCCGCTCACAGGAGACCCCGCTCACAGGAGCCCCCACTAACAGGAGCACCCCCGCTCACAGGAGCCCCTGCTCACAGGAGCCCCCGCTCACAGGAGCACCTGCTCTTCAATTCCTCTGAACAAACACAACACTGCAGTTCTCTTGCCGGTGGTCCTAAGGCCCTCAGGTTTAAGGATCCACTCCTTCCTGCTGTTTGTGGTAACTTGGGGGGCTGCTAGCCAGCTTCCTGGGCAGAGGGTCACCCACGAAGCTCCCTCGTCTGCAGGCCCAGGCTCTGCGGCCAAGGAACGACTGACCGCTGCAAAGGCGCCGGCAGGCCTGTGTTCCCATCAAATTTTATCACAGAAACGAGGCGGCGGCGCCCGTGGGCCTCAGTGTGCTGCCCCCCCAACTGGAAAGCAAAGTGGCTCCGAGGACAATGCCGTCATCTGGAATTCTTTTAGGGACCCTTGATTTCCCGAACACTGGAGAGAAGCCACCTTAATGCTTGGGCCCCTGAGGAATCTTGACTCTGAAGGCCAGAACATGCAAACCAGCTCTGTCAAGTGACTCCCAGGACACACACACACACACACACACGCCAGCAAGCTGCGGAGAGGGGAGGGCAGAGGCGGCTGCAGCTCACCAGCACCCTGCCAGCACCCTCTGGGCACGGGCACAGCAGGCTGTCGCATTCTCTAGCTAACAAGGAAGTCCTGGTGAACGCAGGTTGAGTTACCAAGTTACCAGCCTAGCAGCTGAGGCCGGCACCAAGGGGCCGGGCTGCCACCAGCCCCAAGTCACCACCACAGCCTGAGGACTGGGGATCCCCCTCAAACGCTGTCACCATCAGCAAGAGAAAAACGCACAACGTGCCCAGCTCAGGCGGCTGTCGCTGCTGTTGCTGCACCAGGGATAAAGGAAAGGCGCCAGGAGAAGGGCCAGGCGCTTCCCAGGGGAGCACTCGGCACGCATCCTCCCCCGAACCAGGAAGGCCCCTTGGGTGGCACATGAACCAACGTCCCTCCCAAGCAAACCGCTGACCACCGCCTGGTGGCTCGACAAGCCCCCCGCAGGCTGCTGGTTCCCCAAGGGAGGCAGACCAGGTGTCCCCGGCACAGCACTGTCAGGGTCCAGCAGGGCGGCAGCGTCACCCCAATGCATGACCAACAGTGTGACAGCTCTGACCCATGGCACAGGCACCTGAGCCACATCGGCGGATCCTCAAGCGCCCTCCAAGGGCCTGCTCCCCGCCCCCCGTTGGACGAGCAGGGCTCTGAGCCCCTTCCGCGGCAGACCCACCAGCACCTCTCCGCGGTGGCCCCAAGCCACCAAGCCTCTCCCCGCCCAGCCTGGCGCAGTGGCCTGCCGGCTGCCAGTGTGGCCTGACGATGGGCGGCTGCCACGGAAGACCCACCAGAGAAGCGGATGTGAGGAGAGCACGTACCGGCCCCTTACCTTTTGTCCTTTATCCTTTTGAAACACAAAGACGGGTGGAGCAAGGGCGGGCTTCTCTGCAAAAAGAAAAATTGGTTTTTTTCCCCCCAACACTACATTCACACAGCAAACAAAGGTACATTCGTGTCATCGACTGAACAAACAGTTAAGCAAACCCAGCACACAAAGGAGCAACGGGCAGGCAGCAGCCCCGCTGCAGGCGTGAGGACGCGGGCGGGCAGGTCGGGGAGCATCCACCCGCAGGGCAGGTGCCACGTCTCAGGCGGCACCTCCTCAACTCCACATCCGGGCAACTGAGTCGGCTCTCACTGGCCGTGTTCAACCTGCAGGCCAGGGGTGACCAGTCTGTGCCCAGGCCTTCTGGAGGCCAGCTGCAGCTGCCGCCCATTCCCTGGGGAGGTTCGGTGCCCCGAAGGGGGGGTAGCCTGTAGTTCCCTCGTCCCAGGAGTATGTCTCACTCCCCAGGCCAGCCAGGCCCATAGCCTTTTGCCCCCTGGCACTGGGGGCAGCTGGGATGCCCCCGAGGTGTACCAAGGGACATGCAGATGGCAACTGACCTGAACTCATAAGGCAGGCCGCATGGCCTGAGCCACTGAAGCACGGGGGCCGGCGTGGGAGTGCTGACTGTCAGCAGGCCTTGGGCCTCGCACTGCCCTCAGAGAGCCACAGCCACGGGCCCTAGAGGCTCACCTGGAGCTGGGCCCTGGCACAGCATTAGCTCAGACAGCGCAAAAGCTGGGGAGCCCCCAGGAGAAGGAAGTGGTGCCCCAGGCCCAGAGGCAAGGCTGCGCTGCCAGGGCTGCCCCTGGGGACGCGCTGGGGGGCACTTGAGGGGGTGGCCTCAGGGTGACTGGAAGGACGCCCCAGTTCCCCACTGCCCCAGGCCTACTCCCAGGGCATCTGGGCAGGCGGCGTCATGATGGCATCTCTCCCCACGCAGGGTCCACAGCCAGTACCGAGCACGAGGGGTGCAGGTGCAGGTGGCAGGGTCTCCAGCCAGGCTGTCACATGTCCCTAAGCCAGCCTGCACCTCTGCCCTGGCTGCCTACTCAGGGACCTCCCTCCCCAACCCTGGGGCAGGCGACTACGGGGCTGCTGGGCTGGGCAGGGGGCAACCAGAGGGCTGCAGCAGCTCTGTGTCCCACCAGGGCCTCAGACAGAGCAAAGTAGCTACTCTAAGTCCTGGCAGAGGCCCTGGTGGAGCCTGGCCCAGGAAACCACCAAATGCGGATGCCCTCCTCAGCCACAGGCTCCGCCTCTGGAGGGGCACAGGCCTGCCAGGGGCACACACCCCAGACTCACCTCTAAGCGAAGCTCAAATGCTCCCCCCTCTTCCTAGCAAGTGGCGGCCACCTGGTGTGTCACATGCAGGGGACCTCCTCACCCGCTAAGGCCCAGAGCTCCCAAGATGGCAACCTCTGCCGGGCACTGCCTGGGCACACCAGGATGGGCTGACGGCGTGAGATGTGAGCCCCGGGTGCCAGGTGGAGGGAGAGCTCTGAACCTGGGCCCAGTGTGGGCTGAGGCAGGGCAGGGGTAGGTGCGAAGGGGCCAGTCCACATGGAGGTCAGACCCGCTCTCCCAAACAGCCCTGTCCCCCTCCACCTCCACGCATATCAATACCCGCACCCCACTTCTTCACATCCCAGGGGGGAGGTGCTGTGCAAACACCTCAGGCAGCTGAGGGAAGAGGGCCTAGAGGAGTGAGCCCCTAGGTAGGGGGTCAACCGCCCTCACTCCAGTCTCAGCCCGTGCAGAGAGGCAACGTGTGTGTGCACTCTGTGCCAGTCAGCCAGGGCTCTGCCGCCAGGACACACTGGGACACCTGCTGGCGGCAGGCAGGAGGTTCACCGGAAAGGAACCCCAAGGCCCCACCTCACCCAGAGCACCAGAGCCTCACCCCTTGTGATGATATGGGGTGATGCAGCGAGCACCCTCTCATGAGCACCTCCCAGCCTGCTCCCAGTGAGCGGCCAGCGCCCACTACCTGCACGCCCAGGGGCAGGGATAACGGGGGTGCTGGCGGTGGTGATGGGGAAATCTACCCACCCTTCCAGGGACCCAGGCCATCCCAAAAACCCAAACCCGCATCAACACACGCTGCCCCACCCAGATTCCTTCAGGCTCGCCTCGGCTGTGGGTTTTGGTTCTGTGAACCGCTGCATCGGCAAACGAATTGAGGGGGAAAGCAGCCTATTTTGGGGGGCTGGGTGACACAGAGTAGGCTGGGAACGGGAAAGGGCCGTCCCAGAGTAGCTGCCCACACAGGTCAGCACGGTTAGACGTCACACCTTGCACATGCTAACACCCTGGGGTGGGGGGGTTTGGGCACCACCAGATACAACGCGGGAGGGCTGAGACGGCCACCCTCCTCCTCCCTGGCTCACCACAGAGACAGACTGCTCAGTGCCCTGGTGGCCCGTGGAAGCTGTGGGGCAAAGGTCTCTGGACCCAGCCAACACAGACAGCATGCAGCCCCCTCTCTCTGCTCCTGTCTCCAACTCTGCCAGATGCCAAGGACCCCCCCTGCACCCCCTCACCATCCTCTCATCCCACCCACTGGAGCCCAGGACACATGCCCTCAGCCATAGGGAGGACTCCGACCCCCATGCCCAACCCCCACTTGGCAGCAGTTCTGGGCATGTGACGATCTATCTGTGTCAGACCCCCATGGAGCCCTGGAGGGTGTCCTGGTGACCCAGGGCACAGCTCCTGCCGGCCAGGAGCTCACATCACCACCCATGGAGGGTGTCCTGGTGACCCAGGGCACAGCTCCTGCCGGCCAGGAGCTCACATCACCACCCACGGAGGCACTCGGGGGCTCTTCTGGGAGGACGCGTTTGAACAGGACAATCAGCACGTGGCCAGCTCATGGGACACAGGGTGACACTACAGCCTATATCCCAGTGATGGCCCAGGGCGACAGCGGTATGCAGCGTGGACCTCTACCCGTGGCTGAAGCCTCAGGCCGCTCAGAGGCTAGGGGCTTCTCCCCTGCAGAGCTGCGGTGTCCCTCCTAACCCAAGGTGGCAACCCTAACACAGGAACCACAGTGTAGGGCCCCAGGGGCGGGGAGCAGGGGCATGGGAGGCCTGGGCACCCACACACACAGCAGGGTGGACGGTGTTGCTGGCTAGGGTGAGGGCCAAAAACAGCTTCGTCATGGAGCTCATGGGTATCACGAAAAGCATGCACAGACTTCAAAATAAACTCCTGTACTCCACTAATTTAAAAATAGGTTGTTTTAACGGCCTGGTGTGATGGATCTGTGGCTAAATCCTCACCGTGCACACAATGGGATGCCACATGGGCACCAGTTCAAGTCCCAGCAGCTCCACTTCCCATCCAGCTCCCTGCCTGTGGCCTGGAGGACGGCCCAAAGCCTTGGGACCCTGCACCTGCGTGGGAGACCTGGAAGAGGCTCCAGGCTCCTGGCTCTGGATCGGCTCAGCTCTGGCTGTTGCGGGTACTTGAGGAGTGAACCAGCAGATGGAAGAGCTTTCTGTATCTCCTTCTCTCTGTAAATCTGCCTTTCCAATAAAAATAAATCTTAAAAAAAAAAAAGTTGATTTAAAGGCAGGGGATGCAGAGGAGACACTCTGTGGGCACGCGACTGGTCCTGAAGCCGGAAGTCAGGCATTCTAGGTGGTCTCCCACCGGGTGCCAGGGACCCAAGGACTTGGGTCATCACCTGACCCAGCAGGGAGGCCGAAATGGACCCTGAGAGGGACACCAGTGCTGCAGGAGGCTTACCCATCCCACTCCTCGGGGCTCTGTGCAGGATGCCTGCAGTGTGGGTGCGAAGGGCCAGGAGCAGGACAGTTTCAAACAGCCCTGCTCCACACAACTGAAACAATGGGCTTCCCTAGGATGGCCCCTCCCAGAGGCCCCAGGGATGAGGACTCCAAGGCTTTATCTGGGCCTGCGCAGATGGTGGCAAACCTTCACTAGGCAACAACTAGAAGGGAGGAAGCCTTGGGCAGTTGGGGGCAGCAGCTGCCCATCTAGGAAGGGGGAGACGGGACCTGCTGTCCCTGCAAGGGTCTGCCCCAGCCAGGGGAACAGGCAGGCAGGAACCGAGACACCCCTGGGCTCAGCCCTGGCTTCCACAGCAACGCCGCCCTCCACGGAGCTCAGGCCACGCTGGCATTTCCCAGCACTTCCTCATGTGCTGGGGTTTTACTGCCCGGTTCCACTGGGTCTCTGAGGCTACCTTCTGTCCAGGGGAGGAGAGGCAAGTGGCCTGTCCAAGGTGGAGCCAGCCCTGCAGGCTGGGTGGGCCCAGGGAGCCCACAGCACACACAGGAGGGGCCTCCTCCCACCACTCCCGCTCAGCCAGGCCTCAGAGCAGCAAACAGACGCCCCATTCTTTCAAGAAACGATGGCATGACTAAAGCGGCTGTCAGGGAGAGTGCTGACAGTAAGATCAAGGGGCCGAGGCCCAGTTCCGGGGTCGGCGCAGGGCTTCCCGCCAGCCTCCAGAACTCCATGTGCTGCGACACCAACAGCAGTTCCCTGGGGAAACAGAAGCGCGCTCAGGCCGTCCGGAAAAGCACCAAAGCCACATTCCAAGGAGAACATTCAGCCGCGAAGCAAGTCGCACTCTGTCCCAGATGTTTAACCAACGGATGCTTCGCATAGCATTCATAATCCACCGGGCAGCAGGGCCATCTCCTGCCCCTCCCGCTGTCCTGGAGCCCCGGGGCCTCTCGCTGGGATCACCTCCAGCCCCCCAGACGCCTGGCGCATCTCTGCCTTCTCGGCTCAGTCCCCTCCTAGCTGATACCCCCAGCCAGAAAGCTGCTTAGGGCTCTGCACCCCGCGTCAGCAAGGTACTTAGTAAAATTAGCTGTAATAGCGGTCAACGTCTCTTTAATCTTCTTATCTGGGAAACAACATGGAAAGCATCTCACCGACCCAAGGAGCCTGAGTCCCCGGAGACAAAGCACGCTCCCCTCTGAGCCAGTCACTTGCTCAGGAGTGACTGTGATCGGTTTTCCACAGCAACATGCAGATACATCTGGTATCTCAACTCACCAACAACAAACTCCATGCCACTCCAGGGAGGCCCTCCGACTCTCCATGCCCAGTCCGGCCAGTGGGAGGGTGCACCCCGATAGCTCACAAAGATGACAGCAGGCAGTTATCAGGGGCGAGGGCGGGGGCGGGCATCTTCCTGAAGTGTCCTCCACCTGGCTGCTACCTTCACCTCCTGCCGCCCCACGTGACCTCTGATAGCAGCGCAAGCAGAACAGGTGACCCCAAGCCGTGCAGTGGCCTCTGCCTGGTCCTCACGCCAGCACAGTGACACCCTCACGACACAGACCACCACACTGCGGGATGCCAGAGGAGGTGCCTTCCACATGCACAGCCTCTGTTAGGATGAAGTGAGGCTCGGCCATGCCGTCAATTCCGCAGCCCACCCCAACATGCAAGACCCTGAGGGCACAACTTGTGCTGGGGGGCTGGGGTGCCCTGAGCTCTGCGGAAAACCCTCCAACGAACCGAAGCAGAGCAAGCCCCGGAGCCAGCAGCTGCCTGGGACCCCAGGGAACAATCTGGGACACGTCTCCGTCCTGCCGCTAGGTGGCAGGATGCCAACACGGCTGCCAAGGCAGCGGGCATCACCAGGGCACGCAGCCCCGGGAGGTAGCGGGCGAGTGAAGCACCAGGCCTGGGCACTGTCCCCTCTGTCTGCCAGGTACAGCCAGCGGGACCGTGACTGCATTACAAGGGCCGCCATGTAAGCTCCCTGGGGAAACTCGGCATCGAGCCCCGCGTGTCACACGTAAGAGCCTGAGAGGCGAAGGAGGATGCGAGAGAAGCTGGCTGCCTCAGTACCTCCCGGAGGCGCTCCAGGGCAAACGGGGCAAGACGGGACAGGGCCAGTGCGTGGCCAGCGAGGCCTGGCTGAGGCGGTCACCTGCAGCTCAGACAAGCCCCAAAGGTAGGGGGTCCGCCGGGGCAGAGCTGACAGTGTGCAGCCCACATGGCTGAGTGCTCCTGGGAGAGGTGAGGAAACAGGACAGGCCGGTGTGGGATCTGACTTCCCCTGTTGACAATGACAGAGCCCGCAGGCAGGCCAGCAAGGGAACGACCCCAGCTGACTGGGGGCAGCCGCTCGGCTCACAGCGAGGATGCCATCCGCTGGGCTTGTCCCCCACCCGTGTGGGAGACCCGAGCTCAGTTCTGGACTCCTGACTTGGGCCTGGCCACCTGTGACCATGGCCATGTCCCCTACTGTGAGCGATACGCGCTCTGAGCCCCCCAGGCAGACAGTGCTGACGGACAACGACCAGGCCAGGCCCCTCAGGTGCCCAGCAGCCACAGCCACTGGAATGCCCTTCCTGCTGACGGCACACAGCTCACTCGGCCCCCAGGAAGCCAGAATGTCTTGCACCTCCTTCCTTACTCAAGCTCTTACAGACACAACATGGGACCCAGGCCTGGAACCGTAGCCTAGTGGCTAAAGTCCTCGCCCTGTACGCACTGGGATCCCATACGGGCACCGGTTTGTATCCCAGCTGCTCCACCTCCCATCCAGCTCCCTGCTTGTGGCCTGGGAAAGCAGTGGAGGACGGCCCAAAACCTTGGGACCCTGAACCCACGTGGGAGACCCAGAAGAACTCCTGGTTTCTGCCTGGATCAGCTCAGCTCCGGCCGCTACAGCCACTTGGGGAGTGAACCAGCAGATGGAAGGTATTTCTCTCTGTCTCTCCTTCTCTCTGCAAATATGACTTTCCAATAAAAATAATTTAAAAAAAAAGTGTGCAACTCAGTTCTGAGTGGACAGGTGCCTGGACTGCAGTATGGCACACATGGGGGGTTTAATCTGGCAAACACATCTGAGACTTACCCTCGGGGCTGGTACCGTGGCACTGCAGGCTAAGATGCTACCTGTGGCGCTGCGTCCAGGATCCAAGTGCTGGTTCAAGTCCCAGCTGCTCCACTCCCACTCCAGCTCCCTGCAAATGCAGCTGGGGAGGTAGTGAGTGGAGGATGGGCTGGGGCCTTGGGCACCTGCTCCCATGGCCACACAGGAACCCAGCTGGAGTTCCTGGCTCCTGGCCTCAGTCTACCTCAGCTCTGCTGCTACAGCCATATAGAGACCAAACAGGAGAATGGGTTAGTTACGCCTTTCAAATGCACAAGTAAAGCCTGGGCCAGTACCGGCATCCCACACAGGTGCTCGTCCAAGTCCTGGCTGCTCCACTTCGCGCTCCTTGCCAATGGCCTGGGAAAATGCAGAGGGTGGCCCAGGTGCTTGGGCACCTGCACCCATGTGGGAGACCCAGAAGAAGCTCCTGGCTCCTGGCTCTCTGGAGTCACCTGGGAAGTGACCCAGCAGATTAAAGATCTGTCTCACCTTCTTGTGCAGTCCAGGCATACACTTGGAACGCCCTACAACCCCCAGTTTTTATTTGAGCACCACAGGCAGTTCCTGGGAAGGCAGTGTTGCACACAGGTCAGCGCGCAGGCCAACAGGTGCCCGTGAACTTGACACCACGCAGCAGAGAGGAGGTGTGCAGGCTCCGTGCCTCACTGGCCAGTCCGGTCCGCTAGTATACAGGGCCCTAGCTGCCAGCCACCCTCTCAGCGCATGTTCTGGGTGCACGCCTCTCCAAGGCTCCTCACCCACCTGGGCATTCTCACCCAGGACCTGGTGGTCAGGGGACACACTCTGGCGTCCCTGCGTCCCCTGTGGACACTGCTGGAGTCTAACCTGGGCGTTTATCACACCTGGGGCTGCAGGGGTTTAGGTGGGCAGGGGCCGGCCCAGCAGTGGGGAGTGGGAATGAGGGGTGAGGTCTGCGCTGGCCTCCCGGCACGAGAGCCATCAGCCCAATGCCAACTGCACCGAGGGGCAGAAGCCCAGCCACTGGGAAAAACAAAGGAAGGAAGGAAGGCCGTCAGAGCCTTAACCCACACACAGTGAGCCACCCGGTGGGTTAAGCCGCTGCTGTGGGGGAGGGGGCTTCACCCAACTTGGGAGCGCGGGTTCAAGTTCTGGCTGCTCTACTTCCCACCCTGCTGACACCATCTCGGCAAGCAGTGGATGATGGTTCGAGTACATGGGACCTTAGCGGGGTGGGCAGCACACAGCTCCCCACTGTGTATGCACGTTCCCTTAAGGGGACATGGAGAAATGCCCGGAGACACCTTGGGAGGGGTGGCCAGGGACATGCTGCCATGCGGTGGGGGACAGCGAGGGGGACGGCCCACATCCCACTGCAGTTCTCCACTCCCTGCACTGACACAGAAACTCCAAGCCAGACAACTGCTCAGGTGTAAGGCACACACACACGCAGGTCCACCCGTCCCTGCACCAGGCTGTCTCCAGAACCTGCTGACGGGCCGAGGCTGCAGTGACCGGCTGGGGCAGGCCTTGTCCCCTCGCAGCAACCACAGGGCCCTTGCCACTGTCCCCAGGGGTCACAGCCCCAACGCTGGCAAGCATCATGCTGGACACCAACCCCAAGGAAACGGCAGACTGCTCAGGTAGGCCCACCCGGACAGGACGCAGCCACTGCACACAGAGCCGCGAGGAGGGCAGCCCTCTGCACTCGGTGACAAGAGGCAACGGCTGGCTGCTCCTGTGCTGGCCGCCACACGCCACGTGGTCTCTATAGACGCCACCATCCAGCCACAAGGGAGCTCTCTGCCAACCTGCAGCCTTGGGGCTCCATCTCCGAGAGCCACTGCCACGAGCTCCCCTAGGAGGTGAGGACACTGAACCCCGAAACCCCTCGGGAGCAGGGCATGCTCGGCTCCACGCTGTGAGCACCCCAAGGGCCTGCTGAAGCCTCCATGCCAGCCCAGCTCAGCCGGGCACCAGGATGGGTGCAGGCAACGGGCACGTCGCCCACCTCACGGGTCGCAGCTGCTCCGAAGCTCTGACAAAATGCTATGGGAAGACTGGGGGAGCTGGCTACAGAAATCTGGACCACCCCCAACCCCGAAATAACTGTGTTGGCTACTAACGGAAAACAGACGAGCAGGTGAACCCAACACTTGCAGCCCCCTGAGCTAGCCAGCAGCTGCCGTCCACACAACAGACCCGAAGGTCCCGTGTCCTGCGTGGGCTCTCCAGCAAGCTTCTGTTCTCCTCCGCCACTCGCTTTCAACCGGGCAGAGGGTCAGGGCAGGTGCCACGCGATGGCCCCTGAGGGCCGAGACCACTAGAGCAAGGGCCTGCCACCGCGTACAGGGTCGCCTGGGCACAGCTGGGCGAGGCCATTGCAACGCTGCTTTCTCCGCAGGACCTGCAGCATGGCCACCTGGACACTGCCATGAAGCACCACTGTCTCCAGCAATCTGCGAGAGAGCCCATAGCTTGGCTCAAGTTTCACAGAGCCCCAAGTTTTCTATCGACCCACAGGAGCCTGGGAGAAACTTCACTTTTTCTTTTCTGAAGTATGCAAAGACCTTGGAGCCCCTGAGGCACCTGGTCGGCCCCCAGCCAGGACTCGGACGTGGGAGGCCCAGGTTCATTTCCATGAGACATTCATGAAAATGGTCCCTGTCAGCTCAGGGCAGGGGCAGGGGGTCGAGAATGCTCAGGGGCCTGGAGTGTCCCCCCACCTGAACGAGAGCCAGCCAAGGGAGGCCAACGCAGTCGCATCCGACCCTGCTTGGGTGAGCAAGGCTGTGAGGCAGCTGAAAGACACCACTGAAGGGGGGACGTCCCAGCATTCTGATAACTTCTCCCCGGGACAGGCTGGCCCAGTGGTTAAGATGCTGGTAGCCACACATGGTGTTCCTGGCTTGGCGTCTCAGCCACCTTCCCGACCCCAGCTGTGGTCCACGCTGTGGTGCACACTGGGGGTGGCAGGCAGCGGGTGGCTCAATCGTAGAGACCCCCACCCATGAGTGTGGACATCTACACTCCCACCCCGAGCACTGCCACGAGGCTGGGTGCCGTGCCAAGCTCCCCAAGCAAACTACACTTCATGAAAAGGACTGCCCCACCGTTCCCAGCACTGCACTCGCTCTGGCTTGGCTGTGCTCCAGGGGGTCTGAGCCCTCACCCCAACGGCCACCTGCTCCCCAACACTCTGAGGGCAAGGCCGAGCAGGCAGACCAGGGCTCAGGCTGGGCACCTAGGAGGGGGCAGGCTCACAGGCCCCTGCTGGGCCCTTAGGCTGATGGGTCTAGAATGGGTCTAGAACAGGTCTAGAACAGGTAAGGGTGGTTAAAAGCAGCCCCTCCCGCCCACGCAGGGAGTGTTTAACTGCAGGCTGAGGGGTCGACTGGCGCACACACACCATGCTCAGAACGCCCCACCAGCCAGATGAGGGAAGGAAGACATTCGGACAGGGCCTTCGCCCATACGACCCAGCGAGCGTGCGGCCGACCCCACGCACACAGGGGAGCTTCACATACGGACCGCTCCGCCCTCCCCTTTGCCCACGGCAAGAGGCTGTGTGCATGACCCCAGCAAGCAGGCTGGGGGATGCCACTAGGGTGCTAAGCACCCCACGGTACATGAGGCATCCTCCCCAACAGAGCCTTCTGCACCCCCAAAGTTGCTACGGCGCAGCAAGAACTCTGCCGCACTAGGAACCATCTGTGGACTCTGGGTGGGGGGAGGCGTCTGTGCTGTCTTTGAACTCTGCAGTGGTCCCAACACTCCCTGCTCGCTGTCTCCCCACTCTTCCTGACCTACCACACCAGGGCCACCCCAGCAACTCCACGCTCGAAGCCTGAGGCACCCTGGGGTGCCACATGTAAGCACCGTGAGAGGGGCCCTCTGGCTGCACCTTGCACCCTGGGCCCCAGGAAAGGCCATGAGGGTTGGGGTGTCCCCCTTCACGTCCCCACAGCTTGCAAGCAGGACCATCCTTCTCTCTCGAGGTGCTCAAGTCAGTGGGGTCTCAGCGTTACTGCATTCCCAACCCCAAATCCCACAGGCTGCCCTTTAGGCGAGACCGATGCTTGGCCACAGCGGACAGCCACTGCGTGGCCTGCAAAGCCAGCAGCCCAGGAGGTACTGCCTGCGGCCACAGCCAAACACACGGCAAAGTCCTGCCTTTCCTGGTGGGGTAAGTCCCGCTTTCTCCGGGTGGGGGGGAGCCGTAGCCAGAACTGGGGTCTCCAAGGAGCACAGAGGGTGGCAGGGACATCTGGGCCACAGACCGGACCTCCCATGGACGGCTGTCCTGGAAGGAGCAAGTCGGACGTCCCCCAAAACAGCCGCTGAGTGCAGCAGGTGTGAGGCGCAACCGCTGTGCTTCGGCCTTCCGATCCTCCATCCCGCTGGACTCATTCTCCCACGCCACCAAGCTCCTAGGACCCAGGGACAGTGTCCAAACCCCCACCTTCCGGGAGCTCAGAAACCCAACGCAGCCACACCACGTCATGGGCCAGACAGCGGGCAGCAAACGAGACAGGTGCCCAGAAAAGTTCTCCCACCTCAGAAAAACAAAACACACACACAAGACTACCTGCAGGTGGGGCTGGGGACAAGAGCACCTGGTCTAACCACAAGGGGGAGGGGGACCCTTCAAGGCATCCTGAGCAGTGACCGCAGGCAGTGAGCCAGGGAGAGAGCTGGGGGTCCCCCCTCACGGGGGCTTCAGGTGGAGGTGTCCGGTGGGTAAGAGGGCCCCGCCGGAACCTATGGTTTAGGAATAACTGATCCGATGTGGACTGTATGGAAGAGCGGGGGAAGGAATTAGGGTGCCTGCTGGTGGTGGTGGCGGGGGCAGACCGTGGGGACACACTACATACACTAGACATTCCGGCTGGACATGTGGGATCTTGAATACAGACGTCAAACCAGGGCACGTTCATCAGCCTCGCTCCCCTGGGCAGTTGGTCCCTCTGCTGCCTGGGCCTGACGCCCACCCAGACGCCAGCAGCAGGCCGGGCAGCCAAGCTTGGGGTTCAGTGGTGGTGGCAGGGGAGGGTGCTCCCCTTAGGTGGGCCGCCCCCGAACTCCCAGTCACTCTTATGCCTGCCCCGCAGCTGCACTTTCTCAAGCCGGCTGGGAGAGTTACGTATGCACGCAACAGCAACAGCGCCTGGGAAAAACTGGGGGTGCCCTGCAAAAAACCGGAGTGGTGGTAGTGGAGGGAGCACCCTGGGTGGGGGTGGTTGGCAACATGAAGGAGCTCAAATGCAGACACCCCAAAGCTCGAGTACGCGGGGTCCCGGGAGGAGGTCCACCTTATCCACCATGCCAGCGTAAATAATAATAATAATAATAATGATAAACATGCATGAAGGAAAGAAGGAAGGGGACGGAGCTTTCAAAGCGAACAGCGGCTCAGATCACGCCATGGAAGGGCTCCAGAGGGGAAGAGACAAGGGGTCCCCGAAGGAGAGGGAAGTGGGGTGCCAAGTCCGGGGTGCAGGACGCGGGGGGGCAGCACGGGGCACCCCCAGGATGAAGGGGTGCCAAGCGGGGCCCCGGGCTCTCCTGACACGGCCGGCCGTGCCTCCCCGGCCCCCTGGGACCCTCAGGGCGGCCACCCCGGGGGCTGGGACCCCCCATTTCCCCCCGACACACATACACACACACAGAGCACCCCGTCCCTCCTGGCCGGCCCGGCCTGCGGGGACGCCATGGAGGAGCGGCCAGCGCGGCCCGCCGGCTCTCGGCAGCCCGGGCTGCTCACCCTTGGGCCTGTGGGGACCCGCGGCCCCCTGACCCAAGGCCCCCCGACCCCCGGCCGTCACCCCGACCCCCCGACGGCGCCTCCCCTACCTTCGTTCGCCAGGTCCGCCATTTTACTTCCTTAAGCCCTCCCACAAGGCCCCGCGCGCCGGCCCGGGCTCAACCTGCGGGCGGGCCTTCGCGAACACTTCCTGCGCGTGCGCACTGGAGCACGACCGCTTCGGGTGCGCGGCCCCGGGGCGGCTCGCGCCTGCGCGTGGGGCTCCGCCCCGCAACCTCGAGGGGGCGTGGCCGGCCGGGCACGCGCCTGCGCACCAACGGTCCAGCGCCTCTCCTTTTCCCGCCGGCCAAGCGGGAGGTGAGGGAGAGGGCGTGGCCAGGGCGAGGGCGTGTGTACGCATGCGCTGGAGCAGCAGCCGGTACCGGGACGCGAACCCGGGGCGCGCTCGCTCAGCGAACGCCCAGACACCTCGGGCTGCGCTAGGAGACCGGGGTGCAGGGACCTCGGACCGGGCACGATGGGGTGCTGCCTGGCCCAGGAGGGACCATCACCCCAACCTGAGAGCGGGTCGTTTATTTTATTATTATTATTGTTATTTTTGTATTGCAGCTGGTATGTTGGACTTGAGAACAGCTGCAGCCCTTGGTGGGGGGCGGCCTTGGGGCCCCGAAGTTGCGGGGTGACGCGGCAGGTTAAGACAGCAGACCTGTGCCCGCCCCATCGTGGCTGCTCCGCTTCTAATACAGCTGCCTGCTTGTGCACATGCCAGGCGGCGGGTGCTCGGGGTCCCCGCCACCCTCGGTGGGGAGACCAGGATGGAGCTCCTGGCGCCTGGCTGCTGTGTTGGCCATCTGGGGGGAGAAGTGACCCAGTGGACGGAAACTCTAATTCTGCCTTTCAAATCAACAAAACTGGTAAAAAAAAAAAAAAAAAAAAAATATATATATATATATATATATATATATATATATATATATATATATATGACCCTGGAGGCCTGCACGTGTGTGTGTCAGGGTCCCAAGGCTTTGGGCCGTCCTCCACTGCTTTCCCAGGCCACAGGCAGGGAGCTGGATGGGAAGTGGAGCAATCGGGATTAAAACTGCTGCTCTGGGCCCAGCACCGTGGCCTAGCGGCTAAAGTCCTCGCCTTGAATGTGCCAGGATCCCATATGGGCGCCAGTTCTAATCCCGGCAGCTCCACTTCCCATCCAGCTCCCTGCCTGTGGCCTGGGAAAGCAGTGGAGGACGGCCCAAAGCCTTGAGTTCCTGCACCCAGGTGGGAGACCTGGAAGAAGTTCCTGGCTCCTGGCTTTGGATTGGCTCAGCTCCAGCCGTTGTGGTCACTTGGGGAATGAATCATCGGATGGAAGATCTTCTCTGTGTCTCCTCCTCTCAGTATATCTGACTTTCCAATAAAAATAAATAGCTCTTAAAAACAAAACAAAACAAAAAAAAAACAGAAAAAAAGAACGGCTGCTCTCAGATGGAATGCCAGCGTTCCAAGCGTTGAGTTGGTCCTCCTCAGCTCCAACCCGAGCTACCTGGACCCTGTGACCTTGAACGAAATCCCTGTCTGCCTTCTGGTTTACATTTGAGTTAAATAAGATCCTTTGCACCATTTGACAGAGAAACCCACCAAGTTGGGAATAGGAGCTCAGGTAAAAATAAACACGAAAACCAAAACCATCATGAGGGAATTCCCGGGAAACGCCAGGTGGGTGCCAGCCACGGGAAACGCCAGGTGGGTGCCAGCCACGGGTAACGCCAGGTGGGTGCCAGCCACGGGTAACGCCAGGTGGGTGCCAGCCACGGGTAACGCCAGGTGGGTGCCAGCCACGGGTAACGCCAGGTGGGTGCCAGCCACGGGAAACGCCAGGTGGGTGCCAGCCACGGGGCTGTTCTGCTCTGCCTTTGATGTTCAGGAAATTAGCCCCGTGTCCGAGAGGCATTGAAGAGGCGTTATCGCTCCGTGGAAGCCGGAAGGGGAGTGACAGCCAGTCGGAGTGAGGCGAGCCTTGTGTGTGGATTACTGTGACACGTCTCCTACGGCCACAGCGTGCGCCACTGGCACACCACAGCTTGGAAACTCCCAGAAATATGTCATCACCTGCTAAATATAATCCACTTGTGGCTTTTTTTTTTTCCCCCTTTAGGATTTGAAATGTAGAGTGACAGTGAGACAGAGAGCCAAGATCTCTGACTGGGTCCCCCACGTGGGTGCAGGGGCCTGAGCGTTTGGGCTTTCCTCCGCTGCTGTCTGCTGATGTGTGTTTACAGGAAACTGGAAGTGGGGCAGCTGGGACTGGAGCCGGCACCTGTGGGGATGCTGGAGCCACAGGCGTCGGCTTAACCCGCTCTGCGCCAGGATACCTGTCCCCTCCTTCCCCTCTGCCTCTCACTCTTTCAAATAAATAAAATCGCATCTAAAATTTTTAAATGACTAAAAACTGAAGTTGACCTGGAGCTCTGGATCACCACTGCAGAATGCGACCCACAGAACCACCTGGTCCCACTCAGTCCTCGGCTTCCCGGGGTGTCTGGGGTGTCTCCTGGCACACACTGTTGGCAAGCAGGTGGACAAACCTTGGCCGGCAGCGCCCACCCAACAACCCCTGCCCTCAGCGCCCACCCAACCCCTGCCCGCAGCGCCCACCCAACCCCTGCCCGCAGCGCCCACCCGACAACCCCTGCCCGCAGCGCCCACCCGACAACCCCTGCCCGCAGCGCCCACCCGACAACCCCTGCCCGCAGCGTCCACCCAACCCCTGCCCGCAGCGTCCACCCGACAACCCCTGCCCGCAGCGTCCACCCAACCCCTGCCCGCAGCGTCCACCCGACAACCCCTGCCCGCAGCGCCCACCCGACAACCCCTGCCCGCAGCGTCCACCCAACCCCTGCCCGCAGCGTCCACCCGACAACCCCTGCCCGCAGCGTCCACCCGACAACCCCTGCCCGCAGCGTCCACCCAACCCCTGCCCTCAGCGCCCACCCGACAACCCCTGCCCGCAGCGCCCACCCGACAACCCCTGCCCTGCGCCAGAGGAGCGGCTGTCGGAGAGCGGCCGCAGTCCCTCCGTCTGGCCGCCAGGTGGCGCCACGTTCCGGCCTGGCGGCTGCAGGCAAACTAACTTGCCAGGCCTGCAACCCACATTGGGACAGCGGCGCCGGCGGGGATGCCGGGGTGCCGGGCTGCAGGGGTGCCAGGGTACAGGGCTGCCAGGGTGCAGGGGTGTTGGGCTGCCGGGCAGCCGCGCAGGCTGGGGTGCCGGGGTGCCAGGCTGCCGGAGATCTGGGACAAACGCAGGGGCAGAGGGGGTGTGCCGGGAGCTGCAGAGTGGGACGGCGCCTTCCTGAGAGACCCCCGGGGTTCCCACTGCCTCTGGTCCTGCCTTTCAGCTTTATTATTGTTATTATTATTATTATTATTGACTGATTTTCATCGGAAAGGCAGATTTATACAGAGAGACAGATCTTTTGTCCGCTGCTTCGTTCCCCTAATGGCCACGACGGCTGGAGCTGAGTTGATCCAATGCCAGGAGCCAGGAGCCTCCTCTGGGTCTCCCACATGGCTGGAGGGTCCCGAGGCTGTCACGGTTGTTATCTGCATTTGGACGGGGAGCCAGAGGATGGAAGATCTCTCTCGTCTCTCAGATAAATGAGAATGTGAAAAGAGGTGATCGGGTGGCGAGTGCTGCCGTGGGGCCGGTACTGTGGCATAGCAAGTGAAGCCACTGCCTGCAGCGCTGGCACCCCACAGGGGACCCGGTTTGAGTCCCGGCTGCTCCACTTCCCATCCAGCTCCCTGCTGGTGTGCCCGGGAGGCAGCAGGTGATGGCCTATGCGCTTGGGACGCTGCACTCGCGGAGGAGACCTGGCTATCGTGGCCATCTGGCTCTCTCTCTAACTCTTTTACTAGACACAGATCGGGCCTTCCCCAAGTCCTCCCAGCATGCTGCCGCTCCAGCTCCTTCTCATGTCCACCCTCCCTGCTCGTGTGTATACCACTGCAGGGCCCGACAGCCCGCCCCACTGCGCCACCTCCAAGTCTCGGGGCAGCTGCTGCAGGAGGGGCAGACCTGGAGGGCAGGTGCGGTGTGTGGGGTCCTGGAGTGGCCCTGGCAGCCCAGCAGCTGCCTGGCAGCCCTGTGTCCACTTCTCTGGAACATTCTGCCCCGCGGCCCTTCTTCCCGGAGCAGCCCCGCAGCAGGGTTCTTCTCCCTCCCCCGACCCCAGGTGCACCTGTCCTTGAGTTGCCCTTTACTCAACATGCCGGGAACCCGAGGAGCCTCCCCTGGGCTCGGGCTGTAGGCCCAACAGGCTCCTTCCAGAAAGCACCTGAAGGCTCTGGGGCCATCGCCCCCAGTGCAGGGGGGTGGGGGACAGCCAGCGAGCAGGCAGGGCGCCTCACCCCGCAGCAGCAGGAAGGTGGACGCGGGCACCCGGATGCAAGAACGGGGTGGGGGGGGGCTGCAGGTGGGCAACATAGCTGTCCCTTCCGCGCCTTGGCAGGGGGCCCTTCAAGGACGACACGGAGCGTGAGATCAACCCAGTCTGCACTGGCTGCTTGGCGAGGGCACCACGCGGGGTGACAACACACGAAGTGACAACCCACATGCCTGCCAGGGGGCGCACGCGCATTGGCAGGACACTGTCCAGCCGGGAGGCCACACGGCGTGACCCTGACCGGCCTTCTCCCCTAGGGAAGGCTGGGGGACCTTCCTGGCACCGACAGGAAAGGGGGGGGCGCTTTAAGGCCGCATGAGGGGATATTAGTACCTTCGGCTGAACGCGGACAAAGTGTTTGGGATTGAATATAGTGCAACATTACATAGATCCGTAACAAACCTGCTAAGAACAAAATCAGACAGCAAAATTATCATAGAAACATTTTTCCAAAAAGAGAAAACATTGCATTGAATTAGACGGCGCTTCCCGGGCGGCAGGGAGGGCGGGGGCCCGGGCCCTCTCGGCGGGGCCTTGAGCAGCACACCCAGGTCCACGCAAGCCCACAGCACTTGGGTTTCCTTGGTGATGACCATGAAGAGGTCACGGACTCGCAGGGGGCGGGGAAGGGGGGAAGAGGGGGTGAGCTCGCGCCAGGCCGGCTGCTCTGAGGCTTTGGGGGGGCGGTACGGTGCTGGGGGAGTTGAGGGGAGCTGCCTAAGGGGCTGTTCTTGGCACACGAGTGGAGCGGCTGTGGCACCGGCCTCCCTTGGCCGCTGGGGACACGCCTTTGCTGCAGGCCATGGTGGTGCCCAGATGGTGACCCTGAACGTGGGCAAGCCCTGCCTGGAGCTGAGGGCGTGTGGGGCTTCACTGTGCAGGCTGCCCTGGTCGTCATCTGCTCTTTGCTGGCCTTGAGGACCTGGCCAGGGGCATGGCAACGGTGGACGTTTCCCCAGCATTCTTTGGTGCGTGGGGCAGGGGCGGCTCGCTCAAGTCCCCTTTGCAATCCCGGTGAAAGGGCTGCAGGGCCATGGCAGGGACCACAAGGGGCATCCTGCCCGCCCCCTGTTCCCCCCGCCCCCAGGATGACCTCTGCAACCACCTTTCTTCTAGAACATTCTCTCATAGCTCTAGAGTCAGGGGAGACGTGGCGTCACCCAGGAGGTGCTCGGCGGGCGGGCGGGCAGCAGGGCCGGTGGAGTCCAAGCTCACAGGGCGGACGGGCGCCAGTTCCGGAAGGCCGCCGAAGGCGCCCGCGGTCCTGCTAGATGCCCTGTAGGGGATGGCTTGGGTCACTGCGCTCCCGTTTCACGAGGGGCTCGCCCAGGCCGCAGGCATCTCCGTCCACCTCACTGCTGCGCTCGTTGCTCATGTCGTCTGTGGGACAGGACGTGGGGGTGGGGAGCGGACCATCAGGACGCGGCCAAGGCGCGTGGGCACCTTGGCCCGCGTGGCCTGGTCAGCCCCTGGCCCTGGCTACCCAGGCCTGACCATGTCTTTGCCCTTCCAGCCCCCACTTTATCCCCGGGAACTTCCCTGACTGGCTTGTGCTGGGTGAGGGACGGGGCGGATGGGCCAGGGTGGAGTGGGCATTGCGGGTGTCCCCTCGGAGGGCCTCACGCACACCTACCTTTGTCCAGCAGCGTCAACGACAGGGAGGCAAGATCGTTGAACTGTGAGAGGAAGGTGGGGTCAGGAGTCAGGGGTCAGGGGTGCCCCTCATGGCACCTGCTGGCCCAGGGGACAGCAGCTGGGGCACTGGGCCAGGGCATGGCCAGCAGGGCATGGCCAACCAGTGCTAGGTCCCGCACACACACCCTTCCCACAGATTCTAGAAGGTTCCATGGCCAGTGTGAGCTCCAGCAACAGCTGAGCCCCAGACACGAGGTCTGGAAGCTACTCCTGACCCCCAAGGACAGCGCAGGAGCCAGAAACGGATGTAGGAAGAGAAGGCCATGTTGCAGACACTCCTGGCAGCCCTGGCAGCCAGCGGTGAGGCCACGCCACGCCGTGTGAGGTTTAAGGGATGTGGCACAGCTGGGCCATGCAGTGATCCTGAAGACGTCATGCCCCATGCGGGAGGTGTGCGACTCCCCTCGACCCCGACGGGAAATGGCCAGAACAGACGGGCCCACAGTCACGGGAAGGGGGGAATTTGTGGTCGCCAGGGGGGCTTCCCTTTTGAAGTGATGGAATGTTCTAGAACCACACAGCGTATCCGTGTTGTGAAATGGGCCACCTGCCATTGTGAAACGGTGCGTTGCAGGGGGAGGGCCTCACCTCGCCCATGACGGCGATGGGCGTCTCGCCTGTGGCCTGCGCCACGCGGTGCTCCACCAGGTAGAACATGTACTCGTCGTAGAGCAGCCGGATGAGGTGGAAGGAGCCAAAACTGGCGGCGCTTCGCAGGGTCAGGTCCCGGATCACCATGGAGCTGCAGGGGTGCAGGGGAGGCAACACAGGCCGGGGACTCTGGGGAGGTGGGCAGCCACAGCACACCAACATTCCCACCCCCAGGGGGGCATTCATGCCCATCCCATGCCATGCCAGGTGGCCACCGTCTGCCGGGCCCTCCGCTGGCTCACCCTGGCAGCGCTTAGGGGACAGGACGAGTGGACAAGTACATGGACAGTCACGTGGCCTGGTCACGGCACGTGGTGACAGGTGCAGACCCAGGCCAGGCAGCTCTGCATGACAGCCTACGGCCGTGTGGGGAGGGACATTCCGCTGTGCCGGGGACAGGTGCAGAAGTCCTGGGGCAGCGAGGCCAGGCTGGGACATGGCCAGGGAGGAGCGCACTGGAAGGTCTGCCGAGCCTAAGGGGATCAACAGACTTTTTTTTTAAATAAAAAAAAAAAAAATTACTGGAAAGGAAGAGACAGAGCGCTCTCCTGCCTGGGAGCAGGGGTCAGGAGCTCCATTCGGGTCTTTCAGCACTTGGGACATCTCAACTGCTTCCCAGGGCACACATGAGCAGGGAGCAGGGGTCAAGGGTTCCGAGGAGCCCCCTGCCCCATCTGGCGGCTTCTGCCCCCCAACGGAACACACCTGTAAAAGGACCACTTGAGCAGGAACTGCCGGGCGGCCTTGGGGAAGCTGGGGCTGCCGGCATGCTGCCTGAGCACCTGGGTGACCACACCGTCCAGCCAGGCGGCCCACTGATCCAGCGAGCTCTGCTGCTGTAGCGTCACCTTGAAGTCCTGCTCCAGCCGCTGCACCACGCCCTCCTCGCACTGGCACACCCAGGACGCTTGCTCCTGTGCGCGGAGCCAGGGGTGCGTGGTGAGTGAGCGCCCAGGGCAGGACGCAGGAAGCGAGGCCCCTGGGGAGCATGTCACCTACATGCACCTGCCTCCCGCCCTCCCGCCCTCCCGCGGCCCACAGCCATGGACCCCGCAGGCCTTGCGGCTTTGCGCCCGGGGAGTCACCTGCACGTTGGCGAAGTCCACGCGGTTGAGGTCGCTGAGCATCTGGTTGATCTGCGCCGTGTTCTGCAGCACGGCGCGCGCCGCCTGCGCCAGGTGGTTGAGGGACGTGTAGCGCCGCAGGGTCTGCGCGAAGGCGCTCACCACGCCCACCTGCAACGCGGGACACCGGGCTCAATTTGGTGTACCGGGAACGGGTGGGCGGGCCTCTCCGGCGCCAGACAATGCGGCCAGAAGCGGAGCGTGTGTCCCCCGCCTACGTTCCTGGGACCAGAACCGAGGCCACTCCTTTTTGGGGGCGCGGATCCCGCGGCCCTGGAGCAAGGCGAGGGCGCACGCAGTGTCTGCGTGGACGTGGGCGAGGAGCGCCTCCCAGCGCCTGCCTGATCCTCCAGGACTGCGCCCTCACACAGGCTTGTTCGCTTTTATTTTCTAAAATGTGTTTGTTGGAAAGGCAGGGTGACACAGATAGATAAGATATAACTAGAGAGAGCTCTCCCGTCCTCTGGCTTTTTCCTAGAGGGCTACAATGAGCCAGGGCTGGGCCATCCTCCGCTGCTCTCCCCAGCCATTAGCAGGGAGCTGGAGGCGGTGCCCAGTCCGACGCTGGCGCAGCAGGTGGACGCTAAACACACTGTGCCCAAGCGCAGCCCCGACCTCAGGCACCTTCCTTCAGCAGCGAAGGGCTGCTCTCTGGAGCTGCAAGACTGGGCTGGCATCTGAGCTGGTACCTGAGAATCCGGCAGCACCCTGGGGCGGCGGGGCAGCAGGGGAGGCTGTGGGGAGTTCCTGCTCCAGTAGCTGGACCCCTGCCACCCACGTGAGAAACCCAGATTGGCGTGGCCCACCCTCCGCTGTGGTGGGCATCCATGCAATCAACGAATGGCAACTTTCCTTGTGTTGCTATCTGCCCTCCTGCTGCTAGTCAAAGAAATAAATGTAGGAAAGCCAACACAACGGCTCACTCAGCTAACCCTCCACCTTCAAGCACTGGGATCCCATATGGGTGCTAGTTCAAGTCCCGGCTGCTCCACTTCCCATCCAGCTCCCTGCTTGTGGCCTGGGAAAGCAGTGGAGGACGGCCCAAAGCCTTGGGACCCTGCACCCGCGTGGGACCCAGAAGAGGCTCCTGGCTCCTGGCTTCAGATCGGCTCAGCTCCAGCCATTGAAGCCACTTAGGGAGTGAACCAGTAGATGGAAGATCTTTCTGTCTCTCCTTCTCTCTGTATATCTGCTTTTCCAATAAAAATGGATAAATCTTAAAGAAAACACAACAAAACGAAAGGACGGCCCGAGTGTTTGCATTGTTCTGCCCTTGTGGGAGACCCAGAAGGAGCTCAGGCACCGGGCCTTTTTTTTGCCTCTGGCCTGCCCTGCCATTCAAATAAATAAATAAATCTTTGAAAAGATGCCCACACAGATGGCAGGCTCACACACAGGCACATGTCCACATCTGATGTTCTGACGCGAGGCTAGGGAGAGCTTAGTAAGCAGGTGGCATTTCCGGTCCATGAGAATCCGTCTGCTATGCATTGGCCGCAAAGCGTGACACCTTTGGCCACTGCCTGCCACCTGCTCCCCTCTCCATCACCCTCCTGGATCCCCTGCCCCTTCCCTGGTCCACCCCACCCCAGTTGCATCACCTTGGTTTGGATGACGCGTTGGGGAAAGTCGCTCATGGCATTGGTGAGCCAGCCCTCCAAGCTCTTGGCAAAATTGCGGATGGCTTGAGTCAGGGTACCTGGGAGAAACACGCACCGCGGCGTTCACCACGGCCAGGGCAGTGACCGGCAGCCGCGGCCGGAGAGGCAGCCAGGGCCGCCAGGACAGCGCCCACCAGAACCAGCCCTGGCCTGAGGGCTCCTTCTCCAGGGGCACAGCCTTCCAGGGGCACAGCCAAACATGCTTGCCCGGCGTGCCTGGGGCCACCACAGGACACAAGGGCACCAAGACCTGACTGTCATGTGGCACCCCACGGTGCAGGGTCCCTGGCACACAGCAGGAAAGGCTGGGGATATGGCCTGGGAAGGGCGAGCCATGGGCCCTGCTGATGGTTCCAAGTTGGCCCCCTTCCCTAATAGGCTGCAGCCATGCCCCTAGACAAGAGTGGATGTCACGCGATGTCCCCCAGTGTTTCTGGGGTGGGGAGTGAACGGCAGGTGCCAACCTCGACACCAGGATGCCAGCAGTGACTTCAGAGCTGTGACCAGGCCATCACCCTGCGTGCCCTCCAAGGAACCTTCCAGGGTGGCGCAACTGGCTAATCCTCCACCTTCAGGTGCCAGGATCCCATATGGGTACCGGTTCATATCCCGGCTTCTCCAGTTCCCATCCAGCTCCCTGCTTCTGGCCTGGGAAAGCAGTCAAGGATGGCCCACAGCTTTGGGACCCTGCACCCACATGGGAGACCCAGAAGAGGCTCCAGGTTTTGGATCGGCTCAGCTCCGGCTGCTGTGGCCACTTGGGGGAGTGAACCAGTGGACGGAAGCTCTTTCTCTTTCCTTCTCTCTCTAAATCTCTGAGACACAGTCAGGAGCAGGGGCGTGGCTAGGGCGTGGCCAGGGCGCGGCTTGGCATGGTCCACATCCTTGCTGGGGCCACCCTGCAGGACACGGTCAGGGTCGGGGGCGTGGCCGGGGCGTGGCTTGGCGCCGGGCGCACTCACTGGGGACGGGCCTCAGCACGTCTGGAATGAGGATCTCCACCAGGGCCTGGTAGAGGATGTGGTCACAGCTCCGCATCCACCTGAGGATGGGGTCGCACTTGCACAGGGAGACCAGCTTGTCCTTGGAGAGTGTGGCGCCCTCGGGCTCCTCGTCGCTGCGGGTGGAGGGGGGCCGGTCAGCCTGGCCAGGCCACGGGACTCGCGGCCCCAAGGGACAGTTAGCTCTGACACACACGTGAGCGTGAGTGCACCTGTCCGCCCCTTCCCCAGCCGTGGCCGCGTGTGTCACTGCTGGGACCTGTGATTAAACGGGGCACTTCTGAGACCCTCCGCATTGACAGAGGCAGCTCTGGGAAGCCTGACGCCACACGGGCGAGCAGGTGGCTCCCGGGACACAGCATCTGCATGCGGGGGCTGCAATGGGGTGAGGGCGGCTGGTCACCTGGCAGGCAGTGAGGCGGGGCCGTCGCTGGCGGGGCCCTTGGAATTCCAGAAGGCAAGCCACAGCTTTTCAATGTAGTGAAACTGTAGGTTGATGACCACGTCCAGGGTCGCCTGGTGACAAGAACATCGGTCATCCGGATGGACGGACAGCGGGGGCGACAGCTGGGCCTTTGAGGTCCCAGGGGAAGGGTGAGGTGGTGGCAGGTGCGGGGAGCCCGGGATGCTCACCTCGCAGTGCCGCCGGTAGGCCAGCTGTAGGGCCTTGACGTCGCGCAGCGTGATGCTCTCCTGTAGCAGGGCGCTGCCCAGGTCGGGCACTGGGAATTCAGGGAAGACATGGGAGACATCTGTGGGAGGAGCGTGTACAATCGGGAACGGGGCTCGGGCCGGGCCACCTGCCTGCCCCGTCATTACGGCGCCTGCGCCCCACTCCTGCTGGCTCCATTCTGACGCTAGTTCCTTGCTGACACGCGCCTTGGGAGGTGGCAAGCGATGGCTCAGGTCCTTGGGCCCCTGTGTCCACGTGCGAGACCCGGATGGAGCTCCCGCGTCCTGACTGGGCAGCGTTACGGCTCCGTGCGGGACCCTGGAGCTGGCCCAGTTGCCAGGACAGGACTGGCAGTGGGAAGATGGGGTGGGGGACGTGGCTCTGCCAGGCTCAGCAATTGACAAAATGACATGGAAGCCACCCAGTGTCGCAAGGTCCCCCAGAGGGACCAGGCACATGCCGACTAAGATGCAGCTGGCTGCCTTGTGCCAGGACCCGGGAGTGCCCTCCTGGCTCTGGACACCAGAGGGAAAGCCCAGGATAGGGGCTGGATTCCACATGCTTCCCCTGCTGGCGCAGGCATATTGTTAAGTCTCAGAAAGATGGCTTATCTAGAACTTTCTTCCTATTTGTAGCAGAATCACTTCCTTACACTTGAAAAGCAGAGACAGATGGACAGAGAGGCGAGATAGATCTTCCATCTGTTGAGTTTGTCCCTCAATGGCCACAGCAGCCAGGGCTGGGAAGCCAGGAGCCCAGAGCTCCATCCTGGTCTCTCACGTGGACACAGGGACCCAGGTACTGGAGCCGTCCATCACTGCTCTGCATTCCCACAGAGCTGCAACTGGAGGTGAGGCCAGGACACGCACACACCTAGGTGCTCCAATGTGGCATCCCAAGCATTGCTCACCCCCCTGTGCGACTGCCCAGGCATGAGTGCCCGAGGGTGGCATGGCCCTGCACGCTCGCTGGGGCAGGGCCACACGACTCACCTATGTACTGCTGGTGGTGCTGGCTGTGGGCGGCCGTGGCCTGCTCGGGCGTGCTGTGTAGGCTGCTGTGAGAGCTGCTGTCCCCCAGGCTGTCTGTCTTCTGGGCGGGTCGATACCTGGGTGGGGGCACCCAGTATGGACTGAGGCTCGCACAGTGGCTCCTGGGGTACCCTGAGACCAGGGGGCTGGGTAGGCTTCTACTTGGGGTGTGTGTCATTTTTCCTCAGCTGTACCCCAATACACATGCCTCGGGAGGGGCCATCACCACCACGTTAAGAAAGCACGTGCCTCAGGGCACAGAACTGCCACCACTGTCCCCCTCTGGACGTTCCCATCTGTCCCTGTGAACTGCCCACAGCTCCTGTCCCTGGAAGCCCCCTGGCGGGTCCTGCAGCATTTGTCCTTTTGTGTTTGGCTCACGTCTTAGAGTTCATCCCTGCTGTAGCAGGTGTCAGCATGTCCTTGCTTGGAGAGGCTCAGCGCCGTCCTGGGCTTACCTCTCACCACCCACCTACCATCAGTGCTTCCACTCACCCACCCATCCATCCATCCACCCACTCACCCACCCACCCATCCATCCATCCAACCATCCATCCATCCACCCCACCCATCCATCCATCCACCATCCATCCATCCATCCATCCACCCTCTCACCCACCCATCCATCCATCCACCACCCCACCCATCCATCCATCCATCCACCCACTCACCCACCCACCCATCCATCCATCCAACCATCCAACCATCCAACCATCCACCCCACCCATCCATCCATCCACCACCCCACCCATCCATCCATCCATCCACCCAGCCGCCCATCCATCTATCCACTCATCCATCCATCACCCACCCCATCCATCCATCTACCTCCCACCCCATCCATCCATCCATCCACCCAGCCGCCCATCCATCCCAGCCAGCCAGCCAGCCACCCCATCCAACCAGCCAATTACCCAGCTGCCCATCCATCCATCCATCCATCCATCCACTCACCCACCCCATCCAGCCAGCCATCCATCCATCCACCACCCACCCCATCCATCCATCCAGCCATCCATCCATCCATCCATCCACCCACTCACCCACCCACCCATCCATCCATCCAACCATCCATCCATCCACCCACCCATCCATCCATCCATCCATCCACCCACCCATCCATCCATCCATCCATCCACTCACCCACCCCATCCAGCCAGCCAGCCATCCATCCACCACCCACCCCATCCATCCAGCCAGCCAGCCAGCCATCCACCCATCCATCCATGTACCCATCCGCCCATTCACTCACTCTTCCATCCACCAGCCCTGCATCCACCTGCATGCTGTGTGCTGCTCGTGGAGGGGTTGTATCCGGAGAGCTCTGTCCTCAGGTGTTTCCCTGTGGGAACGTCCCCGGGCACTTACACAGACAGCTGTGACATCACTAGGCACTGTGACTTGAGAAATGTGACCTGCCAGGGACCATAACGTGGCAGCCCTCATTGCTCTGCGGCGTGGAGGGACTGTGATTCTGGATACAGGCCACCGAGCGATGGACAGGGATCTGAACTGCGGAGCGCCGGGTGGGGAGGCTCCTGTACACACCCCTCTCCCCACTGTCACCTTTCCTCAGCCTTGGCAGGCCACCCACCTGGGTTTCTGGTGTGTGGGCTGTTGCCGCATGGCCATGTACTGGGTATCCTCCTGCAGCCGGTTCAGGGGCGAGTCTGGCTTCAGCCGGATACCGTAATAATGATACTTGGAATTGCCCCTGGAAAGCCAGCAGCCCAGTGTCAGCTTCCACCCAGCCCCTGCTGAGGGACATGTCCTCGGGCCAGGGGGACGTGCTTCCGCTGGCACCTCTCTCTGGCCACTCTGCTCCTGCTAGACGCAGGGACCAATGCTGATGGGGGATTTAACACTTCCACTGCGGTAGCTCCGTCAAGGCGCTGACAGCTCCTGCGGTGAGAAGCCAGCCTAGGCGGCCTCCTGGTGGTGTTAACGCCTCCTGCAACACTTCCATCACTTCATGACCCTGGGGAAACCTTAGGGAAGGCCTCTGCCTTTGTCTAGCCCAGTGGCTGCTGGGGCCGTGCAGTTCACAAGCTGGCCACAGGGGAGCGCACTGGGCCCTCTGAGAGCAGGTGGCGCCCGGCTGGTGCCAAGCCCTGGGCAGCAGGGCAGTGGGCCTTAATCACCCCAGACACGGAGGCTGGGTGACCTATACCCCCTGGAATGTCCTCTCCATAGGGCATGGAGGACCCTGTTTTTTTGCCCCCATGGCCATGGTGTTTGCAGCTTCCCACAGGAGCACCTCCACTTCCGTTCCCACCCCCTACTTCCGCTCCACTTCTGTTCTACTGCACAGCCAGTCACTGGAGCCTGGTTGGCTCCAGGTCGGTGCCACGGTGAGCACACCCTGCTGCCAGCCCAGGGCCTCCAGCTTTGAGTGTGCAGGGGGGCACTGCAGACGCAGGCCTGTCCCTTGGCGGCTGCTGGCCACACAGCTGAGGGGAGCAGGCAGAGCTCAAGGCACCAAGAGTCTGTAGACCCCAGGGGCTGGCCCTGTGGTGCAGTGGGCTCAGCCACGGTCTGCATCCCCTTGTCAGAGCACTGGTTCGAGTCCCGGCTGCTCTGCTTCCGACTCGACTCCCTGCTGACGCACTTGGCAGGGAGGTGGAAGATGGCCCGGGTGCTGGGGTCCCGGCCACCCACATGGGAGACCCAATGGAGCTCCTAGCTCCTGGCTTCACTTCCTCCCTCCCCTGGATGTTGGGGTCACTGGGGTTTGAGCCAGTGAATAGAGGATCTGCCTCCTTCTCTTTCTCCATCGGTGCGCCTTTCAAATAGATAAAATAAACGTTAAACCAAAACCCTGGGATTATGCCAAGGACTACATTTTTAAAAAACCTGATTACGGAAATTTCCAAACCTCCTTCCCCCGCCACCACCACCGTCACCGGCTTTGAATGCAGAGGACAGAGCCACGGCCAAGGTGGCCGCTCTCTCCGAGTGGCTCTGAGGTCACCGGCCACGCCTGGAGGACGCACAGGAGGAGGAGAGGGAGGCAGTGGCCCCATGGCTTCCAGAAAGGAAGGAAGGGAAGGCGGGTGCAGGGGGGTCCCCCAGCTCACCCACCTGGTCCCCAGGCGCCGCGTGCGCAGGCCCATGAACACGGAGCGGATGAGCTTGCCGAAGGACGCGGCATTGACCGGGTCAAGCTTGTGTTCCTGGCAGTGCCGGAGGTAGTGGTTGTAGAGGGAGCTTCGGGGCAGGCTCACGCCTTCCGCTGTCTCATAGTTATCCAGTAGCCACTGCAACTGGGCAGAGAGAGACGCGAGTGAGAGCAAAAAAAAAAAAAAAAAAAAAAAAAAAAAAGCCTGCGGGTCCAGCCCAGTAGCCTAGCAGGCTGAAGTCCTTGCCTTGCAAGGGGCTGGCAAGTGTATGGGCGCCAGTTCTAATCCCAGCGGCCCATCCAGCTCCCTGCTTGTGGCCTGGGAAAGCAGTTGAGGATGGTCCAAAGCCTTGGGACCCTGCACCCACGTGGGAGACCTGGAAGAAACTCCTGGCTCCTGGCTTCGGATCAGCTCCGGCCTTGTGGCCACTTGGGGAGTGAATCATCAGACGGAAGATCTTCCTCTCTGTCTGTCCTCCCCTCTGTATATCTGACTTTGTAACAAAAATAAATAAATCTTAAAAAAAATGGCCTGCAAAGATAAAATGCAGTGTTATGTTTTAAGTTATTTTTATTGGAAAGTCAGATATACAGAGAGGAGGAGAGACAGAGAGGAAGATCTTCCGTCTGATGATTCACAGAAGACACACACCGAACTGAGGGGTGCTGGGAAGGGCGTGAGGGGTCGTGGAGAGGGACCACCTGTGTCCAAACCCTCCAGGTACCCCGATGTCTCCCGTGATCACAACACAGAAGAACAATCTGGAAGCAGGCTGGTGACTACCAGGCGTGGGGGTGTGGCAGTCACGGCCACTCCCCCTACTCCCCAGGCTACAGGCTCCTCACGGCCCACCCTGCGCACCCCTAGAGCCTGGCACCTACCGTGGCTGGCGAGGAGCGGGCCGTGTGAGCCAGCGAGTGCCTGGCGCCATCCATGCCCCCGTGGATGAGGTAGGCTCCTGCGCTGGAGACGATGGGGCTGCCCCCGACGTCCATGGTGAGGCCCACCATGCTGTGAGGGGGCAAGGCGGGCGGGGAGGAGGCCACAGTCACCTGCGCGCCACTGGGGGCCTCGAAGTAGGACGCGGCGCTGCTCGGGGCATAGAGCTGAGGCTCCGGGTTGTAGGCATAGGCAGTGCGACTGTCAGGGGGAGAAAGAGAGAGGTCAGGGGTCCTTGGCCAAGGCGGCCCGGCAGGTGGACGGAGGAGGCATTGACAACTCACGTACAGGGCCCCGTTGGTGTAGACGGCATCACCCCCTTCCACGTAGTGCACCTGCATGGGGTACACCTGCTGGACCGGCTGGACCTGCAATGACACGGCGGCTCCGGGTCTCAGCTGCAGGTGCGCTCCCTCGTCCATCCTGCCACTCCGTGTCCTCGATAACCCTGGGGGCGGCCTGCGCGCACCTCGGCAGAGACACTGGCGGAGGACGTCCATGCACAGGCTGCTGCCCCCCCGTCCACTGCGGCTGCACCTGACTGTGGGGGCCACCGCCCTGGCATGTCCTGAGGGGAGCAGGGGCGGGACCAGAGGGGCCGCAGCTGATGAGCACGCGGGGGACTGGCCGCAGGTGTGAGCAAAGGGTCCAGCAGGCCAAGGCAGGCCCGCCGCCACCCGTCCTGTTGTGGCATGGTGCGTTGAGCCGCCACCTGAGCCGCCTGCATCCCACGGGGGAGACCCGGACGGAGCTCCTGGCTCCTGCTTAATTCACCCAGCCCTGTCTACTGAGGTCATTTGGGGAGTTGAACCAGCAGACAGAAGATCTGCCTGTCTCTCTTGCAAATAGATAACTCTTTAAATGTATAACCCGGGGACACGGGCCTTCCTGGAGCAGGGGCCCCTGGGAGAGAGAGGGTACCTGTCCAGTCTGACTGCGCGCACCTGTCTTTGTTGGCACCCAGCCTTGTCCACGCCTCCCTGGAGCCGTGTTGGCAGATTAGGGGTCGTGCCAGAGGCTGCCTGACCCATGAACCCAAGACAGACCCTGTATGGCCAGCTCCAGGCAAAGCTTGAAGCTCGCTCTGGGACACCCCCGGGGATGGCCTGGGTCCTGTGTGCTTCTAGAACTTTCCTGCAGGGCAGTTAGCTCACAGCAGGCGGCTCCTTGATCACGCATTCCTCTTGCTGCCCAGGGATTGGGGCTGGGGAGTGGGTGTTGTTCCTGCCAGGGAAATCCCGCTGCCCTCTTCCCACCTGTGCTGCCCCCACACACACTGGGGGCTTGTTTGTCTTCCCAGGGCTTGGTGGGAACTGTCAGAGCTTCCAGAAGCTTCTGGGTGTGTGTGGAGTGTGTGTGTGGGTGGGTGGGTGCACCCATGAGCTTACCTGTTGTGACACCTGCTGGACCCTGGGGAGGGAGATGGGCTGCGTCTGGGCCACTTTGGGGGCGGGGCCAGCCGCTTGCACCAGCACCCTCTGTAAGGCAGGGGGAGGCCTGGCGTCAGACTCCCCCCCGCCCGCTGCCCCGGGGCCAGCCCCTGCTGCGGGAGAAGCTGGCAGGAGGGCTGCAGGCACAGCGACAGCCCTGCCGTACCCCATGCACACGCATGCACACACACAGAGCCATGTCCACCAGCGCCCAAGCAGCAGTGCTGCGTGGAGCCTGCAGTGGCAGCGAGGGGGTGCTGCCGTCCCTTGCCTGAGGGGCCCTGTGGCACGACAGTACCACGTGCCTTCAATGGCCCTGGACATGTCTTGTGGCCTCTGGGTGGGGGTGTGGGAGGGGCATCCAAGTCCAGGAGCCAGGGCTCGAACCCAGGTCGCCTGCATCTGGGTGGCCACTGAGTGACCCTGGCAAGGTGGCCTTGGGACCCCGGGAGCAGTGACAGAACTGTGGGAAGGTGGTGCGTGAGGGTGCACCGCCCTCCAGTGTCCAGGGCATGTTACTACAGGATGAGAGAACGCTTGGCCAACATGGTGACCCACCCACCGTCCAAAGCAAAGGACTGCAGACCCACGGGGACCCAGCCCTCGCGAGCGCCCCGCCAGGCACACAGACACGATGGTGGGGTGAAGCGACAGGCACAGAGCGGCCCACCCACCCCGTGCGATAGGATGCAGCCAGGAGCACGAACCAGGCCCCGACACCCCCAAGACGGTTCCAGAGAGAGACGCAGACGCAGAAAGGTCACATGGCGGGCAAGGCGCTGACAGGAGACCAGAACGGGGCCGTCCACGGGACAGGACGTGGACGTGTGGTCAACCAGAGGCTGTGGATGACCACTCATGGGGGACAAAAATGTTCTGGAACCAGAGAGTGGGGCTGACTGTACAATGATATGACTACGTGAAAAACCCATCACCCTGCTTCCAAATGGCCGGTTGTGTCTGATGTCCACTTTGCCTCAATTACGTGGCCGAGCAGTCCACTGTGGGTTTGTACTCGGGCACGGATGCCGTGCTGGTGGCCATGTGGCCGTGGGAGCTGAAATCTCAGGAGACTGGGCTCAGTGGGACAGTTCTGCTTCTCTGGTCAGGTGAGCTGTCCAGGATGGGGTAGGGCCGGGGTCCCATGGACAGGGGGCTGCCCGGAGGCCACAGCCAGGACGAGCCAGGGGATCCTGCTGGCTGAGGCCACTTGCATGGGAAGGCAGGGTCCACCCCGGCACGAGGGGGTGCTGGTGCAAGGGGCCTGGTCAGAGGAACAACGGGGATGTAGCAAGGGGAGGGAGGTCACCCCTGTGGCTCAGGTTCAAGGGAGCGAGGCTATGAATCCGGCCCCAGCTTGCTGGCCGCCCTGCCGGCAGAGAGGAGGTGCCAGGAGCTGACCGACCACGCGTTCCAGAGTGAGCGGAGTGCCTGGAGTACATCGGTACATCTATGCACCTGCTGGAGCTTCCGGTCCATTCCACACACTCAGCATCACTTCTCCTCGAATCTTAACTTTTACTTCTGGCTTTGCTCAGTCCGTGGCACAGAATCCGCAGGCAGTGAGGGCCTTAAAGGGGGAGGATTCTCTCCTTTGGGGACAGGCACGTGGCCAGCTGACACCCCCAGCTCCCACACTGCACACAGCGCATGCGCTCCCCGGGAGGCAGCGGGTGCCGGGGCCCCTTGCCACCCAGGTGGGACACCTGGACGCAGCCCCTGGCGCTGCCCGACCTGGCTCAACCCTGGCTGCTGTAGGCATTTGGGGAGTGAACCACAGGATGGAAGACCTTTCTTGATTTCTCAAATAAATAAAAATTCAAAACTTTTTTTTTTTTAAAGAGAATGTACTTCTACGGCCTCCTAGGAGTCCAGGCTACTTGCTGGCCTTTGTGTGCCCTGGAGGGGCTCCGGGAAGCCAGTCAGTGGGCCTCCAGGGCAGGCGGGCCGGCAGCGCACTTTCTGTGGGACCGTCTGCGGCAAGTGGCCAGCGAGCGTGTGGGTGCCCGGCGCCCCGGGGTAGGCGCCCAGAGTGGCCGGCTCAGCAGGGATGGCTGCTGTTACCTGCGGGGAGGCGGGCGCAGGCTGCGCGGTCGCCGCGGGATGCAGAGCCACGGACGCGGGCGAGTCCGATCCACCCTCGGAATTCTGCATGCTCTGTTCTAGAGAGAGGCGAGAGACATTGAGTGGGAGGCGCGTGGGGCAGCCGAGGCACAGGGGCAGCGACAGACCACCAATGCTGCTGAGAGCTGCTGGCCCACAGGGCGGCGTGCCGGCAGGTGCCTGCATCCTTCACGGGGCCAGCTTGCGTGTTCCACGTGGAGCAGGTATTTGACTCGGGCGTCACGGGTGCCTGGTTCGAGTCCTGCCTGTTTCACTTGCCGTCTGGGTCCCTGGGAGGCAGTGGGGAGCCCGGATGGAGAACTCTGGCTGGTTCAGGCCTTTTGGGGAGTGAACCAGTGGAGGGGCGTTGTGCTCCCTGATTCTCTACCTTTCAAATGAAAGGAAAATAAGTAATTTTTTTTTTAAAAAAGATTTGTTTTAATCAGGAAGGTAGATTTACAGAAGAGAGACAGAAAGAGCTTCTGTCCACTGGTTCACTCCCCGAGTGGCTGTAATGGAACTGAGCTGATCTGAAACCAGGAGCCAGGAGCCTCATCCGGATCTCCCACGCGGGTGCAGGGTCCCAAGGCTCTGGGCCGTCCTCCACTGCTTTCCCAGGCCACAGGCAGGGAGCTGGATGGGAAGTGGAGCAGCCAGGACTCAAACTGGCGGCCCTATGGGATGCTGCACCTGCAGACAGCGGATTAGTCAACTGACCCAACACACCGTCCTTGAAAATAACCAAACTTTTTTTTTTTAAGATAAAAGGATGCACTTGACATCAGAAGCAAGTGGAAGATGATATAAAACTGCTTCAGATAAATGCAGAGAGGCAGCCTCTTCACTCTGAATGAGCAAGCAGCTACTCTCTGCTCCTGAGACGCAAGGAGACACGCAGGCCTGCGGGGTGCCCTGTGGGCACACGTGCGTGCCCCCGCCCGGCTCCTGAGGCACGGCGAGGGCCAAACAGCACAGTCAGAACCCATTCATAAGCATTTGATAGAACTTTAATTTTAGAAAGTTGATTTGGAAAGCAGAAAGGGGGAGAGACAGAAGGGGGGTAGAGAGAGAGAGCGAGTGAGCTACATTTCATCCACTGGCCTACTCCATGAATCCTGCACCAGCCGGGGCTGGGCCAGGCTGCAGCCAGGAGCCAGGAGCTCCAGCAGGGTCTCCCACGTGGATGGATGGCAGGGGCCCAGGACTTGAGCTGCCCCCGCTGCTTTCCCAGGCGCCCTAGCCGGGAGCTGGAGGGGAAGTGACACTGTCTCATGGCGCACGGGCCTCCCAAGCGGTGCTTTAGCCTGTGAGGCCACACTGCCCTTTGCTAGAATAAACAACGGGAGAAATCTGCCTCCTCTTGACTTTCTAAACTGTCAGTGGGTGGGGTGGCCTTTCCTGGAGGCAGCAGGGCGGGGGTCTCTGCTCAGTGACCTGAAGGCAGCAGGGCGGGGGTCTCTGCCCAGTGTCCTGGAGGCAGCAGGACAGGGGTTTCTCTGCCCAGTGTCCTGAAGGCAGCAGGGCGGGGGTCTCTGCCCAGTGTCCTGGAGGCAGCAGGACAGGGGTTTCTCTGCCCAGTGTCCTGAAGGCAGCAGGGCGGGGGTCTCTGCCCAGTGTCCTGAAGGCAGCATGGCGGGGGTCTCTGCCCAGTGTCCTGAAGGCAGCAGGGCGGGGGTCTCTGCCCAGTGTCCTGAAGGCAGCATGGCGGGGGTCTCTGCCCAGTGTCCTGGAGGCAGCAGGGCAGGGGTCTCTCTGCCCAGGGCACCTGCTGAGCCCCGTCTTGGTGGCCGGCCGCACTTGCCATTCTCGCCGCGAGGTGTCGCCAGAGCCGCGCGGGGCCGGCCTGGCTGCCCGGGCCTCGGGCGCCGCCTGGTGGCGACGTTCGGCCTGTGCTTGCTTGGCGCGTCTGCAGGCTGTGCACGCCAGGCACGGGGGCAGTGGGGGCAGTGGGGGCCACAGGGGCAGTGGGGGCCTGCAGGGACTGACCCCACCGGAGAAACGCTTCCGCCCCAAGGTCCGCAGAGCCCGCGAGGGCGCAGGGAGAAACCACGTCCCGCACTGCGGCCAGAGCACACCTTCCAGAAGGCAGGCTGCCCCACGCCAGGGGCCTTGCACAGGGGCGTGCCCCCCCCTGCACTGTCCTGGGGCGCCCCTGACCCACACAGGCTCGGGTGGCACAAGGCAGCAGCCTGGCTGTCCCCAGGGGTCAGGGGGGATTCCTGGAAGACAGAGAACGGGAGGAGACACAGCCACTGAAACAAACCGAGATTTCAGCTGCTGGCCACCGCAGCAGCAAGGAAACCACCACAGCATCTTCTCCAGGCCAGGTAAAAACCGCGAGCCACAAGAAGAGATGGGGGAATGTAATGGTACTGGAGACAGTCAAGCACCGCGGCTCAACAGGCTAATCCTCTACCTCCAAGAGCTGGATCTCATATGGGCAGCAGTTCTAATCCCGATTGCTCCACTTCCCATCCAGCTCCTTGCCTGTGGCCTGGGAAAGCAGTGGAGGATGGCCCAAAGCCCAAAGCTTTGGGACCCTGCACCTGCCATGGGAGACCCGGAGGAGGCTCCTGGCTCCTGGCTGCTGGCTCCTGGCTTCGGATTGGCTCGGCTCCAGCCGTTGCGCTCACTTGGGGAGTGAACCATAGGACGGCAGATCTTCCTCTCTGTCTCTCCTCCTCTGTGTATATCCACCTTTCCAATAAAAATCAATGAATCTTAAAAAAAAAAATCTCCAAAGCAACCACTATCAGCGAACAACCACCACAAAGGCACAGCCGAAGCCCTGTGTACATGACGCACAACACATCAGCCGCCATGGAAGATGAGCAAAGAAAAAAGCCACCATTAGGGGGTGGGGCGGGGAGCGAGCGACGGCGAGGGCTGGAGAGCTTTCTGGGGAGTCAGACGCACACCGCGGAACAGGGGCAAGTGCCGGGTGCAGCTGTTCGGCACATCAGCCAGCCATGGTCTATACACCAACTATATGCAAAATTTGACTAAATAAAAACTCTTCTTAGAACCTGCTGGTCCCAGCTGGCAGCCTTTGGGGGCGAGGCCAGGCCTTCCAGACAGTGCAGGCTAGATGCCGTGTAACTTGTCTGCCGGACATTGCAAGGGCAGCAGGTGGCCGTGGCTGTCCGAGTCCCCTTCCCTGTGAGGTTACACAGGGCCCCCGAGGACCAGCCTGCAGCGTGGGGTCACACGTGCACAGCCTTGGCAGGGTGTGTGCCCAGGGCCAAGTGCCTGACTTTTAACCTGAACTTGCCCTGTACTCATTCCGGCCCTGTCCCACAGCTGGGACCCCAGCAGTCTTTTTGTGTGTGGGGGGGCTCCTATCCCTGCACCCCGTTAGCCTGCGGTGACAGGAGCCTCTGACCAGCCAATGAAAAGGAGAGTGGCTGAGACACGCCTGTCACCTCCCACCTCCCCTCGTCGGCTGGACGCTGCTGGACTGGAAGCTCCCTCAGAGCTCCCAAACACACCTGCCGTGTGGCTGGCTGCGTGTGCCAGCGGGCCCAGGCCGGGATAGGCAGGGAGGCACGGCAAGCAGCCTGGGCCCGGTGGTGCCAGCTGGCTTCCATGGCCAGCACTGGCATCTGGAACCCACCAGTGGCGCCTTTGACCTTGAAGCCTGAGGACAGAGGCCCCCCCAGGGGACATCAGCCGCGCGGTTTTCCTGGGTTTAAGTGAGGGGGCAGGACACAGAGGGAGGGAAGGCAGTGGGGTGAATGAATGTGCCAGGCACAGAGGATGGGACAAAGTGTTTACAGGAAAATACTCCATCGCCTAGTAACCAGCCATGTCGGGAAAGGAAATACAGAAAACGGCCCCGTGGACTGCGCTCCAGCCCCGGTTCCTGGTCTCAGCTGACTCACCGCCACCTTGGCCCTGCAGTGCCTGAGGCAGCTGGCACCTGCCCCCCTGCAGCCCAGAGGCCTCATCAATGTTTAGACGACCCCGCGTCATCCTTGGGGGCTACAAGGGAACAGTCAGGGCAGTTTTCTGTACTCTTCCTCTGATTGGCTCACAGCCTGTTTACTGACCACCAATTCGTGGCCTCCGGAGAGACCAGCTTCTCCCCTCTAAACAGGGAGGAACTGCTCAGGGCACCCCGGGCAGGGCACACTGCTCAGGGCACACCATTCAGGGCACCCCGGGCAGGGCACACCGCTCAGGGCACACCACTCAGGGCACCCCGGGCACAGCACCCCACTCAGGGCACCCTGGGCACCCCGGGCAGGGCATGCTCAAGGTGCCCCGGGCAGGGCACCCCGGGCACAGCACCCTGCTCAGGGCACCCTGGGCAGGGCACCCCGGGCACAGCACCCCACTCAGGGCACCCCGTGCAGGGCACCCCGGGCAGGGCATGCTCAAGGCGCCCCGGGCAGGGCACCCCGGGCACAGCACCCTGCTCAGGGCACCCCGGGCAGGGCACACCGCTCAGGGCACCCCGGGCAGGGCACCCTGGGCAACACCGGCTGCTCCACACCCCTAGCCTGTCCCAAGCTCCTCTTAGCAACGCTGGCCTCACTCTGGTGGGGGCTGTAAAATCCCACCAGCTGACAGTTTTGATTGGAGGGCCAGAGCTAAGGAGCGAGTGACATCGGAGGTTCTCTGGGACCGTGTGTTCGCTTTGGGTGGCCCTGGCTCCGCGGCAGGCCTGCAGGGCAGCCAGGGTGGAGCGCCCTCACCCTGGGATCCCTCCAAGGGCACCTGGGGGCCCCACGCCCACCCGAGCCCTCCGGCGGGTGGCCCCACATTCACCCAGGCAGCCCCAAGTCAACACAGGCAGCCCCGTGTCCACCTGAGCCCCTCCGGTGGGCGGCCCCACGTCCACCCAGGCAGCCCCAAGTCTACACAGGCAGCCCCGTGTCCACCTGAGCCCCTCCGGTGGGCGGCCCCACGTCCACCCAGGCAGCCCCAAGTCTACACAGGCAGCCCCGTGTCCACCTGAGCCCCTCCGGTGGGTGGCCCCACGTCCACCCAGGCAGCCCCAAGTCTACACAGCCAGCCCCGTGTCCACCTGAGCCCCTCCGGTGGGTGGCCCCACGTCCACCCAGGCAGCCCCAAGTCTACACAGGCAGCCCCGTGTCCACCTGAGCCCTCCGGTGGGCAGCCCTACCGCTCAACTGAACTTGACCTCTCTCCACTGCAGAGCGATGCTCCTGGGGTCCTGCACTCCCAGTGCCTGGGCAGTACTGCTGGCGGCACCTTCTTGTTCCCTGACCCAGCTCCCCCAGACTCCCTACTGTCACAGGACTCCTGGCACCCACTGCACCCCCAGTTCCCAGCTGTCTCACAGCCCTGTTTACCTGGGCGACCCTCAAAGTGTGCCAGCAACTCTGTGCCCTGGCATTGGGTCCTTGCGGCTGGTGACTCGAGCAATGCCAGCCCATCTGCACTCCTCCCAGCTTCCACACTTGACAGCCCCCTGCTGGACATGCTACATGGAGCTGTACTAAAGGTCTGGCCTTGGGCATGGCGTGGTAACCCAATGGCTAAACTCTTCACCTTGTATGTGCTGGGATCCCATTTGGGCAGCAGTTCTAATCCCAGCTGCTCCACTTCCCATCCAGCTCCCTGCTTGTGGCCTGGGAAAGCAGTGGAGGACGGCCCAAAGCCTTGGGACCTTGCACCCGCGTGGGAGACCCGGAAGAGGTTCCTGGTTCCCAGCTTCAGATTGGCTCAGCTCCGGCTGTTACAGCCACTTGGGGAGTGAACCAGCAGAAGGAAGATCTTTCTGTCTCTCCATCTCTCCACAACTGAGTATCAAACAAACTTTGTTTTTTTAAAGATTTATTTATTTTTCTTAGAAAGGCTGAGTTACAGAAAGAAAGAGAGACAGAGAGATCTTCCAGCCACTGGCTCACTCCCCAAACGGCTGCAACAGCCGGAGCGGGGCCAGGCTGGATCCAGGAGTCTCATTTGAGGCCCCCACATGGGTGACAAGCGACCCCAAGCACTTGTGGCAAGTGCATAAGCAAGCTCTGGTGGGCACACCAGTCAGGACCCCAGCCAGTTCTCAGATGGAATGCCACCTGCGGCTCAGCTTGCTGGGCCAAGTGCCAGCCCCATCCCCTACACACTCCTCTTGGTCGCCCCTTCTTCTCCCACAAGCAGGTGCCCGGGGGGAACTTGGGGATCCAGAACCCTCAGCGGCTGGTTCCCTGGCAGCCTGTGGTGGCCACCCGACGTGTCTGCCAAGACCTCTCTTCCATCTTGCTTTCTGCTCTGCTCCTCTGGCCTTGTGGGACTTCCCTCTACCCCGCATCCCCACACACAGGGCGCCCCACCCCCTGAGTGCCCCGTCCCGGAGCGCCCTGCCCCTGAGTGCCCCGCCCCCTCACCCATTGCCTCCGTCACTCCCTTCTCAACTTCTCCCTCTGTATGCCTGCTCTCTGCGACTCGTGCCCCCTGCCACTTGGGTGGCCAGTGGAGGTTTACCGGGGACTTCTCCTGCCCTTAGTCCCACCCAAGCAGAACCTGCCAGGCCGGGGAAGGAGGAGTCCCCCAACACAGGGGGCACTGGGTCCCTCAAAGCCCACCGACCAGCACCTCCCAAGGGGACCAAGGTCAGTGCGGCGGGCAAAGCCCACTGACCAGCACCTTGCGGCCTTTCCTGACTTCGGGCCACCGGGGCCGTCCTGGGCACAGTGTCCTCGGCCTCCACCTACTCCATGCCACGAGCACCCCCAGTCATCGCCCAGGGTCCCCAGGGGGACAGAGGACCATCCCGGAGGAACCCAAGTGCCATGCCACAGCTCCAGCAACTGCAGTGTCCCTGGAGTCACAGAAGGCAGTGCCCCGAGGGCTGCTTCCCAGAGCATGCCAGTGGGGGACTGTCATCAGGAGTGCCAGTCAGGCATCCGGGCTGTGGCACCCCCAGAGGGGCGGTAATCGCAGTGCCAAACATACACCCCACCCTGGAGCTAAGAGAGAACTTAAAAAGAAAAAATATTTTATTTACTTTAAAAGTCAGAGTTGCAGAGAGAGAGAGAGATCTTCCTTCTGCTGGCCCACTCCCCAGATGTCTGCAATGCCCAGGGCTAGGACAGATCGAAGCCAGCCCCCAGGAGTTTTATCCAGGTCTCCCACGTGGCTGCAGGTGACCAAGGACTTGGACCATCTGCTGTTGCTTTCCCAGGTGCATCGGCAGGTTGCTGGATCAGAAACAGAGCAGCCAGGACTCAACGTGGAGCCCACATGGGATGCCGGCATCACAGCTGGCCACTGCACCCACGATGCCACAGCCCTGCCCTCCGCTGCCCTGCCCCTCATCACAGCTGGCCACTGCACCCACGATGCCACAGCCCTGCCCTCCGCTGCCCTGCCCCTCATCACAGCTGGCCACTGCACCCACGATGCCACAGCCCTGCCCTCCGCGGCCCTGCCCCTCATCACAGCTGGCCACTGCACCCACGATGCCACAGCCCTGCCCTCCGCGGCCCTCTCCTTTCCTGCTCCATCCTGGCCTAGCCCTGGGGAGTGAACTAAACAATAGGCGATCTATATTTCCCAAACAAATAAGAAGTGCTCACTCCAGGAGAAGGCCGAGCTCACGTTCAAGACTTTCCATTGAGAACTGCAGCCCTGCGGGCCGAGGACGGGAAGAAACTAGAAAACCCCGGATCCCACCCTCGCCTCCGACAGACACACGTGCGCTAGGAGGGCACCTGCGGGATGGGGAGAACCACTTCCACTTTTAAAACAAGACTGATTCCTGAGAGCTGCGCTGTGTAATCCAGGGGCTTGAGGGGAGGCACCTGCTCTGCCAACGGTGCTCCTTCTGGAAGACGGGTCTACCTTTAGGCACAAACCAATCTGCCACCCTCTCACCGCCGCCACAGGTTCTCGGCCACACCTCATACGTGACGACAGCAGAAGGCCAGCGGAAAATGGCATCTGAAGGTAAGTTCAGAGGCCAGCACGGCGGCACAGGCTGAGCTGCCACCCGCCATCCCAGCATCCACACACTGGAGTGGCTGGTTTGAGTCCTGGCTGCTCCACTTCCCACCCAGGTCCCTGCTCCTGCACCTGGGAAAGCAGGGGAGGACGGCCCTCGTGCTGGGGCCCCTGCCCCATGTGGGAGACCCAGACGGGAGTTCCAGGTTCCTGGTTTGAGCCATGTGGGGGAGTGAACCACTGGATGGCAGGTCTCGCTCGCTCGCTCTTTCTGCCTTTCCAATAAGTAAGTCTTTCTAAAGGTAAGTTTAGAGGCTATTATTTGGCTCAGTAGTTGCGAAGCTGCTTGGGGGACCAGAGCAGCCACCCCCATCCATCAAGTCCTGGCTCTGCCTCTTAAGCCAACTTCCTGCTGACGTCCCCTGAGAGGCCGTGACTGGCTCTCTGCCATACACGTGGGACACCCAGGTTGAAATCGGGGGAGCTCCTGCCTCCCGCCTGGCCCAGCTCCGGCTGTTCGAGGAATCTGGGGGGTAGGGTAGGAGCGAAACAGCAGATGGAGGGCCCCTCACCCTGGAAATGTTTCTCAGACGCCCCCCGTCTTTCAAAGTAAACGAAAAGACATTTCTGTTCAAGATCAATCTATGTCGGGGCCGAGTACCAGCTGAAACCATCTGTAGCAGGAAATCTCCCAAAAGATCATGGAAAAGGCGTATCATGCCAATTTTTTTTAATATCACGTTCCACGAACTTTCTGAAGTACCCTTACATTTCTAACTCCTGTGGGCTGTGGTGTCCACCGCTGTCACCCTGGCTGGGACGGACCATGAGCTCACAGCTTGTTTTTTATTTTTCCCTTGGAGGTCAGTTTGCTTTGGTGGGTTATAGGACGCACGCCGCCGGATCGGCTGCTGCGAAAGCGAGGTGGGAAGCTTGTTCAGAGAGTTTCAATACTGGCCAAACAGGGACTTGTAACGCCGCCGGGCCAGAGGGGAGACGCAACAGTGTCTGGGGTGGGGGTGGGGGAGGCATTCAGTTACCAAGTGGGGGGAAAAAAACAAAAACAAAACAAAACAAAACAGAAAAAACCAGAAACTCATGCAACTGAAGTGAGTCTCACCGCGAGAGCTGTTGGGCGGGCCGGCAGCTGCGCCGTGTGCTGCTGTAGCGCTGGGACGCATTGGGGGAAGGCAGGCTCTGGTCACCCCACCAAAAACCTGGCCCGGCCGGCTGGCGGCTCTGCCTTTATAGCCGGTGCCCATCGGGGCGGGGCGGCCGAGAGGGAGAGCAGTGTGTCACCCGCTGTGAGTGAAGTTCAGGGGCGTGTTTACCTAAGCAACAAGCCTGGTAAACAATCGCTCTGGGGCTCCCCCGCCGGCGCGCCAGGGGCAGCGCTGGCGAGGGGGCGAGGAGTCCCATGGGTGACGGCCAAGGGCCCCGGGGCCACACTGTCCGCTCCCACACCAAGGACACCACCATGTCCTGGGGAAGGAGCGCCTGGGGACCCCCACCCCGCAGCTTTCGGGGGAACATCAGGCATTGGGGGTAGGGGTACCCCGTGGCCATCCAAAGCTGTGGCTCCCCTTGGGGTGCGGGGAGGTCCAGTTCTTGAGCACAAGAAGGGAAAACGGCACTGAGAACAGCCATCGGGAGTTGAGCAGATTGACCACGGATGTACGTATGGGTGGGTGGTGACAGCTCGGCCCACCAATGATTTTTACCAGCGTGAGAATTGAATGTTTAACAACAACAACAACACGAGTTCCACTTCAGACTGTAAGATGTTTGCAGCGTGGAGAGAGCAGTTTAGGACACGTGTACAAAGCCACAAGTTGACTTCAGAGCTTCCTCCCCGTTTATACAGTCAGGGAGGGGATGCCAGCACACGCGCGCGCGCGCACAAACACACACACACACACTCTTCCACCCGGACAGACACCCCACCGTGGGCTCGCGTCTACCTGTCCGGGCAGAGCGAATGTGAAACATAGTCGAACCAGGAGGGAAAAAAAAAGAAGAAGAAGAAGAAACAAAGATACGTGCAGATGTTCAGACCAAAAGCCCGGCGTCCTCAGGCTTTGGCGCTGTTTGCCGGGGGAACTCATTGTTTGCCCAGTTAACAACCGTTGCCACGGGCAACGCAGTCCACTCCCGTTTCCAAGCGCCGGTTGCCAGGCAACCGAGAGAGTTCTTCCCAAACCAAACAATGTCATCCCCGGAGCAACTCCCTCTATCTCATACTAACCAGATCTTAAAAAAAAAAAAACCTCCCAAATATGTAATCTCTTATTTTCAGAAGCCCAAAAGCGAAAGGCAAACAATCTCTTCTCTCTATAGCAACCACGGGGAGGGCGGGTGGCGGGTGGGGGGAAACAGTGGCCCGTATTGGCTCTGAAATCGCAGGACCCAAGAAGGACAGACAGCGCAGGGGACTGGACAGGGAAGGAAGCCGTGTTACCGGCAGACCCTGCAGGGCCGTCCCCCGTCGTTTCTGGGCACGCTGAAAGGAACCAGTGATTCAACGCGAAGTTGTAGCAACAGGCCCCTGCCGGTGCGGACTGGGCACAGGCAAACGCCAGGAGCTGAGCTGCACCTGCCACGCCGTGCAGGTGACCCCAGGGCCAGGGCACACGAGGGGGCATTGCAGCCAGCTCCAGACACAGAAATGATAAAGGTTCGCTTATGGAAACACAGGGTGGGTTGTCAACCCAAGCCCAGCAGTCCGTGTCCCAGGCAAGCCCTAGGCTTCGGGGCTGGGAGTGGCGCCCCTGTTTGACACAGGGAGCCCAGGATCTGAGGACATTGGAAGGGAAATGTGTGACATATGGTGGCTCCGGCACTGGTGGCCAAAGACCCCGTGGCCGGGTGGCATCCAGAACCAGCAGGATGGGAGCCTGAGAGGAGGAGCGGGCGGGTTCCACCCTGCCAGAATGACACCCCGCACCCCAAGGGGACAAGCTTCTGGGCCTGCAGACCCACAGCCTGGCGGGACCCTCGAGCGGTGACCGCCCCGACTCAAGGCCCAAAGGGCACGTCACTCTAGCCAGAGCCGAGGACTTGCTGTTGGGCCACAGTTTCAGGGGACAGCATTTGGGTTCTGCCCGGGAGGGAGGCTTGGCTTATAGCGGGGGGGGGTCCACCCCTAGGAGGACAGTGGGGGCTGGTCTAGCCATGTCCCTAACTGAGTTCAACCCCAAGGCATTTATCCCACAGCTAGCACTGCCGAGTTGTAAACATTGGCATGACTCCCCTCCTCAAGCAGCGAACATTCCAGTCTGTGTGGGTGTGCCTACAGCCAACAGAGAAGATAAATGAAAACATATATATTACGTCCGATAGTGGCACGAGTCTAGCGGGGAATCCCTTAAAAAAATTATTGGACAGTCAGATTTACAGAGAGGAGAAGAGACAGAGAGGAAGATCTTCCATCTCCAGGTTCACTCCCCAAGTGGCCACCATGGCCGAAGCTGAGCTGATCCGAAGCCAGGAGCCAGAAACTTCTGGGTCTCCCATGCAGGTGCAGGGTCCCAAGGCTTTGGGTCATCCTTGAATGTTTTCCCAGGCCACAAGCAGAGAGCTGAATGGGAAGTGGAGTGGCTGGGACATGAACCAGTGCCCCTATGGGATCCCAGCGCATGCAAGGCAAAGATTTGGCCATGAGGTTATCACACCGAGCCCAACGGGGTGTGAGTTTTAAAGGGCTTTCAGATGTCTGCCTGAGCAGGTGCATGGGTATGAGAGGAGAGAAGCGAGGGCTGGGGCTGTTAGGTGCCTGCGGTGGGTGGGGAGGAGGGCCAACTCGTGGTGAGTTGAGCCAGAGCAGGGGCCCAGGAGTGGGAGGGCCCGGCTGTGAGGAGCTAAGCGAGCCAGGGACAGAGGGGAGGCGAGACGGACCCACTGGCCCACAGGCCCTCAGCAAGGCGCGGACTTTTGCCGGAGACGAAAGGCAAGACAGTGATAGGTGGAGTCCAGGAAAGGCGTGCTCTGCCTCAGCCATGACCCGGGTCCCTGTCACTGCTGCTTGAGAACACAGGGCAAGGAAAAGGGCAAAGGTTGGAGGCCACAGGGGCATGAGCGAGTGGTGCCTGCAGAACCAAGAGGAACCAGACGCATGAGCCCTGGGCTCAGCCATGACCGTGACCGAGGTGTGGACAAAAGCCAGGGCCCCGGAGGAGGCGGGGGGGGGGGGGTTCGGGCAAAGCTGGAGTCGGGAGGGGTCGGCAGCCAGACCCTCTGAGGACTCCCCGTGGGACAACAAGGGGGAGCAAGGGGGGCCGGAATGGCGAGGCGGAAGTGGACACTGTGTGCCTTCGTGGGCAGGGCATGGTGGCTCAGTGGGAGCGAATGGATGCCTGACAGAGATAGGCTGGGGACGTGGGAGGGCAGCTGCCTAGGGCAGGTCCATCATCAGTGTTCCGCCAGCTGGGTGGAGAGTGAGGGCAGCAGGTACAGGGTCAGAGGGGGTCACCGAGTCACTCTCCCCTAGGGGACACCCCAGGCAGCCGTTGCTTGGCCTTAGAACCGCCCAGCATCTATGTCCAACCAGTCCTGATAAACTGGTGGTGGGCCCTTGCGCTGCAGGGTGGGCCTGAAGCTGTGGGCTGGGAAGCCACAAGGAGCCGGAGGGCTTAGGGTCCTGGTGAGCACAGCCCTTCCAGGGCAGCAGATCAACGCCTGCCCCCACCCCAAGGTCAACCCCCCACTTGACTGGCAGGGAGGTCCCCTCTTCCCCCAGGCCCACACACCACTCACTTTGCCATGGCCTTTTCTTTGACAATGACATGTTGCTTTTTAAAAAAAATCCATCAAGGACCTGGCATAATAGCATAGTGGTTTAAGTCCTCGCCTTGAACGCGCTGGGATCCCATATGGGCGCCGGTTCTAATCCCGACTGCTCCACTTCCCATCCAGCTCCCTGCTTGTGCCCTGGGAAAGCAGTCGAGGATGGCCTAAAGCCTTGGGACCCTGCACCCATGTGGGAGACCCGGAAGAAGTTCCAGGCTCCTGGCTTCGGATCGGCGCAGCACCGGCCATTGTGGCTGCTTGGGGAGTGAACCAGCGGATGGAAGATCTTCCTCTCTGTATATCTGCCTTTCCAATAAAAATAAATAAATCTTAAAAAAACAAAATCCACCAAAAGGGGGCCCAGTGTGCTGGGGTCCATGCAGTGGGTGTAGAGGACAGGCAGATGTTCCCCTGCAGGCAAGGAGCTTCCTGCTGCCTGGCAGGACCCGTGGTGGTCTCTGAGACCACCTCGAGGCAGTTCCACCCCCCTTCGCAGGCACACCCGACCATGCCATTGAGAATTCTGTAACCTATTGAAGCATTATTTGCCACTGTGGAGTTGGTCTTTACTATCCATGGGAGCTTGAAATTTAATGTTGCTAACAACGTTTTGACAAAAGGACCTTTTACTGTTCATGCTGTCTCGGCTGTCCCCCATGGACCATGTGCTAATGTAGGGTGTTTAAGTCCCTAGGTGTGATTCCAATCTATGTGGAGGGTTTTTTTTTTTTTCCTTTTTTCCTTGATCTTGAGGTCCCTCCTTCTGTGAGGCGTGTCCTCCCTTAACTGATTCAAGATCAAGTTGTAGAATAAGGATTGTAGTAGGAATGTGTTAGTGATTAATATACACCGTCTCTGAGAACTTCCTGACCACAGGCTCAGGATGGCTAATATCCCGGCTCAAGGGGAGACGATTGGCAGAACTATCTCCAGGAACACCCACTGGACTAGGTGTGAGAAGTCAGAGCGTGTGACTGCTTCCGTTACAAAGAAAGGGGACAGCTGCCTTGCTTTGTCCATTATGATCCTGAAAAAGCAGTGCTCCGTCTTTTCTCTTTACACCTGCCCCACACACCCTTCTCGAGCTCTGAACTCGGCTGAGGCTTGCCTCTGGCACTGATGCGGTAGCCTAGTGCTTAAATCCTCATCTGGCACCTACAAGGATCCCATGTGGGCACCAGTTCTAATCCCAGCAGCTCCACTTCCCATCCAGCTCCCTGCCTGTGGCCTGGGAAAGCAGTGGAGGATGGCCCAAAGCCTTGGGCCCCTGCACCCACGTGGGAGACCTGGAAGAGGCTCCTGGCTCGTTGCTTCGGATTGGCTCAGCTCTGGCTGTTGCGGTCACTTGGGCAGTGAACCAGCAGTTGGAAGATCTTTCTGTCTGTCTCTCCTTTCTGTAAATCTGACTTTCCAATAAAAATAAATAAATCTTAAAAAAAAAATCCAATGAAAGGGGCCTATTTTGCAGACTTAACAGTGTTCCCTTATCCAGATGTTTGTGACTGGGAGTGTTTCAAATTTCAGAATTTTTAATTGTGTTTTGTTTTGTAATATCTGCATACACATAATGAGATATGTCAGGGCTGGGCCAACCTTCTGTTTCTCTCTCCATCTCTCCGTTCTACCCACTTTGGGCGGTTTGGTCAGCAAGGCCAGGACCACGGGGCTGGCCAGCTGATGGCCAAGGGCAGCCCCCGGCAAGCTCTCCATTGTGGTCAGTCCCAGCGAGCTCCCTCGCCGAGCTGGGCGCTGCCAGCTACTGGCAGGCTGAAACAGCTCCACGCTGACGTCACCCACCCAGGATCCTGATAAAGGCCTCGGGGCGTTGCCCCGCGTGGGCCCCACGTGCCTTCCAGGGCGTGCTTATGTGGTTTGTCACTCCGACCACCCACTCCACGCTCGGCCTCTCCCAACATGACTTGTTAGCCCTGATTGCCCCTTCACCCTCCCTGGGAGCCGCTCCCCGCCCCTCATGCCCCCTCGCACCCCGTGTGTGCCACACTCCAGCCATGGGCACCATTCTCCACCATTACAAGATTCCCAAGAGCATACAACCTTTTGCTTTCTGAAACAGGGGGCTTAGAGCTGAGCTGCTCGGGGCAGCCCCAAAACGGGAACGCCCCGAGTGTCCATTGGTGAACAGACAGGGGTGGGAGTGAAGCCGAGTGGCTCAGATGCCCACAGACAATGTCAGAACACTTGGGTTCGAGACCCGGCTCTGGCTCCTGACTGCCGCCCTGGGAGGAGGCAGGGATGACTGGGATCACTTCTCCACGGGGAACCCAGATGGAGCGCCGAGCCTCAAGACCCGGCTCAGCCCCAGCCATCCTGGCCACTGGTGGTGGTGGGGGGGGTGAACCAGCAGATGGTAGATCTCAATCTCTCTCTCTCTCTCTCTCTCTCTCTCTCTCTCTCTCCTTCCCTCCCTCCCTCTTCCGCTCTAGCTGTATCTTTTCACCTCTCAGATCACCAATACAAAGAACTTTTAAAAAGATAAAAAAAGGGCAAATAAAATGCAATTCGCCCACACAAAAGAAAATTAGGCAGCAAGCAACAAAAATGAGGCCCCAGGACCCGGCATGATGGCTCAATTGTATATTCCTCCTCTTGCATGCACCAGAATCCCATATGTGCACTGGTTCTAATCCTGCTACCCCACTTCCCATCCAGCTCCCTGCCTGTGGCCTGGGAAAGCAGTCGAGGGTGGCCCAAAGCCTTGGGACCCTGTACCTGTGTGAGAGACCTGGAAGAGCTCCTGGCTCCTGGCTTCGGATTGGCTCAGCTCCAGTCGTTGCAGCCACTTGGGGAGTGAATCAGCGGATGGAAGATCTTGCTCTCTGTCTCTCCTCTTTCTTTCAATGAATAAAAGAAATGTGGCCCTGACACGTGTCGCAGTATGGGATAAGCCTGACAAGATTACGCTCAGGGAGGGACGGAAAGGCCACAGCACGCGTGACGCCGCGGGGAGGAAACGTTCCGAACAGGCGAACACACAAGGCAGGAGGCGCGGCCGCGGCCACCAGCAGCTGGGGACACGGAGGGGAGGGAAGGGACCGCTGATGACAGCTTCATTCGGGGGATGACAGAACTCTCTGAAATTGGATAGGTGACGGGTTGTACGATGCTGCTGGTGCAGCAGTCACACAGCTCGCGACACGCTGCGGGGACAGACCCGCGTGGTCCTGTGCTCTACGCTGCAGGGCGATGCCCGGATGCTGCATTTACACTTTTTATTGTTATTGCACAGCGTACTTTTCTTTTTACAACCCAAACACTCATTTATTTGAAAGTCAGAATCAAAGCGATCCTTCACCCACTGGTTCACTCCCCAGATGACTCTAACAGCCGGGACTGGGCCGGGCCGAAGCCAGGAGCCTGGAGTTCCATCAGGGTCTCCCACGTGGACAGCAGGGGCCTAGCATGTGGCCATCCCCTGGTGCCTTGCCAGGTGTATTAGCAGGGGGTGCTGGAAGGGTAGTGGGGCAGCTGGGAGTCGAAGCAGCAGCTCCAACATGGGACAAGCAGCTGCTTAGCGTGCACTCTTTAATTTTCTAAAAACAGACACCCACATGCATGCTGGGAGGCTGGGCTCAGTGCGCAGCCTCACAGGACAGTCCATGCTGACCGCGCCTCCCGACTGCCTTGAGGGTCCGTGTCACGTGACTGCGCTCACACCAGGTGATGATGCCGCTAGTGCTCGCCTGGTGACAGGCAGGGGTGCCTCGGGGTGCAGCTCACCAGACAGGTCTCCCTGACCCCTGAAAAGCCACTGCGCCACCCAGGGCGGGCTTTATGGGAAACCGGTCTTTTTTTTTTTTTTTTTCAAAGATTTATTTATTTGTATTGGAAAGTCAGATATACAGAGACGAGGAGAGATAGACAGGAAGATCTTCAGTCTGATGAATCACAAAACTAGACAACTCACTGAGCCCAGGGGTCATCATGCCCGCAGCCCACATCGGAACACTGGGGTGTCATTCCCGGCTCCTGCTCCCTGCTGACACGTACCCCGGAAGGCAGCCTGGGATGGACCAAGTCCACCCTGCTGGAAGACTTGGCAGAGCTCTGGCTTTCGGCTCTGCCTGCAGGCTGTATCAATTGGCACAAGATCTTGGGGGAATGACCCAGTAGATGGGAGCTCCAGCAAGGTAGCCTAGTGGCGAAAGTCCTCCCCTTGCATGTCTGGGATTCCATATGGGCACCAGTTCATATCCTGGCTACTCCACTTCCCATTCAGCTACCTGCTTGTGGCCTGGGAAGGCAGCTGAAGATGGTCCAAAGACTTGGGATCCTGCACCCGCGTGGGAGACCTGGAGGAAGTTCCTGGCTCCTGGCTTCAGATTGGCGCAGCACCGGCCTTTGCGGTCACTTGGGGAGTGAATCATCGGATGGAAGATCTTCCTCTCTGTCTCTCCTCTCTGTATATCTGACTTTACAATAAAAATAAATAAATCTTAAAAAAAAAAAGATCCAAGCAGCTACATGGCCGTTAAATGAAGGGGTTATGTGGGTCAGCACTTAATTAACGCGAAATTAAATGATTGCTTGCACAAACGGTTAACGCGGGGGCAATTATATGATCGCACCATATAAACATCACCACCACGATTCATTCAGTGTTCATTGCCCCAATTGGCTCACCAAGGCCAGTATCGAAAAAAAATCAACAATGTATGAACATGCAGTCATCTGTGGAAAGAGACATACGGGGAGGCAGATGCGCTGGTGAGGCCGGAGTCTGGTTACAGTTGAGTTTCTCACAGAGAGGAATAGAGGAGAGAATTTGAAGAAGTTTCGTGGAAAACAGAATTCAAGTGCAGAGTTTTAGAACACTGTCTCTTTAGCAAGTTTTTGCAAGTTATTAATTTTTCATCTGCTTGAAAGGCGCATGCGAGGACTTCCTCATTCACTGGCTCACTGACCGGGCTGGTCCAGCTCCATCTGGGCCTCCACGTGGTGGTGGCAGACCCAAGTGCTTGAGCCGACATCCAATGCCTCCCAGGGCGTGCCCGAGCAAGAAGATGGCATTGAGAGCGCCGCTGGGACTTGAACCCAGGCCCTGTGGTGTGGGACGTGAACATTCCAAGTGATGCCTTAACTGCTGTGCCAGGCACCTGCTGAGCTGGCTGCCAAGAGCCATGGGAAAGGACACACAAATCCGCCTGCCGCACTGCTCCCCGTTCTTATTAGAGCTCCTCTTGGCTTCCCCCCCGCCGACCGATTCTGTTCCCACCCCAGGTTCTCAAACACAGGTGTGCACACGTGCAGGGTGGTCCCCAGGCCTCTGTAAGGGGGAGGGCGGAAGGGCACCGGCAGGCGCTCCAGGACGTGGCTCACCCCTAAGGTGCAGGGCAAAGCTGTGAGTGTGGGAAATGGCACTGAAGCTTGTTTGGCCGGGTGCCGCACACTTGGAAATCCATACAGAGCTCAGAGCAGCTTCCCTGGACTTTCTGAAACCCCCTCGCCTCAGCCCACACACAGGGTGACCTTGACCGGTCAGAGGAGACTCGGACAGACTCGCTGGGGCCTGAAGCTAAACGCCCACCAGCCCCCTCCTCCACCAAGAGGGCTCTTCAACTGAGTGAAGGGGTTCAGCGCCTGGAAGTGACCCCCAAGCCACACAGTGTGCAGAGGGCCTCTGGGTGGATGGATGTGGGGTGCTGGTGAGCCACGCCCCCTCCGCCTCCCAGGCAGCCACAGGCCAAATACCTTGCCCACCACCTGCATTTAGGAATTCAGACAGGCCAGGCGGGAGCTGTGCTGATAAAGAACCACACCTTAAAAACTGCCGGAGTGACCGCTACGCCCCCTACTCCTCCTCCCCGGCCCAACCCTGCCCGGGAATCTGGGGCAGCTTGGGGGGAGGGGAGGGGTTGATTTCCCTAGGGACACGTCCCTACTTGGCTGGGCAAGGGCATGAGGTGGGTCCCCCCCAGAGGCCCGGCTCCCTTTCCAACCTCCGGGGTTCCTGCCAAAGCCACAGCTCTGAACACTTCTGCTGCGACAAGCCGTCACTCAGAAAGTCACGGAAGGGGTGGCCGGGCGCCAGGGCCAATGGGCTAGTCTTCCCCCGGAAGTGCCAGGATCCCATATGGGTACTGGTTTGTATCCCGGCGGTGTCATTTGCCATCCAGCTCTCTGCCTGGGAGGGCAGTGGAGGACGGCCCAAAGCCTTGGGACCCTGTACCCGTGTGGGAGACCCGGAAGAAGCTCCTGGCTCCTGGCTTCAGATTGGCTCAGCTTTAGTCATTGCAGCTATTTAGGGAGTGAACCCGTAAATGAAAGATCTTTCTCTCCTCTGTAATTCTGCCTTTAAATAAACAAATCCTTAAAAAAAAAAAAAAAAACAGGACTCACCCCCCTCCCAAATTGCTGCTAAGGCCAGGGCTCCACATGGGTCCCCGTACGTGGGGCCATCACCTGCTTTGCAGAGAGCTGGACTGGAGAGGGAGCAGCTGGGATTTGAACCAGCATTCACACAGGATGCCAGGACCGGCTGTGTCTGAACGCAGGCCCTGGAGATCCTGACTTTCAATGATTTGTGCAGAGCTGCAGGGAAAGAACCTTACCCCAGGAAGGAGCCAGGTCTGACAGCAGGACACAGTGAGCGCTCCGTGAGCAGAAGAGACCACTGGAAGTCAAGTCCCCCCAAGTCCTCCTCCTGGCCCCCCATCAGGCAGTTCTGGACTAGTCTGTGTGGCTGGGAGACTGTCCACCCATGGGGCTTCTGGGAAGGAAGTACAGGGCAGGGAGGAGAGGAGAGGCAGTCAGGGGCTTCACACTGCCTGACATCAGTAGGAAACCCAAAGGAACAGGAGGTGTGGTTGCTAGGCAAGGGGGAGCCTGGAGTTAAGGTGAGCAAGAACCAGCTTGCAGAGGGAGATGGTGGCCCACACCTGCTGAGCTGCTGGGGCTTCCCACAGGCACCCACAGGCAGGGGGCCAGTGCACGCGGTGACCGAGCGAGGTGATCTGACAGGCCTGTCAGGGAGCAGGTCCCAGGGCAAGAGGGGGCTGGCCTCAAGGGTCTGCTGAACTCCGTGCAGCGAGTGACCACATGGGCTCTTGCCAGGTGCTAACCGCTATTCTGAAACAAGCTGATCCATCAGTTGGGCCAGTAGTGACCAGAGTCTTGAAGGCTGGAATGCACCTGCCCTGTGTGGGGAAGAGGCGCCCGTGGGGTCAGAGGAGGTGAGGCAGGGCCCTTCCAGGCTGGGGTGGGAGTGGACAGGGGCCTCCCTTTTAACCCAAGCACAGAGAGGAGTTCCCGCTGGGCTGGCTACAGGGCGTGGCATCTCAGGTCCCCTCCCCTCCCTCGCGGCTCCACTTCTCATCCAGCTCCCTGCCAATGCACCTGGGAAGGTCGAAGAGCGTGCCCCAGTGCTGGGGCTCCCGTACCCAATGGAACTGGGAGAACAGGATCAGCTCCTGGCTCCTGGTTTTTTGGCTGGACCCAGCCTCAGCCACTGGGGGAGCGAACCAGCGGTGGAAGATCTCTCTCTTTCATCACCTCTGCCTTTCAAATTAATAAATAAATCTTAAAAAAAAAAAAAGGGAGGGGGGAAGAAAAGAAATGATTTAAAACTTGAGCCCGTCTTCACTTTGACATATTCACCTACGCAGTCCAGGGCTGGGGCTGCCGGCCGCACGGGTCACTGGAACTGTGCTGGGTTCAAAACTGCCATTTCTAAGCCTAAATACACACACCAAAACTCCACATGAGATACCTCAGTGGTCACCTGTTCACATATTGTGTCTTACAATACCAGTATTTCCAACCACACTCATTGAACGAAGTGCTTACTAAATTATGCTTGCTTCTCTATTTGCGACACGACTATTCAAACATCCCAGATGACACGTGTGGGTACGTGGATGGGTGAGGGCCCTCAGAAGAAATCACCAAGCCGTGAACGCATGTGGAAATGGCAAGGAGACCCCATGCTATTTGCCAGCAGGCAGAGGGAGTCAGTGAGATGTCAACCCAGGGAAGCCATGTAGAGGTGCCACGTAGAGCCAGGCCTGGCATCTGTGCCCTGGCAGCCTCACATGGTGGGGTTGGTGGGTGGGGGGATCTCAGGGACCCTGTCGGGACATCCAGCGGAGGGATGGGCTAGCTCAAGGGCAGGCTGTGGCACAGAGTGGAGCTGCGGGGAGGGGGAATGGGTACAACAGGCTGGGCCACTCGGGGAAGGGCTGTGGTGGCCACTTGGAACCCTGGGATCCAGCCCACAGCGGCAGGTGTCGGCCGATCACCGGCAGGCCGACTTCAGCCCATCTGGTTCCTGTTCTTTTCTTTTTAAAAGATTTATTTTTATTGCAAAGTCAAATATACAGAGAGGAGGAGGAAGATCTTCCGTCCGATGATTCACTCCCCAAGTGACTGCAATGGCCGTTGATGCGCTGATCCAAAGCCAGGAGCCAGGAGCTTCTTCCAGGTCTCCCACGTGGGTGCCGGGTCCCAAGGCTTTAGGCCGTCCTCCACTGCTTTCCCAGGCCACAGGCAGGGAGCTCCCCTCCTGATCCCAGGCTCCTGGGAGGCAGTGGTGACGACCCAGGATTTGGGTCTCAGCTACCCACTTTCCCGTGGCAGACCTGGGTGGGGTCACGGGCACCCCGCTTTTGGTTGGCCTAACCCCAGCTACTGCTGACATCTGGGGAGCGAGCCAGCAGATGCAAGGTCTCTGTCTCTTTGCCTTTCAAATGAATCAAACAGATTTTTAAAAAATAATTATTTGCTTACAAAATGAACCTAATATGTGTTCCTCCACTGATTCTTTAACCGTGTCCCCTGGCACAGCTCGGGGTTCGGGCTGACTTTTTGGGGTGCTCATTCAGCTTTCCTGTCTCCTACTGCTTGCCTGAGCTACAGTAAAACCCACGCTTTTACATTCAGACAACGCGCCCTACACCTCTGCCTTTCCTGTGAACACGGAGGGGAGTGGTCTTGCTTGTTCCACATCCAAAGGGACCAACGGAGTGAAATAGGAGACCGGTCAGTCCCTTGCAAGTAGCTTGGCTATAGGAGGTGCTGCATATTCTGTACTCTGGACTCAGCTCCTAGCAAAATTCATCCCATCCGGACCTGGCGCGGTAGCCTAGTGGCTAAAGTCCTTGCCTTGCATGTGCCAGCATCCCATATGGGCGCCAGACAGAAGATCGTTGTCTCTCCTCTCTAAAAAGCTACCTTTCCAATAAAAATAAGTAAATAAATATTTTTTTAAAAATCCCATGCCAAGTGAGAACTCTCCCCACCCCACCAAAGCCAAACCTTCTGGAAAAAACTCTCTTGACATTTTAGCTGGGTAGAAAAGTCAGACAGTATGAGAGGTGCTGAAAGTCTCCTTGGGGACTTGGTACAGACAGACCACGTTTGCAATGCTGGGATGTTCATTAATACCCAACCAGCACCACGGAATTTGGAAGGTGCCTGGGTCTCCGACGAGGGTTTCTTGATTTGTGTTTCTTGTTAAAACTGAAGGTCAGGGACTTGCCACGGTAACCTAGTGGCTGAAGTCCTGGCCTTGCATGCACCGGGATCCTATATGGCCGCTGGTTCTAACCCCAGCAGCCCTGCTTTTCATCCAGCTCCCTGCCTGTGGCCTGGGAAAGCAGTCGAGGATGGCCCAAAGCCTTGGGACCCTGCATCTGCGTGGGAGACCCGGAAGAGGCTCCTGGCTCCTGGCTTCAGGTCGACTCGGCTCAGCTCTGGCCATTGCGGCCACTTGGGGAGTGAATCATCGGACGGAAGATCTTCCTCTCTGTCTCTCCTTCTCTCTGTATATCTGACTTTCCAATAAAAAAAAAATAAATCTTTTTTAAAAAACGAGGAAACAGCAGCTGGCCTTGGCCTCATCATCCTAAAGAACATGCGTCCCCACGCCATGTGTCATTCATTTGCATATCAGACCAGAAACCCCATGTGCAGTGACCTCCAGGAAGCGTGGTGTGCAGCTGCCCACAGGATGTGGGACGTTCAACCGCCTGATGGAAGTGGGGTGTGCAATGGTCTGCAGGAAGTGGGGTGTACTCTGGCCTGCTGGACGTGGAGCAGGCAGTGATTCACCCAACGGAGGACACGATGACTTCCCGGAACACGTGCACACCACATCTGGCTGACTAGTCCAGTGGTCCCCAGCCTGGGGCCAGCTGGCAAGGGCTGCACACACAACTGGTCGTCATGACTTGGGAATAAAGGAGAGGAGGAAGTTGGGGTGCCGTTCCACGCCTGCCCCCGGCATGGAGAGTCACCCGGTCCTGAGGGTCAGCCAGCAGCAGAGAGGCAGCTCTGCCTCCTCACGGGTCCGTGACAGACAAGGCCGTGTTGGAGAGCAGGCTGGTGGGGGGCAGAGTTCCCAACCCCAGCAGGGGTGTTCCACAGAGAGGGGAAGCAGGAGGACAAGGGGGGGTGCCACTGTTCAGGATGGGTCTGCAAAGGTTTGGGGGAGCAAAGCGGAAGTACACTCTATCAGGCAGCAGGTGAGGATGGGCGTCGCCATGGAAACTCCTATCAGTGGTGCTGGGTGGGGCAACGTCACCATGGAAACTCCCGCCACAGGTGGCTGGCCACAGCAAGGCCACCTCTGAAGTGAAAGTGTGGCCTCTGGCCATTTGCTACCTGGCTTTCATGTAACAGCCCTGGCCCAAACACCCACTTCACAGCATGACCCGCATTTGTCTCGGAGGGCTTGGCCTGGGTTTGGCTTGGCCCAACCATTATCTTAGGCAAACAAGCGGTCTCCATGCGGGTGGCTACCCAAACAGGCAATGTCTGAAGCAAGCCATTTGTCAACCTGGAACTTTTTCGGAACACTTCCTTGCCTTTGTGCCTTCCCGGATCCTGGCTCCTGGCACAGTTCCGCAAGTCCATTAGGACAGTGGGTAAAAGATGAGGCGAAGGGGCCCGGCGGCGTGGCCTAGCGGCTAAAGTCCTCGCCTTGTAAAGCCCCGGGATCCCATATGGGCTCCGGTTCTAATCCCAGCAGCTCCACTTCCCATCCAGCTCCCTGCCTGTGGCCTGGGAAAGCAGTGGAGGATGGCCCAATGCATTGGGACACTGCACCTGCGTGGGAGACCCGGAAGAGGTTCCAGGTTCCCGGCTTCGGATTGGTGCATATCGGCCCGTTGTGGCTCACTTGGGGAGTGAATCATCGGACGGAAGATCTTCCTCTCTGTCTCTCCTCCTCTGTGTATATCTGACTGTAATAAAAAAAAATGAATAAATCTTTAAAAAAAAAAAGATGAGGCGAAGAAGATAGAGGGCCTAGGGGGTGCCAGCCTGGTCTGAACTGTCAGGACAAGAAGAAGAAGGGGCCTGGGCACCTGTGTGGCCGACCACAGCAGGGTGAAGGTGCCAGCCGTGCGCTCCTTCAGGGTCAGCCCGGAAGCCCCCAGGAATGGCTGGTGGGAAGAGACGAAGGGATGAGCGCCAGTCTAGCCACAGAGCATCAAGCCACAGGGGCCAGCAGGTGCAGGGGGGAGCCGCGGGCTGCAGGAGTGAGGCTCCCGGGGCATGAGTGCAGGGCTGCTTCCAACATGGAGAAGGGGTAAGGACACCAGCGAGTGGTGTGAATGGCGAAGGCAGCGAGCAGGACATTCACCGGAAACCCAGGCGGGGAGGTGCCATCTGGCAGCCGTGCTGGACCCCTCTGGCACTGGGTGAAATGTTTCTTTTGCATGCTGGCCTTCCCTGGTCGGCGCAGGGAGTGGGTCGACAGCTAAGTACATGCCCCCGGAGGGAACTGAGACAGACGAGTTAAGAACTCAGTCAGCCAGCTACCAGAAGTTCTGTTTGTCTATATGGGTCCCTGGAAGGCTTGGCAGGCTGACCACACCACGACTGACCCAGCCCCAACACTCCGGAAGTAACGGCCAGCTCAGACCGACCTCCATCCTGACAGTCTGACATGTTGTCTCGTGTCCCCCTGCCTCCCAGCCTTTTTCTACATGGCGATGGATTAATAACGCTTAAATACTGCACTGTAATAATTAGTACCTTGCGTGCCCACGAGTACTTGATGAATGAATGGAGACACCGCTTTCACCCCCTACACCCCTAGTGCCCATCCCAGAAATAACCCATGGTAAAGTGAATTCTTCTAGAACACTCTTTTCCAAATGGATCCCTCGGAATAGGTACTATTTCTAAAAGACAGCTTGCAATTGAAAAAAAAAAAAGCACGGGGGGGACCCAACATTGTTGCACAACAAGCTAAGCCCACCTCCCTAGAATGCCAGCATCCCGCAGGAGCATGGGTTCGTGTCCCAGCTGCTCCACTTCCCGTCCAGCTCCTTGCTTGTGCCCCTGGGAAGAAAGGGGAGGACGGGCCAAGTGCGTGGGCGCCTGCCAGGCACGTGGGAATGTGGATCAAGTTCCTGGCTTCAGCGCGGCTCAGCCTTGGCTGTGGGCAACTGTTTATGGAATTAACTAACGGATGAAAGGTTCTCTCTCACTTGACTTTCAAGAACAGACTTCTGGAAGCCTGTCAGGGGGACAGGGGACTGAATCCTGTGTGTTGGTTCCCCACGCCCCGCTGCTTGTTCTGGGGCAAGTGTCAGCCTTCTGGTCCTTCCTGAACTTTACTCTTACTGGTCTTGGGTTCTTGTGTTGCTATTATTATTGTTAACTGTATCTACTTAGCTTCATTTAGTACAGAAACAGAAATCTCTCCTACCCACTGGCTCTTTCCCTGAATAGCCAGGTCAGGGCCAGGCCACAACTGAGAGCCAGACAGTCAATCTGGGTCTCCCATGGGGGGTGGTGGCAGGGATTCAACCAGTGGAGCCACCTGCTGCCTCCCCCGGGGTGTGTGGGCGCAGGGGTGCTGGCGCTGCGGGGAGAGGAGGAGGTGGGACAAGCGCCACACCCTCAACCTTGGGGATGTGGGCACCTCTAGTGGCGTTCTACCCCGCTACACTGCATGCCTGCCTGCAACATTCAGTTCTACGGTAGTCATTTCCTCCTCCCGCTCCCCAGCCTCTCTGGAGCCCCCCCCTGCCCCGAGTCCCTTCAAAACCTCCTCCTTCCAGCCGGATTCACCACTCACCGCAGCCAACAGGCAGATGCAGCCTGAGTGTGTTCACACGCAGGAAGATGCACACACCCAGTGCGGGCTGCCTGTGCTGCGGGGCGTGACTCAGCCTGGGGACGCAGGGAGACCCTGACCCCTGGCACAGCAGGCGTGAGCCTCAAGGACATAGTGCTGGATCAGACCACTCATCCCAGAAGGACCACGGCAGGATGTCACCCCCAGGAGCCCCCTGGGGTGTCAGATCCACGGAGACAGGGACTGGGAGACACGATTAGGGAGTGACTGCTCCATGGAGACCCGAGGAAGTGCTGGCTACACATCCATGTGAAAGGTGCCGAATGCCGTTAGACTGTATGGGGTGACCTCCCAAAAGTTCCCAGAAAATGTGTGGCACCTTCTAGTCCCACTGCCCATGAACTTCTGGAAGGACCCTGTCTGTTCCCACCTGGCCACACTGGCCTAGCCAAGAAGCCTGCCTCGGACGCTCGTGGGCCGCCCGCAGGCTCCCCGGCTCTGCCCTTGGCTATGTCTCTCTCTCTCTCCACCCACTTCTTGGGTGATTTCATCCTTTCCCTAGATGGAGATGGCCAATGACACGCCAGCCACTCCTAAGTCCTGACCTCTTGCCTGGATGGCCCTGGGATCCCGACCCGAACACCCAGCTGCATGCCAGAAACGCACCCCCCTCCATCTGTCTCTTAATATGGCAAGCCAGCTGGGCATGGTGCTGGACCCATCTCTCTCCTTCCCAGCCCAGCCTTCTGGGGTCCCTCTCTCAAAGTGTCACCTTCCACCCTGTCCCTAAAACACCAGCCTATTGGGTCCTAGTGGCTAAAGTCCTTGCCTTGCATGTGCCGGGATCCCATAATCCCGACTGCTCCACTTCCCATCCAGCTCCCTGCTTGTGGCCTGGGAAAGCAGTCGAGGACGGCCCAAAGCCTTGGGCCCCTGCACCCGCGTGGGAGACCCAGAAGAGGCTACTGGCTCCTGACTTTGGATTGGCTCAGCTCTAGCCGCTGTGGCCACTTGGGGAGTGAATCATCTTTCTCCCTGTCTCTGCTCCTCTCTGTACAGCATAATGAACACACGGAGCAGCTGTGCCTGGAGATGGGCCCTGCCTCGCCTGCCCTCATGCACCAGACATAAACACTGGATCCCTTTCCCTGGACCCTCGACTGGTCCAGCTGACCCCAGGGCCTTTGCATCTGCCATTCCCAATCCGGTTCTTCCCTCTGAATTCCCCGGGTTCTGATTGCCTAGCTGGCGTCTTCAAGAAAACATCAGTGGCCCAGGTGGCATCACACGGCTCTGCTTTGTTCCTGGCTCAAGTTCACGCCTGCAATTGTGAATTACCCATCCTGAATCACCCTCCCGTTGCCAAGGCACCGGCCTTTGCATGGAGGCTCCCAACAGCTGAGAGACCAGAGCAGGGCGAGCCAGGGTCAGGGTGTGTAGAGCCCGGCTGGGCTTCCCTGAACTGCAGCTGAGACACGTTGGTACCATCAGCTCATTGCTTCTCAGTTCTACCAGTTCTTGGGTGTTAGCAACATTTCTTCCCCTTCTCTAAAAGCGCACCATAGCAGGTGTCGACGGGTCTGCCGCCTCTGTAAGCAGGTAGCAGCAAGTCAACCGTATTTTCTGGAAAGCCAGAATCTACAAACATGACGAAATAAGGCTGAGCAACTGCCGAGGGCATCGCACGGGGTCTTAAACCATGTGGGACGTGTGTATCATAAAAGAGGAATGCGAGTTCAGCAGAAATCACATGAGGTGCTCCAGGCCCGGCCGACGGCTTCCAGGCACTCCCCTCACTCGCTCAAGCCCTGGCCTGCCTGCCAGGCCGGCGCTCGCTTGGCTCCAGCTGCCCTCCTCCCAGCCCTGCATCGGCCGGCATCCGAGAGCCAGTGATAACAGAGAAGGCAAACCAGTTTGTCAGTGTACCCAACTGCCAGCGCGCCCCGCAGAGCAGGCACCGGCCAGTGACAGGTTCGCCGAGGGATTCCAAACAGGGCTTGCTCCACAAACAGCAGCTGAAAGCGCAAAGGTGCCTCTTCGGTGCCTTTTGCTCTGCCTGGGCACTTGCACTTGGCAGAGTGGAGTCTTGGCACCAATGAACTTCTAAGTTAACTTGGAGAGGGCACTTCCTACTCTGAAACTGACCAGGCAGGCTGCAGCCACGCAACCCAACCAGACCTAAAAAACAGGGGGCCTCGCAGGGACTGGGGGGCGGTGTGTCCAGCCACTCCACCCCACCCAACCCCCGACCCTGGGATGCCCACATCTGCTTCCCGGCTAATGTGCCTGGTCAGCAGGAGAGGCTCAAGCCCTCTGGCACCTGCCACCCACATGGGAGGCCCGGATGGAGTTCCAGACCCCTAACTGTGGCTTGGGCCAGCCCTGGCTGTGGCGGGCATGGACAACCCAAGTAAATAAGTAAATGGAAAGGCTCTCTTTCTTTCTGTTCTTCTGCCGTTCAAATGAATAAATATTTTTTAAAAAATCTTTTTAGAAAGTTCACCAAAAAATGCATAACAATTCCATTTTTCTGTAAACTTTTTTAAAAAGTTATTCATTTTTAATACAAAGTCAGATATACAGAGAGGAGAGACAGAGAGGAAAATCTTCCGTCCGATGATTCACTTCCCAAGTGACCGCAATGGCTGGAACCTCTTCCAGGTCTCCCACACGGGTGCAGGATCTCATATCCTTGGGCCATCCTCGACTGCTTTCCTAGACCACAAGCAGGGAGATGGATGGGAAGTGAAGCTGCCGGGATTAGAACCGGAGCCCATACGGGATCCCGGCGCGTTCAAGGCAAGGACTTTAGCCTCTAGGCCACGCTGCCAGGCCCTTTGTGTAAACTTTTTAAAAAGATTTTTTTAAAAAAGTTTTATTCGAAAGGCAGATATACAGAGAAAAGGAGACAAAAAGATCTTCCATCTGCTGGTTCACTCCCCGAGTGGACGCAGCAGCTGGAGCCGAGCCAATCTGAAGCCAGGAGCCAGGAGCTTCTTCCAGGTCTCCCACACAGGGTCCCAAGGCTTTGGGCCGTCCTTCACTGCTTTCCCAGGCCACAGGCAGGGAGCTGGGTGGGAAGTGGAGCAGCTGGGATGTGAACTGCTGTCCATATGGGATCCCAGCGTGTGCAAGGTGAGGAGTTAGCCAGTAGGTTACTGTGCCAGGCAGTGCATAAACTTTTTGAAGCCTCTGAGGATACATCCAAAAAGCTCAGGCCACTTTCCATGTGTTTGCTTCATTCTAATCGTAACAGCTAGCACAGCTGCTGCTACCGAGGGCACGGGAGCCGGGCCTCGCGCGGGGCCTCTGAGCTCACACGGATATATCATACCAAAACCCTTCACTGCCCCGGCCCAAGGCCACGGCCGACGTCCGACTCCCCGCTGCCCATCAGAGCTCCCCCAAGGCCCGAGATGGTAACTCCACTACTCTGCCTTCTGCCATCTCTGGCCACCCTGGACGTGCCACGGAACCCTGTTGCATGTATGCATCTCAAACCGTGCGAAATAACTCTCCGGCCCTGGGGTTGGGGGTGTGGGAGGTGGGGGGCAGCACAGCACCCATGTGGACCACATGCAGCGTGTTCCCAGGCTGTGCAGGCTTTGAACGTTGGCCCGGGGTCACTGAGCAAAAGGCCAGAAGGGCAAGGAAGCCCTCCAGGAGCAAGCTGAGCGAAGAGAACCTTGTCAGGAGACCCAGGGCAGGGAGATCCTGGACGGAGAGTCCTGGATGGGGAGGGCCAGGGTGGGCCGAGCTCCCAATGCGATCCGTGAGGTGTGAGCTCTGAAACGCACCGCAGGACTTGTGTGGGGACGGAGGAGACGGCCAGGCGTACTGCCACAGAGCAGCTGGCAGGATTTGCTGACAGCCTGGGACAAATCAAGGAGTCAGGGCGACTATGTGGTGTCCCCGAACAATCAGGAGAGGTGAGTGGACACTGGCCAGGGGGCGGGCCCTGGAGGAGGGGCCTGAGCCATGGGGGGAGTGAGTGGACACTAAAGGGACAGGTCCCGGGAGGAGGGGTCTGGATGAGGGGGACCCCACTGGGCTTCCTCCAGATGCAGGTTTGTCTCTGAAGCCCCCCAGATAAGGCCAGCATGGGGGTCGCAGAGACCATCGGAGCACCCCCTCAGCACAGCACAGGCTCTCTGCGACCCTTCTCCCCAACACACGTTCCCTGCACCCGTCCATTCGTTCATCCCACAGCTGAGGGACACAGGCTGTGCCAGGCACACTTCTAAGGAAATCAACCTGGCCTACGGAGCAGCCAACAGGCATCTACACCCTGGAGAGAGCGTGCGACCACCTTCCCCTAGGCATGAGCAGCCCGCAAGCCCTTCTAACAACATGGAGACCGGAGACGTTGTGCCAATTAGGCACGTATGTGTTTGGCAGCCAAAGACTGGACCCAAAACTGGCACGAGGTGACTTCTAGTCCTGTCCCCTTCGGCCTGGGAATCGTCACAGAGTTGACAGCATGTGCGCGTGTGTGTGTGTGTGTGTGTGTGTGTGTGTGTGTGTGTGTCAGGAGGGTCCCCGGGCTGGGGCTTCCCTGGCCAGCTTCTGTGAGGGTGCCCCCCCAACAGGTCCCCAGCCAGGCACGCACAGTGACACATCCCTCCACGGATGGCCTGCAGCAGCCACCATGATCCTTCGCTCTGGGCAGCACCACAAGGGTTAACATGACTGGGGACGGCTCAGCCCCCAGCAAGGGATAAACTTTTCCTAAGTTGCTGACAAACAGGCTGAAAGCAGGGCCCAGGGCGCAGGCTATCCCAGGCATAGTCCCGGCTAAGACCTCTTGCCTCAGTCTGTGGATGCCAGAGCCAGCCCCGGCCACAGCGGAAAAGAAAATTCCGTGCCTAGGGGAGGGCTTCCCATCCACCCACCCTCCCTCGGAGATGCTGAGTGAGCTTATTTGAGAATCAGTCTAAGTCTTTAAACTTGAACGAGAGAAAGAACAGGACAAAAACAATAGCCCTGGTACATGCTAAAAACACAGTGATGTGGGCCAACATAATAATAATAATAATAATAATAATAATAATAGTAATCTGGTCGATGTTCTGTGCCGTCGTTATTATTTGGTTTGGAAACATCTGTATCTTTAGTTTGTAAAGAGATTTTTTTGGGGGGAGTGGGAGCTTGGGGGGAGAAATCCCAGCCTATACGAAATTCTACGACATAATTCAAAATTCAAAATAAAGATATATTAAAAAAAGAGATTTTTTTTCAAACTTGACAAGTGGCTATTGTACATATTTAAGGAGTGTTATGATCATAATTGGTATTGGAAATTATGACTAATTATTATTAGTATTATTATTGAACTTTTTTTTAAAGATTTTTATTATTATTATTGGAAAGCCAGAATATACAGAGAGGAGGAGAGACAGAGAGGAAGATCTTCCATCCGATGATTCACTCCCCAAGTGAGCCGCAACGGGCCGATGCGTGCCGATCTGATGCTGGGACCAGGAACCTCTTCCGGGTCTCCCACGTGGGTGCAGGGTCCCAAAGTTTTGGGCCGTCCTCCACTGCTTTCCCAGGCCACAAGCAGGGAGCTGGATGGGAAGTGGAGCTGCCGGGATTAGAACCGGCGCCCATATGGGATCACGGGGCGTTCAAGGCGAGGACATTAGCCGCTAGGCCACGCCGCCGGGCCCTATTATTGAACTTTCAAGTGTCTTTATGTCACTTTTACTTTTTTTAAAAAAGCTTGACAGGGGCTCCTCTCTGTATATCTTGGCTTTCCAATAATAATAAAATCTTTTAAAAAAAAAAGCTTGACAATAATTTGTCTATTTCTGGGATATTATTATTATTATTATTACCATTATTACTGGTCCCGGAAGTATCTTGCCTCATTTCCACTTCCTGCCTGACCTAAGGGCACTCGAGTATTTTTAATAAAGGCTCTGGTCATTTCCTTGAGGAGATGTGGCCTGGCATAGGGCTGCAGGCTTTAGCTCTCCACTGACAACGCCCTTTGGGACAACAAAACCCTCACCCATGCTGCACCCACGGGAGCCCCCCAGGCAGGGACGAGGCGCCCCCCAGGCTGCCCACCCTGGATCCCGCGGAGGAACCCCCAGCTCCATTCCTGCCTGGCAGCCAGGAAGCCCAGCAGGGGACCCCTCCCCTCCCCTGGCCGAGCAGGTGCTAACGGCCCCCCACCTCTCCACCCCACCGCAAAGCGCAGGGAGCGACGCAGGAAAGCCAGGGTTGGAGAGGGAACAGGGCCGGGGGCGGACGCGCTGTGCGGCCCTGGATCCTGTGGTGCGCTTCAACAAGTCAACCACAAACCGACGCTTTGCTCAAACTTTTCTTTCGCTTCGAGATCGGTCCAAATAGGGGAGCTGTGGCCGCGCGCGCGCGCACACGCACGCGGGGGTGGCGGGCGTGGAAAAGCCGGGGGCGGAGCCGGGGTCCCCCTCACAGCCAGGAATGTGAGGCGAGGAGGGGGTGGAGAGGAGGAGAGGCGAGAAGTGAAGAAAAACGGGGGGTGTCCGAGGAACCCCCAAACGCTGCAAAGCTGAGCGCGCCCGCCTCCTGGGGAGACCGGTCCAGAAAAGTGACCAGGAGAGACAAGCAGTTCGTCCCAGGACGGACGCACCCACGTTTCAGCAAAGGAGTTCTAGGGCCAATCCCCCCGAAATTCAGTGTTTTTTTGTGGGGCGGGAGGGTCGAGTGGAAAAGAGGAGACGCCGGGACACACCGAATGCAGGGCATGGCGCGGGTGGGGGCAGGTGCAAAAGGAAGCCGGCGTTGGAGCACCCCCCCCCCCAACAATCCCACCTCCCCGGGCACGGAGTTGGAGGCTAAGAAAAAAGAGAGGGTGCCGCAAGTTGAGGATTTGGGGGTGTCTGAGAGAGAGAGAAAAGTCGGTTCCGGAGAAGAAGAAACCCCCACACCCCATCTCCTTCCAAAGTCGGGCAAAAGTTTGTCAGGCGTGAGCGAGTGGCCGGGCGCCCCCAATTCACGGAGAAGGGGGTGTTGCTGGTGGTGGTGAGGGATGAACAGGACCGGAGGAGGAGGAGGGGGACCCCCCTTCTCGGAGACCCCCTTCCCGGGGACCCCCACGACTCCGAAAGGGGGGAGTTGCCAAAGGGGTTCCTGGGAAGTTGGGCGCATTTTTGAAGTCACAGCGTGAGGAGGGCCTTCGCTCCCGACCCCAACCCCCCAAAAAAATGCCTCAGAAAGTTTGAAGAGAGAACGGACGGCTCCCGCCTGGGGTTCGCGGGATCGGACGGACGTGTTTTGGGGGGACGCTGGCCGGCACCCCCTCCCCGGGGTCCTCCATCCCCGCCCCCGTACCCCTCAGCTCCCCCCCAAGCTCTCCCGGCACCCCGGGGTCCGGCGGCGACGGTCACCTGGAGTTCGGGCTCCCGCGGCGGCGGTGGCGGCGGCTGCTGCGTGTTGGTCCCCGTTGGTAAGTAACTGTCTCCACGGCTACAGTCTCTATGGCGGCGGCGCCGGCCGCTCCTCCTCCTCCTCCTCCTCCTTCGCCGCCGCCAGGGGGCGGGGCGTTGTTACCGGCAACGGTTACCAGGCTCCAACGGCCCGCCTCAACGGGCGCCCGGCAGGGGCGGGGCCGCAGGAACCGCAGGGACCGCAGGGACCCGCCGTCTTGGCTGCCCGAGCTGTCCGTCAGGGAGACCTGGCCAACCGACGCGGGGCGGGGGCGGGGCCGGGCGGGAGGCGCGCGTGCGGGGGCGGGCGCAGGAGAACCGGGCTGGTGGCTCCGCCTGGGGGACGGGCTGAGTGCCGGCTGCGTCCAGGGGCTCTTGGGCTCTGGGGACCCACGTCCGTGTCCTTGGGGCACCTGGGGTCTGAGGGGACCCACCTCCATGTCCATGGGGCACCTAAGACCTGGGGGACCCACGTCCATGTCCTTGGGGTCTGGGGGGACCCACTTTCATGTCCATGGGGCACCTAAGACCTGGGGGACCCACGTCCGTGTCCTTGGGGTCTGTGGGGACCCACCTCCGTGTCCATGGGGCCTGGGAGACCTACGACCACATCCATGGGGCACCTAAGACCTGAGGGATGGGCTGACTGCCTGCCGTGTCCATGCAGGACCTGAGCGCTTGGGGACCCATGTCCGTGTCCATGAGGCACTTACGGGCCTGGGGGGGCAGACCAACTACTGGCCTCGTTCATGCCGGACCTCAGGGCCTGGGGATTCATGTCCGTGTCCATGCAGCACCTAGGGCCGCGGGGACCCACGGCCACGTCCAGCCCTCAGGACCTGGACCCATGTCTGCCTCCAACCCACACACTTGAGGGTGGCTCCCCAGTTGGCTTGGGGAGTCAGCCAACCTGGGCCCGCCCGTCTCCCGAAGCGCTCTCAGATATTTTGACATCAAAAGCCGTGTTCATTCATTTCGTGGATGAAGACCATGGGGCATTTCATTTTTCATTTTGCTTTTGGTATCTTTATTATTATTATATTTTATACGAGGTGAAAATGTGGCAGTCTGGCCTAGGGGTCAGATTCTGCCTGTGTTTGTAAAATAAAAAATTTGTTGGCACCCACTACTTTGGGTGCAAGAGGCCGTATCCCATACAGGGGCCGGTGAAGAGTGAGACCAAGACCCCAAGCCCAGAGTTTAGTGTCCGGTCCTGTTCAGAGAGTGCCAACCCCCTCAGTCCCACGAAGAGGACAGAGACTCAGCTTACATCCGGGTGAGAGGACTTTGACAATACATGGGATACATCGGACCGCGTGGGGACTTCAGGGAGTTGATGGCAAGTGGGAGAGAGGTTAACAGGGCCAGCGCGATGGCTCCGCAGGCTAATCCTCCACCTGCAAGTGCCACAGGGAGGTGCAAAGTTTGAGTCCCAACTGCTCAGCTTGCTATCCAGCTCCCTGCTGATGTGCCAGGGAAGGCAGCGCAAGATGGCCCATGTGAGGATGTTCCGATACAGAGTAGGGCCCACCTGGGGGCTGGCACTGCGACACCAGCATCCTATATCGGAGCGCTGGTTCAAGTCCCGGCTGCTCTGAGAAGGGATCGGCTCGAATGCTCGGGCCTCTGACTAAGCCCAGGTTGGCTTAATCCCAGCCAAGTAGACACGTGCAGGGTAAACCAACAGATAATCTCTCTCTTTCGTCCCTCATTCTCCATCCTGCTCTTTTGACACCCTGCCTATAGAAGCCCTCATGTTCACCTTGGGAGGCACCTGGGAGCCCCACCGGCCCTTTTAGAGCATAGCAGGTGCATCTGAGAGCCTCTCCGCTGGCTAGGACCCGAACTCGAGCAGGCAGCTCTCATGAAGGCAGCACGCAAGGGCCATTTCCATCAGAAGCGCCTGTCCATGGGTGACTTTTGTGCCAGCAGCACCTGAGTGCCCCTTGCATTTTGAGAGCGGCGGCAATTTTTTTTTTTCACTTTTGGTCATCACCACATTTTTGTGCCACTCGAAATCATTTCCATAGCGAACAGTGGAGACGGCCCAGCGCGGCTGCCTGCCAAGGGGTCAGGTGGAGGTACCTCTTCCAAAAATTCACGCTTTCCCTGGCCAAGCGCATAAATTATCTCTAGGCAACCAGGGAGGGTGGACATGCATGGGCCATCCCCAGGGTCCACACAGAAGAGGACAAGGGCAGAGAGAAGAACTTGCAGAGAGTGAGGGGGGAAGGAGGGGGAACTTGCATAGAAAACCGGAGATTGAAGAAGGAAAAAGGGCTTCAAAAATGCATAACCAGAGAGAAATGGATTAGATCCTCTGACACAGCTCCGTCAGCATCGCACACTCACAGAGACTGGTTTGTTCAAAGACTGACTTTGTTGAGAGATTTGAAAAGCTGAGAGAGGGAGAGACAGAGAAGCGCACCTGTTGGGTCACTCCCCGGATGGTTGCAGACGCCACGGCTCGGCCAGGCCGCAACATCTGGATCTCCCCTTTGGGTGCCGCGTGGGAGACCCGGAAGAAGCTCCTGGCTCCTGACTTCAGACTGGCTCAGCTCCAGCCGTTGCGGTCACTTGGGGAGTGAATCAACGGTCAGAAGATGTTCCTCTCTGTCTCTCCTCCTCTCCGTATATCTGACTTCGCAATAAAAAATAAATCTTTAAAAAAAATTTGCTTTCTGCCTCCTGCACACAACATTTCCTGCTGACTGCTGCTCAAAGACACACACACACACACAATGGGAGTGGGTGCTGCTTTCAGGAACTGCTGGATCCAGAAGCCCCTAGGCCACCATCAGACTGCCCTTAGGACTTGATCTCCCCTTGCCTGGGTTCAGGCTCTGCTTGTCCCCAGCTACCCTCATGCTCCCCTCTAAAGGACAACCTGGCTGCCAGGGATCCTACCCTTTCACCTCCCACAGCAGGAACACTCTTGTTTTCCAATAAGGGGTGTGTGTGTGTGTGTGTGTGTGTGTGGATGAAGATCTTTGGGAGTGCACCTGTGTGTTACTGTGTCAATAAGAGCTCTGAGTAATGTAAACGTGCATTGAGCGGACAGTGAGTGACAGGGTAATAGATACATGCTTGTGTGTGTACAATATACCAGACACTATGGATGAGAGAGGGGTGTGTCTGTTTGTTGCTTATAATAAGAACATGTCTAAAGATGTTTATTTTTCTTGGAAAGGCAGATTTACACAGAGAAGGAGAGACAGAAACATCTTCCATCCGCTGGTTCACTCCCCAAGTGGCCACAGCTGCCAGAGCTGAACCGATCTGAAGCCAGGAGCCAGGAGTCTCTTCTGGGTCTCCCACGCGGGTGCAGGTGCTTTGGGCCGTCCTTTCTCTTGTCTGCCATCACCCTGCTAGCTGGCGGAAAGCAGGAGGGCACCCTTCTAATCTGGTCGCCCTGGAATGGCCACGACCTTTCCTGGTAGGGCCCGGGGTTTGAGTCCCCGCTCTGCTGCTCCAGCTCCCTGCTCGTGTAGACCATGGAGGCTGCAGTGGTGACGGGTCAAGGACTTGGGACATCCGGATGAAGTTCTGGGTCCCCAAGTTCGGCCCTGGCTGTTGGCATTTGGGGAGTAAAGCAGAAGGTAGGAGACTGTCCCTTTGTCTTTCAGACAGACACATCTGGGCTCAAGGAATCTGCACCCCGTCCCCAAACTGTCTGCCCAGCTCTGGCCCCAACTTCATCTCTCCCAGCCCGCCTTGTGCCGCTCCGTGGTTGTCAGTTTACATGTGTCTGTGTGATTCCAGGCATCTCTCTGTTTCCAGGGACAGACCTCACTGTGAGTCTGCACTCTGTGACATTCCCCAGCGTTTAGCCCAAGGTCCTGCGTTTGGGTGGTTCCTTCTAGAACCTTCCAGAGCCAGGCACAAGTGCACAGTGTAGATGAGTGACTAATGAGTGAACAGCTGACAATAACCCCTGCCCTGGAAGCAGTTTCCTTGTGGGAGGGAGTAGGGGGGAGGCATGGGGATGGGGAGGTAAGGGCCAGACACTGATGTCACAAAGGTGCCAGAAGGTTCTGGAATGTTCTAGAAGGTTAAATGGGGTAGTGGGATTATTGGACAGGGGGAAACCACGAAACCACCTACTGTTCAGGTCCCCAGGAAGGGCTGGCCTGTTGAGGCAAGAAGGAAGACCCGTGTGCTGAACAGATGTCCCAGCTCCTGATGCCTCACCGTGGTGGCCACAACCTTACCTCATGAAGAGGGGCAGGTGTGGGGCCTGGCAGCTGGGCACAAGAGGGTGGCAGAGAGGGTGGCAGCAGGAAGCCGCGGGGATGCCAGCCCAGGTCTCTGACTCGGGCAGCACCGTGCAGGGCTGGTTAAAGTCTGTAGTGTCAGCTGTGTTCTTAGCAAATGTTGTCTATTCCCAATGTATTGCTAGGAGTTGGTTTACTTATTTTCTGCTGTTTGAAATGCAGCGAGAGAGAGAGAGAGAGAGAGAGAGAGAGAGAGAGAGAGAGAGAGCGCGAGCGAGCCATCCACTGATTCACTCCCCAAGTGGCCGCAACGGCTGAAACTGAGCCAATCCGAAGCAAGGAGCCAGGAGCTTCTTCCAGGTCTCCCATGCAGGTGCAGGGTCCCAAGGCTTTGGGCCGTCCCCCACTGCTTTCCCAGGCCACAGGAAGGGAGCTGGATGGGAAATGGAGCAGCCGGGATATGAGGCTATTACCCCTAGGGGATGCCGGCACTTGCAAGGCGAGGATTTACCCACTGCGCCTGCCATCGTACTAGGTCCTCAAATACATAAATCTAAGAAAAAGACAACAAAAAGTTGTATATTTAACAATATTTTTTTTCCTGGCTGTTCCCTAAATGATACAATTGAACAGCCCTGTAGGTAGAGTTTACATTATATCTGGTATCACCAGTCATAAAGATGGTTCATGAGTCTAGAAAGACAGGCTGCCTTTATGGTACAGCTAACATCCTATAGGAACACCGGTTCAAGTCCTGGCTGCTCCACTTCCAATGCTGCTCCCTACTAATGCTCCTGGGACAGCAGGAACCTTCAAAAGCACATGGATCGGCACAGATTTAATGCCAACCCGGTGCCGTTTCATGGTCTAGATGGCTATTTAGGAACCGTGTGTGAAGGGTTCCCTGAACTGATACCCTGAGACCGCTGACGAGCAAGAATATTCTGGAAGATTTCAAAACACATTGTCCCCCATACAATGACCTAGTGACTTGACCTTACAGCCACACCATCTCAGTGACCCTTCTGGACACCAGCTGGACCTCCTCTCTTGAAGTGCCCATCGCTCCGTAGTCTGGCACGCTCTCCTCTCTCGCTCAGCCCAGGGCAGGCATGACCATGGAACCCTCATGTTCTCGGCAGACATGAGCAGCGACTGGAGGAGGGTCTCCCTGCCAGTCCTGCTCAGGTCTCGTTTTTGACCTTCTGCAGTACCATCAAGAGCAGTCCTGTGGAGGTGGTGAAGGCCGAGCCCCCTGTGACTCTGGAAGAGGAGCCTGAGGACCATGGGACAGACACCAGCAAGCCGTCAGGTGTGCTGAGCCAAGGGGCGGCAGGGGGCGCGAAGGACACGCTGACTGGACCAACAGCCGTGCACAGGGATGTGTGACCCTGTAGGGCCCAGCCTGTGCACTTCCGTCACAAGCGAGTAGCCGACAGCATGGGGCAGGGCCGTGAGGCACTTGCTTGCCAGACTGGCACTTGGCATCCCTGTGCACACACAACGTGGCCAGTGCTGCCTGGATCTGTGAATGTGTTAGTTGGGTGTGATGGCCGCAGCTGGACTCGGGGGACCTTGCCAGCCATAAGGCAGAATCTCTGTCCACAGGTGCTCTTTTGCAAAAGAGATGTGATATGGGCAAGCAAGCCATCCCACTTGGACGGGTGTTTAACTGGCAGGGTTTAAGCAACCAGGGAGGGGGTGGGAATTAATTCCTGTATCCTGTATCACAGAGCCTGGGTTTGGGGCCTGACTCCATTTCCGATGTAGCTTCCTGCCAGCACACACACCCCCGAAGGCAGTGAACAATGGCCCTAATACTTGGGTCCTTGCCAGCTGCGTGGAAGACATGGCTGGGGTTTAGGGCTCCTGGCCTCGGCCTGGTACCGTGTTGGCTGTGGCAGGGAGTGAATGACAGTCAACCCAGCAAACCCCCAAAGTTAGAAGATCAATAGAAACCATTGCCACTGTCCCCGCCCCCTCTGCCTCCCCCGCACCCCGGGGCCTACCTGCAGTTCCCCTCAGCCTGTGGACCACCGAGCAGAGTGGAGAAGTCCTCCTGAGGCTCTCAAAGCACGGGCCGGGCCACGAGACCCCGATGACCATCCCCGAGTTCTTCCGCGACTCCGTCAACCGCTTCAGCACCCACCCAGCTCTGGCCTCCAAGAACGGCAAGAAGTGGGAGACGCTGACCTTCACCCAGTACTATGAGGCCTGTCGGAAGGCTGCCAGGTCCCTCATCAAGGTAAGGGCTCTGTCGCTGCTGCCCTGCCCTCCCACCCCGTCCCGCGGTGCCCCGCCTCAGTCCGTTCCTATCCACTTTGCGTCTGAGGTGGGAGACCTATACACACCGCAGTTCCCCGGTTCTTAAAAGTTTGTTATTCATTGATTGATTTGAAAAGCAGAGACACATCACGCAGGATGAGACAGCAGCAGAGATAGATTCAACCTGCTGGTCCGCTTTCCAGGTGCTTGCCACAGCCGGGGGTGGCGGGGAGCCGGGTCACAGGCAGAAACTGGGAGCTCCATCCGGGTCTTCCACATGGGTGCCGTCACTTCTCCCAGGTGCTGTTGATTACACAGACTAGCCTTCATACATCCTGGGAGCAGAAAGGGTGAAGCAGATGGCCCCAGGGAGGCCCGGATGGAGCTCCGGGCTCCTGGCTTCAACCTGGCTCAGCTCTGGCCGTTACAGCCATTTGGGCAGTGAGCCAGCAGACAGAAGATCTCTCTCTCTCTCTGTCTTTCAAATACATAAATGAAAAATAATCTTAGAAAAAAAAAACCTCATCGATCAAGAAGGTAGACACACTGTTTATACTGCTGGTGTTGAGTTCTAACGGGGCGGATGCTTTTTAAATGGTCCCTGGCTCGCTTTGCTCTGAAGTGGCCTGGAAGTGGGTGGAGGTGACAGGTGCGAGGGCGTGGCCGTGCACCTGCCGCCCATCCGTTGGCCTCTCTCTTGCCTCGCAGCTGGGTCTACAGCGCTTCCACGCAGTTGGCATCCTGGGTTTCAACTCCATGCAGTGGTTCATAGCTGCGCTCGGCGCCATCCTGGCAGGGTAAGGTGCGTCCCCCGGAAGAGGAAGTGGGTTGTCATCACCCCCATCCCCCGGGGCCTGGCAGCAGGGTGTTGGGAGAACCTCTGCCTTGGCATTGTAAAGGCAACAGCAACAGCGAAAAGACTCAAGGCAGGCCTCACTGGTCACTGCGCAGGCAGGAAGGGCAAGTTGGAGGTCACCATGGGACGCCAGCTCGCGTGGCTGAATGAACAGAGAGGCTGCGGTTGTAAGAGGAAACGCAGGCTGAGTCGTGGCTTTGAGTTCCAGGGCTGAGACTTTGCGGTGGGACCTCGAACAAGCGGCATTGCTGGCCGGTCCCAGTTCTGCTCTTCTGGGAACTGGGAGGGCTGTGGGTATCCCAAGGGCTACTGTGGTCACAACATCACAGGTGTTCCCTGCATATCTGGTCTTCATCTCGGGCTCCTGCAATCCTGGCACCTGCCTGGAGGAGGAGGACACGTTGCAGTGTAGGAAGGGGAATGGGGGTGGGGGGGCGCATACGCCTGAAACCCTTCTTTTTTTCCCCAGGGGTCTCTGTGTTGGCATTTATGCCACGAACTCTGCCGACGCTTGCCAATATGTCATCACTCAGGCCAAGGTGAATGTCTTGCTGGTGGAAAACGACCAACAGCTTCGGAAGATCCTTTCGGTAAAGCTGGACCCGGCGCTGCCGGCCACGTCCCATCCCCAGGGGAACTCTGGGTTCCCGGCCTAGGTGTCCTTCGGCCCCCACGGGGTGGTGACGAGCAGTGGGTCCACCTGGTCTACCCAGCGAGGCCCCCCTCGAGGGGAGAAAGACGTGGAGGAGGCACGGTGGGCAGGGAAAAATTGGAATTTCCACATCACACGCCCTTGGGCTTATTACTCAGCCTCTGCTTCAAACCCATCATCACGTGGTATTTCCTGGGCATCCTGCAGCTGTTTAGAAACTTCCATTGTTGAATAAAGGATTTATTTATTTGAAAGACATTGGGGTTTATTCTCAAATGCCCCACCCACACCCCATCCCCCATCAGCTGGGACTGGGCAAAGCCAGGAGCCAGGAGCTCCAACCGGGTCTCCCCGGTGGCAGCAGGGGCCGGAGCACTGCCCACCCCAGGGGCACCCGCAAAGGAGCTGGGTGGGAAGTGGAACAGCTGGGACTGATGGGTGCTCTGATGCGATGGCCTGCCTCTACCCGTGCTGGGTCCACACCCACCCCACAGTGGCCTGCCCAGGGCCGTCCTGGCTCCACCGACTGACCGGCTGGCTGGCACCAAGGCGTCCATGGGTAGCATAGAGTTTCCACGGGGGAGGGCACGGGTTGGCCCTGTTTCAGGACTCCCCCCACCCCACCCCAGCCGCCTCCATCCTCCCCAGACCTGGGGTGCCAAGAAACCTACACACAAACTTTTCTTGTAGATTCCAGAAAGCAAGATGGAAACCCTAAAAGCCATCATCCAGTACAGGCTGCCCATGCGGGAGAGGAATAATAACCTATATTCTGTAAGTGGGGGTGGGGAGGAGGGAGGCGGGGTGTGAGTGAAGGAAGTGGGTGGGGCCTCTGCACAAGAAATAGGGGTGCCCGGAGCTGGTGTTGGGAGCGGGGAGCACCACCAGAAAGCTGCAGGGTGAAAAGCGTGACGGGGAATCACACTTTGCAGAGAGAGCTGACGGGACCCAGTGGGACGGGGGACAGCCGTCTCTCCTGCGGCCGGCTCGCCGCCATCCTCTGCTGTCCTTTCCCTCCGCAGTGGGACGACTTCATGGAGCTCGGCAACAGCGTGCCGGACCTCCAGCTCGACCGGATCATCGAGAGCCAGAAGGCGAACCAGTGTGCTGTTATCATCTACACGTCCGGCACCATGGGCAACCCCAAGGGCGTGATGCTCAGCCACGACAATGTGCGTTGTAGCTCCTCCCCTCCGTGAGGGCGGGCTTTAGACCGACTGTGTCCTACTCCACACACACACACACACACACACACACACACACACACACACACACGCACAGGGTTGCAGGGCGTCCCTGCCCAGTGAGGACTGGACAGAGCAGGACAGGGGGTGGGGCTGGACAGTGGAAGAGCCGAGTTCAAAGCCTTGCTCTGTGATCTCAGCCGAAACACGTGACATTGCCGAGCCTCAGTTTCCCCATCTGTAAAATGAGAGTGCTACAAGCCTAATGGCCCCATGGGGGTCTTCTAGCCAGTGTTTCTGTCTGTGGTTGCGTGGGTGCATGGATGCGGGGCAGGGCGGGGAAGCGGATATAGAGGGGCTGAGGTCACTGTTAGGGTAAGGCACAGTCCACCAGGTCTCAGCATGTAGCTCCACAGAGCCTCCGGTTGCCTCCAAGGAGAACCTGGAAATCGTGTGCTCGATGCCTGTGTCAGGCAGGTTTCTCGCTTTACGGCAATCCAGCTGTTATTTTATAAATGACCACACTGAAGGCCTCCAGAGAGGTGAGGTGGCCAGCCCAAGGTCACACGGTAAGGAACGTGTTAGAAGCAGGCTGAGAACCAGGGCCGGCTCTTCCCACTGTCCCGGCTGGTAACCACACTGCTTAATGTGTGGATTCATTTAGCTAACATCAAGAGGCATTAGGAAACTTTGGGAGCCTGCTGAAGAATAGCATGTGTAACACAAAAAGGTATTTTGTGAAGATTTTTTTTTTTTTAACTTATGACCGAGGCCAGTGTGTGCAGGTTCTGTGGGTTAAGCTTGTCTGTTTTCTGGAGTGTTGGTTCAAGTCCTAGTTACTCCACTTGTGATCCAACTCCCTACTCCAACATCTTGGAAGGCACAGCAGGTAACGACTCAAGTACCTGGGCCCCCGCCACACCTACAGGAGACCCCGAGGGAGTTCCTGGCTCCTGGCTTCCTAGTTATTACCAAATAGAGCTAAGCGGGCCATCTGCTTGCTGTGTTCTAGATCACATGGCTAGCGGGGACGCTGGCCAAGAACCTGGGCCTTACAAGTACCACGGGCAAGCAGGAGGCAGTGGTGAGCTACCTACCCCTCAGCCACATCGCAGCCCAAATGATGGACATCTGGCTGCCCATCAAGGTCGGGGGTGTCACGTACTTTGCTCAGACCGACGCGCTCAAGGTAGGGGCCACGTGGCTTAGTCATTTCTTTTGGCGTATATGTCTCCCGGAGGTTGGAGATGTGATATCCCCTTTTCTGGGTTTACATGTTTTGAATATTAGAACATTGTCTGTGTTCCCTTCCACTGGGCTCTGTGATGATGTACACTTCCTTTCTTCATCCTCCTCTTCATTTCCTCCACCCTATACACGCCAGGTAAATCACCCTGAACTAACTCAGCTGAGCCCCTTCCCACGCGGTGCAACTTTTTGGTTTTCCTGGAGTTACTGGTTGCATTTGTTTTTTTTCCTCCCCTGTCCAGTTGTTCCACCTGACCTGCCACTGCTCACTCTTAAGTCTCCAAGTATTCAAATTTCCTCTCTTATTTCTGTATTTATCTTTCTGCCTCAGGCTGGGCTGGCTTCTCTTAGGCTGTGTCTCCGGATGTGACACTTGAAGAGGGTGGGAGGGAGGGTCTGGCTTCTCTGAGTGCTTGTGGTGGGGACAGGTTTGAATGAAAGGGACGTGAGGAGAACAGGGTAGGACAGGGGGAGAGGCCGAGGTGGCTGAGGTGCACTTTGACCTCTGACAGACTGCAGGTTCAGCGGCCTTTGAAGGAGTCCAACTTCCCAGGTATTCCTGAATGTTAGCAGTTCTCTGGGAAAGAGGAAATTGAGGGCCCCTTGGGGCTCTGGATGGGACAGAAGCATATCTCCCCTTGTAGGAGGGACCTTCAATTTTCTTGAGTCTTTTTGTTATTATTACAACTTCATTTAACTGAGCAACATCCTTCGGTAGGTTTTTCAGAGTGGTCATGTGACAGAACATTTTCGTTCCCTCTGTGTCTGGATGTTGCAAACATTCACTGAGTGGACCGAGATCTCTGGGATTTCCCGGTCCTCTCTGCCTTAGCTCCCCCTCTAACGGGGTCCCTCGTCCAGCGAGTGAAGCTCCGACACAGGTGCTTGCTCTTATGAGGATTTATTGAAGGACAAACTAATTACATAATATAACAAAACAAGAAATCCAAGTATAATACAGAAGGGCAGTAACTACAGCATATTTACAGGCTTCCTCTTCTACTACTACTACTACTACTCTACCACTACTCCTCTTTGTTCTTCTTCTCCTTTGTTCTCTCTCAAACTTAGGTTAAAACCCTATCAACAGCCAATTGCAACAGGGCTGCTTGGCCATGCATCAAACACACCAATCACAGCCTTGATCACGCACACACACACCAATCACAACTCTGATCACGCGCACACCATGCAGACTGCATGAGACCTTGAACCAATCCTCTACAACTTCCTAAAACTTGTTTACTGCCTTTGTGCCTTGAGAAGACAATAACAAGCGCCATCTTGGGGCAAAGCCCCGCTCTCCACAATTCCCCCTTTTTGTTTTATTAACTAAGGGATCGTGCCTGTCTTAGGTGTTCCAAATTCAGCTTCCCTTACCCGTCATCGGCTAACCACCTGGCTCGTGGCGCCTGTCTTAGGTTGGTAAAGCCTTATTGGATACTTACCCGTCATTGACTACCGATCCAGCATGTTAAGCCATACTTTAGGGGAATCATTCTTTTGGAGAGCGAGAACGGCTTGAGCCAGGATCTGCTGTTGCAGGAGGTTCTTACGCGATTGATTCTTGGTATACACATACATTCCACAGTTGCAAACACACAAAAACACTAAACCACCAAACACACAGCTCAGAAAAATAAACACTCCAGAAAAATGATGCGTGGCGGTAGGGCTAGAGAAGAGAAAATCCCACCATCTACTATTGGAATCATGCTCTATAGCGGTCTGCACTTGGAGTAACTTGCCACTAGTTATAGTGGTGGCTACTTGATACTCTTCCAACTGTTTTTCATTACGCTTCAAATGATTTTTCAACTGTTCAGAATTTTGAAGGATTTGTGCGATGGGCAAAGAAACAGTAATTGATGGCAGAGGCAACACACGAGGCGTCCAAGAAACTTGAACATCCTCCACCAGATCAGGCAACAGATAAAAAATATCACCAAACCAATAAAGAACCTCAAGGTGCTCAAAGCACCCAACAAATGGAGAGGGTAATCCCATAAATGCCAATTCATCAGACCTAGCATTAGCTAAGCAAATATACTGAGGCTTAACTTCATACAACACAGAATAATTAGCTGCCGGAAACACAGTAAAATGACATACATTAATAGCATGTGTTAACAAACAAGGCTCTACAGATCGAACAAGACCATTACACACTGGACCTCCATCTGTAGGAACACAATCTTGCAGTTGAAATGTAACATTATGTTCATCAATATGAGTTCCATCAATTTGAGGCCTTAGAAAAGTGGAATCAACCAACACAGGTAATACATGAAAGGAACATAGCACTTTGGTAACTTGAGGAAAATAATAAACTGCCATTCCATAACACCACGTCGGGGTACAGGCTTGGCGGTGGCAGAATTAGTCAGCGGGAATCCTGGAGTCCACGCCTCCATTGTCTGAAGAAACATCAGTCCGGTCAGCATCCACCACATCCACAGGTTCATCTTGCTCTGATTTTCTTATTGTTCGCGTTAAACGTTCTGGCACCCACACTGGTCCGTCCGAGTCCTGCGGAAAAACACAAACTGCACCTCGCGTCCGTCGTAGGACAGGATGCGGGCCCTTCCATTGTTTTGTTAATACATCCTTCCACATCACCCAATCCTTACTAAAACCTGGGCCTGCTGCGTGACGCTCAGCAGCAGAACGACCATCCAAATCCAAATTCAAAAAATCACCTGAAGACCCAAAACCTCGATCACCTCGACTTGCACGGCGACTTCTCCAACGTGCATGGCAACTAGGAAGAACTAACAATTGGGCAATGCGCTCCCCTGGAGTAATAACTGTAATACCTCTAGGTGAAGAAAGCATAACTTTGACAATGCCTGTGAAGTCTGAATCTATTACTCCTGGGTGAACAACTAGACCTCGCATAGTTTTTGAGCTCCGTCCAAACACTATTCCTACTGTACCATCAGGGAGAGGCCCTTGGAAATCTGTCTCCAGGGCTTGTGGGCCCATCTCTGGAGTCAGTACCAAGTGGGAGGTGGCACAGAGGTCCAGTCCCGCGCTGCCAGGTGTGGCTCGGCGAATGACTCCTCCTTCTGTGCCTGTGGGTCCTGGTGCACCCCGTAAGCTCTGTAGGGGCCCCGGGATGCTGGGCCCCACTGCCCGTTTTTTGGCCTGTAACTTCTGACCAGGGGGCGGCCAATCATATCGGACATCGACCTACATTCATGTGCCCAATGATTTCCCTTGCCACAACGTTGGCAAAGCCTAGGTCGCGAAGTCGGTCGAGCCGGCCCTCTCTGGCGACAATCCCTTCTAAAATGTCCCAACTTCCCACATTTAAAACAAATGTGAGTACGACTTTCAGCCTGTCTTTCCTGTCGCATAGCATTCATAATGACTTTAGCCTGCTCTTTAGCCTGAATTACTCCTGCAGTAACTTGGTCATGCACATCCCTACAGAGTTTTATCCAAGTATCTAGTGGCTTATGCTTCCATGGGCGTATAGCCTCACGGCACCATCTATTTGCATTCTCATAGGCAAGTTGCTTTACCAGAGGCATGGCTTGTTCTACATCCGGGAATAATTTCCCTGCCACTTCCATGAGACGGCTCACAAAGTCTGCATAAGGCTCATTAGGTCCCTGAGTCACCTTTGCAATGGAATAACGCACATCACCCTTACTCTGTATTGCCTTCCAAGCTCCAGTGGCTACGTTAGCAACCTGTAAATACAATGGCTCAGGGTACTGAATCTGCTGTTGTTGGCCAGCATGAGCACCTTCCCCTAATAATGCCTCCTCATTCCATGTGGGGTTCCCAGCCTGAGCATTACGGCGGGCAATATCTATTGCTAGCTCTCGGCAAGCAGCTCTCCAAAGCAAGTATTGGCCTGGGGAGAGAGTGGCCTTGGCTACATTCCTCCAGTCCTCAGGAGTCAAAACATCAGCAGCCAACTGATCCAAAACAGCCATAGTGTAAGGCGCATGAACCCCATAAGAATCCACAGCAATCTTCAAATCTTTTATTAACTTGAAATTTAAGGGGTCATGCAAACGAACTGCAGGGTTCTGGGTCCTGTCCTCTCTAACAGGAAAAACTTGCTTGGCTCCAACAATATCATGCCATGACTGAACCTCCCTGGGCTGCGGCCTCACTGCCTCACTGGGCGCAGCCCACCCAGGGGGATCGGAGTGTGGCCAAGGCGGTGCACTGGGTGCCACCAGAGGCTCCCGAGGGGGTGGCACAGGAGTCCGTCGGGCCTTTCTAGGCGGCTTTAAGGCTAGCTTCTTGGTGCCCTTGGTCACAGCATCCAGCTCCTCACCCGAATGTTCTTCCTCACTATCCTGACTACTTTCAGGTTCTGCTCTCTCACCAACACTACTTGGCTGAGAAGCTTCCTCCTGAAGCTTGCGGAGAGCTGCTTCACCTTCTTGTAACAATTCCTTGAATTTATCTGTCTTATCTACCAGACAAGACTTAATCAGAGACCAGAATCCCACAGTACCCGGAGGGAGAGGTTTAAGTTGATCAGCTTTAGATAAATCCCTTCCGAGATGTTCCCACTGTGGCACATTTAGCATACCCTCTTCTAAAAACCAAGGGGCATGCTGCTGCACTGTTTGTAAAAATGAAAGCACTGTTTTTGCCTTTACCGGCGTGCCGTTTTTCTTCAGCAACCTCTGCAAAAGATTCTGCATTTTTACAGAAGACTGCAAGTTCCCCATTCCGTCGCTTATTGCGACCTTGAAAGGACCTTGAAAGGATCGTCGCTTCACCGCGAGCTTCAAAAGAATTTTCGTTTTTGCCGCAAATTTCAAAAAAATTGTCGCTTTCACCGCGATCATTGGTGTGCACACCCCTGCCGATAGGCAGCTCCCTGAGCTTTTCGCTCAGTTACTTATTTTATTATTATTATTTTTTCCCTTTAGCGGCTTCCTGAGCTATCTGCTCAGTTGCAAACTCCCTGAGCAAAGGCTCAGTTGAAAACTAATTGCAGCTGTAAGCAACTCCCTGAGCAATTTGCTCAGCTAATTAACTTCTTGGTACTCACCGGCTGACTTTTATCATCCGAGCCACGGCACCAGATAACGGGGTCCCTCGTCCAGCGAGTGAAGCTCCGACACAGGTGCTTGCTCTTATGAGGATTTATTGAAGGACAAACTAATTACATAATATAACAAAACAAGAAATCCAAGTATAATACAGAAGGGCAGTAACTACAGCATATTTACAGGCTTCCTCTTCTACTACTACTACTACTACTCTACCACTACTCCTCTTTGTTCTTCTTCTCCTTTGTTCTCTCTCAAACTTAGGTTAAAACCCTATCAACAGCCAATTGCAACAGGGCTGCTTGGCCATGCATCAAACACACCAATCACAGCCTTGATCACGCACACACACACCAATCACAACTCTGATCACGCGCACACCATGCAGACTGCATGAGACCTTGAACCAATCCTCTACAACTTCCTAAAACTTGTTTACTGCCTTTGTGCCTTGAGAAGACAATAACAAGCGCCATCTTGGGGCAAAGCCCCGCTCTCCACACCCCTCCACTGTCTTGTCAAAGCACAGCAACGTTTCAGCTCAAAGCAGCTCGCGTGGATTAGCTGATGGTCCAACGTGGGCCTCGCGGGGCTCCCACCAAGGAGTCAGCGGAGTCCCCCTCCATCTTCCTGCCTTCCTGAGGAGGGTCCCTCCCTCCCTCCCTCCTCAAGCCAGCAGAGTCGAACCTTCCAGTAGGCACACCCTCTTTCTCTCTTCCACCACTCTGACCCCTGCCTCCCTCTCACACAGACCCTCCTACATCCCTGGGTCACCGGAGTCGTCCAGGGGAACGACTGTGCCCATCAAGGTCACTCCCACAGGTTAAACCTCGGGGCCTCTGTACTTCCTTCTAGAAGGTTCCTGACGCTGCTCTAAGTACTGGCTGACTGAGTTCTTGGCTTCCATGTATCCTGATGCCTGTCAGCTGTGTGTGGACACACCGTGGGTTCTCAGTGAATGTCCCCCTTGTGGGCTGCACACACACACACACACACGTTCGCTCACAACATCACTTACAGGGCCTGAGAAGTTGTCCCATATTTCGCATCAACCCCAAACAGTTCTACACTGCCTACTAAAGGGGTCGGGGAGGGGGAGGCAGAGGCGTGGTCCACCTTTGAAGAGACTTCCAGGCTGTGTTCAGTTGAACAGCACCATCTCCCATCCCCCACCATTAGTGGGTGCAAGACATTCTGGCCTCTCCACACGCTCCCCCCTGCACCTGCTGTCCTCCTGCTGGCACTGATCTCCTCCGTGACAAGTGGCGTGGTGGGCACCTTGACCGTGCTCTGCTGAGACCTGCCCAGGCTCCTCTCTGGCTGTTGGTCCCAGCTTCTCGTTGGGTCTCCAGGGCTCTCCGCACGCTCCGGCCACACATCCTAGGTGCTTGCCTTCTGCTTTTCTCACAGCTGTTGGAAGAGCACACAGTACTTCATGTTTAAGTTCAATCTATTGATAAAATTTTTTAAAGATTTATTTTTATTGGAAAGTCAGATATACAGAGAGGAGGAGACAGACAGGAAGATTCTCCGTCCAATGATTCACTCCCCAGTGACCGCAATGGCTGGAACTGAGCCAATCTGAAGCCAGGAGCCAGGAACTTCCTCCAGGTCTCCCACACGGGTGCAGTGTCCCAAAGCCTTGGGCCGTCCTCCACTGCTTTCCCAGGCCACAAGCAGGGAGCTGGATGGGAAGTGGAGCTGCCGGGATTAGAACCGGCGCCCATATGGGTTCCCGGCGCGTTCAAGGCGAGGACTTTAGCCGCTAGGCCACGCCGCCAGGCCCATTTTGTTTTCTTTTTGCAGTGGAGGTATGCTTCCTGCCACTGGCACCTGGGCACTCTTGTTGGAAGGTCTGGCTTCACGCTGGGGTCTGGGACTCTGCCCTGCTGACCCCTGGGTCTGCGTGTATTCTGGCGCCACACAGATGTGGTTACACTGGTTTTAGACAGTTCTTCTGGAGCCGTCTCAGCGGCAGATCCGTTTGGTTTGAGTTGAATGAAGGTGCTTACTTGACCGACAGAAAACTTAAAAATTCAAGCACCTAAACCTTTTGATTTCTGTCCCCTTGCAACACCGCCTAAGCCAGCCTGGGTCCTCACTTCTCTGTGCGAGTCAACAGCGGCTTGTTGACTCGTTTGATCTGGGTTTTGGCAGGGGCGGCCTGGGACCGCAGGCCAGTTCTGACTGAGGAGGAATCGGATCCCTTTAGACAGTTGTGTAGTGTCCCCTGCCCGAGCGGCCTCCCAGGGCCAGCTGAACGCTTCGTTCCCCAAGGGACGCTGATGCCCCAAGGGGCATGTGCCCCAGGAACGCCTCGTGGGTGACCGCCCTTCACCCGATCCCTAGAGCAAATGCAAGCATCGGATTGGCTCACCCCGGGGCCCGAAGTCCACCCTCACCCCGGCAGCCGAGGGAGGGCCGTCCGGCGTGCTGTGGAGCGGGTGGGCAGGCGGGGAGAGACCCATGGCTGTGGCCCCACCTGCAGGGCTCGCTGATCGGCACACTGCAGGAGGTGAAGCCCACAGCCTTTCTTGGGGTGCCCCGCATCTGGGAGAAGATGCAGGAGACGATAAGACAGAGCGTGAGCAAGTCCTCGAGCCTGAAGAAGAAGGTGTTCTCGTGGGCCAAGAACGCCGGACTCAGGGTCAACACGAGGAAGATGATGGGGTAGGCTGCGGGGGGATGGTGGGAACGAGGAAGCCCAGCCTCCCCAGGTGCCCAAGCCTGGCCTCCCACCATGGAGGCAGCGGACCTCTCCCGAGCCCCATCTCGTCCCCAGGAAACGTGATACCACTGTGAGCTACCGCATGGCCAAGGCCCTGGTGTTCAGCAAGGTCAGGAGCTGGCTGGGCCTGGACCACTGCCGTTACTTCATCAGCGGGGCCGCGTCACTGTCCTCGGAGACTTCCGAGTTCTTCCTCAGCCTGGATATTCCCATTGGCGAGATGTACGGCCTTAGTGAGAGTTCGGGACCCCACACGGTGTCCACCCAGCACAACTACCGCCTTCTCAGGTGCCAGGCTCCCTGGCGGGTGGGCGCGGGTCCCCCCGTCTCAGCAAGGCCTCCATTAGCTTCCATGTGCCCCACACCTCCCGCCTGTGGAAGCCAAGCCTCTCACAGTCCAATGGCCGGGGGCCAGCTGCAATGCCTTGCGCTGTCCTCTACCCCGCTGCCTCTTGCATGATCCTCCCCCACCCACCATGAGAGCCTCAACACCCCATCCCTGGGATGCCCCACCTCAGACCCCTGCCTGGGTCCTCCCTGGCCTTCTCCCAGGACCAAGAACCAGAACCTAGCCTGTCTCTCCCCAACTCCTCCCGGCGGCTGCCTCCTGGCCTGGCTGCTCTCCCAGACTGGGGCCTCTCCAGTTATCCGGGGTCTGGCTGGGGAAGCCGACTGTCAGTTGAATCTTCCCAGTGAGGCAAAATCACGTGCTGCCCTTGACTTTAACCCCTGTCCACTCAGTCGTTGCCCCATTTGGGCTGTTTCGTGTGGAACCCAAAGGCCCACTCAAATTCCTTGGAAACCAAAGGGCATGCCATCCCTGGAGATAAGGCCCTTCCTGGTAGGGCACAAAAGGCACGGATGCCAACCTCTACCTCCAGTATGTTTTCAAGATCTATGTCTTTATATGAAAGGCAGAGAGAGAGGGAGAATACTTCGTATTGGCTGGCTTACCTCCCAAAAACCCTCAAGACCAGAGCCAGGGGCCAGGAGCTCCATCTGGGATCCCCATGGGGGTAGCAGGCAACTCCTGAAGCCAGCACCTGCTGCCCTCCAGGGTGGATACCAGTAGAGAGACGGGTCAGAAGCAGAGCAGCTGGGCCTCAAACCATGGACATGGGAGCCCCTAGGGGCGGTGAAGAGCTCCCCCCTCCACACTGGGGCCCTGGACGAGTCATCCAATACCAAGAACCACCAAATGGCTGACTCACGGTTCTGGAGGGCAGATGTGCTGTGTCAAGGAGTAGGGCATGAGCAGCCGCACGTGGGGCTGGCGGTCCCTGGGGGCTGAGGGTTGCAGGGGGAAACATCTCTGATCCCCAGCCCTGTCTTCACATGTCACCTCCATGCGTGAACCTGCTGCAAGGACACAGGCTCGTCCTGGATTACAGGCCAGCCTGACTGTGGGATGACTTCATCGTAGCTAGTCCGACCTGCAGCCTCCTAGTTCCCATCACGCTTGGGGAGTAGTTTTTTTTTTGAGGGGGAAAGGGGAGGAGAAGACACATTCAAACCATTCAAATAAATGTCCCGCCAAGGCAAAATCACCATAACTGTTTCTGGCATCAACAGTGCCCAGACCAAACACCCGTCAGGGTCCCTCCAAGGGTTCCTGGAGGTGTGGAACTGTAGGCAAGCTGGGGTGGGGGGAGGAGCAGGTGTTTGCATAGTTAGGACATGTAGTGTTGGGGTTCAAGCCCCAGCCTGGCTTCTGACTCCGGCTCCCTGCTGCACACACTCTGCCAAGTAGAAGGGTTGGCGCCAGGACTCCAGGCGGTGTTGGGGGGCCTGCAGCCCACTCGGGGATCCAGGATGTGTAGCTTTGAGCTCCTGGCTTCAGTGTGGTCCTCGTCTGGTTACTGCAGGCTTTGGGGCAGTGAACCACCAGATGGAAAAATCCCTGTTTGCTCTTTCTGCTTTAAAAAAGAAAAAAAATTATTGGAACGTCAGATATATATAGAGGAGGAGAGACAGAGAGAAAAATCTTCCATCTGTTGGTTTACTCCCCAAGTGGCCACAACGGCCAGAGCTGAGCCAATCCGAAGCCAGGAGCCAAGAGCTACTTCGGACTCTCCCACGCGGGTGCAGGGTCGCAAGGCTCTGGGCCGTCCTCCACTGCTTTCCCAGGCCACAGGCAGGGAGTTGGGAGGGAAGTGGAGCAGCTGGGACACAAACTGGTGCCCCTATGGGATCCCAGCGCATGCAAGGTGAGGACTTTAACCACTAGGCTACTGTGCCCTGGCCCTTCTTTGCCTTTCAAATCAACACACACACACACACACACACACACAATTTTGGTACAAAAAACAATTTGAAAACCATGCATTTTTTTTCCATAACATATTTTCCGTGACTATTTTGAAGACTGCACTTATGGCTAGAATTTATCCCACACACACACATGAGGTGTAAGAAGCCGCCCACAACAACCTGAGCTTTCAGATCCAGAGAGCGCTGGGAGTGGAACCCCATGGAGGAAGACGCTGGGAGTGAGACCCAACGCCGGGTCCCACTCCTGCCCGCTGGGCTGCAGGGGCAGGTGCCCGTGGCCGGTGTGTCTGACTGGCGGCTCCTTTGCCCCCCCACTCCTGCAGCTGTGGGAAGGTCCTGAGCGGCTGTAAGACCATGGTGTCCCAGCAGAACGCCAACGGCATCGGCGAGGTCTGCCTGTGGGGCCGCCACGTCTTCATGGGCTACTTGGACATGGAGGATGCCACCACGGAGGCCATCGATGAGGACGGCTGGTTGCACACTGGGGACCTGGGCCGCGTGGACAGCCAGAGCTTCCTGTACATCACGGGACGCATCAAAGGTAGGAGGGGACTGGGGTGAGCCTGCCTGCCCTTGCTGAGGCCCCGCCCCTGGGCCACACCTACCTGCACCTGCTGAGGCCCCGCCCCCTGGTTTGCACCTGCTGAGGCTCCGCCCCTCAGGCTCCCCAACCCCCTGAGCTTGCAGCCGGGCTCTGCCACTCCCCACACGTGACAACAGGCTCCAAGCTTGGCAGGATGGGCCTGGGAGACACGAGACCCTGCACTCTCACTCCCTGTTAGGAAAATGGAGCTAAGAGGCCAGTCTGTGTATTTATTTATGTGACAGAATGACACACAGAGTGCCCGATCACAGATTCCCTCCCTAAACACCTGCAGTAACCAACCGAAGGCCAAGGCCAGAGGCCGGGCACTCCCTGCAGGCCTCCCCCGTGGGCAGCAGAGACCCCAGCACTCAGCCCCCACCTGCTGCCTCCCACTGGCGCATGCGCAGGGCGCTAGAGTCAGGCGCCCCAGCCGGGACTCAAACCCAGGCCCTTGGCGTGCGCTTCTTTATCACTAAGCTACTTGTCCACGTCAGAGAAGTTTATTTTATTTTTTTTTTTAAGATTTATTTTTATTGGAAAGGTGGATATACAGAGGGGAGGAGAGACAGAGAGGAAGATATTCCATCCATTGATTTGCTCCCCAAGTGGCTGCAATGGCTGGAGCTGAGCCGATCCGAAGCCAGGAGCCTCTTCCGGGTCTCCCACATGGTGCAGGGTCCCAAGGCTTTGGGCCGTCCTCAACTGCTTTCCCAGGCCACAGGCAGGGAGCTGGATGGGAAGCGGGGCTGCCGGGATTAGAACCGGGGCTCATATGGGATCCCAGGGTGTGCAAGGTGAGGACTTTCGCCACTAGGCCACCGTGCTGGGGGCCTTTCCACAAACTTTGAAGCAGGATGGCTTGGTCACTTTGCAAGACCCCAGGGTTGGTGTTGGGGAAAGACCGGTTGGTGGAAGTGGAAGAAGGTGTACATCATGGACAGCAGGTGGCGCCAGTGCGTTGGGGGCAGTTCTCTGAGTCAGCTACACACACACACACACACACACACACACACTCCCTCCCCTCCAACCCCCAGGACAGGCAGCCGGGCTGTCGGATACAGTCCACTTTGCCAATTTGTAAGACACCGCCACAGGTGCAGCTGGGCAGGCAGGTGCACCCCACTGTGGGGAAAGCGGCATCACCAGCCAGCCTGTGTTACAGAAATCCTCATTACGGCGGGTGGCGAGAACGTGTCCCCGGTGCCCATTGAGACCCTGGCGAAGCAGAAGATTCCCATTATCAGCCACGCCGTGCTGGTGGGAGACAAGGCCAAGTTCCTGAGTATGCTGCTCACACTGAAGGTAGGCTGCCATCCGTGCCCTCCTCCGCAGAGGGTCGGGGGTGAGGGTTGGGATGGGCAGGTGGCACCGGCCACGGACAGGCCCCAAGTGGTGACACGGGTGTCCCCCCTGGGGTGGGGCGTGGCGGGGACAGTGTGAGACCGACTGGCTAAGCGGGGAGCCGCTGGACAAGCTGAGCCCGGAGGCACTCAACTTCTGCCGAGCCGTGGGCAGCCTGGCGAGCACCGTGACGGAGGTGGTGAGGCTGCGGGACCCCCTGGTGTACACGGCCATCCAGCAGGGCATCGACGCCGTCAACGCGGAGGCCATCTCCAACGCGCAGAAGATCCGCAAGTGGCTGATCTTGGAGAAGGACTTCTCCATTGTAACCGGGGAGCTAGGTGAGCGGGGCGCCCATCCTTGGCTTGTGCCTGGGTTCCCATGGGCTCCAAACGGATGGATCCTTTATCCTGAGGGGGTCTGTGTGACCAGCTAGGGACTGGTGGGCGTGGGATAGCAGCTGCCACTTGCAGCTAATGGGCTCCCAGCTCCCTGACCACAGACTCATCCCGGGGCAATGTGTGTCCCGCGTCTGGGAGTGAGATTTGAACTCCTCCCTGCAGGCTCCGAGCAGGACCGTCCTTGGCACCAGTTAGCCCTCTGCTTCCAACACCCTCCTCTCCCAGTCCTCTGCCGGGACGGCTCCTGCTCACCGTCCAGGCCTCATCCTGCAAGCTGCCTGCCCACAGTGGCCCTTCCCTTCCCCATGTTGGCTCAAGTGACCATCCTTAGCCCTGGACCTATACCACCCGGGGCTCGCGACGGCTCCTGCCTTGTCAGTTCTTGTGTTACTGTAAGAAAATACCAGAGGAGCGTTTGTGTTGCAAAGAACAGAGGTTTCAGTTCACAGCTGTTGGTGGCCGGAAAGTCCGAAGGGCATGGCTCTGGCTCCGGCCCAGCCCCGACAGAAGCTGGCTTAGCCGCTTTTCTCCTCTCTTGTCAGGTCCGACGACAAAAATCAAGAGGCATTTCATAAACCTCAAATACAGGCAGCAAATCGAGAGCCTATACCAATGACTGTGCAAGCGGCTGCACTTGCTGCGGGCTGACCCACGGTGAGACGTGGGTGCGAGGTATGGCCCGCTAGGTGTGGCTGCGCCATGACCGACTGGGCCTGAGAGCGCCATGACCAACTGGGCCTGAGAGCGCCATGACCGACTGGGCCTGAGAGCGCCCCTCGCATGGCAGGCCCACCGGGGAGCAGAAGCAGAGTGCGTGTGGACTCTGGGATGCCCCTATGGGAGTCTGGTGCCACAGCACGTGCCCAGTGCTTCCTGCCTTTTCTGGTTAAGCTCCTGCATGGGCCAGGAACCCTGGACGGCTGGCCCCTCTTGGGGACAGCAAGGAGCGGAGAGGTGAGCCCTGCTCACCTGCCAGGTGTCCAGGCAGCCGCACAGCACGGGAGCTCCTGGATAACTCCCGCCTGGGAAAAGTGTCCCGCCTCTGATGCCCGAATCGGTGTGGGGAAGGGGCAGGTTGGAGACCCCCCACGATGGGACTCAGGCCTGATGAGCTGCTGTAGTGGTCAGTCCAGGGTATATGAGTGACCACTTCCCCCCGACCCTGCAGCTGTGTGTGTGAGAGAGACAGAGACAGAGAGAGAGAGAGATTCCCTTCATATGGGAATGCCAGTCCCCCTGCCCTAATGATTTCCTTCCAACCTCTGGAATGACTACATCTCCGTATGGGGCCCCACTTTGGGCGCCATGACTCACAGCAGGTGAATTGTGGCAGGACTGCCCCGAGGCCCATGCTCTCTGTCTGTCTGCCCCTCACTCAGCACGTGCCGGCTCAAGTCCCCCACCTTTTGTCAAGTGTCTCAGGGTGGGCTCCATTCAGCATCCACGTCCACTGCCACCACCCCCTCCCATCTTTGCAGCACTTCTGATTTTACTTTGCAGTGGGGTGAGCGGTGGGAGGTGGACCCTCCACTGTGGCCCCATCCAGCCTGGGTGAGGCCCCTCTCACTCAAGAAGTCCAACACACATGGGATCTATAGGTTGAGGTGATAACACGTGGGGTCACAGAACACTTCCTGTAACCGTTTGTTTTCCCTGCTCATTTGTTTTCTTTCAATGTAGCTACTGAGACAGTTTCAGTGGTGTGGGTGGAAGCGCTGTTCCATTTTCCTTGGATGGCATCACTCAGCAGACAGCTCTCCACGGAGGGGCGTGGGGGCCAGGGGTGGTGCCCAGGGAATCCGTTCTCTCAGCAAGACCCTAGGGCTGTCTCACGGCTAGTGACGGGCACACACGTCACATCCTGTTCTTTCTCCTCCCCCAGGTCCGCTGGGTGGTGACTTGCTCCTCGGAGCAGGTGCTGCACCTTGGGTCTGTGAGGTCATGCTCTCCTGGTGGTGAGGAGGTGCCTCACTGAACCCTGCCTGCTGCCGCCCAGGGCTTCTCACAGGTCTGTCCACGCCCCTCCCAGCCACGGGCCTGGAGAAGCCCTGGGCAGAGAGGGGAAGGACCAAGAGGGACTGGCTGGGCCAAAACACAGCTGTAGCATTGGGGTTTCCAGCTGGATTTATTATGATTATTTTTTTTTCTTCTCCGATCCTCCAGAGGACATCAAGAGACCTTAGCCGCCTCGAGTTTGAAGGGCCAGGCCCCCAGACCCACACATGTGCCTGGGAGCCACCTGGAAGTCCCCCCTGACAAGTTCTGGTAATAAAGCTCTTTGCTGTCACGGGTCTTGATTGACAGTCCAAGGCGGACACTTCCTGTTTTGTGTGCAGTGTAATGAGGAATGGCCTGAACACATCAGTTCTGGCTTGGAATTTCTGTTTGTTTCTTTTTTTTAACGAAGTATCTGCTCTTGTTGAAAAGGCAGATTTATGGAGAGATAGATAAAAAAATCTTATGTCCGCTGGTTCACTCCCCAAGTGGCTGCAATAGCCAGAGCTGAGCCGATCTGAAGCCAGGAGCCAGGAGCCTCTTCCGGGTCTCCCACACGCAGGTGCAGGGTCCCAAGGCTTTGGGCCGTCCTCCACTGCTTTCCCAGACCACGGGCAGAGGATGTAGCCACTGAGCCGTTGATTTTTTACTTTTGAAACCCAACAGTGTTCAGCTATGAGTGAAAGTGGCATTCCATACAAACTTAAGAGTTTATTTATCCCCAGCATGCACCACGCCTATGTTAGTGTATGTGTGTGAGGGAGCAAATGAATCTATGACGTGCCCCGCGCTACCCCATTCCAGCTCCACATCCTGGACCCAACCCACGGTGCCCCCTGAAAGCCACCCTCACGGTGTGCCGCGGCACCGTTCACACTTGAACCCAAGGCTTGGAGCCCACCTCCTCCCTGGGCAGGATCACCTTGGAGATCACTCAACTGGTGGGGAGGGGCGGTGAGTCGCTTTCTGGGGTGCCCCCTCCCCCACTGCATGAGGCCACTGTTCACAGACAGGCCAATCAGAGGACCGTGCCAGCACCCCGGAATCTGCCGTGAGGTCATAAGGGCCAGTCCACGGACAGGGCTAAGTTCTGAGCGTGCCCCATCTCCGGACTGCCGTCCCCCAGGATTCCAGGCGGGGGTGTCCACGGAGAGGGTGAAAGCAGACTGTGGAGGGGAGGAGGCGGGGGCCTGGGGCTGCACACCGGTGACAGACGGGCACAGAAGGCACAGGGCCCTTGCCTGGCTGCCACCCGCCTCACTGCACCCCCGCCCCCGGCCAACGTGTTGGACCTCAGCAGCCCCAGGGCGGAGTCCGTCAGGTGGCTTCCCTCTCTACCTGCCGCGCTGGGCCGGCCTGTCGCTGCAGCTGCTCTGAGAGGCCTGCTGGGGCCGGGGGCGCCAGGCTGTGCCTCCACGGGACCCTCTCAACCCACTCTCACTTGGCTTGTGACAATGTCTGGTCAGCCCCAGTAGACCAGATGGCCAGGCCCAGCAGCCACGATACTGCCCATAGTGAGGAGACGGAGGGCGGAGGTAGGCTGGTCGTCCCGGCACCCGTGTCCTGCCCCACCTTCCTCCCTCTCTCAGCTCATGCTGCCTGTCCCCAGCAGGGGCCCACCGCCGCCTCTGTGCCCCTGCCTCTCCCAGGTCCTGTCCCCCACCCCCAGCCCATGTCTCCACCTGCCCACCCCTGCCCGCGCACCAGGCCATCTCTCTCTGGCTCTCTCCCCCATCTCCCCGCTTGGCGGCCTACAGGCTTCGACTACTGGACCACGCAGCATGACGGCGAGGTCAGGCTGCGACAGGACAGGAACCTGCGTGAGAGTGAGGCCCCCCTCACCGTGCACGACCTGGTCATGGGCACGGCCGTCAAGTACTCCCACTATGTCGCACTGGGCTCCAAGCACAGGAGTGGTTGGCACCTGCTCACCTACATTGAGTACTACGAGGAGTGCCGACGTGCAGCCAAGGCCTTCCTCAGGGTACGGCCGGCAGAGTGGGGGGGGGGGGCTGGGCCCATTCCAACGTTCCCAACTCCTGCCCTGCGTGTCCCTCCCAGCTGCAGTAAGGCCAGGTGCCTGTGTCCGTGAGCCAGGACTCCACGCTTACAAATGGACATGTCTAGAACTTGCACACGCCCCAGCAGGTTTAACATATTCCAGCAGCTCATATATAAACACGCAGGCTATAATAGTGCCAGCAGCCAGCAGGCTTGCTACAGGAATTCAACAGGGGCCGCCCTCACATCACAGCTACACGCATTCGCTGTCAAGCCAGGTATCCAACCAACAGGTGGTTTTCTCTTGTGTCTGAGAGGCAGACACACACTGGTTCACTGTCCAGGGCTGGGAGGGGGCCCTGTCACCTGTGCGGGAAAAAGCGGGGCGGCATTCCTGGCTCCTGCCTTCGGCCTGGCCCAGCCAGGGCTGCTGTGGCTGTCCAGGGAGTGACCCGGTGGATGGAAGTTCATTCTCTCTCTCTCTCTTCCACCCCACCCACCCCACAGCTGGGCCTCGAGCGCTTCCACAGCGTGGGGATCATGGGACTGAACTCGCAAGAGTGGGTCATCGCTAGCATTGGTGCCATCATGGCAGGGTAAGGCCGCCCACGCTGCCCGCTCCCGCCCAACACACATGCCGCAGGCCTGCCCAGCAGACAGCTGGTGGGGCGGCGAGCCCAGCTCACACATCCCCTCCTCCAGGAAGCCTTCCCTGCTTGGAGGGTCCCCACGCCAAACCCTCCCTTCCAGAACGCTGGAGCCCCCCACTCACCCCACCTGCTAACACACAGCCCAGGGCTCAGCCTCTGTCCTACCGCCCCATGGGGTACCTTGTGGGCCCAGATGGGGGCGGAGTCAGGAAACCCATCTGGCCCTCCCTGCTTCCGCTTCCAGGGGCTTCTCCGTGGGCCTCTTGTCCACCAACTCGCCCAGAGTCTGCCGGCTCATCGCCCAGAAGTCCAAGATGGACATTTTCGTGGTGGACAGCGACAGACAACTGCAGAAGGTGACCCAGGTGAGGCGCTGACCCCCGCTGGGCAGGAAGAGGGGGCGTGTGGCGGGGTTCCACACAGCCAGGGCTCGGGGCTCCCGAGGCGGAAGTGGATGAGCCCACTTTACAAATGACTCAGCGACATTGGGACGAGGCGCCCCTGGCTGGAAGTCCCACAAGAAGGACCACCACGTCCCCCACCGTGAGCAGAACCGCGTGCGTACCCGGCCAGCCGTCTGGTCACGTCTTAGAAACACCCAACCTCCTACCACAGTGTGTGGGTTCACTGCTCTTTTTTGTTTTAAAGATTTATTTTTATTGGAAAGCCAAATTTACAGAGCAAAGGAGAGACAGAAAGATCTTCACTCCCCAAGTGGCTGCGCTAGCTGGAGCTGAGCCAATCCAAAGGCAGGAGCCAGGAGCCTCCTCCAGGTCTCCCACACGGATGCAGGGTCCCAAGGCTTTGGGCCGTCCTTGATTGCTTTCCCAGGCCACAGGCAGGGAGTGGGATGGGAATTGGAGCAGCTGGGATTAGAACTGGTGTTCCTATAGAATGCAGGTGGGATGGCCCAAGTGCTTGGCTCCCTGCATGCGCGTGGGAGACCCAGAGAAGCTGCTGGCCCCTGGCTTGGCTGGCACAGACAGCCCCACTAGCCGTTGTGGCCTTCTGGGGCAGGTCTGGCTGGGTCTCTCCTTATCCGGCCACACCTACCCAACAATGCACCCCCACACTGTGTCCCCCAGATCCGGGGCTCCCTGAAGCACCTCAAGGCCATCGTCCAGTACCAGGAAGAGATCCGGAGAGAGCAGCGTGGCCTGTACTCGGTGATTGGGCGCCCCGAGGCCTGGGGGAGAAGGGGGAACCCCAGGCAGGCCTCTGGGGTGCACCCCGCTCCCTGACCACCATGGAGCCCCGGCCGCGCTTCTGGGGTGCACCCCGCTCCCTGACCACCACCATGGAGCCCCGGCCGCGCCTCTGGGGTGCACCCCGCTCCCTGACCACCACCATGGAGCCCCGGCCGCGCCTCTGGGGTGCACCCCGCTCCCTGACCACCACCATGGAGCCCCGGCCGCGCCTCTGGGGTGCACCCCGCTCCCTGACCACCAGGGAGCCCCGTTCGGGCCTCTGGGGTGCACCCTCCTCCCTGACCACCGGGGAGCCCCAGCCTCTGGGGTGCACCCTCCTCCCTGACCACCGGGGAGCCCCAGCCTCTGGGGTGCACCCTCCTCCCTGACCACCGGGGAGCCCCAGCCTCTGGGGTGCACCCTCCTCCCTGAACACCGCCCGCCTCCCCGCAGTGGCAGCGGTTCCTGGAGCTGGCCAAGGCCGTGTCGGACGCCCAGCTGGACCAGGTCATTGACTCGCAGAAGCCTAACCAGTGCTGCACGCTGGTCCACCGCCCGGGGGCCGCGGGGCGCCCCAAGCTGGCCATGCTGAGCCACGACAACGTGAGCGGCCTCCCTGGTTCCCGCCGGTTCGCGCCGGTTCCCGCCGGCCCGCGCCTCACACACCCGGCCTTGCAGATCACCTGGACCACGGCGGCCACCGTGCAGAGCCTCTGCTTCCGGCGTCCCCCCGAGGGCCAGGAGGTGCTGCTCTGCTACCTGCCGCTCAGCTGCTTCCGGGCGCAGCTCTTCCACGTCTGGGTGGCCGTCGCCGTGGCCGGCGCGCTCTACTTCGCGCAGCCGGAGGAGGCGCTGAGGGTGAGCGCCCCGCCCATGGCCCGGGAGCTGACCAATGAGCGGCTGCCTCTGGCCGCGGGGGTGGAGCCAGCACCTCACGGCCCACCCCCTTGAGGGAAATGAGCCAATGAGTGGCGGTCTCGGGACGCCAGGGGTGGAGCCAGTGTCTCTTGGCCCAACCCCTTGAGATGATGGACCAATGAGCAGTTGCCTCGGAAAGAAGGGGTGGAGTCACCCACGTCCCACCCGCTCTGGGATAGTGGACCAATGAGCGGCTGCCCTAGGCCGCAATGGGTGGAGTCAGTCCAGTGGCAACCAGATGCCTCACTCGCCTTGCCCATGCGTGTAATCCCCATGCTGACCACTGCGCAGCCGTGGCTGCATCCCTGGCTTCCTGCCTGGGCAGGGCCGGGTAAGGGCGGAAGTGCCTTGGTCTCAGCTGGGGCCGGAAGTGGAGTACTACGCAGCCCTGAATAGGCCGAGGACTGGGCCGACTGGGACAGCTGCCATGGCGAGGAGCGGCCCTGGGAGACGCAGACGCAGGCAGCAGTTCACTCTGCTGCTTCACTGTCCAGTGGCCGCGATGGCCACAAGCAGGGAGCTGGACGGGAAGTGGGGCAGCCGGGATTAGAACCGGCGCCCCTGTGGGAGCGGTGGCTTCACCCACTGTGCCACAATGCCGCCTTTCCCCACTCCCCTCTTCCTGGGGGTACTTGAGGGCATCTGCGGCAGAAGGGGAGGCTCAGAAGGCAGCTGCAAGGGGCGGGGGCCATGGCCACTGCGTGGCGAGTTCAGGCCCCGGCTCCGGCTCCTGTGCAGCCTGGACAGGCAGCAGCCCACGGCTCAGGTCCTGGGGCCCTGCCACCCGGGCGGGGAGGCCCTGGGCGCTGTGGGACCCGGCGCGTGGCTCCTGCCTCCTGCCTCCTGCCCTCCCCACCTCCCACCCGTGCAGAGCCTGGAGTGGGAAGGACAGCCGGGCGTGCGGCTGGCTCCCACGGGCAGCGTGGCCCCCGGGGCGCGGTGTGGGGGACAGGGGTTCCGCGTGGGTCCACCCCGCCGCCCCAGCCCTGCCCCATGCTGCCCCGCACAGGGCTCGCTGGTGGACCTGCTGCGGGAGGTGCAGCCCACCTCCTTCTACGGCGTCCCCTGGGTCTGGGAGCAGCTGTTGGACGCGCTCAAGGCCCGGCAGCTGGACGCCAGCGCCTTCCGGCAGAAGGTCGACGCGTGGGCCAGGAGTGTGGGGCTGCGGGACAACCGGAGGCCGGGCTTCAGGTGAGGCTGGGGGGCGCCGGGGCGGGGCCTGGGACAGAGGGGCGGGGCCCGGGCAGAGGGCGGGCGTGGCCTGGGGCTGAGGGCGGGGCCTGGGGCTGAGGGCGGGGCCTGGGGCACAGGCAAGGTGTCTAGGGCCAAGGGGGCGGAGACTGGGTGGAGGGGTGTGGCCTGTGTGAGGGTGGAACCTGGTGGAGGGCGTGGCCTGGGCAGAAGGGGTGGGGCCTGGGTGAAAATGATGGGGTGGGTGGGCGCGGCCGGGCAGAGGGGAGGAGTCTGGGATGGAGGTGGAGGCCTGGGTCTGAGTGGGTGGAGCCTGTTGCAGAGGGGGCGGAGCCTGGGTGGGTGGGGCAGAGGAGGCAGGGCTTGGGTCGGCCCCGCCCACTGGCTGGGCTGTTTGTGTCAGAAGGCAGGTGCACCCCTCGCTGTGCTTCCGCCTGGCCAAGCTGCTGACCTTCGACAGCGCCAGGCGCTTCCTGGGCCTGGGCAGCTGCCGCCAGTTCCTGAGCTCGGGCCTGCGGCTGCCTCGGCTCACCTTCAACTTCTTCCTGAGCCTCAACATCCCCATCCTGGAGCTGTATGGCCTGGCCGAAGCCTCAGGTGTCCACTCCCTCTGCACCCAGAACAACTTCCAGCTGCAGAGGTGGGTCCCCCAGCTTCTCGGGCATGACCCCTGTGGCTGGGACAGGTGGCGTGCTATGTGTGCATGCTGGCTGTCTGCATGCTGTCAGCCAAGGTCAAGGCCTAGGTGAGGTCAGGGCTCAGGGAAGCTCCCCACCGTGAGGTCAGAGTGTGGGGGAGGCCCTGTAGTGGGGTGCACACCGGGGGAGCCCGGACCCCTGTTTTCTTCCCTACTGTCTCCCCGCCTATCCCAGTGCCTTTCCCCACTCCTGCCACTCTGCACCCTACAATCCGAGGGGGAGGGGAGCCCTGGGAGGGATGTGGGCAGTTGGGGGGCTCACCGCCTGTCCCCCTCAGCTGTGGGAAGGCCATCCCAGGCGCCCACACCAAGGTGGTGGACGAGGACGCGCAGGGCGAGGGCCGCGTCTGCGTCTGGGGCCGCAACGTGTTCATGGGGTACCTGGACGACAAGGAGTCCACCCAGCAGTGGATGGACGCGCAAGGCTGGCTGCGCACAGACGACCTGGGCTTCCTGGACATGAACAACTTCCTCTCCGTCACGGGCAACATCAAGGGTGAGAGGCAGGCAGGGCCGATGGTGGACGTAGGAGTGGCGGGGGGAGGGGGAGGGGAGGAGGGGCCTGCCCACCCTCAGCGCTGCCCCCTCCCCGTGTGCAGATGTTATCAAGCTGCAGTCGGGCGAGTCCATCAACCCGCACCCCATCGAGGACCGCGTGAAGCTGGGGCTCCCCATCGCGCGCCATGTGGTGGTGGTGGGCCAGGGCGCCCCCTTCCTGTGTGCGCTGCTCACGCTGAAGGTGCTGAGGGAAGCGGGGTGACATCAGGGACACTTGGGGACCAGGGTCAGGGCTTATGTCCTGGCAACAGCTCTATGCCACATCAGGCCCCATGGGTCTGAGTCCCACCTCTGCTCCCACCCCAGCCTCCTGCACATGCGCACCCCGGGAGGCAGCAGGTGACCCAAGTCCTTGGACCCTGCCGCCCACAGGTGGGAGATTCGGATGCAGTTGCTGGCTTGCGCCTGGCCCAGCCCTGGCTGCTTGGAGGCATTTGGGGCGTGAACCAGCCCATGGAAATTCTCTTTCTCTGTTTGATTTCTTTATTGGAAAGGCAGGTTTATGGGGAAAAGGACAGACAGAAAGCTCTTCCTTCTGCTGGTACACTTGCCAAGTGGCTGCAACGGTTGGAGCTGAGCCGATCCAAAGCCAGAAGCTAGGCGCTTCTTCTGGGTCTCCCACGCGGGTGCAGGGTCCCAAGGCTTTGGGCCGTCCTCCACTGCTTGCCCAGGCCACAGGCAGGGAGCTGGATGGGAAGTGGAGCAGCCGGGATACAAACCGGTGCCGAGAGTGGATGACAGCACTTGGAGGGAGAGGATTAGCCAATTGAGCCATTGCACCAGTCCTCTTTCTAGTGAATACATTTTAATTAAAAGCAGCACATTGCAGAGGCTGAGGCTTGCCACACCATGGTCATGGGGCCACCCCTTGGACAGTCCATGGGCCCAGGCGGGGCCGTGGGGGTGTCCCCGCGAGCCACCTGACCAGCCCCCCGTGCCAGTGCCAGATCAACCCCGAGACGGGAGAACCCCGCCACATGCTCACCAGCGAGGCCGTGGCCTTCTGCCGCAAGCTGCACAGTCAGTCCACTCGGCTCCTGGACATCGTTTACGGCCATGACCCCGCTGTCCTGGAGGCCGTGAGCCTGGCCATCGAGGCCGCCAACGCCAGCGCACCCTCGAACGGCGCCAGGATCGTCAAGTGGTGCATCCTGGACAAGGATTTCTCAGTGGCCGGGGGAGAGCTTGGTGAGAAGAGGTGGGATGTGGTGGCGTGGGATGGAGGCACCTGCTATGGGGGGTTGGGCGGTGAGGAGGCCCTGCCACTCTGGTGACAACGTGGCCTGTTGGGGACTCTCCCCCTGGGGTGGGGTGGGTGGGAGCCGTGGGTCCCCACCCCCTTCCTGACCTGCACCCCTTGGCAGGGGCCACCCTGAAGCTGAGGAGGGCGGTAGTGGCCAAGATGTACCAGGTGGAGATGAGACGATTCTACGAGGACCACCAGGAGGGCTAGCGGCCAGGGAGGCCCCTTCCCGGCGGACTCGTTCTGCGTGGAAGTAGCCACAGGCCCCCAGTCCTCCTGCCCGACTCACTGCCACAGGGAGGGTGTGGGGGCGAGCTGGAGGATGCGGGGTCAGGGGGAGGCATCCTGGTGTGCCTAGGGGAGTCTACCCCGTGCGGGAAAGCGATAATAAAGTGATGAGAAATGGAGGTCACTCCGTGGTGTCTCTCACCTGGGCCTGCTTCTACGCCACATGCTGCCTGGGGACGCCCCTGCTGCAAGGCCAGACACCTGAGGGCGTCACCCCGCCACCTGCACCCACCCTGGGCTGTGTGTTGAGAACGGGGTGGGCTCCAGGTCTGCTCCTGTGTGTGTGTGTGTGTGTGTGTGTGTGTGTGAGGAATTAGAGGGAGTCACAACCTGGATTCATCAGAACAACCTGGGGAACTCGTGGCTGGAAGAGTATACCCAGAGACTGGTGCTGTAGCGTAGTGTGTAAGGCCACCGCCTGCAATGCCGGCATCCCACATGGACAATGGTTCAAGTCCGAGCTGCTCCACTTCTAATCCAGAGCCCTCTTTATGGTCTGGGAAAGCAACAGAGGATGGTCCAAGTGTGTGGGCCCCTGCACCCACGTGGGACATCCAGATGGAGTGCCTGCTCCTGGCCCAGCCCCGGTTGTTGTAAGCCATTTGGATAGTGAGCCAGTGGATGAAGGATCTCTCTCTGCCATTCAAAAAATAAGCAAACACTTAAAGCTCTTAGACTGCCAAGTTCTAAGCAGTTAGGGTCCCAGCCAGCCTTACACTTACAGACACAAGGTGAGCTCCTCAGAGCCCCGGGCCTGAGACGGTGGTCCTGCCCAGTGCCGGAGTGCACGAACATCCCCCGGAGCTTGCACATGAAGCGGGGTGCATGAGGACTCTGCCCTGGGAAGGGGAGCAATCAGCTCGTGGCCCTTGTGCATGCAGACTGTCATAACATCCTTCCTGTGTAAGAGCGGCTAGGAAGTGGGGGCTGCTGTGGACCACAGGCCAGAGTGGGCCCCACCACGCCACCCACCCAGGATTCAAACTGGCTTTACCTATGGCGAAAGATCAGGAGTTACGGAGGGCGGGGGACAAAGGCCTGGTCTTTGGAACCAAGCCCAGGCTGGGGCGTGTCCCCTCACTGGGAGATTCTTGCAAGGGCCCCAGCTGCCACCCTCCCCCCACCGCCCTGGGAGTGGCAAGGCCAGTCTGACCCCAGGAGCCGCGAGGCCACACCTACCTGGGCCCATCGGCTGAGGCTGTGTACTGTTTGCAGTTGGGAGGCTCCAAAGGCACCAAGACTGCAAAGAGTGCAGGGGGGGAGGGCTCAGGGTAAAAATCCCACCCTCACCCCTCAGCACCATATTGGGAGCTTCCATCACGCCACAATGACTTGAGGGCCTTCTTCATAGGGAGCTGGGACCAAAAATAGCAAGGAGTTCAGTGTCAGGCACCCCCACACCCACCCACCCATCATCCACCCACCCCACCCATCATCCACCCACCCGTCCATCCACCCACCCGTCCGTCCATCCACCCACTGAAGCATACACCCATTCATTCATGTGTCCGTTTGCCTAGCCTTCCCCCAGTACCATCCACCTTCTGCCCCCTCCACAGTAGGATGTGGGCCTCGCGCTGCCAGCCTCTGGGTTCTGGCGCTGTTGCCTGCCGGCTGACGGCCCACTGCCCCCACCTCATTGCCCTGGAAGCACAAAGGGCCACTCCACTTTCCCATCCGACTTTATTTCACTTTTTTTTCTATAAAACTCCATAATTTCACAATTTAACAACAACAACAAAAAAAGTTTAAAATCAGGACGCAAACAATCCTGTGACGCATCACAAACAAGTTCCTTTTTGTTCCTTTCATCCGCGAGTCCCGGTTCCCTGCGGAGATGCCGCGTGGGTGGGGAAAGTATCCAACACCTTCTGCTCTCTGGCGTCCGTTTATACTTTGTTCAGGAGATGGCCAGGCCCGGGGTCTGCACGGGGTGGGGGATGGTGAGCAGCTCCACACGGGACGTGTGGCCATCACCAAGTGCGCCCCTGGGCCCAGCTGCTGGGCAGCAGGGCACGCTGTGGCCCTCGGCGAGGCCTTCTGGCCAGAGGAGGTAACTGAGACACAGGGCTTGCAGAGGTTTTACTGATGGTGCCAAGGGCCTGGGGCCGCCGTGCAGATCCCGGGGTGCAGAAGGCCGAGCGGTGGCCGCCACCCCCGCGCGGCCTGTGCCAGCACAGGACATGGGATGTCTTGTCCGGCGTCTTGGTCTTCGGGCATGTGGGGGCAGGGAGCGGAGGTGCCCCCACTTTGGAGTATTATTGGCCTGCCTGGAGAAGGGACTGCCCAGGGCAGTGACAGCCCGCCCCTTCCCTGGTACCTGAAGGCAGTGGGGCCGGAGAGAAGAGGGGCAGGTGCAGGGACCTCTGAGGCCTCTTCTGCAAGTCCTTGTCTTCCCCACCCTCGGGGGGCAGCTGGAGGTGGGGGTGGGGAGTGCCTTGGAGGCCTGGAGTGTCAGGGTGATGGGGGAACCTGCCCAGTAGAATATGAGCAGGAAGGTGTTCGAGGCCTGGGGAAAGGGGCACATCAAACCCCACAGCCCGTGTCTGAACGGAGCTGACTGGCAGGGCCCCAGGCCTGGCCCCTGTGCCTCGGCCAGGGTGCAGGAACTTGACAGGATCCTGGGGTCGGGTGGGGAGGGAGCCACGGGAGACCTGGAGCAGCCTTGAGTCAAGGTCTAGGAAGACGAGAGGCCGAGCCAGCCCTGGGAGCCCGGAGGTGGACCGGCTCAGCGAGGGCCTGCGTGGGCCCTGGAGCAGCCTGGCTGGAGAGCCGAGGGTCAAGGGGCAGTGTCCTTGGGCCTGTTCCCAACACGGACAGTGGCGGTGGGTGGCAGGCAGAGGCCCCAGCTGGGGCTGGAGAGCTCCAGTGAGCATCCCGTCTTATTTGGCAAAAGCTCATTTTCTTTCAAAGTTCGAAGACTTGCTCGACAAAGCGGTTGGGGAGGAGGCAGCTGTGGAGAGGGATGCCCCCCTCATCCGCCCTGGCGTAGTGTTCACTGGCCATGGGACCCCCACTGGGGTGGGGGTGACCCACGGCCTGCAGCTCCACACGAGTCTTCAAGACATTTAGCCTACAAGTTCCCCCCACCCCCGTTAATCCCCCCCGCAGGCACTGCCACGACAGAAACGCACATTGGAAACAGCTTGTGGCTCAACAGCGCACACACACAAATATAATATAGACAAAAACTGTACAGCACGGCCCAGCCGGGCGGCCGCACAAACACCCAGAACCGCTGGCTCCCGGGTGGGTGCAGGGTGTGTTCAGAACCGTTTAGGGAGCAAGACCTGGCCCCACAGCCTGCAGTGAGGCTGGGGGGCAGGCAGGGCTGCTGTGCTGGGGCTGGGCAAGGAGGCCCCCGGCAGGACGCACACTCATCCTCTTAGGGGAGTTGATGCCCAGCCTGGTCAGGGCCTTCCAGCCGGACCACCTGCCCAGAGGAGGGCAGGGGTGCCCTCGGCCCCAGGGGCTCCCCACACGGGGTGGGGAGGGCGGGAGGAAGCCGCCAAGAAAGTGCAGCCGGCTTGGAGGGCCGAGGACTGGGCGGGCAGTAAGGCGGTGCTGCGGGCAGGCGGTCCCCGCAGCAGGGACCGGCCCGGGTCATGTGGCCACGGCCTCCAGGTAGCTCTGCAGCTTGCGCACTGTGCTCTCGTCCAGGGAGAAGAGGTCGAAGTCGAAGGTGGTGTTGGTGACGTTGAAGTGGCCCGTCTCCTCGATCAGGTTCACGATCTGCAGGGTGACCCGAGCGGGGGGGACCTCAGGGCTGAGGACGGGGGCGGGGGACTGCCCTGCTCGCAGAACCCCCCAGAGTCCCCCAGCCTGCCCTACCTGCTGCAGCACATTGCGTTCCCGCAGCGCCATCAGCCGCCTGTGCAGCTCGACCAGCTCGTCGGTGTAGGCCTGGGGAGGGATGGGGGGTCAGCAGGTGCCGCGGCCCGGCCCTCCCGCCGGCAGCCCCCTCCCCAGCGCCCACCTTGTCATAGCCGCCTTTCTTGAGGATCTTTTCCGGCTTGCTGCAGGGCTCTGGGCTCCGTCGGCCTGGTGCCTGCAGGAACCCATAAGCCAGGCCTCGGCTCAGCGCCTGCCCTGGCCTCCCAGGCCCCAGGGCCGGCCCTCCCGCCAATCTCACCTTGCTGTTAGCGGGCGGGGGCTTCTGGGGGGGCGGGGGCTCGCGGCCAGGCAGGCACGAGTCGGCACTGTTGTCGCTCTCGCTGTCGCTGAAGCTCAACCTGCAGACATGTGGCGGTCAGCCCCCACCAGCCACGGGACCCCAAGAGCGCCGAGCCCTGGCTCTGGCCCCAGGTTGCTTGGGACAACAGTAGCTGCCTTGGCACAATCCATCTCTGCGGTATGCAGGCAGCCAGCCAGGCCTGTCCCCTGCCTAAGGACACGCTAGCGACCCTGGGCTCCTGGCTGCAGGGGGCGGGGCAGGCTGAAGCCCCCCCCCCCCGTCCCTGGTGGCAGAATCCCTGCCTGCTCCTGTGCCCCCTCCCCGGCACGTCTGCTCCCCTCACCAGCTTCCAGCTCACCCCCCCACCCACGACGGCTATTTCCTGGACCTTCTCCACTCCCTCCCGCACCCTCTCCCCAGGCCTGGCTCCGGCTGCCCTGGTCACCCAGGCGGCACTGCCCACATCGCTCCCTTCCCAGCAGGTGGCAGCAGGTGCCCCCCCAGAGCAAGCCAGGGAGGGAGGGAGGGGGTGTCCCAGCAGCACCTGCTCAGGGCTCTCTCCCAGGCCCCTCCCCCCACGCTGGTCCGGCTGACAGCCACTCCCAACTCAGAGGGGCTGTAGGGACCCGGGAGTGCCAAGACAGAGGGGTTAATGGGGGGCTGCCCCCACCCCCGCCCCCAGTCCTGGCCCCACCGTCCGGTCACCTCGAGTCCCGCCCAGGGTTGGTCTTGACAGTGGCCTCCTCTCCTGATGACGAGTCGTCTTCGTCCGACTCCTCTGACTGCAAGTCCTCCACCATGGAGCGGAGGGGGCCTGGAGCAGGGAAGAGACAAGGGCAGGCCGGCTCAGCGCCTTCCTCTGCCACCCCCGCCATCCCGAGGGGCCCTGTCACTGCCCCCTACCTTCCTGGGGCTGCGCACAGGCCCCAGGGCCCTCCATCCCCGAGGTGGTCTCCAAGGTGCGGAGATCGGGGCCCCCCCTTGCTGGGGAGGGCGCAGACACCACAGCCAGACTGGGACGCTCTGCTGCGCTCGGGGTGCCTGCCCCCAGCCGCCCCTCAGCTGCCCCCAGCCCACTGTTCTCCCCTTTCTCCTGAGGCACCCAGTTCCAGTCCCCTACAGACGGCATCTTGGTTTATATCCCGGTTACCAAGGCAACGGAGGGACACAAAGCCCTCAATTACCTTGGTCACATGGTCTGGCTCCAGCAGGTTCCCTCCCTTCTCAGCAGATAAGAGCCCTTGGCGAGAGTGTGGGCTTCCAGGGCCCCATCCCCCAGCCCAGGCTTGAATCCCGGGTCAGACTCACCACCCCCCCACCCCATCCCCCGCCCCGTCCCAGAACGCAGGGTCTGGATCTGGGTTGGGGGAGGGTGCTGGGGGTCCCCAGGTCGTTCTCCCTGGCCTCCACTCCAGGTGGCCCGCCCCCCACGGCCACTGGGAGGAGCTTGGGAACACACAGGGCTGTCCCCCTGCCCCTGACAGACCCCGGGCCCCAAGGCCACCCCCTCCCTGGGACGCACCTTGGCTGTGGTTCCCTGACAGAGCCTGGGTCGCCCCCTCCCTGGGACGCACCTTGGCTGTGGTTCTGAGACGGCTCGAAATCCGAGTCGGAGCTGGAGTCAGAGCTGGAGCTGGAGTTGGACGGGCTGGACGCAGCGGACTGCACCCATGGGCAGCCAGGGGAGGGGGAGAAGCAGCACATCTCAGACCACAGGCACTGGTACAGGCACCTGGCTGTCCCCCCTGGGGATGGCACGGCAGAGACCGCCCTGGGCACCCTCACCCCAAGCCCGGAGCGAGACGCAGGCTGCAACAGGAGGGCTGGGCCGGCGCATGCCTGTGTGCCTGAGTGTCCTATGGGTGCAAGTGAGCCAGGCACTGTGCCCTGCCAGTTGCCTACCGCCATGTGGTCGCCAGGGGCCAAAGGTACAACAAGCGAGACAAACTGAAGGGGCAAGAAGTACTGGGAGTGCCGGCATGAGGACATGTGTGTGCGCACTCAGGCCCCAGGGCCCCAAGACTGGGCTGGAGGGCTGGGCTGCCCAGCAGACACCCTGGGGACACAGAACACAGCCTGCTACTGCAGGTTCAGACGCCCCCTGGCCTGTCGCACCCCACAGAGGGCAAATGGGGTACCTTGGGGGAAAGGGGCCTCTCTTCCCACCCCAGCCCACCCAGCCCCTGCAGACACAGCTTGCCAAGCCCCACCGGCCCACCTGCCTGCCCTCTCCCAGACACAGGCCGACCCCTGCCTCAGCAGCCCTGCTCTAACATGGCTTCCTCACCAACCGGCTCACGTGGCTCCCACTTGTAAGCCTCAACTTTCCCATCTCTGAGGAAGCTGCATGGCCTACTCCTGTTGGAGGACTTCAGAGAGGCCCTGCCAACCTCCCCCCACACATGTGACCCCATAGTTGGGGGGAGCTAGGCCAGGGGCAGACAGCAGCCTGAGTCGGCTCGGCAGCACCACCTAGTGGAGTGTGCCGTCACACCTGGGCCCTGGAGGCCACCCAGCTCCTGTGCACTGGCAGAGCAGACAGGACAGCCAGCTCAGGGCCCAAAGCAGCCTCTCAATGTGGGGGAGGGCAGGGCACAGGCTCCAAGTGCAATGGCCGCAGTGCCCACAGGGACCCCTGGGCTGGACACCAGCCCCAACCCTGCGTGACGGCGCCCCAGTGCCCCGCATGAACTCCCCAGAAGACAGCCCAGTGCAGGAACCTGGGGCAGCTGGACAGGGTGGGGCCTGTGGCCAATGCAGCCCCACCCAGCCTCAGGGGAGGTGGCTCGTCTTCCGCCATTGCTAACTGGGATAAGTGTTGGGTGCTGGGCCACAGCAGCCTACACGTGTCTAGAGCCAGGGGCGGTGGTAGGATACAGGGTCACCCCAGCCCCAACCAGTCCCTGCTGGTACTGTCCCTGCCAAGAGGCACCCCAGGAGCAGCACCCAGCCAACCTGGGGGTCATGCTCCCCTCTGTGGCACTTCGGGCTTGTTCACACCCGGGGGCGTTGACACCAAGGCCAGGGCAGATCCTGCTGCCCCCGGCCAGCCCCTCCTGGGAGGTGCGGCTGTTGCTCCTGTGGTCCAGGTCCTCTGATGGGGGACACAGGGGTCCCCGCAGGGGCAGGCCCAAGGTGGAAATCCCACGTCTCCCCAGTGTGCAGCTCAGTAGCCATGTTCATCCCTGGGGAGCAGAGCGGTGGGACGCCTGGTGGGGAGCCCCGCTGGTGGAGGGCGTGAGCTCCCGCAGCCGGCCACAGAGAACACGGGGGACGCAGACCTTGGCCTCACACGGGGACACTGCACCCTGCGTCCACTTCCCAGAGCTGAGAGTGAGCCGCAGCCCCACTCACCTCGGACTTGTAGGAGGCCTCGTCCTCAGAGTTCGACTCGCCCACCTCCAGCGCCTTCCGGGCCTCCCTGGACTCGCCCTCCGTCTTGCCTCGGTCCCCCTTGCTGCTGCTTCTGTCTTTGGCCGGCTTCTTGTCCGGGAAGGAGGAAGATGAGGTGCGGGGCGAGGTGCCCGGGGCGCTGCGGGCCCCCTTGGAGCTGCTCTTCTTGGGCTTCTTGGCGCTGGGCTTGGGCGAGTCGGCGGCGGCCGGCCGTTTGCTGGAGGCCTTGGGCGGTGCCGGCGGCGGGGCTCCCCCCTTGGGAGACAGGCTCTCCAGCTTGGGCTCCTTGAAGGCGGCCTTGGGCGGCGGTGCCTTCTCCTCCTTGGGCAGCCGGCCCTCGGCCAGCTTGCGCGCCGCATCCTTGGCGCCCTTGGCCTGCTCGCGCTCCAGCTCCTTGGAGGAGCCCTTGCTCTCCGAGTCCTTGCGCACACGCTCTCGGTGCTCCTTGGTCACCTTGTGCGGCTTGGGGGGCTTGCTGCTGCTCTCCTTGTTGGCGTCCTGGCGGAGGGTGGGGAATGCCAAGGCAGGGAGGGTCACACACACGTCCCGGGGCCGCCCTGTCTCCCCACTACCACGCAGAGTCCTGCTTCCCATGCGGCGGAAGAGCCAGGGGGCAGGTTAGAGCTTCGCACGTAGCTGTCCCTTCAAACTAGGAGGTGGCGTCGCTGCGCGACCCCTCTGAGGTGCACAGAGGCCCCGAAGGCACAGTGCACCACAGGCCTGGCCTCACAGGGCTGCCCCGCCCAGCTGTGCACCTGAACCAGGCAGTCAGCCTTCACTGAGGATCAGAGTCGGTAGGGCAGGTCCCCGGAGGCAGGTGGGGCACTCGGGGCTCAGGGTGGCGTCCCCACCTTCCACACCCACCAGCGCCCCCCTGAATGAGGTGTGCCCTCCCCTGTCCCCAGGGGAGAGGACGAGCACTCAACCCTGAGGGTCAGCAGCCTTCACGGTGCCCTAAACTTCTCTCGTCACTCCTGTCCTCCTCGCCTGCCCCCCGCACCCTGGCCCCATGCACCCACCCCTGGCTGGGGCTCCCTGCGGTGGGAGCCTTGTCCTCCCTGTGGGCACCCCACTAGCAGCGCCTCCTCCTGGGGCCCAGGGGGAGGCACGGGGGGGTCCCACAGCTCTCCTGGGGCCCTCACCCAGCCTCCCAGGAGCCACATGGCCTTGCTCCCAGCTCCAGCACCGAGCAGTTGGTGCCACGCTCTGCCGAATGAAGGCTCAGGCTGCACCTTCCTGCCCCAGCCCCAGGGCCAGCTTCCCTGGAGGAAGGGCAAGGGGGAGGCGGCTGGGGAGCAGGGGCTGGCCTGGGCGGCAGTGGCCCCTCCTGGCAGCACGCAGGCGCCCGCTCCCCGAATCTCACTCACAATGTCAAGTTGGGGTGAGGGCCCGCCAAGTCTCCATCCCAATGTCACCCATGAACCCCAGAACAGTGAGGAATGGAGGTGCAGAGAGCAGCAGTCAGTAGCCCAACATGAGACAGCTCCCAGGGAGCCCTTTACACGGCCCCTGGGGCGCAGCAGACAGGGCCTCCCCTCCTGCCCCTGCAGGCACAGGTTACAGGCGGGCACAGCCATCCTCCTGTGGCACCCTGGCCCGGGGGAGGGCTAGACGGCAGAGAAGCAACCGCACAGTCTGGAGTGAGAGTTGCAGCTGCGGGAGAAGCGGCTCCCAGCCCGATGCCAGGATGGCGCCACAGACAGGGCCTCGGGGCACAGATGGCGAGGCCGGCTACAGGACCTAGCGCTGGCCAGAGGGCTCCCGGGAGTGTGGCAGGGGGAGCTAGGCTGGCCTGGGGGCTCCCAGATGGATCAAGAGACACCCAGAGTACCCAGCCCCATCACGGCGCACGGCTCCAGTGATCAGGCGACAAAGGCAGAGCCACAAGCGGCAGCTGAGCCTTCCTCTCCCTGCCCCAAGCAGATTTCCAAAGAGCCCTGGGGGCAGTGAAGCAGCGAGGGCCCCCACAGGAAGTCCTCTGACCCGCCCTCTGCAGGGCGGCCAAGAGCCCAGCACAGGAAGCCCTGCTCCTGCCCCAAGACCCAGACGCAGGTGGCCCGAGACCTGCTCGCCAGCCCCCCTTGCGAAGCCCAAGTCCACGGCAGCCCACAGGCGAGAGAAGGAAAAGACAGACGCGCGCGGAAGACAGGCCCTCGGAAGCTATCAAGACGAGCGGTGGCTGCGCAGAGCTGCGCAGAGGGTGAAGGCGTGCGGGGGTTTGTGTGTGCGACGCCAGGGCCCACAGCCTCACTCCAAGGTCTGTCCTCAGGCAGGTGCTGGGACGGTCCAACCAGAGAGGCCTCCGAACGACCCAGGGCGCCCCCAGGCTGGGCGACGCGAGAGGATGCGGCGTTTCGGCTTTCCGCACACTCGCCATGGCTTTGGCCCCTGCCCAGGAAGCCCCCTCCTTCTGCGGCAGCCACTGCCTGAGAAGCAAAGTGTGGAACGGCCCAGGGTAGACCCAGTCCAGGCTGGGGGCTCCGAGAAGCGGGCGGCTGGTGTGTGGCCCAAGATGCAAACAGCCTGAGGCCGCTGTGGGGGCAGGGGCTGCAGCGGCGGGAGGAAGGGGGTCCAGACCTGTGTGGGTTTCACATGGAGGGTCTCTGGCCTCAAGACAATGGGATGAGGCCCCTGGACCACCTGGCCTACGCCTGGCACCCTAAGGAAGCAGCAGGGAGTGGCAGGGCGCAGAGCGCTGAGGAGGAAGCCGCCACGGAGCGAGGGCAGGTGCGGAAGGCCCACGTGGCAGTGGGAGGACACCGGCCGGGCCGGGGGTTGGGCCTTCTGCCTCACTAACCTTGCAGCCGTGGGATGGTTTGGTCTTCTTGGGGTCAGAGAAGGCAGAGAGTGGAATTGTGGGTAACATGGGGTAGTCGGGGCTGGGCCTGGACACCGACTCTGCTCCTTCGGGAATTACCATCACCTAGTGACAAAGAAGAGACAGACGTTACCAGGGCAGGCGGGGGCCGCGGGGTGGGGCCTGGCCGGCGCTCACCTCCAGCGGGGAGCAGGTGCAGCGGCTCTGTGGTGGGGAGCCAAGAGAAGCCAGGGTCCCAGGATGGCTGGGCCCAGGGGAGCTGCGTGGCCTCAGGGTGAGAGGGCTCAGTGGCCAAGATGACGGGCGTGTGGCGGGAGTGCGCCAGGAAGCGTGAGGAAACACGGCGACCAAGCCCGGCCAGGGCAAGGAGGGGTCAGCAGGAGGGGCTGGGCAGAAGCCGCCCTGGCAGGTCCCAGGTGTCCTGGGATGAGCCGTCTCCTCCTCCCCTGGCTGGCGGCCGAAGCTGACGGGGCGCCAGCAAGAGCAGACCTGTGTGGGCGGGCCTGCCCATTCCCGCCCACTCCTGTCCAAGCTGCCACAGAGCAAGGAAGCCGCGGGGCGGACGAGCAAGGGCCTGGGGTCCGACAGGAAGAGCTCGTGGACATGCCTGCCTGGCTCCCGTGGGACTCCCAAGACACCTGCTGTGTTGAGCAGGGTGAGGCGAGGATGGCAGGGTGAGCCGAAGGCTTCCAGAGGGCAGCGTCATCCAGGAGCCGCCCGCGCCTGGCACTCCGGGCTGAGCCAGCCCATCCGGGGACGCGGACATGGTGCAGTCCCGAGACGCAGGGCGCAAGGAGGCAGCAGGGCCTGGCTCTGGGCAAGGGTGGTATACCCCAAGATGCAGCTGCCCAGACCCTGCCTTGGCCTGATGCCCTCGGGAGGCGTGGCTGGCTTGCCCCGGCCCCTCCTACTGTCCTCGGCACGCAGCTGGTCCCTCTCCAGCTCCACCCCGGCCTGACGCTCCCTTAGCAAAGCGCAGTTTCCCCAGCGACAGACCCTCAGCGCAAGTCAACAGCAAGGGTAACGCAGGCTGTGAGGCTCCCACAGCAGGAACCACCGCCCCGACCCCCAGGGGATCCCCAGCCAGGGGCAGGACCCACAGCTGCTCTCCACTGTGGCCGGCTCAGCTCCTCCTCCAGCCCTCCCAGCACAGCCCGCCTCCGGCCTGTGCCGCTCAGACGTCGGGGCACAGCGGCCTGGTCAGGGCATCTCCCGGGCAGAGCCACAGTCCCACGAAGGCCCCGGCAGGATCTGGAGCAGTCACCTGCTCTCCTGGGGCAGCCCTGGCGGCCAGCTGGCAGCTGCCCTGCTGCGTCGGCCCTTCCGACGGAGCCGGATCTGCCCTCCCCTCGCGCGCTGCCTCCTCCCCACCCCGGGTTTTATGTGTTTAGACGACGCCCTCCTTACAGCCTTCATCTCAGAAGAGCAAAGGAAACCGCCACCCGCCCAGAGCTCAGGGAGGCCCGGGGACGCGGCTGCTCCCCAGGGACGCGGCAAGGAAGCCTGTGGACAGGCTGGGGGTGGGCATGGGGGACGCCCAGAAACACCATGTGGAAACACAGACGCATGGCCACACAAAGCAGGAGCAGAGCGGTGCCGGGATGGGAGGGGCTCCCTCAACGCCGCAAACAGCACCCCACGCACCACTCCCTGGCCTCCCTGGTCCAGACTGGAGCCACGCAAGAAGCCTGGCATAGGGACACGGCAGCACTCGCTCAGCTTGCTGCCACCAGCGAGCAGGAACCTCGTGTGGATGGAAACAAGGTCCCAAGAGAGGAACGAAGAGGCAATGGCGACTGCCCGAGCACACGGCGCCCTACACCCCTACCTCCCCCACGCCACGCACGGTGCACACCCCGCCCATGCTCAAAGACCCCGCAGCGGCACCTGGCTGCAAGCCTGCACTGCATCTCACCGCTGCCTGCAGAGCCTGCTGGGGTCACAGGTCCCACTGGGCCCCCAGCCACCTGCCTCCCAGACCAGCAGGGACGGGGCTGGGCTGATGCGCAGCACAGGGGGGCACTCACCCCTCCGGCCATGAGCAGCTTGTAGCGGAACTCGGTGGTGGGGTTGTTGAAGGTGAGCTTCTCGCAGCGCAGGTGGTTCACGGGTGGGTTGCCCTCCGGGTTCAGGAACAGGTCGTAGGTGAAGCAGACCTTCCGGGGCTCCTCCTGCGACCAGGAAAACAAGCAAGCTGGCTCAGGGTCAGAGGGCGGCCCTTGCAGTGCCTGTCCCCAGATATCAGCGTGGCCAGCAGTGTCCCTGCAGGTCCACGGGTGGCATTCCTGTCCAGGGCCTGCAAGGCACCTGCAGCCCCACAGCTGCCACTGCCAAAAGGGGAAACTGAGGATCCCAGACAAGCGGCCAAGACCCAACCCCAACGTCTGAAGTCCCTGACACGGAGTCCCCTGCCACACACAGACACACAACAGGACAGGACCTGGAGTGGCCGTAGGCACCGTATCACAAGGCCCAACGCACCCAGCTCGGGGCAGGCACAGGGTGAGTTTGTGGAAGAGGGAATGAGGATTTCCTAAGCGGTGGCTGGCATGAAGAACAGGCAGGGAGCCAGCATTATGGCACAGCAGGTTAAGTTCCCACCTGCAATATCGGCGTCCTATTTGTGCAGCCCGAGTGCACACAAGCTTAAGAAAGCCTGAAGACAGCCCGGCCCGTGCGCACATTACCCGGACACACACACGTCCGGCTCCACAGTAGGAGCCTCCACGGGGGCAGGGCCTGGGGTTACAGCAGGAAGGGACAGCCAATGGGGTGTCCTTCCTCTTAGGGGCCTGGTGAGCACGGGCAGGCACATGTCATGAAGCTAAGCCAAAGCCTGGGAGGCATGCACCCACAATGTCCTGCCTGGGCCCGGGTCCCCAGCCTGGCTTCTGAGTCCACCCTGTGTCCTGGAGGGTAAGGGGTGGGGCAGGCCACCCATGTGGGGGCCTGGGGGGATTCCTGACTCGCAGCTTTAGCCTGGGGTTGCTGTACGCACCAGGGGAGTGAGCCAGTGGATGGAAGACCTCTTTCTCTCCTCTCTGTAGCTGACTTTCAAATTAAAATACATCTTCAAACAGAGAAATCGGCCAGCCCACATGGGCACGGGCATCTGGCTGCAGCCCTGAGGGACACAGCTTTGCCCGGCACTCCGTCCTCCATCCCTCTGCAGGACACACCCTGAACTGCAAACCCACAGCCATCTCTGCTCCACATCCCTCTGCCATGGGAGGGGGTTCATTCATTCCACAGCCCGAGGACCCCTCACCTGTACCTGCATGCCGCCCCCCCACTGGCCAAACAGGCAGAATGAGCTGGGGGCTGGGCTCTCCGGGCCTGAGGGAAGCTGCCTCGTCCCTGTTTGGAGGGTGGGCGGAGCAGCACACCTGAGGGAAGGGGTCGGCCTCCACACCAGGCTGTGTCCAGTGGAGGCGGTGGGCCAGGCCTAGGCCTCAGAATTGCCCAGAGCATGTGGGGCAGGCCTCATTCCACCTCCAAGCAAACATGGAGAAGGGGACGGGGGCAGGTCCACCCCCGTGGACACAACAGGACGGCACTGCCACACGCTACATCCCCTGGGTCATCTGCCCCATCACCACCACGGACATGGGCGTGCTCTCGGGTATCCACCAACAGGGACAGGCCGCACACAAGGAGGGCGAAAGGCGCAGGGCGGGCACGGGGCTTCAGGGCAACCTGGAAGACAGACCCCTGAGTCATGATGTGTAGCTCGGACCTCCATGCTTGAGGCTGACTGCGACAAACAAGCTTGTGCGTTCTCTGAGGGGCCCTGGGACCCCTGAGGAGGGACGGGGGTGGGGGCGGCTGTGGGCACATAGGCGGAGGTGGGGCTTCCCAGCTTCCTCCTCCCCTGCAGCCCGCAGGGGCGCTAGGGCTCTCGCTCAGGGCTCGGCTCGGCTGGGGGAGCTCTTGCTCCGTCTCCCTGCCTCATGGGGACCTCCAGTCTCAGCGCGTGGCCGGCTCTCCTGGCGTGTGGCAGCTGGGCTCCAGCCTGCTGTAGCCCAGTCCCAAGTGGCCTGGCGCACAGAGAGCCCGCTGACCCTCCGGGGCACTCGCAGCAAGCAGCCCGACCCAGTGAGAGCTCAGGATGGCCCAGGTGGCTGTGCTGCCGTGGGCCCTCCCACCAGGCTCCTGGTTGAGCCCCAGACAGGGCGCTTCCCGTCTGGGTGGAAACCCTGAGTCTTGGAGAGACACAGTCCTGCCCCGACTCCCAGAGGGAAGCAGGATGGGAGTAGGGCGAGGCAGTGGTTGTGGGCCGGGCAGAGACCTCCCCTGCAGCGCCAACACCCCGAGACTAGCTTCAGAAGAAACTGTGAGCCTGAGGAGGCCACAGGCCCCTGGGACCCCGGCCTGGGAGTGTGGTGCCCAGAGAGGCAGACTCCAGCCCCTTGGCACACAAGGACCACGCCACAAGCAACCCAGGCCACAGGCGCCCACGCCAAGCCAGGGGCTGTTCCTCCTCAGCAGCCCAGATGTGGCGGAACTGGTCCAGTGGGTGCTGGTGCCCAAGCCGCTGCCACGCTCCAGCCTCAGGCCTGGCTTTGTGCCAGGCTGGGGCATTCCTGCCCGCACCCCTCAGGTGAAAGGTCGTGAAGGCTTCTAGCTCCCTGCTGTGTGCCTGGCAAGGCAGTGGACGATGGCCCAAACACTTGGGCCCTTGCAACCTGCATGGGAGACCAAAATGGCATTCCAGGCTCCTGGCCTCCGCCGGCCCCTGCCCACAACAGCCATGCTGCAGCCAGGCGGAAGGCAGGAGCCTGCAGCTCTGTCCTGGTTTCCCACGTTGAGTCGCAGGAACCCAAGGACTTGAGCCGTCACCTGCAGCTTCCCGGGGATGCACGCTAGGAGGAAGTGATTAGAAGTGGAGCTAAGGCTTGTCCCCAGGCGCGCCAACATACGGGAGGCGGCCATCAGGAACAGAGGGATGGGCGAGCTGGAGTGGGGGCAGGGGACAGGGGTTGGGGTGCTGCCCTCCTCTGCCTCGGGTCTTCCATGTAAGGGCATGCTCGCAGCTCTCACATCTACACAGATTCTAACATTCACAAACCTACAATGAACACACACGTTCATATGCTGGCTTTCACACTCACTCATACACCTCACCACACCCACCCACTTACTCTCACACACACATATTTTGGGGTACACCTAGGTCCGCAGCGTGACTCCCTCCAAGAAGGGGCTGAGTTCTGTCCTGTGCAAACACACTCACAAAGGCACAGGGGTGGGTGCCAGGTGCACGGGGTGGAGCGCTGCGTGGGGCAGGAGAGGCCTTACACCCCACGGCCGAGGGTCTGGGCTGCATTCCCAGAGCAAATGGAGGAGGAGGGCGGGGCGGCCCCTGACTTCCTGCCCATCACTGCAGCCATCTCTGGGAGAGGCCACTGCCTTCGTGGCACACGGAGCCAACACACACCAACACGCACCAGCCTCCGTGGCAAGGGAAGGGAGCACCCCTGTTTGCTCTATCAAAGGCTGTCTGATCCCACAGTTCCTGCCAGGCAGAGCCCAGGAATGACCCAGGCATGAGTGGCAGGCACAGGCCACCCCCACTCACAGGGGGCACTGTGCCACCTACTGCAGGGCACATGTCGTTATCACCCAATCGTCTTTCCAGGAACATCTCAAGGAAGCTGGCAGCAAAGCCACGGGGTGCAGCAGGGGCACCTGGTGCCCAGGCAGTACCTTCCAGGGCGTAGGAGGGTGCAGCGAGCGCACCAGGTACCCAGGCAGTGTCTCCAGTCCTTCTCTTGGGGGCCCAGGCAGCACAGAGGAGTGAGGACCACTGCTCGGGGCAGACAGCCACTTCTGGGCCCCCAGGGACACTGACTCGGTGCTTTGGCTCACCCCAGCCCCCATCCACCTGGCTGCAGACCCTAGCCTCTTGGGGAACAGTACGTCTTAGGTCCCATGCGGCAGGATAGAAAGAAGCTCCTGGCTCCTGGCTTTGGATTGGCTCGCCTCTGGCTGTTGTGGCCACTTGGAGAGTGAATCATCGGACGGAAGATCTTCCTCTCTGTATATCTCACTTTCCAATAAAAAATAAGTAAATCTTAAAAAGAGAGAGAGAGAGAGAAAGAAAAAAAGGAAAGAAGGAAGGAACGTAGGTCTGGTCTCCAACCCCTGCCTTGCCCCTCCTGGTCTGGAGCTTCTAGAACCCCGTGGTGAGGGCAGGGTAGGAGTCTTTGGTTACGGTGTCAGACCTCAGACCTGGCTTCTCACACGGTAGCCTATAAGGTTGTGGAAATCCAACATGACAAAATCATTTCTTTGTATGTCCACAGCTGTCTGCAGAGAAATGCTACGGTTGTGTGTGGGGAAAGCCCACACATGGGCAGTCAGGAATGCCATGGGAAGAAAACAATTGGTGTTTCCTGGCGGAAGGGCCTCCCCTTCACGGCTGACACGCCCTCGGCTGTACAGCACGCACGGCTTGCCCAGGCCAGGCAGCCACTGCAGGAGCCCCAGGCCCACGGCTCCCGCGGCACACGAAGGCCTCCTCGTGTCCTCACCAAAGCGGGAAGAGCAGCGGCAGGTGCTGTGGCGCGGCGCACTAGGCCACCTGGGACACCCGGACCTCGCAGAGTGCCCGCTCCAGTCCTGGCTACTTTTCTTCCAACATCACTCCCTGCTGACGTGCTGGGAGACAGCAGTCAGTGTCCCAGAAGCTGAAGGTTTCTGGCCCTGAAAACGAGACCCAGACGAAGCTCCTGACCTCAGCCAGGCCCAGGCCCAGCGCCAGCTGCCATGGGCACTTGGGGAGTGACCCTGATGGAGCTCCTGACCTCAGCCAGGCCCAGCCCCAGCTGCAGCGGGTACTTGGGGGTGACCCAGCGAATGGAAGTTTTGTCCCTGTCAAACAGAGGAAGACTGTAGGGGAGAAACCCAACCTGTTTTTCAGAATGGGCAAGAACTACAGCCCAAGACCAACACAGGCAAAGGATCTATCCAGAAAATTCTCCCAAGAACAAACAGTCACCACGCACGAGATGCTGAGCAGCTAAATCCGGAGAGAAATGCAATCAAGACGCCCAGAGATGCCATGCCCCCACCACCAGGAAGAGCAGGCCGGGTCTCTGGGGTCCCCCGCGCACTGCGGTGGTGGGGGAGGTGCAAGGTGGGCGCCCCTGTGCCAGCTAGGTGGACTCAGCAAGTGGACTGTAAAGCCACCATGTGGCCTGGCAATGCCCCCTCTAAGCGCCCAAGAGGGGACAGCAGTGACCCAAACAAGCACGCAAACACACTGTGCCCTATCTCAGAGGCCAGCAGCTGGAAAACCACTGTCCGTGTGTCCGGAAATGGCAGATCCTCCTCCTTCCGCCTCACTCCCAAGCTGCTACCAGTCCTGCCAGCCACGCCCCGCGGCAGGATATGGGAGCTGCCCGCTGCAGATGGGCACAGCTGCCGCCCACCCGCTCGCTTGCTTCTCGCCCGACTCCAGCCCTGAGCAGGCCCGTCTGGTCTTTATAAAACTTTGTACTCCGACAATGCTGGCAGAACACCAGCCATGAAACTGCACCACTTTCCTCACTGGATGTAAGCACAGCCCACCAGCCATCCACGACGGCCCCTCGGCAGGTCAGGCGTCAGCCGGGTCAGTGACAGGTGGCCGTCGACACAGCACTGCTGCTACCCGCCCCACTGGACCACTCGGCCCCACAGTTCCTGCTCGCAGCGGGCAGTGACCGTCTTCCTCCAGGCTGGTGTGAAGGAAACGAGGCAGGTGCCCGCGGGGATGAGCGGGGGCTCCCCTCTCTTGGCCCCTAGAGCTCTGGGGGTAAAGGCAGCTACAGCGGCTGGTGCAGAGCCAGCTGAGGGCAAGCAGCCAGCCACGCTGGTAGAGAGAGAGGGCGCAACAGCTCTCCGAACTGGTCCCCTTCGTCAAGTGCCTGCAGCAGCCAGGGCTGGGGCAGGTCAAAGCTAGGAGCCCGGAACTCCACCCAAGTCTCCCAACTTCCTGACCCATCTGCTGCTTCCCAGGGTGTACGCCGACCGGAAGCAAGGGAGCTCCAGCAGGACAGCAGCCCTGTGGGGGGAGCCTGGCTGAGGCTGAGCACAGAACCACTGTCCTTTTCTAGGACAGAAAGATCGTATCTGCAGGTTGACTCCCGGAATGCCTGTCACAGCCAGGATGGGGCAGGGCCAAGGCTGGAAGCTGGAAAAACAATGCCGGTCTCCCACGTGCGAGACAGCCACTCAACAGTGCAGGAGCCACTGCCACTGGCTCCCAGGGCGTGCGGCAGCTGGTGGCTGGAGTCGGAAGCCAGAGCTGGGAGGCCAGTCCAGCGCATGGGACTCCTCTCTCCCCTGCAGGCAATCTGCAGGTCAGCAGGGATGCCGTGGCCAGGAGGAAGGGTACCCATCCCTGCACCTGCCACAGGGACCCCGTGGGGCAGTGCAGGCGCCCTGTGTGTGCTCCCTGCCTGGGGACCCTGTGTGTGTGTGTTCCCTTCTCTGGGTGTGCTCCGTGCCCAGGGGATCCTGTTGGACAGTGCAGGAGCCCTGTGTGTGCTCCCTGCAGACGCTGCAGGGCAGTGGAGAAGCCCTGTGTGTGCTCCCTGCCTGGGGACCCTGTGGGGCAGTGGAGGAACCCTGGGTATGCTCTCTGCCCAAGGGACGCCGTGGGGCGGTGAAGGAACCCTGGGTGTGCTCTCTGCCCAGGGGACCCCGGGGGTGGGGCTGTGCAGGAGCCCAGGCAGCCTGAGCAGGAGGGGAGGTGTGGACATGAGGGCCAGGCCGGATCAGCCCACACAGGCTCCCTCAGGGCCCTGAGAGCTCTGATAGGCCTTGGTTTCAGTGTGCACCTAAGCCAGCCCAGGGGTGTTGCATGTGCGCACTGCAGCCCCAGCCCGCCCACCACCACCTGCAGATTGCCAGCGCCCAGTGCTGTGGAACACTTTCCCAGTGGACTCGCATGGCCCTGCTAGACGCAGCTGCTGGCCTCCTGTTCCACATGCTCCCTGGAGGCTGCGTGGAGCCACCTGAACACCTGCCCCGGACCTTATCCCACGGGGTCCCTCAGAGGCATGCCTGTCCCCACCCCACACACCTCACAAGAAGCCAGGTCTCCCACACACAGGGAGACCCAGTACCACAAAGCTGACTGGATCACACCGGATGACATGCACTCACTTCCCAGGGAGGGGGTGATGGCCTCTGACTGTCGGCCTGGGGTCCCGAGGGCCGGCTGCATGGCAGAAACCACCTCAGTGAGCAGGGCACACCTTCCTGAAAACCATGACAAGGTACATACAGCCTGAGCCTGCACACACCACCGCTGGCCCCTTGGGGGCGCCCATGAGACAGGTTGCTGGGTTTTCCACTCCATTATTAGAACAAAAGAACGCTTAGCAACTACTGACGGAGGAAAATCAGACACCCTCAAACGTAAATGTCCCCCAATCCCAATGGCCCTCATTAACATTTCTGACGTGCATGGGGGCCCTTCAAAGAGGCTGTGGCAGCTTGGAGGCACAGGCCTCCAGTCAGAAGGCGGTGCTCAGAAAGGGTTTCCAACGGGTTCACACACAGGCTATGTGCACAGAGCAAACACACTCACCCCGTGACTCCGTGTGCACACCTGCCTCTACCAGCACCACTCAGCCCCCCTCACACTCGGCAGACACAGCTGGCCGAGGAGGATGCTCTGGGGGCCCGGGCCATCCCGGAGCCTGCCCACGCCGCGAGGCGCTGCTGCCACACTGCTCAGGCCCCCAGCGCCAGCCCTCTCCCACGGGCGCCTACCTTGTTCCTGAAGTGCACCTCGATGGGCATGATGAAGCCGGCATAGCCCGACTCCTCCACCTTGTACGGGGGCTCCTTGCACACTGCGAGGAAAGGGAAATCCATCGTCAGCTTCCTGGCCACTTCGAGGTCTGCCCGGCCGCCGGCACCACGTGGCCCGTCCCCTCCACTGCCTCTGCCAGCAGCCCTGGGTCCGCCAGGCACCGCGGCATGCCTGAAAGCCACCCAAGCCGCACCACCTCAAAGTAGCAGGCACGAAGCGGGGGCCAGGCCTGGATGCTGGGCCCCGGGCTCATATCAGACAGGAAGAGCAGTAGCAAGCTGGAGAGCCCAGTCCTGTAAGGCCACTGTCAGAGAGGGAGGAGCAAAGCCCTGCCCCCACCCCCCCACGCTCAGTAGAGGCCACGACCCCCCACCGGGGACAGGAAAGACCCTGCCTGCCCTGACCGACACATACGGGGCCCATGGTTAATGTATGAGTCCCAGGGGTGCTGGGACAGGACACAGCCGGGGCCGGCTGCAGGCTACAGTTCTCCAAGAGCGGAACTCCTCCATCGCATCACCCCTGCTGCCCCTCACCAGCCCCGGGCAGCCCTGCCCTGTCCATCCCCGTGAGGACGTGAGGCCATGTCCCATTTGTTTGGGGCTGGCTTCCTCCACCTGCCAGAGCTGCAGCTGGCATCTGTTCCTCAGGGCAACCAGGGCTTGCTGGCAAAAGTCACGGAGCAAGACGTTTTCAATTAAAACCCTAAGGTTTTCTTACAAGCCCAAAGCAGAAGTCAATGGTGTGACATGAGGTTTTAAGCTGCAGCTACCATGCTGGCATTCTAGACAGGCTCTGGTTCAAGTCCTGGCTGCTCCACTTCCAAACCAGCTCCCTGCTAACGCACCAGTGCAAGCAGTGGGGGATGGGCCAAATCCTGAAGCCCCTGAGCCTGCATGGGGCAGGATGGAGCTCCTGGCCTGGCCTGGCCCCAGCCACTGTGGTCAGCTGGGAGATGAACCGGCAGGTGGGTGACCTCTTCCTTTCTGTGGCACTCTGCCTTTCAAATAAATAAACAGGGTCCAGCATGGTAGCCTAGTGACTAGGCACGCGGCGGGATCATATGGGTGCTGGTTCTAATCCTGCTGGTCCTGCTTCCCATCCTGCCTGTGGCCTGGGAAAGCAGTGGAGGACGTCCCAAAGCCTTGGGACCCTGCACCCGCATGGGAGACCTGGAAGAAATTCCAGGCGCCTGGTTTTGGATCGGTGCAGCTCTGGCCGTTGCAGCCGCTTGGGAAGTGAATCAACAAACAGAAGATCTTCTTCTCTGTCTCTCCTCTCTGTATACCTTTCCAATAAAAATAAACCTTAAAAAATAAATAAATCTTTAAGCAAACAGAAACAAAAACTCAAATGTCACCCTGGCACACCCTAACCACCCAAACTAACTTAGCAATCAAAGGTCGCTGCAATGCCCAACCCCCTCCAAGACCAACCTTGAGGCTGGAGCCATGGGGGATCAGCTGGCCTGGGCCTCAGAACCAACCCAGAGGCTGGAGCTGTGGGGGAGGAGCCAGCCTGGGCTCCCAGCACTGGCCCAAGCCTATGAGTCCCTCCACACTCACTCTCCTCCACACGACCTGGTCCCCACCTTTCCTCAGAACCCAGCTCAGCTGCCACTGCCCCAGCCAGCACAGCCCAGTGCCTCTCTGCCACAGGCATCTGGAGGTTGGAGGCCACCAGTGTCTCCAGCTGCCTCCGCTCCCAGCAACCAAAGCAGTGACCGTGCCTTGTCCTTCGTCCCCCACACCGCTGTTGGCCTCTGACAGTGACAGGGCCCAGAACAACAGGCCAGAGGAACCAGCCCCAGCCGTGGCCCTGGTGCTGTGCCCAGCACCCAGCGATCCTTGGCTTGGCCAGACAGAACATGTCAGAATTTAACTGTGCCCCAGGACCAACTGCAGCCCCTCCGCAGGGCCCAAGAGGCACCTTGTTACCTCCAGCCTTGAGCCCCAGGGTCCAGACACACTGTGTCCCACCCAGGCCCACAGCTCAGAGCCCCACCTTCACCCCCATACTCCGGCACCTTCACCGCCCCACGGTAGCACCTGAACCTCGTCCAGCTCGCCCCCTATACTCTGTGGCACCTCAGCTCCAGAGCCAAAGCTCCATGAGCATCGTTTGACCCCGCTGAGCGGGCCCAGGCCACGTCTCTATCAGGTGGTGGCCCAGGGCAGTCCCAATCCCCTGGACGGGGCCACTCTGCAACCACAGTTCCCCCAAGTCCATCTCAGCGCCTAGGAAGGGGAGAGATGGCACAGAGAGGAACGGCGGGCTCGTCTCCTGGCATGCCCCGCTTCCCTGGAAGGCACAGGCCAGCAGGGGGGCCCGGGGCATCCACAGACCCCACCTCCACGCCGCATTTCCTCCAGCCAGGCCTCAGCACTCAACTTCCAGACCCTCTGCTTCAGCCAGGACAGCTGCCTCCCCAGAGTTCCAGGTGGGTTTCCACCTCACCGTCCCCCCCAACCCTGTTCTGGGCTTGTCATTCTCTGCAGAGACCTCTAACACAGCCAGCCGAGCCTGCACAATGCCCCTCTCCTCGTGGTGACCAAGAGCAGTAACAGTTGGCTCTGGGGAGGGTGGAGCTCCCAGTGCAACAGGGACAGCCTCAGGCACCAGGGGGAGGAGAGCGACAGCCAGCAAGCTGCAGGCAGGTGGCTGTGGTCATGGCTGAGGACAGGCCGGACAGCACTGGGGCCTGCAGACCATGGCCTGGGCAGGATGTAGGGACACGGCCCGGCAGGGAGCTGGAGGCGGGTGGCGGTGCTCTGATGTGGACTCTGGAGCACCCTAGCCAGACCTGCAACTGCAGCCAGCAGCGAATGGCCTGGAAACACGGCCCTCCGTGTTCAAAGGGGATATGCTCAGTACACGAATTCTCTCAGTGAAGCAAAGACTTAAAAACGAAGTCAGGGGCGGGTGTTTGGCCTCAGAGTTAGGACACCACGTGGGCCACCCATGGCTCACATCAGAGCACTTGGTCCCAGCTCTGGGTCATGGTCCAGCTCCCTGCTGGCAGGCACCCTGGCAGGCAGTGGGGCACAGGCCAAGGACTCGGGTTGCTGGCACCCATGTGGGAGTTCTGGGTGCAGTCCCACGTTCCCAGCCACAGCCTGGCCCAGATCCAGGCTGGAGAGTAGCTGGGAAGTGTGTGTGTGTGAGAGAGAGAGAGAGAGAGAAAGGAAGGAGAAAGAGAGAGGCGGGGAGAGAAAGTGTGTGTGCATGCGTGTGTGACCCCATGGATGGGACGCTAGGCGTCCCAGGAGCATTCCCCGAGAGACTGAGCGGGGGGCAGAGGGATGCCCTCCTTGTTGAGGAGCCTGCAAAGGGAGCCCCCTGAATCCACCTGCCTGGGTCCTCCAGAGCCCCAACAGGGAATCCCTCCCAGGCAAAGGGCTCAGGGGAACAAGCGGAGACCACCAGACAGCAGGACAAAGAGGAGCAAAGCAAGCTTGCGCTACTGCCACCAGGGCCAAGGAGCTTCCTCCGAGGAGCCGCCGGAGCAGCAGGAGGGCAGCAACACGCACACGGGCCAGGGACTCCTCCGTACCTTCAGTCACCAGGCTCTGGGGACACCCGAGGTCCTTCCACAGCAGAGCCCTCTGCGCCCTCCTACTTGTGCTGAGGTGAGGAACCAGAGAAGAGCCTGCCTGTGTTGAACACTGACTGCTGCAATGTAAACTCTTTAAGTGCTGATGTAGTAGCACAGTGTGTGAAACTGTCGCCTGAAAAGGCTAACATCCCATAAGGGCACCAGTTCAAGTCCCAGTTGCTCCGCTTCCCTTCCAGCTCCCTGCATGGCGCCTGGCAAAGCAGAGGGGGTGGCCCAAGTCCCTGAGCCCTTGCACCTGCATGGGAGACCCAGAGGAAGCTCCTGGCTCCTGGCTACAGATCAATCTCGCCCCAGCTGTTGTATCTACTTGGGGAGTAAATCGGTAGATAAAGATCTTTGCCTCTCCCTCTCTCTGTAAACTTAGGATTTCAAATACGGAAATATTTTTTCAATGTACAGTGGTTTCAAACTACAGATGCAGAAGTGGCAAATAAAGGGGCTGACTGTGTGATTTTAAAATTCAGTAGAAAGACTAGAAAATTAAGTCAAAGAAATCACTCAAAAGGTCAGGGGTCAGGTTCAAGCCCCAGTTGCTCCACCTCCCATTCAGCTCCCTGCTCGTGTAGCTGGGAGAGAATGTTCCAAGGGCCGGCGTCCCTGCGCCCACGCGGGAGCCCTGGACGGAGCTGCTGGCTCGGCCGTCCCAGTTCTGGCCACTGCGGTCAGCTGGCGGTGAACGAGCAGAAAGAGAATTTTTTTGTCTCACCCCCTCTCTGTAACTCCATCGTTCAAATAGCTAAAATTCTGGACCTAAACAGCTAAACCAAGGTACGACGTGGAGACATGATCCAGCCGGCGGCTCCCGTTCCCGACGGCACCTAGTGGGTGCCGGGCCCTGCCCCGATGTCCCACGTGCCACCTCACCAACACCCACGACTGTGCGAGACACGCGCGGTTACTCCCAGCTCCGACAGAAAGCCTGGGCTGCAGAGAAGGTGGCACAAGAGCCGAGGCCCACCCTGTGGTGCAGGATGCGACGCTGCTGCCCGCTTCCTGTAAGGGTAATGGATGTGCACAGGTTCAAGTCCCGGCTGCTCTGTCTCTGATCCAGCTGTCTGCTAAATAACCCAACTGGGAGAGCAGCGGCGGACAGCCCAGGTCCTGAGGCCCCTGCCGCCTACAGGGTTACCTGGACGGAGCTCCTGGTTCATGGCTTCAGTGTGACCCAGCCTTGTTTTGTCATATTTTTATGGGAAAGGTAGATCAGATTTACAGAGTGAAGGAGAGATACAGAAAGATCTTCCATCCACTGGTTAACTTCCCAAATGGCTGTTAAGGCTGGAGCTGTGCCCATCTAAAGCCAGGAGCCAGGAGCCTCCTCCAGGTCACCCATGCGGGTGCAAGGCTTTGGGCCGTCCTCAACTGCTTGCCCAGGCCACAGGCAGGGAGCTGGATGGGAAGTGGAGCTGCCGGGATTAGAACTGGCGCCCATATGGGATCCTGGGTGTGTCAGGGGGAGATTCAGGCACTGAGCTATTGATTGTGCCACACCCCCAGGTTTGGTTTTTCTGCTCATTTGGGCAGTAAACTGGTGGATGGAAGCGCTTTCTCTGTCTTTTAAATAAATAAATAATTTTTTAAAGATTTATTTTTATTGCAAAGTCAGATATACAGAGGGGAGGAGAGACAGAGAGGAAGATCTTCCGTCCACTGATTCACAACCCAGGTGACAACAAGGGCTAGAGTTGAGCTATTTTGAAGCTAAGAGCCAGGAGCTTCTTCCGGGTCTCCCACGCGGGTGCAGGGTCCCAAGGCTTTGGGCCGTCCTCCACTGCTTTCCCAGGCCACAGGCAGGGAGCTGGATGGGAAGTGGGGCTGCCAGGATTAGAACCGGAGCTCATATGGGATCCCGGCACGTGCAAGGCAATGACTTTAGCCGCTAGGCTATGGTGCTGGGCCCAAATATATAAATCTTGGGGAAAAAAAAATCCCAAATGTTCTGGAAGAAGACAGGGAGCTAAGGAGGCAACGCCCTCGAGGCTCTTGGTGAGAGTTCAGCTCAAACCAGCCAGACCTCACTCACTTGGGAGACGCTGACGACAGCCTCGCCGAGCTGAGCATGCCGGCATCCACGCGGGTGACACACCTTCCTCAGGAAAAATTCTGCACTAATTAATCTCCTGGGTGATCACCTGACAAATTGCCCTGCCAAGGGGAGGAAATAAACCAAGACTAAGAGGAATAAATAAAGCCCTTTAGGACAACGGCTACGAAAAGGCCCCGGGTGGTGACGGCGAGGGAGCTGGCCCCAGGGGCCCGGGCAGCAGCGGCAGGTGCCTGCCACCACACGGGACTCCGGGATTCGGTTCCGGGTTTCTGGCTAACCCCGTTCACAGCAGGCACGGGTGTGCGAGGTGAGCCTAGAGAATGGGGGTGCTCTGTCTGCCCCTCTGCTCCTCAACATATTTTAAATACAAAGCAGCAGGCACTCCACATTACACCAAATGAGCACAACCACTGGGAGGAAGGTGGGGGAGGAGAGAAGGAAAGGCGGCAGGAGGACGAGAAAGGAGAGAAGCAAACAGGTTTTCCACATCCGAGGCCCGCCCATGCGGGAAGCAAATGATTCGAAATGCGACCCGGGGCCTTCTGCTTTAGCTGCAGGAGGGGCCCTGGGACCTCAGGGGTGGCCTGCGACCCCGGCACCTCCACCACCTTCCCCAGCTCAAGTACGGCTCGCAGGGTGTGGACCGTCCAAAGGCAGACGGAGACAGGAAAGTCATCCACTTGCTCATTCATTCATCGAATCCCCAGGAAACACTTCCTGGTCACAGCAAACATCGCAGCACATCAGCCTCCAGGCAGGCCAGGGGACACGTGGGAGCCGAACAAACTCCACGTTAGGGCAGGGATGAGGAGGAAAAGACCACAGAAAAGTTAGGTCGGTGGTTAGAAGTCAGAGCCGGTGGCCAGAGGACCCCTAGCGAGGAGGGCACGTGGGCTGGCCTCGTCACTCCACGTCACAGGGACAAGCAATGCCACAGCAGACAGGGGCACCTGCAACTCGGAGCAGCCGCTGGGAGGAGAGGGCGATCCGGGATAAACCCTGCCCCTTCCATGGTGGGAAAATTAATAAACATGCAAAATTACATCTGGGACACACACACACGAAATAGGAAGTAAATTAGTTGCTGCTAGCAACATGCTCCAGCAAAGCCCAGAAACGGCGCGAGAAGCCCCGGCCGATGCGCAGGGCCAAGCCTCGGCTCTTTGAAAAGCTGCAGTGGCTGACTGCTGCTCTGAGGGACACCTGCTCCCCAGGCCCCCACGCACTGCTTTGACTGGCTACAATGTGTGCAGAGTTGAAGTAGCGGATAACTTTTCAAGTGGGCTACACGTGGCTTCTTTGATACAATGTGTGTACATTTGAAGTGAAGGACACACACTCTCGGATCTTCTTAGCTACAATGTGAGCACATTTGATGTGAAAGGTCTTTCTGAACCACAGGCGGGGGAGGGCTTCCTCCATTTGTTACAATGTGTATCACTTCCCAGGCTGGCTCCAGTGAGCCCGTCCCCCAGCTCCTGGAGCACACCCAGGCAACAAGCCAGGCGCAGCCGGCAGCCCAAGGGAGCCGCAAGCGCCCACAGGTGGACACTGGGAGATGCCGAGTCGCAGCCCTCCCGTGGAGCCCTTTCTCAGGGGGCCTCGGCCTTTGGACACAAAGTGTGCCACTCGCCTGCGCCCTGGAGCAGGCAACCGGGCTGCTAAGCTACGCGCCTGTAGTGACAGCACTGCAGCCTGCTCCCAGTCACTGCCGGGCCACCTGCTCCGGGACAGTGCGGAGGAAGACGAAGCTGACCACACCGACAGCGAGCGAAAGCATTGGCGGGGCCAAAGCCACCGCTCTGCACACAGCAGGCACCAGGAGCAGGGCACCTGTGGCTTCCCCTCGGCCACCTGTTCCCACAGCAGGACAGCCCCCCGCCACACACACACAGATGTACTACAGTGCAGCCGTTGGACCTAGCAAGCAAGCCACGCACGACCCATACCACCCACCCCGCAGCAGGTACCCCGGAATGAGGTCCCAGTTCCCAGCTGGGCCCTCTCCCACAGCCACTGGAAGCACCTGGGGAGTGAGCCAGCAGGTTAGAGTGCTGTCTCTCAAACAAATGAAAGCTTCAAGAAGGTCCCCACCCTGGCAGCAGTGGAGGTCCTGCCCGGGCCACACCTGGTGAACCCGGCCTGTCCCCACCTGCACAAGGGCTACTGGGGTGAGTGTGAGAAGTGATGCTTTCGGGATGGGGGCAGGCGGGCCACGGTAATCTGCACCATGGCTCCTCGCCCGTGGGCCTAAAGGGGAAGTGGAGGGGAGAGGTGGGAGGGGGCCCCGCACCCCACCCGGGAGGCAAAAGGGGTCACCAGCCCAGCAGCAGTCTCTCCCTCTCCCTTCATCCATCCTTAACACGCCCACCCAGGAAATACCTGACGGCCTAGGACTCAGGGACACGGCCCGGGCCCCATGAGGAACAGATATGACCACCGCCCCACTCTGCCTCCGCCTACCAGAGCTGTCCCAGGGTCTCTGCTACAGGAAGTGGCCTCTGGCTCCATACTGCGCCCTCCAGCAAGCCCAGGGTGCATCCTCACCACCACCCACCACAGGTCAGGTGAAGAGGTGGGTGACACCCCAAAGGAGGCGCTCCGGGTGCTGGCAGCGGGTGGCAGCTGGGGTGACCCCCTCCCCAGGTCAGCGCCAGCCTGGGGAGGCCATGCGGGGCGGGCCGGGCCACTCACCACGCTTGGGCTTTGGGAAGCTGTCGTGCAGCCGGAAGATCACCTTCTCCACAAAGTGCTGGATTTCGCACTGCTCGGGGCCACGCACAAACACCATCCAGTCGTGGGTGAACCCCTCTGTAGTGGGCTTCTTGCGCAACTGGGCACGGTGTCCCAGCTCCAACTTGACCTGGACAGTGCACTGGAGGGACAAAGGGGACAGCGATGGAGTCAGTATCATGGCCAACCACCCCGATTTCCCATGTGGGTCACCTGTCCTGCTGGGCTTCCAGGCCGGGGTGCTGTCAGGGCACTGGCGCCGAGCCGAGTGTTGCCGCAGCCAGCCCAGGCACGGCCACCTGTGCCACCCCACCCGCTCTGCTCTGCTCACACTGCCTCCTTGGCAGTTCCTGATACCACAGCACTGTCCCCATGCCCTCCCTGACCAATCAAGCAGCCCCTACACCTTCAGCACACTCCAGTCCAGGCATCTTTCTCTACACAAAGCCCTGAGCTGGCTGCCGCCCACAGGGGATGCTGCCCTGCCTGCTCCTGGGATCCCCGCCGAGGTTTGGGGCTCCCAACAGCACGGGTAGGTGAGGGCTGTTCAAGGCCTCCCTGGCCACGCCTTCATCCTCTCCTTGCACATTCTGGGCGGAACAGAGGCCCTTCCGGGCTCCCCTAGGGTGGCCGTGGGGAGACAGTCAGCAGCTGGCGATGGGCTCCAGGGGACTCTGAGAGAGATTGCAGTTCAGGTGATCCCACGGCAGGCCACGTCAGAAAAAAAACCACCAGACCCCTAACAGACACAAACTTGTATCACGCATGGGAGTGCCCCACACCACCGCAGGGCCAGGCGCACCTACTTCTCCTGCCCATGGGGGAACAGGAGCCAGCCGCTGGGAGAGTGGCACCTTCCAGGAAAGCTGCCTGGACTGCACTCCACTAGCACACCCCGGCACCCAACACTCCCACCCGCACGGCCAAGGACCCCACTTCTCAACACCTGCCCCTACGTCCAGACCAATGTGGGAGGAGCAGGCTCGCTGTCCACAAAGACACGCACAACTGCACCACAAGCATATTGCGGGGGAGCACCGCACATGCACAACACCTGACGCCCACTTCGTCCCCGATGCGGGCACAGCAGCAAAGCCACCCCCAGTGTTTCCTACTGTCTGCTCGGGGCCGCTGCCTCACCAACGCCACCGCTGCCTTCCTGCCATTTCTGACCACGCTAAGGGGAACGGGGACACCACCATGACAAGCAGGGCCCCCTTGGCCCGTGACTCCAGTACACTGAACTCGTTTCTCTAGGAAGCGCCAGGCTAAACTGCAGACGAGCGCAGCAGCCCACAGCCCCGCCGATTCCTCCAAGGCACTGGGCCCGCCGCCTGCCTGGGGTCTACTACCAGCCACACCAGGGGGCCCAGTTCAGGGAGTCTCCTTCCCTTTGTCTTTTAGGGACCTACTCCCTGGCCACTTGCTCCCCAGCAACTGGCTGCCAGCCTTCTGACTGGATGGCTGGAGGGGCCCAGGGGGCTCCACAGGCCTTCTGGGAACAGTTCAACTAGGGCAGAGGGTCTCTACAGGGACACGGCCCTCCCTCCAGGCCACTTGGCCCCAACAGGTTAGGGTTTTTAGCCCTGCAAACCCAACAAATGCCTCACCCGAGGGCATGGGTCTCTCCCCCACCTGAGGGCGCTGGCTGGAGCTGGAAGACACCTGCTCAGTGCAGCTCCCCAGGCTTCCCAGGAGCCCCGCCCCAGCCTGGGTCCCAGAAGGCAGCTCTTTAACAGCCAGTTTCTCTCTAGCAGTTCCCCAGGGCTTCCTGTTGGGAACTCCTGGGCCACAGTGGCTCTTCCCATTGAGAATCTGTGTGTCACCCGCCCGGTAACCTGCGATCCAGGGGCTGCTCTGCCTCCCAGGGGGCGGGGACAAGCCACAGTAGGCTTTGCCTTCTGCAGCTGTGGGATGTAAGGTCCCACCTGACATGTGAACGACCCTACCTCCTGAGCTCTCAAGGGTGGTAGCCACCGGCCGGGGCATGAAAGGACGGGGAGGGGCCGGCTGCATGGATCCAGAGCTCAGAGTTGCTGCTGGGCCCACACGGGGACAAAGCCAGGGGTCGCGTGCTCCCTGGCTTTGGCTGCCCTGGCTCCTCCGACCCACAGCACGGCAGAGACAACACAGGGGATGTTATTCCTCTTTGTGAATGCCAAGACGTGCAGACCACGTGGCCGTGCAATCACACCACCACCCTTGGCGTCCTGGGCCCCCTGGGGACAGACCTTCAGGAACCTGGGGGAAGGCATTTATGTGGGTCTCGAGGGCCAAGGGCAGGGTGTCTCCCCCAAGTTCTCCCAGGAACAGGGAGGGGGTAATCTGGGAGGACTTCCTGGAAGCAGACGACCCCAACCAAGGCATGTGCTGCCTGGTCAGGCTGCAGAGAGTGAACCGACACGTGGCCAAGTTGGCGGGAAAACCCCGTGCGAGGAATCCTGACAGGCTGGTCGGACTGCAAGTGCTCTGTGACAGTGACTTCAACGCCACGAAGGTGCTGGCCGCAGCTGGACAAGCAACGGGGTGGGGGCAGGTGGGTCACCCCACGGGCAGTGCACTGGGTAAACTCTGACTTTCCCTAAGCAGACCTCAACCCATCTCGGGCCTTCCCAGCTGGCGTTTGGACATGGGGCAAGGGGATACAGTTAGAAACCCACCCCCTCGGCAGGTGCATCCTAACACGCTGCTCTCCCACCCAAACCCGCCAGCATCTTCACATGAGGCTAGTGACAAGACCAAGCTAGCTGGCCGATCCAATCACCCCCACACTGGCCCCCAGAGCAGGTGCCAGGCCAACCTTTGGGAAGAGGAACTCCAGGTCCTGCTGGGACAGGGCTGCCCAGGGGGCCAGCTGCCTCCCCGCTCCCTGGACCCCCAGTGCCTGACTCACCCCTCCTGGGTCTGCACCACATTCACAGAGGTTCCATCCTAGTCCCTCCTACCCACTCGGAGCCGTGGAGACCAACGGCGCTGCTGGCAGGCACAGCCCCTAGGTAATCACCCGGCTCCATCCCCCAGTCCAACACACAGACCCACAGACCCACACAGGGAGAACACGGACAGCCCGGGGTGAGGGACCAAGCAGGTGCTCAGGGTTGGGGGGTTGGAGCTCTGAGAACTTGATGACGCCCTCACGGGGAGCCTTGGGGCCCAGGGCACAACGGGGAATCCCACCTGGTGGGTGGGGCCACAGGTTCTGGACAAAGACAAGGGCAGTAGTGAGATGTGAACCCCGAGCTGGGGTCATCGTCTCCAGGGGCCTCCTAAGTCCCCTGTAAACCCGGCTGGAAGAGGTGCACCAGAATGCAGGTTCACACACACACCAGACCCCCGCTCTGAGGACCAGGTATACACCAAAGACTTCTGCGGGGTCCAAGGCCAGCGCTGCCCCATGGCCACCACGGTTACAAGGGGCCCGCGTCACCTGTGCTGCCCTGTCGCAGAGGTAGCTGGGCCACCCAAGAAACCAACCCACCCACCGCACCATCCCAGGCAGCTCGGACATGAGCTAGCCCCTCTCTGCCGTAGTGTGCCACCTCTTCCCACCGACACACCCACCAGCCACCTCGATGCATCACAGCAGGACAGACACCCTGTCATCTAAGGACCCTGGAGACGAGCTGGTTAGACCCTCCCGGGGGTGGGCAGGGACATTTCACCACACAGTGGTGACAGTATGCTCCAATTCCTGGCTCCCCGTGGGAATCCACGGGGCAGTTCCCAGCTCTCGCAGGACAAAAACCAGAAATGCCAGAGCCAAAAGGGAAACCCCAGCGAGTGGGCGCCCGAAACACAAGTCGTGTGCCTGGATGACCTCGTGCTGCCCCAAGACCACACAGCACATCCATGGGCTGGCGCCAGCAGCCACAGACACCCCAACACCTAGCACTGCCATGGCTCCTGGCCCATGCCCCTGCCAGCCAAGGGGCACGGGGAGGAGCAGAGGCAGCAAGGGGCTGGGGCGGCAGGAGGAAGGGGCCGGGTGTGGGTACCAGAGCCCCAGCAGGAGGGCCCAGGGAGGTGGGGAACCCACACACACACAATTCGAGCCCTGCAGACAGGCTCTGGGATGCCAGGGTGGGATAGTGAGGCCTCCATGACACCTGGTGCTGAGTTCCAGTGGTGGATTGGGGTGCCATGGGAGCCTACAGTAGGACTGGGGGGCGGGAAGTGAGAGCGGGGGAAGCGCCAGACTGCACAGGAAGATTGAGAATGAGGTGGGGGATACCCCAGGGCCCCGCAGCAGAGAATGGACAGCCCACCTTGGCGAGGGAGGTGGGGAGCCAAGGACTGTGGCGTTCCAGGGAGAAAATGGACCCTGGTCTTACTGGGAGAGACCCTGAGAGTGAAGGAGGCAGCCCTTGGGTGTGGTGGGGCTGCCCTGATGGAGAGAGGGGCCGGCGGGGCGGTGATGGGGAGCAAGGGGAAATCTGAGTGACCACAGCAGTAGGAGAGGCAGTGGGATGGGGGTTGAAGTTGGGGGCACCTGAGTGGGTGGGTGTGAGAAGGGGGACTGCCTCTTATGGGACCTTAGGAAGGGGCTGGGGCTACCATGGCTTCTAAGGAGGAAAGGGTGGGGGTGCAGCAGGCTGGGGGCTTCAGGGTAGTTGGGGAGAGGACTCAGACAGGGAAAGTGGTACAGGCTCAGGAAGGGGACGATCCCCCTTCAGCTACCCGGAGGGGGAGGAAGAGGTCTAGAGGGAAGGGGGTTCCGGGTCCCACTCTGGAAGTGGGGTTGGAGGAGCGGCCCCAGAGGTGAGGGGTGCTCCACCCCGGACTTGGAGTCCCACATGGGGATGGAGGGACCCCAGCCCAGTCTCAAGGTCCCACATAGGGATCACGGGGGATGGAGGGGCTTCCCAGAGGTGAGGGGTGTCCCAGCCCAGCCTTGGGGTCCCACACGGGGATCGGGGATGATGGAGGGGCCTGCAGGAGGTGAGGAGTGCCCCAGTCCAGTCTCGGGGTCCCACAGGGTGATGGAGGTGCCTCCCAGAGGTGAGGGGTGCCCCGGCCCAGCCTCGGGGTCCCACATGGGGATCGGAGGTGATAGAGGAACCTGGGGGAGGTGAGGGTTGCCCCAGTCCATTATCAAGGTCCCACATGGGGATCATGGGGGATGGAGGGGGCTCCCGGAGGTGAGGGGTGCCCCGGCCCAGCCTCGGGGTCCCACAGGGTGATGAAGGGACCTCCCGGAGGTGAGGGATGCCCCGGCCCAGCCTCGGGGTCCCACAGGGTGATGGAGGGACCTGGGGGAGGTGAGGGATGCCCCGGCCCAGCCTCGGGCTCCCACAGGGCGATGGAGGGACCTGGGGGAGGTGAGGGATGCCCCGGCCCAGCCTCGGGGTCCCACATGGGGATCAGAGGTGATGGAGGGGCCTTCCGGAGGTGAGGGATGCCCCGGCCCAGCCTCGGGGTCCCACATGGGGATCAGAGGTGATGGAGGGGCCTTCCGGAGGTGAGGGATGTCCCGGCCCAGCCTCGGGGTCCCACAGGGTGATGGAGGGACCTGGGGGAGGTGAGGGGTGCCCCGGCCCAGCCTCGGGCTCCCACAGGGTGATGGAGGGACCTGGGGGAGGTGAGGGGTGCCCCGGCCCAGCCTCGGGCTCCCACAGGGCGATGGAGGGGCCTCCCGGAGGTGAGGGGTGCCCCGGCCCAGCCTCGGGCTCCCACAGGGGCATGTGCGGAGCAGGGAGGGCGTCGCGGGGTCCGTCCCGGCCCCGGGGGTCTCCCTCAGGGCGAAGCAGCGGGGCAGCAGGCCGTGCCTCACCTGATTGTCCATGGCTGGCGCCCCGCCCCGCCCCCGGGCCCGCGTCGCTCGCTCCGCCGCCGCCGCCGCCGCTCAGCGCCGTCCCACCGCCCTCATTGTCTGCCCGGCGCCGCTCGCCGCTCGCCGCCTGCCCGCCCGCCCGCCAGGCCCCCGCGGAAGCGGAAACGCCCGCCAGCCCCGGGCGCGCGCGCACACGCACACACGCACACACACACGCACACGCACACGCACACACACACACGGCCGCCGCTCGGCTTCCCCCGCCCGCCCCAGGAGCAGCAGCAGCAGCAGCAGCAGCAGCCGCCGCCGCCGACGACGACTCGGGGCTCCGCCGCCCCGACCGACGGCCGCCGCAGCCAATCGCACGCGCGGGCGACCGCCTTCGGGGCGGGACTTCCTCCTCGGCGGGGGACCTGCCGGGCCGCGCGCCGAGCGACGGACGGTTTGGCCAATCGGCAGCCGAGGCTGGAGTGCGGAGGGCGGGAGCAGGCCAGGGAGGGAGGCGCGAGGTGTGCGCCGCACGTGCAGGGGGGCGGGGCGGGGCCGCGCCTGCGTGGAGAGGGTCCCACCCACCCCCGCCTCCCCGAGGCTCCGCCGTCGTTACGGGTTCGAATCCTGGAGCGGGAAGGCGGGCCCTTGCGCGGGCCCTTCCCCCTCCCCCACCTCTCCCGCCTTCCCCACTTTTCCCGATCCTCCTCCACTCAGCTTGCTGCGTCGTGGCAGGAGGATGGCGACTGGCATTCTGCTACTTCGCATCGGTGTTGGCAACCCTGGAGGGTGGCAGGGCTGGTGGGCTGCTCCCCAACACACACACACACTCACACACACACACTCCCTGGACCATCCCAAATTTGAACTCTTTCTGTATCAAATGCCCAAGACACTCTCCCCTCTCTCTTCCCTCTCTCTTCCCCTCCCCTAGCTCATACCCTCTCATCTTCACTCTCTCTCTGTTGGAATAAAGCTTGGTTTTGTTTTGAAGATCTATTTATTTTCATTGGAAAGGCAGATTGACAGTGAGAAGGAGAGACAGAAAGATCTTCCACCCGCTGGATCACTCCCCAAGTGCCTGCAATGGTTGGAGTTGAGCCAATCTAAAGCCAGGAGCCAGGAGCCTCTTCCGGGTCTCCCACGCAGGTGCAGGGTCCCAAGCCACTGGACCGTCCTCCACTGCTTTCCCAGGCCACAGGCAGGGAGCTGGATGGGAAGTGGAGCAGCCGGGACACACAAGTTGACGACCATGTGGGATCCCGGCACTTGCAAGGCAGAGGATTAGCCAGCTGAACCATCACGCTGGGTGCTAGGGTCTGGTCTGTTACTAAATATTGGGCTTCCTTTATCTAAGATTCTTTACAGTTCAGCTTTTGAGTTTTGTCCCCAACTGATGGAACGTTTGTGAGTACAAAGTGACACAAGTCCAGGCTGGGACCCAAGACTAAATGCATAAAAAGTTTTCAGACTCCTTGTACACATAGCTCGGAAATTGTTCACTATTTAAAAAAAAAAAATTAGGAACGAGGGACACACGACAGAGTCTATAATGAGGGACGCATGTGTCCTAACTCGTACCTTAACCCTGAGGCCAAATGCCCACTCCCAACTTGGGCACTATCCCTTCCCTCCACCCCAGAACTGCCTGGCTGAATCCCGAACCCCTTCTCCTCCAAGGCTTTGTCCCCTGGGCACCCGCCCACTTATACCTAGGCAGACCTTGCTGTTGCATCCTACGTGGGTCTTGCACGCCAGGCTTCCTCAAGCTGTTGTAGCTGTATCTATGTGCACAGCACTTATCACTCCCTACTTAGAAAGTTTGTTGCCTACTTCCACTTGTCAGCCTGCTAATGCATACACAGTAGCTTATCAACTTCCTCCCCTATCTCCATTAGACACTTCCGAATATATACATAGTTACCAATTCGGTTCCTTGTCTCTTTCTCCCGGCCAATACCGCAATTCCATCTTCATTTTGGGGAGATTTATTTATTTGAGACAGTGACAGACAGAAACAAACACACATCTTCCATCTGCTCGCTCACTCCCCAAGCGGCCACCACAACCAGGACGGACCCAGGTTGAAGCCAGGAGGAGCCAGGCGCTTCACCCAGGTCTCCCACCTGGGTACAGGGACCCAAGCACTTACACCATGCTCCACTGCTTCCCCAAGTGCATGAACAGGGAGCTGAATGAGAAGAGGAGCAGCCGGGATTTGAACCGGCAGCCATATGAGATGCTGGTGCTACCGGTGGCAGCTTAGCTTGCGAGCCACAGCGCTGAACCCCGCCCCCCTCCAAATAAAGGTCTTTATCTGTCTTTTTCACTCTTCTAGCCTAAACACACCTAAACACAATGCCTGGCACAGAGTAGGCACTCTAGAAATATTTGGGCATGAAAGTTGAAATCATAATTAGTCCAATAGCTAGGTTGATTCCTTTTATGTGTTTTCTTCAGTCCGTCTTCCACTGTCCAGGAATGAGGACATGGCTCAGCGTCACGCATCTAAAACCCCTCTCTCATACCGGTAGTCTACTGAACAGCTCCAGGGCTCAGAGCCTAGAGGCAGGCGACTGTGGGTGCCCGGCTTCCTAACCACATGAGGACGTGTGGATCTCCTGAAAAGCCTTCAAAGTCTGCTTGTACTCAAGCCCTCCCTCCAACAAAGCTGGGTTTCTATTTTTCTGCACAATGGGACAGGAACAACCCTCCCTCCCTTGTTAAAATCTCACGTGAGAATTGCAGCCTCGCGCCTGGACTGAGAATTTCCAAGCTCCACCTGGTACAGCTCCTGGTTTGTAGCGTGGATCTGTCTGGTTTCCACTTCCCTTTCATCTGATTCCTTTCTGTAAGGAGTTATAAGAAGACAGGGAGGGAGCCATGTTTCAGCGTGCCTGGTAAGATGGGCACAGCTGGGCAGCATTCCTGGGGCGTGCTATCTCAGTGTTACAAATGCCCAAGTGGGGATGGAGGGGCAGCAGCACAAGTGGCCACAAAGTAACTTTTCTGTCCGGCTTGAGACTCTGCTGTGTTGGCTCTCTACCACCCTCTACTGGTCTACCCCACCTGGAGGATGACACCAGCAGCCCTCAGCTACAAGGAAGAATTTTGGACACACCCCTTAGAATACTCACTCCTTCTGCCTTCAGCTCGCTCTACCTCCAAGTTTGCTGCTTCCCAGCATGCACGTGCACATAGCCACCCACTGCGCCACTGCATGGGACCAAGCCGGAGTGCCGCAGCTGCCACCCGGGAGAGACCTTTCTCCTACTCCTCTCAGCTTAACTTCAAACCTGGACAGATCTCAAAGGTCGAAGGTCAGACAGAGGCCTTTCACCATTGTCCTATAGGCCGTGGAGAATCACCAACTTTATTTGTTACAGATAATTTTATTGGAAACGCAGAGTTACAAAGAGGAAGGAGCAAGAGGGGGAGCTCTTTTATCTGCCTGTTCCTTCAAATAGCTGCAACAGGGCCCGGCATGGTAGCCTAGTGCCTAAAGTCCTCACCTTGCACGTGCTGGGATCCCACGTGGGCGCCGGTTCTAATCCCAGCAGCTCCACTTTCCATCCAGCTCCCTGCTTGTGGCCTGGGAAAGCAGTGAAGCACAGCCCAAAATCTTGGGACCCTGCACCCATGTGGGAGACCCAAAGCAGGTTCTTGGCTTCCGGTTTTAGATCAGTTCAGCTCCAGCCATTTCAGCCGTGGAAGGAAGATCTTCCTCTCTGTCTCTCCTCCTCTCTGTATATCTGACTTTCCAATAAAAATAATAATAATAAAAATAGCTGCAACAGCCAGGAGGGCTGGAGAAAGCTGAAGGCAGGAGCCAGGAACTCCAGCTGGGTCCCCCTTGTGGGTGGCAGGGTCCTATGCACTTGGGCCATCACCTGCTGCCCTCCCAGGTGCCTTTAGCAGGGAGCTGGCTCGGAAGTAGAGCAGCCGGGATGTGAACTGGAGATCCCCCAGACTACAGCTTAACCCACTGTGGTCACAACACCAGCCCCACGATGGGTCCAGGTGCCAACCGCAAGTGCAGGTGAGCAAGGGATTGAAGCATCAGAACTCTCCTTCTCTTCACAACACTGCCCGTCCCTTCTCATTCTGGTAATGGCTCCTCATGGGAGGGTGCGCCCCGACACTGACTCTTCCAATAGCAGCAACCCAGGAAGCCCAAAGTGACAGCTGAGTCCCAGTGACTGGACTTCTAGGAGGAATTCAGCGTCCTCATTGGCCAGCTCTCCTCCACTCCCACCACCCTCTCCTTCTAGCCAATCACAGGGAAGTCAGTGGCCAGCACAGGCCAATCCCAGCATGGGTTTTACCTGAGACTTGCCTGCGAGTGAGTTGGCCTCTCTGAGCCACATCTGCCCTGACATTATCTTGTGGCTCTGAAGCAATGCACAGCAGGGGGCTAGATCGTCTGCCCAGATACCCACCAGTTATAGACAACGCCATTCCGTCTTTCCAGAATGGTCTGTACCCAGGTTCTTGCCAAGGTTGGCTCTCTCTCGTCACCAAGGAGTCTGTCGGGAAGCATACCCCTCCCTGGCCTCCCGTCTGGCAGGGCTGCTCACGCCCACACGCCAACACCATTGGGGAGAACATCACCACGCCACGCGTCAAGGTCTGCTCCTGTACCCTTTTCTTTGGCTCACGCCTGTCACCTTCCCTACGCAAGACCTGGCACGTCTGTGTTTTTGCAAACACTTATGTCAGACATGATGGAGGAACTCAATACACACGCCCCCACTCACACACATCTGTTGAAGGGCGAAAATGGACACGTACGAGGATGACTGAATGGTCTGGATGGATACATGAACAGAATAATGGACGGATGGATGTGTGGTTGGGAGGGTGGGTGGATGGATGATGGATGGGTAGATGACTGTGTGTGTGTGTGTGTGTGTGTGTGTGTAGGTGGGTGGGTGCACGGATGGGTGGATGAATAAATGATTTGCTCATTGAGAGATGCAGGGATGGATAACTAGTTCAAAACATGGATGCATGGATGGCTTAGTCATGCATGGTTAGCAGGATGATGGATGAATAAAGGCCATGGACATGGGGAAATGGACAGAGAGATACACGGACAGATGCGTGGTTGTTCAACCGGTGGGTTGGGTTACTTACATCCATGAATGAACGGTGAATGAAACAGATGGACGGATGGAAGGATGAAGGGGTGGACACACAGAAGCGGGAGAAAATGGAAGGATGCTTGGTTGGTCAGTGGAGGGGGTGTCCAGCGGACCGGCGGACAGATCAATGGACATTTGCCAAACTCCACGCTAAGCACTTTCTATACATTCACTTCTTTTATTTACATACAAACGCCCCCCCCACATCCACCAAGGGGAAGGAAAGTTAGTTTCCTTTTACCCATCAGGTACTTGAGCTCCAAAGATAGAAAAAAAAATCACCTCCCCAGGATTATACAACTAAGAAACAGCAGGACAGGGACTCAGCTCAGCCCTGGCTGTCTCCAAGCCCTGGGCCCTATGCACCATGGAAACCATCCTCCCGTCCTGGCCCCTGCCCGGTGTTCCACATCCCCACAGCACCCAGTTGGTCTTCACTTTCCTTGACTGTCCAACTGCCGGTGACAAGGGCTGCCACAAGACCATGGGGATGGTGAGTCTGTACACTCACCACATCTATGCGAGGGTGGCAAACGAGGTACATCAAACGAGGTATCTCAGAGTTAGGCACATCCTCTGCAGTGTCCCCCAACCTGCAAGGACGGGGGACATTATGCTGGCCCCTAAAACAGATGAACCAAACAGTTTGGCAATGACCACCAACATGGAGTACAAGTCCCAGCCTAGGGTCATTTCTAGCAGATAATGCATCGTCCGATGACCCCAGGACCTGGTGATGCAGTCCAGCCAGGTCACGTGACAGTGGTGCCCAGTCATATGATGACAACATGGTTACGAGGAAGCTGCTGACACAGAAGTGAAATCGAAAGCAAAATAGACCAGGCAATTCCCCAGGACCAACAGGAGAGATGTCACCAAGTCCATTCCGTGCCCTGGGGGCAGGGCCGGTACAAGACAGTATGAGCACAGGCCAGGGACAATGCAGGAAGAACCAAGGATGTCCCTCAGGTTCAACACCTGAACCAGGTCTCCCTCCTCAGGACACAGGCAGGTTAGTCCTTCGGGCAGGCCTCAGCACTTTTTGTCATCTCCTTGGATTTCTACATAGGGCAGCCCCACAGGCCAAGAGTCCCGTGGCCAGTAGCGCACACGGAGGTTCTGGCCAGGCATCTCGTAGCTGGCGTCCACCAGGGCCATGGCGACCATGCTGTAAGGGAAGGTGATGCTGATAATCACGTGCCTGTGGGACAGGAGGGCAGAACTGAGGAGGTGCCACAGCAAACACCCCCCCCTAGGCTTCACCTTAACTTCCTTCTCATGGGCTTCAGCTATCCAACAAGAGCTGCCAGGTCTGCGACCTCTGTCAACAGGCGCCTGCCACTGGGATGCCCTTCTACTGCTGGCTGGCCCACTGCCCAAGCTCTTGTCATCATTCTGGGTGGATGGGTGGGTGGATGCGTGGATGGATGGATGGATGGATGGGCGGATGGATGGATGGGTGTGTGGATGGATGGGTGGGTGGATGGATGGGCGGATGGATGGGTGGGTAGATGGATGGATGGATGGGCGGATGGGCAAATGGATGGATGGATGGGCGGATGGATGGATGGATGGATGGATGGATGGATGGATGGATGGATGGATAGGTGGGTGGATGGGTAGATGGGCAGATGAACAGTCTCATGGATGTTGCATGGTCAGGCCTGAGAGCAGACGCTTACCAGACACTGTGCAGGTAGAAGAACTGTACCCAGTGCCAGACGTTGCAGAGGAAGCGGTCACTGAGCCAGCTGGTCAGCGCGATGGCCCACAGGACTACAGAGACCTCAATCAGGTGCCGCAGCTCCTTGTTGCTGGTCCTAAGGAGGGCAGAAGAATCGGGGGGTGGAAGGGATGCCTGGCTCGGACACCTGCAGGTGCAGGGGCTGACAGGACCTGAGGCTCCGCAGTGGGAAGGAGGGGAGGAGTGAGGATTAAAGGCACAAGGCTGGGGTGGCAGCTTAGGCTGCCAGATGTGACTCTGACATCCCAATTTGGAGTTCTGGTTGGAGTCCAGGGTACTCCACTTCTAACCCGGCCTCCCTGTTAATGCTCCCAGGAAACCAGCAGAAGACGACCCAGGGACGTGGGGCCCTGCCACTGCATACAGGGTGAAGTCCTGCCTGCCCTCCACTGCAGGCATGCGGAGAGTGATCTATTGGACAGCGATGCTCTTTCTCCTTAAAAATAAACAGAAAAAAGTTATTTAAGGAGTCTTTCAAAACTCAAGTGCCCCCTGCTAGAGATGGCGCAGGCACAAATTTGTGACTCCAGACATTAAGGAAAGGACATGTTGGAGCTCAGTCCAAGGTGGGTAAGCAAACTCCTGCAAGGAAACCTAGGTGGGTGAGCTACCAGGATCTGTGACCTCCTCCACACCTGCTGATTGCCAAGGCCAGAGCATAGGACTCTAACAGGAGGGGCCGGGCAGTGTTGCGACCCCAACCCCAACCCCTCCCGCCCCCAAGAGATAGCCAAGCCTAAATCTAGATTTAACTATGGATGTGTAGAGAATGCTAACATCCTCCTCTATTGTGTAAGAATATGGTGATAATGTGACTCAGTGCAACCACCATGGAATACAAAATTGCTCCGCGGAGTGGGGAGGTTGCTCAAAGAAACCAACAGTGGAATGACCATAGGCCCCCGCAAGGCTGAGACACCTGTGTCTCCATGTCTGCTACAGCTCTGTTCACTCCGTTCAAAACAGCCCAGCCACAACATCAACCAGTGTGCCCGGGAGCTGATGAGTGGGTTGAGAAAACAAGGCCTATGCCGGACACAATGCGGTAGCCTGGTGGCTAAAGTCCTCGCCTTGCATGCGTTGGGATCCCATATGGGTGCCGGTTCGAGTACCGGCTGCTTGGGCAACCCAAGCACCACCCATGATCTCTATGCTTGCTGCCCTCCCAGGCACATTAGCAGGAGGCTGGATGGGAAGTAGAGCAGCTGGGTCTAGAACCGGCAGTCCTGTGGGACGCTCGCATTGCAACTGGTGGTTTTCCCTGCCATGCCACAGTGCTGGGCCACGAGCCATTCTACTCTCATCTTCAATGAAGTCATTTTTTGAAAAGATGCCACAAATGAGTAGAGATCACGGGTAATGCTTGCTTTTTAAATTCAGGCATTCTTACATGGGGGGTAAGAATTTCAACCAGCGTTCAGAATGGATAATTCACTTACCTTTTAACCCCTCTCTTCCCACAAATTATTGGAAAGCTAGAGACGCAAGTTGGGGGTAGGTGGAGGATGGAATATTCCATCCACTGGTTCAACCTGGGGCACACCCCAGGTTGAAGCCAGCCACCAGAAGCTCCAACGGGGTCTCCCACCTGGGTGGCACGACCTCAAGGACTTGGGCCATCCTCTGCTGCCTTGCCTGTTGCATTAGCAGGGAGCTGGCTTGGAAGTGGAGCAGCCGGGACCTGAACCAGGACTGCAATACACAGCGTGGGGGACAACAGGCGGGAGCATAGCCCACTGTGCCACCAAGGCCAGCCCTCTCCATTCCCACCAAGCCACAAGCTCTCGGCAGTATCACAATGTGCTGAGGGGGTGGGGTGTTGTTACCCCAGGGAGCAGGTCTGCAGACAGATATAGATAGGTTCGCATTCTCATTTGAGGGTGGGTGACGGCGGGCTGTGGCTGAGCCTGGTGGCGGTGTCGAGTGGATCAATGACTCCCACCGCACGCAGGTGCCCACGGCCGCCACTCACTCACTTCTTATACTCCTGGTAGACGATGTAGAGGATGTGGATGGCGATGCTGTTGAGGGCGTAGGCGTTGACCGTGGGCCGCAGGAAGGACAGGAGGGTGCTAATCAAGGTCATTACGGCCACCAGACACGTGAATTGGGACCTGCGGGGGGCGGGGACACTGTCAGGTGTAAATCCTGTAGTCTCGGGGTGGGGGGTGAGGGTGGGGCGCGCACCGCCAGGCTCAGGCCAGTCTTCTGAGGTTCTCAGGCAGCCCAGCAGAGGGGATCCCAGAAGGGTCCAAGGTCAGGTCCTAAGCAGGTGTTACAAGAGGGTCCCGGGAGGGGTGGGTGAGGCCAAGAAACAGCTCTAGGGAGACCCCAGGGGAAGAGGCAGGTCAGGGATTCAAGTGGCCCAGGGAGGCTCGAAGGAGGGTTTCTTGGGCTCCAGGAAAATTTCAGGGCCCAAGGAGGGAGGGAAAGAAAGAGAAGGAAGGGGTAGGGAGGGATCCCATAGGTGCAGGTGAACCAAACAGGGTTAGGATGCTGTCACAGGGACTGGGGGTGGGATCAGCCAGCCAGGAGGGGCACCTGGGACAGTTACATGAAAGATTTCAGGCTCTGGAGAGGGATCGCTGGGACTCTGAAATTTCAGGGACCGCTCCCCCCACACACACCCTCCCTGCTAATCTGGCTCACACAGAATTTGAGGACTGCCCAGGCTATCCCGGTAGGATCAGAGGAGGGGATGGAGAAGTAGGGCAGGCGAGTGCTACAGAAGAGGCCTGGCTACTCGGGGAGGTTGGGCAGGGTGGTCCCCAGAGGGTGTGAGCCTCCCCCCACACACACACACACCCACACCCACACAGCGAGCCTGCCCCCACCTGTTGCCCCCCAGGAAAGCTGGGAAATAGCAGCGAGGCAGCCAGATGCTGTAACAGCTGGCCAACAGCCACAGGATGGCGATCTCATCCAGCAGCTGTCCCAGGAAACTGAGAGTCATATGGAAGTACATGGAGAACAGACCTGGGGGCGGGGGCGGAGAGAGAACAGAGGCATGGGGGGGTGGGCACGTTGGTGGGCACGGGGATCCGGGAGGACTGGGGGGCACCCCAGATCACCACCCCACCAGCCCCAAGTTCTACCTGTGATGGTGAAGAGAAACAAGGTGCTATAGCTGCCACAGGAGCGCCTCTGGACGTAGGGGTGCATCAGAAACGTCATGAGGGGCCCCAGGATGAGAAAGGAGACATTGCTGAACTGCAAGAGACAGAACGGGAGGCGGGATGCTCGTCGTTAGTCCCCCGGGTCCTCTCTCACCTTTTGGGCAGAATTCATCACTCCCTCATGAGCCTGTCTGTCTCTGAGCTGACCTTGACGGTGACTGGGGTGGGTCTGGGGGTAGACGCTAGGGAGTAGGAATTGAGCCTAAGTCTTCCCTGTCCACCTGGGGTCGGGGGAACCCACATCCCTGAACCCTGTCACTGGTGCTTCCCATAATCTGCATGCACAAGAAGCTGGGATCAGGAGCAAAGCTGGGAGTCAGACCCCAGACACGATGGTGGGATGCAGCGTCTCCACTGCTGGGCTAAACCTCCCCTCTTCTCCTTGCAGAAGAAGCCCTGCCTCCCCAGCACCGTCCCCCTCCAGGTTCAGCACCCAAGAATAAGCCAACCAGGGATCCATCAACAAGACCAGCGGAAATGCGTCTGGCCACTACCGACAGACTTCCTCGCTCGTTACGTAGTCCCTAAACGTGACTGTGCGACTCTTTGCACAGTCATGCTGCATTGCATTCTGTGTCATAAGCAATCTAGGGATGGTTTTTTAAATATGTGTTTCTATTGGAAAGGCAGATATACACAGATCTCATATGGGCCCCAGTTCTAATCCCGGTGGCCCCACTTCCCATCCAGCTCCATGCCTGTGGCCTGAGAAAGCAGTCGAGGACGACCCAAAGCCTTGGACCCCTGCACCCGTGTGGGAGACCCGGAAGAGGCTCCTGGTTCCTGGTTTCAGATTGGCTCAGCTCCGGCCGACGCAACCACTTGGGGAATCAATCAGCAGACAGAGGATCTTCCTCTCTGTCTCTCCTCCTCCTCTGTGTATATGTGACTTTCCAACAAAAATAAATAAATCTTTTACAAAAGAGAGAGAGAGAGAGGCCACCTGCTGGCTCACGCTAAGATGTCAGTAAAGACCAGGGCTGGACCAGGGAAGCTGGACCTCCATCCAGCTTCCTTATGTGGGAGGCAGTTGTCAGGCACCCACCTACTATGCACCCCAAGGTGCATGTTAGCAGGGAGCTGGAGTCAGGCACCAGAGATGCTATGGTTTTGGGGGGCTCACGGAGTGGGCGTGGGGCATTCCCCCCGGGGTGGCCCAGCCCCATGTTGAAGTTTAATCTCTGATTACAAGACAGCAAGGGAATCTGCCCTTTCGCACCCATGCGTCTCTGATTCATGGATAAAGCCGATTGGCTTATCTCAGAAGCTGGCAGCATTGGTGGCGGTGCCAGGCCCATCCCGACACATCCCCCTTGGCTCTCACCTTTGAACTCTTTGTACCCGATGCAAGCCTTCGACTTTGGCCCAGAGGAGCCATGGGCCAAGACAAACTTCTTGCCCCACCCGTGCCATTGTATTGTTGGTAATGAAAAACAGGTTATAGGATGACACGCACAGGCTGGCCACACCGCGGGTCACTGTCCCTGTGGCCAGCAGTCCTTCCTCCTGGCGAGGTCCTGTGGCAGGTAGGTCTGGGGCCAAAACCTTTCACCCCAAGCCCACACCTCCTCCAGTCCCCTCTCTCTTTCTCTTTTTCCTTCCCTCCCAGCATTGCCTCAGCCTCCAGCAGGGGCACATCAGCACTCCCCAAAGATGCCGACCCAGCCCGTCTCCGCAGCTCCTGTGCGCCACTGGAAACCCATATACACAGCCTCTCTCTGTAACATCCAGCCGCTCAACCTGACTTGGGACTCCACCCACCACTCTCAGCTGCCTGACTTTGCCACCTGCTCAGGGAAGGACAGCGGGCTGTCCCTGACCTTCAGGGTTCTGCCAGGGCTGTGCCCACCCCCTGGACCAACCTCACCTCCTCCTCCTCACCTCTTTGCTCAAGCCAGTGGCCGCCCGCCATACCTTGTTTCTGGGTGTCATTTTTGTAGTGGAAGACCCCCTAGTCGCCCCCAGACAGGGGCACGGGCAGGTGCGAGGGCCCTAACACGTGTCCCATGCTCTTGGAAGTTGCATATCCCTGCACACACACACACACACACACACACACACACACTGAGAGCAGCTGTTCTGGGCTCCCTGTCTTTCGTTGTACTCCGAGGACCAACGACATGACAGATGTTCTACCAACACTCACTGGGGAACAACATTGCTCAGCTATCATACGTGTGAAGACACTTTACAGAAGATTTTATGCATAGAAAGTTCTAGATAAACGACACCATGTGGGGCTCATGCCATGCAGTAGTAGACTAAGCCTATACCTGTGGTGCTGGGGCACTGGTTCGAGTCCCAGCTGCTCCACTTCCCATCCAGCTCCCTGCTTGTGGCCTGGAAAAGCAGTGGAGGACAGCCCAAAGCCTTGGGACCCTGCACCCACATTGGGAGACCCAGAAGTTCCTGGCTCCTGGCTTCAGATCGGTGTAGCACCGGTCATTGTGGTCACCTAGGGAGTGAGCCATCGTGCGGGAGATATTTCTCTTTGTCTCTCCTCCTCTCTCTCTCTATATATATATATCTGACTTTGCAATAAAAATAAATAAATCTTTTTAAAAAGAACACATTTCATCAACCAATTCATTCATGTGAGAGTCACAAAATGAAGCTACAGAGAGAGAGAAAGAGAGAGAGAGATCTCCTATCCATTGGTTCACACCCCAAATGCCTACAACAGCCACACTGGGTCAGGCTGAAGCCGGGGGGCCTGCAGCTCTATTCAGATCTCCCCCATGGATGTAGGGGCCAAGCCCCTGAGCCATCCCCGGTGGCTGCCCAGGGTGAGCAGTAGCAGGCAGCTGGCGTAGGGAGTGAACCAGCGGGGACGAGTGTGTCTCCAGCACTCAGGCCAGAGTCGCCCCCCTGTCAGAGTGCGTACCTGTCCTCACACCTCGTCCCCTCCCCACGTGCCCACAAGCTCCGTTTTCCTCTGCTTCTCCAGGGGTGGCTCAGAGGTGAAGTCGCCTCCTCCGAGGCTGCCTGGACGGGGCCCACTGCCGCCTCCAGGTCTGACCTAATGATACCTCTGGCAGCAGACCAAACATCAGCATTGCTGCTGGCACCCTCGAATCCAGGCTCCGGGGAGATGGCGCTGCCGGAGACATAGGCGTCACCTATCACTGCACCTGAGACCAGAATGTGGGCGCGAGGGGTGGGGGGGCGAGTTTCCAGAATGAGGGCACAGCAGTGGGTGGGGTCCGGCAGAGGAAAGGGCCCCAACCGGCTCTGGGGCCTCGATAAGCATCAGCAGCAGCGACAAGCCTGGTGCCAGGGTCTCCCTCCCTGCCCTGCAGCACTGAGCCTCACACCCCACCCGGGCCACCCAAAGCAGCTCCGGAGCCCCAGCCGGCTGACAGCTCAGCAACCCCTGCCCAGGGTGCCAGCCACAGCTGGGCACTTCAACTGCATCCGTTCATTCATTCACCCATCACCCACCCCTGAAAAACCTCCTCTATGTGGGTTTTCTTTTTAGTGATTTGTTTTTCTTAGAAAGTCAGATATACAGAGAGAAGAGACAGACAGAAAGATTTTTCATCCACTGGTTCACTCTCCAAGTAGCTGCAACAACCGGAGCTGAGCTGATCCAAAGCCAGGAGCTTCTTTTGGGTCTCCCACGCGGGTGCAGGGTCCCAAGGCTGTGGGCCACCCTCCACTGCTTTCCCAGGCCACAGGCAGGGAGCTGGAACGGAAGTGGAGCAGCCGGGACTCGAACTGGCGCCTCTATGGGATCCCGGCGCGTGCAAGGCAAGGACTTCAGCCACTAGGCTACCGTGCTGGGCTCAGAACCTCCTCTATGCTAAGAACCACAGTGATGGCGCCAGGAGTGTGACAAGGTGAGTTTGACTGTCACCTGTGACCCCAGCATCCCATACTGGAGTGCAGGTTCAAACCCTGGCAGCTCCGCTTCCCATCCACCTCCCTGCTGATGTGCCTTTGGAGGCAGCGGAGAAAGGTTCAGGTCCGTGGGTCCCCGCCACCACTCTCAGGGCAGACCTGGCTGCTGTGCCCATTTGGTAAGTAAGCCTGTGGATCGAAGATTTGTGTGTGTGTGTGTGTGTGTGTGTGTGTGTGTGTGTGAATTCTGCCTTTCCAACACCACCCTGCCGCCCCTCCCACCGGGCTCCTGACACCTGCAGAGGACGGTCACCAGTTAGCACTGGGCACACATCCAGAGGCCGGGCGGGACAGGGAGGGGTGTGATAAGGGCGGCAGGAGGGAGGACCTCCTTCCCAGGACTTCGGACTCCATAAAACTCTCAAGAAGCAAAGATGATAAACATCGCTTTCACCACTCGAGCTCACTCCACGCTTGCGATGTACCAGGAGCTGTGGGCCACTTTCTTTATAACTCGATTAAAAAACGGAGACCTACCTACATGACAGAATCAACAATCCTCTGTTGCAAGTGTCTCCACTTGGGACCACCCGCCCCTCGCAACAGAACATGTGGGTTTGTGGCCCAGCTCCCCGGCGTTCCCTCCAGCTCATGCAGACTCCAGTGATGGCTCAAACCCTTGGGTCCCGGCCACCACTCACGTGGGAGACTCGGATGGAGCTCCAGGCTCCTGGGCTCCTAGCTTCCGCCTGGTCCAGCCAGCCCCGGCTGATGCAGCTGTTCGGGGAATGAATCAGCAAACCGAAACGCACATTCTCTACTCTGTATTTCCAATAGATGAAGGCAGATAAAACTGAGCATGGTGTTTGCATTTTCAGCACCATTTAGTTCTTAGAGCAGTCAGCAGGAGCGCCAGAGGGGAGTGCCTGGCAGCCGGCAGCATGGGCACGGAGGCAGAGGCAAGCAGGTGCAGACAGGGCATGGCCCATGCCCCTATGTCTCCCCCGCCCTGCCCCATGCCACTGGAAGCAAGCACTTCCAACACCCCTGACTTCAAACGAGACCCCAGGTCTTGGACTGTGCCTCTCCTCCTCTGCCCGGTGTCCTCAAAAGAAAGCCCACACCCCTCAACGTGACATTCCTGCCTTGGCCCCAGGACACTCCTGCCTGCTTGGGCTCCAAGCTGCCACTGCAACCTGACCAGCTACACTTTCTTACCCCAGGGCCTTTGCACACACGGTCCCCGAGACCCCCAAAAGACCCTTCTTCTAGTACGGCTGGCACTGCCTCCTTCAGTATGCAGTGCCTTCCCTACCTCAGGTGGGGCTGGTAGAGCCTGTCTTTATGTTGGGACCAGCCCCTCCACACAGCAGAGCGTCTGCAGGGGGTTGGTTCACGGCGTCCGCGTCCGAGTGGACCCAGGAGGATTCCGCAGCACCCCAACACGGCATCCGTGACAAGCTGGTCGCCCCGCCTCCCCCACGCTGAGTGCAGAAGCTTAATTTCTCCCTTCCCTGAACCACTCTTCACCACTTCTTCCTCTTCCTTTTAATGATTTATTTATTTTCACTGGAAAATTAGATTTACAGAGAGAAGGAGAGACAGAGAGAAAGATTTTCCATCTGCTGGTTCACTCCCCAAGTGGCTGCAATGGCCAGAGCTGAGCTGATCCAAAGCCAGGAGCCAGGAGCTTCTTCCAGGTGTCCCACATGGGTGCAGGGTCCCAAGACTTTGGGCCATTCTCGACTGCTCTCCCAGGCCACAAACAGGGAGCTGGATGGGAAATGGAACAGTCGGGACACAAACTGGTGCCCAGAGGGGCTCCTGCCACATGCAAGGTGAGGTCTTTAACCATGAGAATACTGTGCCAGGCCCTATCACTTCACTTCTAAGACCTACCCACCCTTTCTCCTCCCTCAATTTACTCTAGGTCCAGTCCTACCCCAGCACATGGAAAACTCCTATTCGTCTCTCAAAACCCAACGCATGGGGGGGGGGTGGCAGCAAGTGTTTGGTTAAAGACCAAACTGCATTCCTCATTGCAGCGTCTAGCTTTGGTTCTTCCCAACTCCAGCTCCCTGCTCACACGCACCCTGGGAACCCTCCCGTGTGGGGAGGATTTAAGTGCTGAGTTCCTGCCTCCCATGTGGGAGACCCCCATGAGGTCCCCAGTTCCTGGCTTCAGGCTTCCGTCACTCTGCCCTTGTGGGTATTTGGGGAGTGAATGAATAACCAGGAGATATCTCTTTCTATCTCAATCCTTTTATTCATTTATTGTTATTTGAAAGGCGGGTTGCATGAAAGCGGAGAAAAGATCTTCTATCTGTTGGCTCACTCCCCAAATGGCTGCAGCAGCGAGGGCTGGGCCAGAGTGAAACCAGGAGCCAGGAGCTCCATCCGAGTCTCCCACGCGGGTGCAGGGTCCCAAGGCTTTGGGCCGTCCTCCACTGTTTTCCCAGGCCACAGGCAGGGAGCTGGAAGGAAAGTGGGGACACCGGGATTAGAACCGACGCCCGCCCCTATGGGATGCCAATGCTGCCTGCCGAGGCTTATCTTTTTATGTCCCAGTGCCAAGAGACCGTGTCTTTTTCTTCTGTGTCTAATAAAAATAGTCACACAGGAGGCAGAAACCGAGAGAGAGAGAAAGATTTTCTATCAGCTGAGTCACACCCCTACACGCCTACAACAGCCAGAGCAGGACCAAGCCAACTCGAGGGGCCAGGAGCTCCATCCAGGCTCCTAGGTGGGCAACAGGAACCCATGGACTCAAGCAATCGCCTGCTGCTTCCCAGGGTGCTTGTGTGCAGGAAGCTGACTCGGAACTGCACAGCAGGAGCTGGGACTGGGCACAGCTGCCGCATCCCCCATAGGAGCGCTGCGTTGGGTCCTGGCTCCTCCGTTTCCTATCCGGATCCTGGACCTGGGAAACAGTGGGGGATGGCCCAAGAGCTTGGGTTCCAGCCACCTGCATGGGAGGCCCAGACGGAGTTCCAGGCGCCTGGCTTTGGCTTGGTTTAGCCCTGGCTGCTGTGGCAGGACGCTTCTATTATGTGGGGAGTTAGCCAGGACTCCAGCCAGGCACTCCAATATGGGACCCAGGCATCCTGAATGCCGACTCAACTGTGCATTGCCTGCCCTAGCGTAGCTTTGAATTCTGCTTTTCCTCCAATTTTTACAGCTCTCCTGAATGACCTGTGAATTTAGAACAATATTTACGGGTTCAGTGTGATGGCTCAATGGTTAAATCCTCACCTTTCAAGCACCAGTGTCCCATATAGGTGCTAGTTCTAATCCCGGCTGCTCCACTTCCCATCCAGCTCCCTGCTTGTGGCCTGGGAAAGCAGTGGAGGACGGCCCAACACCTTGGGACCCTGTATGCACGAGGAACACCCAGAAAAAGCTCCTGGCTCCTGGCTTCGGATCAGCTCAGCTCTGGCCGTTGTGGCTTACTTGGGGAGTGAATCAGCAGATGGAAGATCTTTCTTTCTCTGTCTCTCCTTCTCTCTGTAAATCTGTCTTTCCAATAAAAAATAAATAAATCTTCAAAATAATTTTTACATTTTAAATGTCTGAAACAGAAATGGAAGGGTTTTTTTTAATGACATGTGAAAATTATATGAAACCCACAGTGCGGTGCCCATCCAGTTTAACTGACACGGTCACGCCCAATCCTCTGCGAGCTGTCCATCACGGCTGCTTTCACCCCACAAGGTCCAATCATCGTTGCGACAGAGGCCATCAGGCCCACAGAGCCAAAACCATTTCCCAGTTGGCTCCATCCAGGAACTCGCCGCCCACGCCGCCGTGCTAAGAGTGTGATGGATCGGCGTGTAGTGGCAGCTCTCACTCTCACTGTGGGAGGGAAAGGGTTTTGGGGAGACACTCTAACACTACACGAGTTCTACCAACGCTCTGCAGGAAGTTCACTCAGGGCTGAGCCTAGAGCCTAGATGTGAGTGCCACACGCACAGGCCCAGGGTTCGAATCCAGTCTGCACTTCCCATCCAGCTCCCTGCCTGTGGCCTGGGAAAGCAGTGGAGGACGGCCCAAAGCCTTGGGACCCTGCACCTGCGTGGGAGACCCGGAAGAGGCTCCTGACTCCTGGCTTCAGTCTGAAGCACATCTCTCTCTCTCTCTCTTCTCTCTCCCTATAATACTTTCAACATAAATAAAGCTTAAAAAAAAAAAAGCTCATTTTAGCATCCACAAACTTGGAATTCATGCCTAGTTCTTCCATCTCAAACACACACACCCTTCTCTCCTGCGTGATTAGAGAGAGTTCACACGCGCACACACACACGTCTGGAAAAAATTTCTGCACCCAAATCAACTTCTGCATTAACCCTGCTCTGCATGAATTCTGTGGGGTACCCTCGTGGCTCACGTCGCAGTCATGGTGGCCCTGGGAAGATGTTATGGGAGTCCACGTGAAGTGTGTAGCCAAGTGCCCCGAAAAGCCCATCGCCCAAGGGTTCCTTGGTGTACAAGGAGGGAAGCCCACCACAGGTGACCTGCAGGGCACTGCGGCCTCACGGGGGGAGCTGCACAGAGCCCAGAGCCTGGCCTCGCACAGCCGTGTCCCCGGCAGCCTGTCCAGGCACAGCACCGAACCTATCTGGCTGCCCCGAGTCTCAGCAGCGCTGGCTGAACATCACTGCCATGGACGTGTCTGTGGGCTTTTCAGGCCACACTCCGTGAGTGTCTCAATAGGCCTCAGCCGCTGTCCTGAGAGGTAGCATGCTCAACCCAGGTGGGTCAGTGCCCCTCCACTGTGGGGGCCAGTGCAGGCAACTCAGACGCAACCTCCTCCTCCAGGAAGCCTACCCTGCTCTGTCCCCTGGTGACCCTGCTCTGCCCAATGCCCCAATGCCCTGCAGCTGCCAGCATGCCCTCCCCCCAAACACACACCCCCATCCTCACCCTAAAACGATGCCTGAGGGCATATCTGTGCCTTCCGCACAGGAGCGACCCTTTTAGGTGCCAGTTCCAGTCCCAGCTGCTCTACTTCCCACCCAGCTCCCTGTTGATACACCCAGAAAAGCAGCAGAAAGACGACGGCCCCACTACATAGGCCTCTGCCACCCACCAGGCTCCTACTTGGGAGCCGCCCCTCTCTGGCTGTTGTAAGGCTTCGGGGAGTGAACCAGCAGATGCAAAATCTCTCACCTCTTTTCCTGTCTCAATAACTCTTTGAAATGAATAAATCTTTAAAAAAAAAAAAAAAGACACATGGAGGCATGCCAGCCAGCCCTGCCCATTTCCTGGGGAGCCGGGATTTGAACCTGTGCCCCCGCCCGCCCACTGGCCTCTGGCTGCTGGCCACCCTGGGCACCCCCTGGCCTCACCGTGTTGTAGAACTCGGCCACCAGTTCCGAGTGCTGGAAGTTGCTCTCACACCAGTCTACCTCGGAGCTCTGGTAGGCAAAGATGCTAGGCATGCTGTCGGCTGGCTGCGCCTGGCTGAGTGGAGCGGGCAGGAGCTCCAGGCGGGGAGAGCCAGCCGCCCAGAGAGGGGGCCGGGCCTGGGTGAGGCAGGGAGAGCAGGCAGGCCCAAGAGGAAAAACCTGCTGAGCCACTCCTAGGCTGTCTGTCGCTGGGATGGCCTGGCTGAGGTGTGTGGCGCTGGTGGCCTTGGGCATTCCCCAGGGCCCGGACTGGCCAGGTAGGGCAGGGAGGAGGCCAGGAGATGTGGGAGTCAGGGTACGGAGGATTGCTAATTAGTATTGGAAGCAAGCCAGAACTCATGGAGGTGAGTGATGGTACCACTCTACCCATTCCACAGGGGGACAAACGCAGGCCTGGAGCAAAACCCTCACTCCTCCACCCCTCGCCTCCAGTGGTGAGGCCAGGATGACTCCAAGGCTCTGGGCTCTCCACCACTGGGCTTTCCTACCTAAGTTTTAGGGATACCCAACTAAGTGGGTTCAGTCTTTGCTACCCACAGGGGTCTTTCTGAAATCCATGCTTTCCAGAGGTCTTCACAAAAAACACATAGGATTTAAAACAAACAAACAAAAAAAACAATAATAAGGGGCCCAGCATGATGGCTCAATTGACTAATCCTCCACCTCCAAGCCCAAGCATCCCATATGAGCACCAGTTTGTGTCCCGGATGCTCCATTTCCCATCCAGCTTCCTCCTGCTTATGGCCTGGGAGAGCAGGACGGCTCAATGCCTTGGGGCCTGCACCTGCATGGGAGACCCAGAAGAAGCTCCTGGCTCCTGGTTTTGGACTGCTGCAGCCCTGGCCATGTGGGGAATGAGCCAGTGGATAAGAGATTTGTCTCTGCCAGTAACAGCTGGAGGCTGGGATCCACGTGGGTGGGAGCTGGGTAGGAGCTGGGCCACATGTGTGTGTTGGTCCACGGAGTCTACATGGGCAGGAAGCTGGTGTCAGGAGCTGGAACTGGAAAATGCATCCGGGAACTCCAGGGTGGGCTAAGTCCTCACCCCTCCGTGTATTTCTCAAATACCTCCCTATAACTCGCTGGGCCATTTCCACCTTGGGGGTCTGTTTCTTGCATCTGTACTCTGAAAATGGATTGAAGATCTTGTATGCGTGGAATGGCCCATCTGGCACTCAGCCACCTCCAAAGCGCCTCTGAGGGCAGGGTAACCCCTGGGGTTGTCGGTCCGGGATGCCCAGTCTTGGTTTTCTGGGGTCTGTCTTGGCAGAAAACTTGGACCGACGGTTTCCAAACTCAGACACACTAAGCCTGGGTGCCGACAAGGTAAATGTCCTCCCGTTCAACGCGAGGACTTTAGCAGCTAGGCCACTGTGCCGGGCCCCCTCATTGAACATTTCTTTGACCGCCCTAAAAGAGAGAGAAAATACTGTCTCCAGGTGCCTAGCCAAGAAACCCTCAGCCCAGAGAAGCCGAGCAGTATATCTCAGGTCACACGACCGCAGCTGGAAGGAATGACAGCCTGGGTTGGGGCAGGGACCTGAGAGTCAGTTCACTGAAGCAGGTAGCATGCCATGGACGCCCTTCTCAACCCGTGGGCAGTGGGTGAGCCCCTCCTCTCCCCTTTGCTGCTCACTCCCCTTCCAGTACCGGGCTTCCAGTACCGGGATTCCTTTCCCAGCAGGTTCATCATCTGTGTGGGCTGCATCCATTTGCTGTTCGATGGATGCCAGCTCCACGCAAGCGGAAGAGTTAAGTGTTAAGCCAGGCATTTTCCCATGCACACGGCAGGGAAATGGGGATCAAAGCTGGCGAAACTTACATAAGCCAGGAGAGATACTATCAGCACCCAGTCACTCACCGGCTTTGAGATGGTCTAGTTGTAGGAGATGTTATCCTGGGAGACAGGTGGCTAGATGGGCGTGGGGACGGACGGCTGCTCTGATGACTACCTGTGGCTTCCTGCAAGATTCGAACGAGATTAAAACAACACCATTCACAGCGCAGCAGGTGGCTGCTGGCTGGAGTGAACCTCCCACTGAGGACGCCCAGCGCTGCATGGTCTGGGCCTGAGTCCCGATTCTGCTCCTGACCCTGACTCCCTGCGAAAGCCCACCCTGAGACACAGGGGGCATGCTTTGAGGGCTGGAGTTTCTGCCACCCACATAGGGGACAGAGATGGTGTTTCTGAGCTCCTGCATTCAGACCAGTCCACCCTGGCATCTGCCAGGGACCTCTCTTTGTCTTTTTTAAATTATATATATATATATATATATTTTTTTTAATTAAAGCTGGCAATGGTGGTATAGTGGGTTCAGCCATTGCCAGCAGGGCTGGCATCCCACATGTGTCCCAGTTCAAGTCCCAGCTGTTCCCGTGTTATGATCTGGTTTCCTGCTAATGCGCCTGAAAAAGCAGTAGAAAGTGGCCCACGTCCATGGGACCCTGCACGCACACGGGGCAGACGGAAGGAGTTTTTCTGGTCCAACTCTGGCCATTGCAATTGTGTAGAGAATGAATCAGCAGATGTAAGATGTAAGATTTCTCTCTCTCTCCCATTGCGTTTCAAATATGCAATATAAATATTTCAAAAAATGGGTACACAAAGTGCATCAGGTGTCCAGTGCAAAAGCCTGCTTGGATAAGTCCTTGCCTTGCAATGGCTGGGATCCCATAGGGGCACCGGTTCTAATCCCAACTGCACCACTTCCCATCCAGCTCCCTGCCTGTGGCCTGGGAATGCAATGGAAGACAGCCCAAAGCCTTGGGACCCTGCACACACGTGGGAGACCTGAAGGAAATTCCTGGCTCCTGGCTTCAGATCGGCGCAGGTCTGGCTGTTGCGGCCACTTGGGGAGTGAATCATCGGACAGAAGATCTTCCTCTCTGTCTCTCCTCCTCGCTGTATATCTGACTTTACAATGAAAATAAATAAATCTTTTTTTTTTAAAGATTTACTTATCTTAAAAAAAAAAAGTTGCATCAGGATGGATCCCTCTGAGTTGAGAAAGATGTGAAGTCTGGCAAGTTCATGACCTAACCAAGCCTTGAGGACATGAGGCTGCCCCGTGTTTCCTACATGCCTGGGACCTTCAGGAGCACACGTGGACAAGGCAGCTCGTGCCAGGGCTGACGTGAGTGGGGCCCACACTCCCTCCCAGGCCACAGGTGGATGTCGTTGAGTGTGGGAGCCCCGGATGCTGGTTCTACAAGGAGGAAGGCAGTCCTGAGTGCTCCCAGCCAGTCCGGCAGGTACAACCTGAACACACCTAGGATTGCGGTGGCACGTGGGGGAGGGAAGACGAGAGACAGGCCAGAGGCAGGACAAGGCACCTTGCCTGGCACCTTCTTTCCTGGCTCCTGCCTTCCTCACACACACACACACACACACACACACACACACACAGAGGCAAGCGGGGGGGGGGGGTCAAGTGTCACAGGAGGCGAGGCAGCCCTACAGCCCTTGGAACGGAACATGCCCCAGCTACACATTCCCGCCCCCTGCTAGACCCAGGACCCAACTGCACCTGGAGGAGAGCTGCCAGGTAAGATGCCTGACTAAGTTTCAATGTCAGATAAGATAAGGGGTAATAACGTCTCAGTATAAATCTTTCCCTGCCTGTGGCCTGGGAAAGAAGTTGAGGATGGCCCAAAGCCTTGGGACCCTGCAACCGCGTGGGAGACCCGGAAGAGGCTCCTGGCTCCTGGCTTCGGATTGGCTCAGCTCCGGCCATTGTGACCACTTGGGGGACGGGGGGGAGGTAAACCAGCAGAGAGAAGATCTTCTCTGTCTCTATTCCTCTCTGTATATCTGACTTTCCGATAAAAAAGAATGAAGAAAGGAAGGGGGAGAGAGAGAGGGGGGAGGGTACGAGAAGGAGGACTGTGTGTATTTGTCATGTGGGAGGAGCAGTGAGCACCATGGAGTGACAGCAGGGTGGGAGGCGGGTCTGTGAGCGCCCTGACGCCCGCCCGTGTCACCGCTGGCCCTCCACTCTGCCCTGTGCACCTCCCACCTGACATCTCGGATGCTGGCCCAGCCCCGGCTATCACAGGTGTGTGGGGAGTGACCCACTGGGTGCGGGCTCCCTCCATTTCCTGTCGCTCACTGCCTCGCCAATAAGTAAATACATCTTTGAAAGCTGGATTTGATTTCATTTCCATCTACTTGAGAGAGCAGGGAGAGCGAGCTCTTCCATCTAATGGGTCGTCCCCCCCAAGGACCTCCAGCAGCGGGGGCTGGGCCGGGCTAAAACCGGGAAACTCCAGCCAGGACTGCCACGAGGCTACCAGGGACTAAAGTGCCTGAGTCATCACTTGTAGCCTCTTTTTTTTTTTTTTTTTAAGATTTATTTATTTTATTGCAAAGTCAGACTTATACAGAGAAGGAAAAAAAGATCTCCCGTCCGATGATTCACTCCCCAAGTGAGCCGCAACGGCTGGAGCTGAGCCTATCCGAAGCCAGGAGCCAGGAGCTCCTCCTGGTCTCCCATGCGGGTGCAGGGGCCCAAGGCTTTGGGCCATCCTCCACTGCTTTCCCAGGCCACGGGCAGGGAGCTGGATGGGAAGTGGAGCAGCCGGGACATGAACCAGCGCCCCTAGGGGATCCTGGAGGATGTAGGATGAGGACGTTCGCCACTAGGCTACCGTGCCAGGGCTGAACTGTAACCTCTTAGAGTGTGTGTTAGAGTGTAGGTAAGCAGTGAGGGGTTCAAACCAAGCCTTCCTACATAGAATGGGGGCATTGCACGTCACAATGAAATGTACTGCGCAACCCACCTGCCTTGATCCACTGTTTGGAAAATGGCCCTAGGGGGTGGATGGAGGCCAGGGTTACGCGAGCAGATCTGTGTCAGCATGAGTCCAAGTGTGCGCTTAAAACAAACTCGTCACATGAACGCTGCCCCATTGCAAAAGAAAAACAAAACTTGGGTTCTCTTTTGCCTATGACCAAAGGTGTACTCATGGAAAAACACAATGTAGCATATCCAACAACAGATTAACAAGGTGACCCACCCAACAATGGAGCCAACAACATGACGACCCAACAACGGAACCGACGACGTGACCCACCCAACAGTGGAACCCAATGAGGCCCTGTAAAGGCACCAAGTACTGATTCATGCCAAACCTGGGCTGTGTGATCCCATTGGCATGGAATACCCAGAGTGGGTGGAGCCGTTCCAGGCGGAGAATGAATGCTCAGGGGCTGGGGGAGGGGAACAGGGAGTGACGGCTCATGGGACAGACTTCTGGAGGCAACAAGAATGTTCTGGACTCCACACAGGCAATGACTTCACATCCCAAGTACACTAAATGGCCCTGAACTTTCAAAAATGTTTATTTTCAGCTACTTGAAAAACCGAATGGTACACAGAGACAGGAAAAAAAAAATTTTTTTATCCACTGATTCACTCCCCAAGGGCTCGCGAGAGCGGGGACCGGGCCAGGTAGAAGCCAGCAGCCCTTGTATCTGCAATGACACTGAGATGCTGGCCTCCTCTTACACCCTGCTGGTCTAGCCCCTTAGGAATCACGCCAGCGGTGGGTCCTCGGCCTCGCAGTTAAGACAGCCTCCCAGCATCATCCTGAATCAGTGTGCCAGGGTTTAATACCCGGCCAGCTCCCTGTTCACAGTGCTCTGGGGTGAGCAGGTGACGGCTCACATGCTTGGATGGGAGTTTCAGACTCCTGGCTTCTATCTGGTCCAGCGCTGGCTGTTGGAGGGTATTCAAGGAAGTGAACCAGTAGAGGAACAAACAGTGTCCCTGTTTCTTTGGGGAAAAAAGTGGGCCCAGCGCGATAGCCTGATTGGTAAAGTCCTCGGCTTGCATGTGGCAGGATCCCACGTGGTCACTGGTTCAGTTCGTGTCCCAGCTGTCCCACTTCCCATCCAGCTCCCTGCCTGTGGCCTGGGAAAGCAGTGGAGGACGGCCCAAAGCCTTGGGACCCTGCACCCGCATGGGAGACTGGAAGAAGCTCCTGGCTCCTGGCTTCGGATTGCCCACCGTCCTGCCATCTGTGAGCTCCTCCACCCTGCCATCCTCCTCCTCCTCCCTGTCCTATGTCACCATGGTACAGCCGCCACCTTCTCCCCCCAGATGGCTCTGGTGGCCTTGACCCTGGTCTCTATCATGGCGTGCGCCTGCTGGCGGTCTCCAGCAGGAGGGCACTCTCGAGTTCAAAGGGCAGAGCGCAGGGGGCTGGGCTGGACTGCAGCACATCCTGCTGTGAGAAGTGGTAGTAGAGGGTCTATGTGCCTGGGGAGATGGGGGGGCGGCCATGGTAGCAGCCGCAGCGAGAGCAGCGTGAGGCTACACTGCCTCCTAGTGGTCACCTACACATTGCTCTTTGTGGACTACAGGAGACATCCGAGTGTGGCATTTTAACTACCCCGGGATTTATTTTGCGTTGGAGAGAAAGACACATCTCCCAGCTGCAGTCTCACTCCTCCCCAAGCATCCAGGAGAGCTGGGGCTGGGGGCCCAGCGCAGTAGCCTAGTGCTTAAAGTCCTCACCTTGCACACACGGGATCCCATATGGGAGTCAGTTCATATTCCAGCTGCTCCACTTCCCATCCAGCTCCCTGCCTGTGGCCTGGGAAAGCAGCGGAGGACGGCCCAAAGCCTTGGGACCCTGCACCTGTGTGGGAGATCTGGAAGAGGCTCCTGGTTCCTGGCTTCAGATCCACGCAGGTCTGGCCATTGCAGCCGGTTGGGGAGTGAATCATCGGACGGAAGATCTTTCTGTCTCTTCTCTCTGTACATCTTCCTTTCCAATAAAAAATCTTTTTTTAAAAAATGAGTGTGTGTGTATATGTATCGAGCCCCGTAGCATGTGCTGGGCACTGTCCCCCAGTGGCTTCTGTGATTATTTATTCTAATTTTTTTACATTTCAAGCCCGTGGTTCTGAGCCCGGAGCAACACTGGGTCCCCTGGAGGATGGCTGGAGATGCCCCAGACAAGTTCGTTGGTCCCAGCAATAGAGGGAGATGGTTTCCTGGCTCAGCCTCTCTCCTTCTCTCTGTAAATCTGACTAACCAAAGAATATAAATAAATCTTCTCAAATAATAATAAAAAGAAAGCGGCTAACGCATGGGTCAAGGTACCGGTGGCGGCTGCAAACTCTGGATCCCGCGCAGAGTCCCCGTCATTCTTCGGCCCCGCCTCCGCGCAGCGCTCCCCGGAAGTGGGCGTGACCTGCGCGGAGCACGCCGGGAGTTGTAGTCCCGCCGTCGCACGGAAGCCGACAGGGACGCGGGGCGCCATGTGGCCGGCAGTCTTGCCCGGGGGGTCCCGGGTTGCGTCCGGACGGTGGTCCGCGCTGGGTCCCCTCCTGGCCGCCCGCTGCCCCTGGCGGCGGAGCCTGCACGCGACGGCGGCCCGGGCTGCGCCGCTCATCCCCATCGTGGTGGAGCAGACGGTAGCGCGGCCCTCGGGGGGTGGAGTCGGGTTTCGGGGTACGGTCCGGATCCCGACCCCTCACCTCTGTCTCCCCGACGTCCCAGGGTCGCGGCGAACGCGCCTACGACATCTACTCGCGGCTGCTGCGGGAGCGCATTGTGTGCGTCATGGGCCCGGTGAGCGCCACCTGCTGGGCGACCCCCGACCCCTGACCCCTGACCCTCGCCCCCCCTTCCGCAGCAGGGCCCTCCTCACTCCTGGCTTCACGTCACCCCCCCACCCAGTCCCCTGACCATTAGGACCCCTTCCACCCTGGTACCCATCCCTCTTCCTCCCTGGGTCCCCATCCCCCTTCCTCTTTGATCCCCATCCCCCTCCCTCTCCGGGTGCCCATCCCCCTTCCTCCCTGGTCCCCATCCCCCTTCCTCCCTGGTCCCCATCCCCCTCCCTCCCCGGGTCCCCATCCCCCTTCCTCCCCGGGTCCCCATCCCCCTGCCTCCCTGGTCCCCATCCCCCTCCCTCCCCGGGTCCCCATCCCCCTCCCTCCCCGGGTCCCCATCCCCCTTCCTCCCTGGTCCCCATCCCCCTCCCTCCCCGGGTCCCCATCCCCCTCCCTCCCCGGGTCCCCATCCCCCTCCCTCCCCGGGTCCCCATCCCCCTCCCTCCCTGGGTCCCCATCCCCCTTCCTCCCTGGTCCCCACCCCCTCCCTCCCTGGGTGCTGCCCCCATCTGACTTATCACTCCGGGTGTCCCATGCCGTGCTTCCGGCACCCGCAGATCGATGACAGCGTGGCCAGCCTGGTCATCGCCCAGCTGCTCTTCCTGCAGTCGGAGAGCAACAAGAAACCCATCCACATGTACATCAACAGCCCTGGTGAGCGGACGGGCGCAGCGGAGAGACCTGGGGCGGGGGGTGCCCCAGGCTCGTGCTCCTGCGTGTGGCAGCACTGGGCAGATGCCACAAGCTAAGCTGCCCCTGCAGTGCCAGCAGCCCGTGAGGATGCTGGTTCGAGTCCTGGCGGCTCCACTTGCCATCCAGCTCCCTGCTTGTGGCCTGGGAAAGCAGTGGGAGGTGGCACGGGTAACCCCCTGCTTGAAGGGCATGGGGGGGTAGCTAGGCAGGAGGACCTGGCCCAGGACCCCTGAGCACCCATCCTCCCGCCATAGGTGGCGTGGTGACCGCAGGCCTGGCCATCTATGACACCATGCAGTACATCCTGAACCCCATCTGTACCTGGTGCGTGGGCCAGGCCGCCAGCATGGGCTCCCTGCTGCTGGCCGCTGGCAGCCCAGGCATGCGCCACTCGCTGCCCAACTCACGCATCATGATCCACCAGCCCTCGGGGGGCGCGCGGGTGAGTGGCCGGGATGGGCAGAGGGCCAGGAGGAGGGAGAGGAGTCCCCGCTGACCAGGGCCCTCGGTCCACCCCCCACCGGCCCGGGTTCCCGTCTCCCAGGGCCAGGCCACGGACATCGCCATCCAGGCCGAGGAGATCATGAAGCTGAAGAAGCAGCTGTACACCATCTACGCCAAGCACACCAAGCAGAGCCTGCAGGTCATCGGTGAGCCGCCCCCCCTTCCATGCTGCCCTTGGGCCTTCCCCGGGCGGGCCTGGGGCGGCTGCTTGGAGATCCACAGGGGAGCACAGAGAGCCATGCCCCGGGCTCCACCTCCTGGTACTGTGGGGACGGGGCTGGCAGGGAGCCACGCCCATGGCTCCGCCCCTCACCAAGCTGTCTGCCCCCCCAGAGTCGGCCATGGAGAGGGACCGCTACATGAGCCCCATGGAGGCCCAGGAGTTCGGCATCCTGGACAAGGTGCTGGTACATCCGCCCCAGGACGGCGAGGACGAGCCGGAGCTGGTGCAGAAGGAACCTGCGGCAGCCCCAGACCCTCCCACGCCAGCAGGGTCCTGAGCCCTGGGGACTCTGCCACCCCGGGACCTGCAATCCCAGGAACTGACAGGGACCCCCCCCAGACCCACCACCCTAGGATCTGGGGGTCCCCTGGAGCCCACCACGCCAGCAGGCTCTGAAGCCTGGACCCCACTCCCTTAGGACCTGAGGGGAGTCCTCTGGAGCTGGGCACCCTGGGAGCTGAGCTGGGCACCCCCAAGCCAGCTGGCCACACAGGGACTGCCGAGTCCAGGCAGGCCTCCCAAGACACTGTGATTACAGATTAAACCTTTGTGGTCTGGTCCTGCGTCACGCTCCATGATGGGGGCAGGGGAAGCCCACCTCGCCATGCCCTGCACCCCGGGCCGGACCCTCCATCCTTGCAGCACAGACACCACGGACCGGGGCCATGAGGAGAAGCCGCCCTTGGGGAACCTGGGGCGGGGTGGGCAGTAAGCATCTGGGTATGTGGTGGGGTGGCAAGGCCCGGGCAAGGCGCCGACCATGTGTGTGGGGCCAGGACCAAGCCTACCTGCCATGGCTCACTTGGACTGGGGAAGGCACAGAACCGGCTCTTCTGCGTCATGACAGGTGGGGTGCAGCAAGAATGAAAACGTGGGGGTTGAAGGACGCAGGGTCCACTGGATGCTGGCCAGGAGCTTCTTCTGGGTCTCCCACGTGGGTGCAGGGTCCCAAGGCTTTGGGCCGTCCTCGACTGCTTTCCCAGGCCACAGGCAGGGAGCTGGATGGGAAGTGGAGCTGTCGGGATTAGAACCGGCGTCATATATGAGATGCTGGCAGTTAAGAAATAAATGAGTTCGTTGAAAGCACTTGAGGTCATGTTCCTTTGCGCTTTTCCCTCATGGAGAAGGATACAATCAGCAGAGTTCAGTGTTAAGGTGCTTGTTCCAATAGCTCAACAGTCACGCGTGCACGGCCACTTCCTTCTAGGACTTTTCTGGGTTTTTTTTTTTGTTGGTGGTGGTGGTTTTTCTTTTAAGATTTATTTATTTTATTACAAAGTCAGATATACAGAGAAGAAGATCTTCCATCCGATGATTCACTCCCCTAGTGACTGCAATGGCCAGAGCTGAGCTGATCCAAAGCCAGGAGCCAGGAGCCTCTTCCGGGTCCCGGGTGCAGGGTCCCAAGGCTTTGGGCCGTCCTCCACTGCTTTCCCAGGCCACAGGCAGGGAGCTGGATGGGAAGTGGGGCTGCCGGGACATGAATCGGCGCCCATGAGATCCCAGTGTATATAAGGCGAGGGCTTTAGCCACTAGGTCCCCCTCTCTCTGGGTTATATTTGCGAGGCAAGGACCTTCCATCTCTTCCCCAAGTGTCCACAGCGGCCAGGGCGGGCCAGGGGCGCCATCCCGGTCTCCCTTGGTGCAGGGAGCCTGTGCCAGGGTCATGTTCTCCGCGCTGTGCCTTGGCGGGAAACCAGCCCCGGGACTCGAACCGGTCACTCCGACACCACCTGAGCGCTGACCTCTGACCCCAACTCGGCCCCATTGTGACCCCTGTGCCTCTGACCCCATGACCCTGACCTTGGCTCTCCCAGGCTGTGACCCCGGCGCCTTCCACTTGCCAGAAAGGGGCGGGGCGGATGACAGCCATGACGCTCCACCAATGGGCTTGGCAGCTGCGGGCGCTGGCGCCAATAGCGCAAGAGAAGAGGCGGGCCCTGAATGCAGCCAATAGCCTTACGCGGGAGGCGGGCCTCGATCGGGAGCGAGCCAATCGCGGGAGAGTCGCGGCGCCCCCTCAGCCAATGGCGGCGCGGCGGATGCGGAGGAATGGCCGGCCTGGGGCCCCTGCCCGCCTGGCTCCGCGGCTCCAGCCCGGCCGTGCTGAGCCGCCTGCGCGGCGCCGTCCTCGTGCGGCCCGGCTTCCTGAGCGCGGCCGAGGAGGACACGCTGAGCCGGGAGCTCGAGCCCGAGCTGCGGCGCCGCCGCTACGAATACGACCACTGGGACGCGGTGCGGCGGGGCGGGGTCTGCGGGGAGGGGCGGGACTGAGGGTGGGGCGGGGCCTACTGGAGGGCGGGGCCTGTGTAATGGGGCGCGGCCTGAGAAGAGCAGGGACTTAGGATGGGGCGGGGACTGAGGAGGGGCGCGGCTATCGTGGGGCGGGGCCTCTCTGGGAGCTGTAGCCAATCTAAGCCCTTGGGGCGGGGCCTGTGTGGTGGGTGCGGCCTCGTGGTGGGCGGGGTTTTGCCTGGGGGCGGGGCCAGGGCAGGAGGGAGCCCCTAGCTTTGCAGGGGTCAGGGCCTGGGGGATTGGGGTCCCGGGGTGCAGAGCGCGCTGTGAAGCCCGGATCTGGTGCCAAGGGCTTTGGAAGCAAGGTTAGGGTCGAGACGGGGCTTGGCAGGAGACCAGGCCTTGTCAGCTTTTGGGGGTGGAGGAGATCTGGGTGGGGACCCCGAGGTCAGACCTGGGTAGTGTGGTCTTGGCACCCACTGGGAACCTGGCTGCGGTCACAGGTGTGGCGTGGACCGGCTTGGCAGTGACTCCAGCTCTCCCACCAGGCCATCCACGGCTTCCGGGAGACTGAGAAGTCACGCTGGTCCCAGGCCAGCAGGGCCATCCTGCAGCGCGTGCAGGCGGCGGCCTTCAGCCCCGGCCAGACCCTGCTCTCCTCCGTGCACGTGCTGGACCTGGATGCTCGCGGCTACATCAAGCCCCACGTGGACAGCGTCAAGGTGGATGGGGCCTGGGGCGGGGCCGGGAAGGGGATGTGTGCATGGGGCCGGGGTCTGACCCCACACCCTGACTCCCCTCCTGCAGTTCTGCGGAGACACCATCGCCGGCCTGTCCCTGCTGTCCACCAGCGTCATGCGGCTGGTGCACACCCAGGAGCCGGGGCACTGGCTGGAACTCCTGCTGGAGCCTGGCTCCCTGTACATCCTCAGGTCCGTACCGACACCTGCCCGCTGCTTCCAGCACCTTCTGTCGCTCAGGCTGCATGGCAGACCTCATCTGTTCCCCCTCACCCTGTCCCCCTTTTCCCCCCGCAGGGACTCAGCCCGGTACGACTTCTCCCACGAGATCTTGCGGGACGAGGAGTCCTTTTTTGGGGAGCGACGGATCCCCCGCAGCCGCCGCATCTCCGTGATCTGCCGTTCCCTCCCAGAGGGGCCGGGACCTGGGGAACCCCCACAGCCCCCTCCAGCCTGCTGATCCCACTGCTGTCCCCCTCACCACCGGGTCTGGGCCTCTCACAGATGCCTGAATGGGGAATAAAGGTGGAAAACTGGACAGAACAGCCTCCCCCTTGGCAGGGATCACTTGTGGGGCAGGGGGTGGGTGATGGTCCCTGGCTACACCTGTCCATGGGCAGCTGAGACAGACACACGGAGACACGTACAGTGTGTGGAGCCCCAAGGCCAAGAAAACGGTTTCCTTTATCGTATGTGCTGCTGCCCGCTGCCGCCCCAATAAATAAGTCAGCTGCACGCTTGGGCTCCGGGACCACCGGCAGAGCCCCCTTTTAGCCACAGCCACAGGCGGCCGCCGAGAGCTGGGGCAGCCGCTGCCAACGGAGGCGATCATCCAGGAAGGCCACGTCGGCGTAGCGGGTGGGCCGGCAGCAGGGCGCCCCGTGGGCTCGACCCTGGCCCTGCAGCCATGCCAGCGTGAGGCCGTGCTGGGTGCGGGCGCCGCGCGGGCAGCTGCCGGCGCAGTAACGGAAGATGACCTTCTCCTCTGAGGCGTAACCCAGGCCCAGCTCGGCCACGGGCAGGGTCAGGCTCCAGAGCTGGCACGGGTCAGCCGGGGCACGGCGCAAGCGGGTACCTGAGGGACAGACAGGAGACACTGCCAGGGACAGAGGGTCAGGGCAGATGCTGTGGGGACACCACCCTCCCCCAAAACCCCCTCAAGAGATCCTTACCCAGCGGGCGCCTCGGGGTCCCCCCAGCTTCTGCCACTTGCTGCGACAGGAACTCCCCCTCCGTTGCTGCCACCACCATCGCGGGAGCATCCCAAGGCTGGGATGCCCGGGCCAGCTGCAGGGACAGGGGCAGCAGCAGCACAGCGCCCAGCATCGCTGTCCCCATGGCCACCGTTGCTGGCAGGTCTCAGGAAGGGGGACCCCGTGTCCCCTGAATTTATGCCCTGCCAGGGCCTGGGCGGGAGTTAACCTGTTCACCGCCAGCTGCTGCGGCCCCATGTCATCCATACACTTGAGTTCGGGGCCCCCTGTTCCCCACAAGGGTTAAGGGTTCACACCTCCACCGCACCCAGACATTCCACAGATCCATCTCTGACATACCCCTAATTTACGAGTTGTACTGGCAGCAGCCAGGCCCCAGCCGGTATACCCACCCCACCTGAGGTGTGTATGGAGGGGTGCACTCCAGGGGTCCCCAGCAGCGCAGGGAGCTCCCCAGTGTTGCATGCCAGGGAAGGTGGCAATATTTCTCACATATGTGCCAGGAAAGGGCAATTTGGCAGATGGGTGAGCCAACAGGGTGCCCCTCCATCACGGCTCCTGCCCAGGGCGGATGGAGGGATTAAAGCATCACGGTCCTGTCTCCGGACCTGGCGGAGCCGGTGTCAAAAACAGGAAAAGGGAGAGGCCAAGGGCTGGGATATGCACACACATACACACACACACACACACACACGTGCCCGGACTCCTGTCCTTAAGGCCAGGTAGAGCCCCGTGACTGCAGCCCCCTCCTGGGACCCAGAAGGAAGCTTCTGGAACAACCAGCGGGACAGGCGGCAGGGGCTGCAAACCCTGGTGGCTTCCATGCCCGGACCGGCATGCACCGGGCAGTGGTTGGCACAGCAGTAAGGCAGCCTGCTTGCTGTTGGAGTTGGGGCTTGATACCACCACCACCCCCAAAAAAAGGGGGTTACATAGGAGTGGGGATTGGCCTAGACACCACTGGGGACACCCAGCTCCCTGGAAGGCAACAAGTGCTTCAAGTCCTTGCGGAGACCTGGAAGGCGGTCCTGGCCCACCCGGACCCGTGGCTGCCGCTCCCTATAGGTCACTAGTAAACTGTTAATCCCTCTGCCCCCTAAGGACACAAGCTGCAGGAATGCGAGTCGCCAGGTGAGCCCCCAGCAAGTCAGGGGTGCCAGCCTTGTGCCCAGAGGAACTGCAGCCGTGGCCTCGGACACCTTGAGGACTTCCAGATGCCAAAACGGTCGCTTGAGGGATGCCAGTCAGAGCTGAGGCAGCAGCTACGACAAGGTGGAGCCCGGCCGAGGACTGCAGCCCAGCCTCCAGAGTCCACCCGTGAAACCGCCAGCGGGAGCCACAGTGGCCTGGCTCGCAGACGGGGAGAGGGGGGGCCCAGCTGGAGCGGCCAGGACATTCCTAGGAATTAGTGGGACATCTCAGGCATACACGCTGGCGGCCAAGCATTGGCAGGGCCGGGCCAGGGACGCCTTCCACCTGCAGTTCCTGGCCACGGTCAAGGCGGAGGAGGGTTCGGCAGCAGTGGCTACAAGCCAAGTTCCATTCCTGGGCGCAGTATCCGCCCAGGAACTCAGGACCCCTCCGGGCCCCATCCAGAGTCCTTGCTTGGGCAGCGTCAGACTTGATGAAAACCAGGGCACCTCAGAAATCTCCCTGGGCAACGGGATGCCAGGCGTGAATGGCCAGCACTGAAGGATGGGGACCTGCCCCCACACACTGGCCCAGGCTACGTAATAACTAGGCACACCCTGCTCAGACATGTCTCACGGAGGCCAGTGGGTGAGGCCACTGTCTGAACTGTGACGCTGGCATGCCAAACAGGCGCCTGTTCGAACCCTGGCTTCTCCTCTTCCCACGGGAAGGTGGCAGGTGCTCGGGAACGCTTGGGCCCATGTGGCCACTCACGAGAGATCCAGTAAAGGCCCAGCTTCGGCCCGACCCAGGCCCTGGCTGTTGTCGCCACTTGTGGGGGTGGCCGATGGAAGAGCTCTCTCTGCTCTACTCGTTCAAGTAAGTCCAATCTTTGAAAAGAACCTCTTGGGTAGGGGGACATTGTGGCCTAGGACCTGCATTTTAACTGAGTTGGACAGAATGAGGTTCAAGACACAGAAGGCACGGTGCTGCCCCTCAGAGGCCTGAGCTGAAAAGGGCACCCCACTTATGACTGAAACCCAGCGCGCCGGCAGGGGACCCAAGGGGTCAGACACGGCTGAAGAGAGGCCTCGCCAAGGGGAAGCCGCCTCCGGGGACATCACCCAGGTGACAGTGTGGACCCCCACTCCCTGGTGGAGGCTGCAGTAGGTTCTAGAAGGAGGGGCCTAGGAAACACGGAGCCGGCTGTCCTGAGCCAAGGCTGTTTATTGGGGTTCATTCCTTGAGGGAGAAGTGCATCTTGTCATTGATGAGCTTGCGCTCGGGGTTCAGCCGCTTCAGGATCTGGGCCAGCACGTTGACCGTCTGCTCGCTGCTCAGCCCCGTCTTCTTGGTCTGGAACTTCTTCAGCAGGTCCTTGGTGGTCATGGGCTTACGGGTCAGGTAGCGGCGCACGGCTTCCTCGGTCACCTGCACGTCCCTGCTCGGGGGACAGGGAAGGGGAGCATGAGGTGAGCGCTCCTGCAGACGTGGCCTCACCCCGGCCTCCGCCCCCTCACACCCAGACCCCCGCGACCACCTACCCGCCGCTGGGCGTTGACTTCCCGGATGGCGGCTGCGGGGTGGACTTCCCGGAAAGATTGTCCATCCTCAAGCGCTTGGCCGCCGGTGCTTCGCTGGCACGCTTTCCTGTCAGGGCGGGATGTGTGGAGAGGCAGGGTTGTGGCAGGGTAGGGAGCCCTGACCCACTCGCCGTCCGCCCTCAGGGTTTGGATCCAGGCACTGGGCAGCCGGAGGTCGCGGCGGGGCCAGGCCTTACCTTGCTCTAGTTTGCCGGCCGCAGCGCGCAGCGTGGAGGAGGAGGCGGCGGCGGCACCCTCAGTGCTGGGTGTGCCTGGCCGGCTGTTGCCATGGGAGCTGCCTCCCGATGGCCTCCGCTCCCTCTTGGGGGGCGTCTTCTTCTTCTGCAGGGGGCGGGGATGGGGGTAGAGTGGGGTTAGCACACACACGGCAGCCCCGCCCCGCCCCGCACCCCCTGGGCCCGGCCTTACCGTCATGAAGAGGGCCGAGGAGGCTTCGCTGTCAATGTCGCTCTCCTCGGAGCTGTCGGACTCGTCGCTGCTGTCTGCAGGGGCCAGGGTGGGGTCAGCGCTGGGGCAGCCCGCCCGCCCGACCCTCGCGCCCCATCCCTGCTGCCTGCACCCCCACCAGCCCACCCCTGCGGCCTATACTCTCACCGCCCCATCCCTGCGGCTTGTGCCCCTACCACCTGATCCCCTGGCCGCCCCCTGGCTGCCCCCTGCAGCCCCAACAGCTCACCTTTCCTGCGCTTCTTTTCCTGCGGCGTGGGGGCCTTCTTCTCCTCCTCCTCCTCCTTGTCCTCCTCGGGCGGCTTCTCTTCCTCACTCTCTTCACTGCTCTCACTCTGCTCATCCACCCCTGTGGGGTAGGGGTGACGAGAGGGGAGCTGTGAGCAGGAGGGGGCCCAGCCCAGCCTCCCTCCCCGCCCCCAGCCTGGCCCTTATTCGGCCACACCCACCTTTGGGCCCCTCCTCCTGCTGCGGCACTTTCGGCTTGCCCTCAGCCTCCTCCCCAGAGCTGCTGTAAGACAAGGCGGGCAGGGGTGAGTGGGCAGAGAGGGGTGAGTGGCAGGGGCGAGTGAGCAGAGGTATGAGGGGCAGGGGCGAGTGAGCAGAGGTATGAGGGGCAGGGGTGAGTGGGCAGAGGTATGAGGGGCAGGGGCGAGTGAGCAGAGGTATGAGGGGCAGGGGTGAGTGGGCAGAGGTATGAGGGGCAGGGGTGAGTGGGCAGAGGTATGAGGGGCAGGGGTGCGGGGGGGATGCCATGCAGGGAGGGTGGGGTGGCACGCGCACGCGACGGGCAGGGCTCCCGGCCCACTCACCTCGAGCCGTCGGACATGTAGTCCACCTCCTGGCCCTCAAAGTCGCCATCGTCACTGTCCTCAAAGGCCTCGTCATCCGAGCCCTTCTTCTTCTTCTTCTTCCTGCCGCCCTTGCTCAGGGGCCCCTTCTTCTTGGCCTTGGGGGCTCTGCTGCCTGGGGAGGAGGGGGGGGGACACAGGCCGGACTGAGGCCCAGGCGCGGCCACCCCTGCCCGCGCTCACCCCGGGCCCGCCGCCCTCACCGTCCTCGCCACTGGCCTCGCTGTCGTCCGACGACATCTCCAGGTCGTCCTCCAGGTCGTGGATGCGCAGCTCGCTGGCCTTCCTGTGGCCGCCCTTGTCCTTCTCCCCCTCGTCCTCGTCCTGGTCCTGGTCCTTGAGCCGCCGCTGCTGCATGATGCTGAAGTGGTTCAGCACCTTGTTCCGCCTGCACGGGGCGGGCGAGCACGGTGACCGGGGGCCTGCACCTGCCTGTGTGAGCCGCCGGCGGAAGTGAGCATGTCCCGTGTGTGGGAACCGGACAGTGGCACTGCTGAGGGCTGCCCACGTGCTCGGGGGGTCAGGGGACGCGGGCACTGGGACAGGCCAGGGGGCCTCGGCGCATCGGCTAAGGGGACACCGGCCCGCAGCTGTGTCCACGGCGCCCTCTGGTGGTGCCGGTTGGCGCTGCGGCCTCCTGGGAGCACAGGTTCCAGCCTCCCCCCCAATCCACTCCCCACCCACCTCCTCACCCCAACAACCCCAGCTCTGATCACAGAGGGGTGACCCGGCCTGCCACCGCCCACCCAGGCCCCACGCACCTCTCCCACTCCTCCTCGGCCTCCTCGGCGGTGAGCGTGCGGTGGCGGGCCAGGGGCGTGAAGTTGTACCAGTTGTGCACGGGGAAGGCCTCGAAGGCCCCGTCGGGACACTGCGTGAAGATGTAATACGACGTGTTCTCCGTCACGCCGCCCTTCTTGATGCCCTTGAACCTGCACGGAGCCACGGTCACTGCCCGGCCCGGGGCCCCAGCCCACTTGTACCCCCTCTGGCTGTCCTCTGCACCCCCAGGGAGGGACAGATAGGACGGGGTCCAGCCCCCCATCCTCATGCTCTCCTGCTCAGATGCCCGCGGGCTTAGGTCCTGGCCCATCCTGGCAGCCCTGACCTGTGGGTCCACCTGCACTGCCCCTCAACACCCTGACCATTGGTTCCATCAGCCACTGCCCTCCCCCACACCTGCCTGGCACCTCCATGGCCGGTCACACGCCGGCTCCCGTTTCAGGGTCCCCCTCCTGCACCCTCTCTCCCCAGCGCCCATGCCCGGCCTCCCCACGCACTTGCGGCCAGCCTTGCCGTTCACGCGCAGCAGCCAGGGCTGGTCCTCTGGCCGGAACTCTTTGAGGACAATGCCGTACTTCTTCCGGCGCGCCTCCTCTCGTAGCTTGCGTTTGAACTCGCTGCCCGCGCCTGACTCCGGCATTTCCTCCTCTTGGTAGATCTTCTTGTTGCTCAAGTCCCGCTCCAGCCGGGCCTGGGGGCGCAAGAAGCCAGATTCCTGCGGTGAGGGGACTAGGCCTTCGCCCCAGAACCAGGGAACAGCCCCCCACTTAGGAGCTGGCTGCATTTTGCTGCACAGCGGGGACCTGCATCCTGCTACTCAGAACAGTGCACAGTGAACAACCAGAAGCTTCTGGAAAGTTCCTCTGGGCCACAGCCCACTGTGGATGAAGCCAGCAATAAGGGGCAACTATATAGCAGGAAGCATCAAATCCACCAGGGGGTTCTCCATGACCCTCCCTCAGGGCCAAACCAAGTTCTTAGTTACCTGATTCCAAGTAGCAAAGTTGACTTTGTCGGCGGCGTTAAACGCCATGATATTATATTTTTTGCTGGTGTTCCTGCAATGGATGAGAAAGAAGTGCTTCTGATTTGAATATTGACGTATTCATTCATCAGACCCACCCCAGCCCGGCACTCTGAGCCAGGCGATGCTGGGGGACTCCAACACTCCAGGCCTCCGGAAGAGGCTCCTGACTCCTGGCTTCGGATCGGCTCAGCTCCAGCCATTGTGGCCACTTGGGGAGTGAATCAGCAGATGAAAAATCTTTCTGTCTCTCCTTCTCGGTGTTAATCTGACTTTCCAATAAATAAATCTTTAGCTGGCGCCGACCACAGCAGCACCCCCCCAACACAGGGTGCAGGTTCTGCTCCCGGCCGCTCCCTGCCCGCCCACCCCCATCCAGCTCCTGCTCCAATCACTCCCCAGGCCCCTGATTTCAGCCTGGCTCAGCCCCAGCCAGTGCATTCACAAGCAGAGGAAAACATCACACGCAAAACCTTTCCACTCTGCCTTACAGGTGAATCTCACCAAAACAACAAAAAAATACCAAAAAACACAGCCTACGGTGGGGGGAGCGGGTGGGAGGACGGGCGACCCCTGCCTTTCCCAAACTCACAATAAACTTCATCTTTTTCCCTTTCCTGGGGCACCAACACGACTCCCGGGCCAAAGAGACAAATACTAGGTCGGGGACCGGAGCCAGACCCGCTTGGGGCCTCAGCCCTGAACCCCCTAGACCGACCCCTCCCCAGGAACCCCCAGTTTGGGGGACCCCAGTTTAAGGGTCCCCCCTCGGGGACCCTCAGGGACTCACTTGGGAACTCGGACGACATACTCGGTGACATTCTGGCTGCCGGGGCCCTGTGGACAGAGGAACCGCAGATGGGTGAGGAAGGGGGTGCTGGGGGCAGCGAGGGGACCCCACACCCCGCGTGCACCCCAACATTCCTCCTCCTCGGGTATTACTCACGAGGGACGCCATGGCAAGGCGGGGGGTGTGCAATGGGCGTTCCGTGGACGGGCCCGAGCCGGGAGGGTTTTCGTGTTCCTGGAAAGATTCGCGAACTCGGGACGACCCCCTGCACCCCCGCGCGCGCCCCGAAAAAAAATGGGTGACGACGACCCGGAAGCGGCGCGCGTGTGGACGGACGACGCTGCGGAGGGCGACGCGGGGCGGCCCCGGACACGGACTGCGAGGCAGGACACAGAGGAAGACACGGAGAGAAGACGCCGGGGAAGACGCCGAGCCGGACACCCACAAACCGCCTGCTTTTATACGGCCGGGCTGTGCGGCTTCACGGGGCGGGCAGGGAACGCCTTCCTCGTGACGCCATCACGCGCCGCGCGCTGGGCACTCTGGGTAAAGAGGCTGAAGGAAGGGATCGCGCTCCGCTCCCTTGCGCTCCCCTCGCGCGCATGCGCAGGCCCATCCCGGAAGTGCGTCCACGTGACTATGGCAACGCGGGGCCTACACACACGCGAGTCCGGCCCTCCTTGCTTTTTTGTAGGGGCGAGAGGGGGCAGGTCTCGTCTCCCCAAGGACCTCGCGGGGGAGGGAGGGGGAGGGGGACCCCAATGTTGCTTTTTATGAGGCGGGGTGCCCTTGTGACGTGGATGAGCATGGGGAGGGACAGAGGAGGGGACGGGGGGTGCTGACCGACCCCCCAAAAGGCAGCCGCCGCTGGGATGGGTCTGTGCTATTCCAAGATTCCCCCAGTGGGCAGAGCGTTGAAGCCCCAAGAGAAGGGTAACGTGGCCGCCGCCGAGAAAGGGGAAGGAGGCTGTCATGTGTGACGGAGTGGGGGGGCGGCAGCAGGAGGGAGCACCCCAAAAAGCATGATGGCGTGCGCACCCCACTACTACCCTACCCAGAGCAGCTGCTGCTGCGTGCCAGCCCTGGGGGGTGCCTGTCTCCTCGGAAGCCGACACTTCTTCTTTAAAATAGGATTTATCTGAGACGGAGGGAGGGAGGGAGGCCAGGTCACTCCCCAGTGGCCCCCATGGCTGGGGCCGTCCTGGGCTGAAGGGCAGCCAGGGATCCCATGGAGGTGTGAGGGGCCCAAGCATTTGGGACACAGGCACTGCTTTCTGGGGTGTGTTTGCAGGGAGCTCCTGTGAGAGACGTTTTAACTTGCAATGCCGCAACCCTGGCCCCAGAGGAGGCTCTTTGAATAAACATTTTGAGAGCCCGGCGTAAAAGCCTAGTGGCTAAAATTCTCACCTAGCCTGCACCGCTGCTGGGATCCCAGATGGGCGCTGGTTCTAATCCCAGCAGGCCCACGTCCGTTCCAGCTCCCTGCTTGTGGCCTGGGAAAGCAGTGGAGGACGGCCCAAAGCCTTGGGACCTTGCACCTGCGTGGGAGACCCGGGAGAGGCTCCTGGCTCCCGGCTTGTGATCGGCTCAGCTTTGGCTGTTGCGGCCACCTGGAGACTGAAGATCTTCCTCTCTGTCTCTCCTCCTCTCTGTATATCTGACTTTCCAATTAAAAAAAATGTGTAAAAAATTTTGAAAAGATGGAGAAAGACGCTCCTGCCGAAGCCAGGAGCCAAGAGCTGTGTCGACGTCGCCCGTGTGGGTGGCTTGGGCCATCTCCGGCTGCTTTTTGGATTGTCCTAGCAGGGAGCTGCAGCAAGTGCAGCAACTGGGTTTCGAACCTTTTCGGTTATAGAAAGTTGGCATTGCTTTGCAGTGGCTTAACCTGCTGTGTCACTAAACACCCCCCCACCTACCTACCCCGCACACACACCCCACAGCCATGTGAAGCTGGTTTCGCAGAAGTTAGGAAAGGCCGCAAGGGGGAACTGTGAGCCACCACAGGAAAGGGAGAGGGGAGGAGGTTAGGGGAAAAACGAATAGGTCAAGTTCAAAGGAGCAGTGGGGGGACCTCTATGGCTAGGATGGAATCAAGAGCCATGCAGGGTGGTGTGGCCTGAACGCGGCACGCCCCGTTCCCCAGCCAAGCCTCAGTTTTCTCAGCTGTGAAATGGAGCAGTAGAGTTGTTTGTGAAGCTTTCCCCTCCCCTCCACGCACACACACACCCAGCAACCGGCTGGCTTAAGTTCACACCCTCGTCCACAGGTGGGCCAGCACACAGCACACCTGGCCCTGTACCCTCCGGCCTGCCCCCCAACCATGCCACCTTAGGGCTGAAGGGGACATTGCCGCCCAGTGGCCAGTGCCCAGCAGGCACTCACTCGCCTTTCCCTGTCTCCCCGACTCCCACCCCGGGTGCCCCCCCCACCAGATGCCCTCAAGTCCTCTCTGATTATCTTTGTGGTGGGCGGCCCCGGTTCTGGCAAAGAGACACAGTGCAAGAATATGGCCGCCAAGTATGGCTTCTGCCATGTGGGCCTGGGCCAGCTGCTGAGGCAGGAGGCCCGGCAGCACACGCAGAGGGGCCGCCAGATCCGCGACATCATGCTACAGGGGCTCCTGGTGCCCACGGTGAGCAGTCACGACCGGGGTCGCGAGTGGCCGTGTAGGGGGTGGGTGGAGGCTGGTCCCGCTCCCTCTCAGCCTGCTACTCCCAGCGTGTGCCCATTGCTGGGTTGTGTCCCCCTCCTCCCCGTCTCTGCTGGACCTCCATGTCCTCTTGTTGAAATGGGGCACCCCAGCCAGAGGTGGGGGGTGTGACATCATTTCTAGAAGGTCTTTAGCAGGTGCCTAACACTTGAGACTCCAGCCCAAGGTCAGCCGACCCCTGAGAGAGGGCGGGGGAGGAACAGACAGGCTCTTTTCTTTTAATTCAAAGATTTCATTTCTCTGTTGGTGAGAAGGAGAAAACAGAGAGCGAGCCCTTCCATCCACTGGTTCTCTCCCCAAACGGCCAGGAGACAGCAGCTCCATCCGGGTCTCCCACGCGAGGGCAGGATCCCAAGGCTTTGGGCCATGCTCCTACGCTGCCTTCCCAGGCTACAAGCAGGGACTTGGATGGGAAGTGGAGCAGCCGGGACACAAACCAGCGTCCACATGGGATGTGGCATTGCAGATGGAGGCTTAACGCACTGTGCCAGCATGCTGACCCCAGTCCCTTCTAGGGTTCTTTCTTCATCCTCCCAACCCCGAAAAAAGGGAGAAAACCCTAGGGCTGACCTCGTGATGTGCCTGGGGCCTGGGAGAGACAGCCACCCACCCCCGACCCTTGGGGTGGAGGATCCTGTGTTCAGCTGCATTTCCGGCCAGGCTCAGACTGCGGGGTGCCGGGTTGGGGATGAGGGGACTGTGTCAGCTCCAGGTTCTGTCCCGGGGCGGGGAAGGGGCAGCCCGACGCACCCTGGTGACCGCTCGGGGGTGAACGACCGACCCCTGCGGCTCACACTGGCTGCACACACACACACACACTTCTGTCATCTCAGGGCGTCGTTCTGGACATGGTCACCAACAAGATGCTGGCGCACCCTGAGAGCCGGGGCTTCCTCATAAACGGCTTTCCGCGCGGGCTGCAGCAGGCCAAGGAGTTCGAGCGCCTCGTGAGTGAGCGCAGGGTGTGCAGGTGTGGTGGGGGTGCGCCCGTGGACCAGCCCCCTGGCGCACCTGGGAACGCAGCTGCCCCACCTCAAGTGAGGTTTGGCCTGGGTGGGCAATCCGAGGAAGACGAGGTGGGGAGGAGCGAGGGGAAGGCTCAGGGAGACCCTTTCTCTGCCTTCCTGCCCATTCAGGCACCTGGGCACCCCCTGTGTGCTAGCTAAAACACAGTGCAATCTGGGTCCTCCCAGTCCGCCCTCCATAGCCAATCACAGATCAAAAGTACTTTATTTTTTTTAATTTTTTTTTTTAAAGATTCATTCATTTTATTACAGCCAGATATACACAGAGGAGGAGAGACAGAGAGGAAGATCTTCCATCCGATGATTCACTCCCCAAGTGAGCTGCAACGGGCCGATGCGCGCCGACCCGAAGCCGGGAACCTGGAACCTCCTCCGGGTCTCCCACGCGGGTGCAGTGTCCCAAGGCTTTGGGCCGTCCTCAACTGCTTTCCCAGGCCATAAGCAGGGAGCTGGATGGGAAGCGGAGCTGCTGGGAAAAAGTACTTTATTTTTAAAGACTGTATTTTTATTGGAATGTCAGATTTACAGTGAGGAGAGACAGAAAGATGCTATATCTGCTGGTTCACTCCCCAAGTGGCTGCAGCAGCCAGGAGCCAGGAGCTTCTCCTGGGTCTTCCACACAGGTGCAGGGTCCCAAGGCTTTGGACCGTCCTCCACTGCTTTCCCAGGCCACAAGCAGGGAGCTGGAAGGGAAGTGGAGCAGCCGGGACACAAACCAGTGCCCAAATGGGAGCCCGGCGCTTGCAAGGGGGCAGATTAGCCAACTGAGCCATCGTGCAGGGCCCAACAGCGGGCAGGTATAACCCACCGCCCTGCGTGATCTTAACTCCCGACTGCCATACAGGCACATGACATCTGGGGTCTCCACCTGGCATGTGGCAGGGACCCCAGGCGCTTGGGCCATCTTCTGCTGCTTTCCCAGACAATTGGAGCAGGGAGTAAAGGGGAAGCAGTGCAGCCAGGATTCGAACCGGCACACCACAAACCCCGCGGGGAGTGGGGAGCTGGATGGAGTTCCCGGAGCCTGGCTTTGAAGCAGCCCAGCCCCAGGCTCCTGGGAGTCACCCAGCAGTGTTCATCTCCTTTCCTGGGGCCAGCACTGCCCTGACTGTGGAAGCCTTCCCTGCACCCACTGCTCTGTCCCAGCTCACGGAGGCAGCATCCCCGTGCACAGGTGGCCAGCCCCACAGCGCGGCTTTTTACATCCACATGGCTACTGTTCCAGCAACACCCAACTTCTCTGGGAAACACACACACACACACACATAAAACCCGACTGACTTGGCACTGCAGGCCCTGCACATCCCCATGGCAACCGCAGCGAGCTGGCTTTCCCAAGCTTTTGACCGAGCGCTGGGCTGCCCATCAGCGCTGCCGTGCCTGGACTAACTCATCTTCCAGAACCTTCCACACCCCGATATCACACAGGAGTAGGGAGTCCATTTAGGGGTAGGGTGCCCTCCAGGAGCCCCCATAGGAACCCCACACCGCTTGCTGTGTAGCCCCATCTGACCGTCACCCCACCCCCACCTTCACCCCATTGCTTCTCCATCGCAGAGGCCCCCCCCCCGTTTGGTGGGGAGGGAGTGCCGACGCATTGAGAGCAAATGCTCGCCAAAAACACACCCCAAAGAACGTGTACTACAAGAGCAGTTTTGTCTCTGTGCAAGGGAGAGAACTTTCTAGATGCCTGGGACCTGTATTTGGATGGGCGCTGCGTGGGCCAGACTGGGAGCCTAACGGGGTGAGCCTGCCTAGCTCAGGCATTGGTGGTGTGTTCCTAGAGGGGCGCTTGCAGAGTTGGGGACCCACTGGGCGTGGCTTGAAGAGGCCCCACCCTCCCCTCCTCCACCCTGTCCCCCCCACACACACACTTCTGCCACACCAGCCAGGGTGACCAGACCCCAGACCAGCAGAGGATCCCCCAGCAGGACCCTGGAGGCGGGATGTGACCTCTGAGTGGAAGGCCGACACCTGCTGTGTGATCACACAGGGAGACTGAGGAAAGCCCTGTGGGGGAGGGGCGCTGGGTAAAGTCTGGCAGCCCACCCACACCCACCCACACACACACAGGGCCACGCCCTCTGCAAGTTGTGGGGGGCGGGGAAAGATTCAAGTATCCCCTAACCCCTCCCGCCACCTTCTGGGACAGGACCAGCGCCCGCTCCCCCTCAGGGTGCCCTTTCAGGGTGGGGCTGTGTAGGGGGAGGTGACAGTTCCACCTACCTGGGCCATCTCCCATCATCCCGCACCTGCTTCCTGGAGCAAGGTGAGAGCCCTGTGTGGGTACATGTCTGTCACACACACACACACACACACACACACACACGTCCCCGCCCCCCCATCCAGGACGCAGCACAGGGCGCCCCCAACACCCAGGGACGGAGACCGCCTAGGGACAGGGCTGTCTCGTGGCCCTGGGAAGGGAGTCAGGGCAGGTGTGTTTCGGGACAAAGGTTGGCGCCTGGAAGAGGTGGCTGGCAGAAGGTTTTTTTTTTTTCCTCAACAATATCTTCCTGTTTTGTTGGAGACACAGAGGCAGAAAAGATCGGGGAGCTCTCCCAGCCGCTGGTTCAGCCCCCCAAGTGGCCACAGCAGCCAAGGGCTGGGCCGGGCGGAAGGCAGGAGCCGCCGGGGAGCTCCAGGCTGGTCTCCCTCTGTGGGTGGCCGGGGCCCAAGCACGGAGATGCGCCCCGCAGACGGGAAGATCGTCTGTGGCTCTGCTGCCTTTCTGCTCTGGTACTCGACCTTTCAAGTTGAAATAAAAAACATACATGGAGTTAGCCCTTCACCTCCCCTGGCTGTTGTGACGGTGCTATAGCTGTATAGCTTTGTACGGCCTGGATGCCAAGTCCACCCCTCCCCGTCCCCAGCCTGGTCCTGAACTCCCAGGTGCACACCCCTGGGAGGCAGCAGTGAGGGTCCAGGGGCTTGGCACCCTGTAGCCCCCCCATAGGGAGACCCAGATGCAGTAGCCCATGGTGTGACTCGGCAGATGGAAGATCTAACTCAAAAAATGAATTTACAAAATATCAACATAAAGCCCAGCATTATAGCCTAGTTGTTAAACCTACCCGCTGCAAATGCCTGGATCCTATGTGGGCACTGGTTCGTGCCACGGCTGCTCCACTTCCCATCCAGCTCCCTGCCTGTGGCCTGGGAAAGCAGTGGAGGATGGCCTAGAGCCTTGGGACCCTGCACCCACGTGGGAGACCCAGAAGAAGCTCCTGGCTCCTGGCTTCAGACTGGCTCAGCTCTGGCCATTGTGGCCATTTGGGGTGTGAACCAGTGGAATAAAGATTTTCCTGTGTCCCTTTCTCTCTGTATATCTGCCTAACAAAAGTAACTCTTAAAGAAAAAAAATCAAGATAGACCAGGGGGAGGAGCTGTGACTTTCCTGCTGGGGAAAGGTGCCCCAGGCTCACCTGTCGCCCTGGTTGCGTGCCCAGGTGGGCCGGGCCCCCAGCGCGGTCATCGTGTTGGACTGCTCCATGGAGACCATGGTCCGGCGGGTGCTGCGGCGCCGGCAGCTGGAGCCCCGTGAGGACGACTCCGAGCCGGCCATCCACAGGCGGCTGGACGCTCACTACACCTCGTGCGAGCCAGTCCTGACCTTTTACCAGAACAAGAAGCTGCTGCGAAGTGTGGGTGCTGCCGGGCCCTGGGGCATGGGAGTCAGGGGTGGGGCTGTGACAGGGTGGGAGGACTCCTGTTTGTAAGCCGGCTCCTGAAAAGCTGAGTTTACTGGGATGGGAAATCCATGGTCGGTTCTTTGGCAGATGAACTTCCTGTCAACCAAGGGAAAAGGGCCCCGGTGCCACCCAGCCCAAGGTCAAGGTATGCCCCTAGGGCAGGGGCAGAGGGGCCCGGCTGCCGGTGGCCCACCGCCCTCTCCTGGGTGTGTGTTGAGGGGCAGCTCCGGCCCCATGGACTTCCCTGCTCTGCCCCTTGTCTAGATCTTGGCGGAAGACTCACCGGAGAGCATCTTGGCCAAATGCTGCTCTGTCATCGAGAGCCTGCAGTGACCCGGGCAGGCCTGGGGGGCGCGGGGCATTGAGGTGAGCGCCTTGGGGCGGGACCCCGGCAGCTGCCAGGTGCAGGTGATGATGGGGGGGGGTCCCTGAATTCACTGTGAACCCTGGCCTATGGGAGAGGCTGTGCCCTGGGCCTCCAGCTGTGTGCCCTGAGCCGCTGGCAGGGCACAAAGAGGAGGCAGAGCCCACCGTCTGCGTCCCTGGGGACCCGTCCCTGGGGACAGCCCCAGCCCATGCCTCGTCCCCAGGTCCCAGGCCAGTGAGGGGATGACCCCCGACAGGCCCCCCCAGGGAATCCCCGTGCCCTCCCTGCCCCCCGCCTCCCACCCAGGCCTTCTCCCTTTACCAACACAACAACCGCAGCCCATGTGCAATTTTTAAACAAAAAGCACTTTATTTAATCAAAAAAGGAAAAGGAAAAAAAAACGGCAAGAGGAGTTAAGAGAGCACAACGCGCCTGTGGGAAAACATTTTGTGTTCCTGCTCTAAGGACAATGACAACATGAGCGACACACGGCCACTGCGGGGTCGGGCTGGTGGCGCAGCGATGGGGACACACAGCAGCCAGCAGACGCCAGGAGGTTTTGTTATCATTTATTTGTGAAGTTAAAAACGAGCGATAAAAAGTAAAAACTGCCATACAAGTTTTTGTTTTGTTCTCATTTTCGGTTTAGTTTAAATCTCTCCTCTTCGACACATGAAAACAACCAAGTTCTGGAGAGGGGGAGAGGGGGCTGAGCAGGGCTGAGGAGCAGCGAGAGGAGGAGGAGGAAGAGGGGAGGGGGAGAGAGAGAGAGAGAGAGAGGGAGAGAGAGAGGCGGGCAGGTGGGGGGAGGTCCTGCCAAACCAACACCTGGTCCAAGGAATGTTCCAACTCTAACTAAAAAAAGGAAAAAAAAAAAAAGTAGCAAAGAGTGACTTTTTTTTTCCTTTTAAAGTTTATTTTAAAAACAAGAGGCCAAGGTGGCAGGGAGCGAACTGGGGCCTCCCCTCACTCAGAGGCAGTTTCTGGAAGCTGGGGGGAGGGATTAGAAGTTTCTGTTTTTTTTTTTTCTTAAATATATATAAAATTTTATACTTTTTTTGTTCTGCTGTCTCGTGTTTGTAATTTATTTTTGGCAGGACTCAGTTCCTCGCTATCTTCCACGGCTGGCCCTAGTGAAGGGTCCCCCGGGGAGATGGTGGGGTGGGGTGCAGGCCGGGGGGAGGGCGCCAGGGCCCCCCCCAAGCTCCAGCCTCGCCCGGGGCTCCCCACACCCCCAGTGGCAGCCATCGCTCTCTCGCCAAACAAACAAAACCAAAAAGAAGCAGACAAAGCCCCCAAACAGAACAAAATGGGAAAAAAAAAAAAAAGATTTTTTTTCACAGATGAGGAAGTTCACATTGGATTCATTGCGCCTGTGGAGAGGGAAGAGACAGCAATCGGTCACCACGGGCAGGGGCGGGCCGGGCGGGACGCGTGGTGTCCTCTGGCTGGCGCTCTGGGCCTGGCTGCAGGAGGAGGAGGAGGAGGAGGAGGAGCAGGGAGGGGAGAGGACAGCAGGTGTGCGGGATGAGGCGGAGAGGGGAGCCCCCCGGCCCCACGGAAGGCGGCGGCTCCCGGCGAACGCGACAGAAACCATTTCCGCGACCACGACCACGACCGCGGCGTCCCCACAACACCCCTGTGAGGTAGGTTGGCAGGTGGCAGCGATGGTCATTGCCCATTTCACAGATCCGACCGGACACGGCGGAGCGAGCGCGCCCACACCCACAGGCTGCTCCCCCTCGGCCCCTCCCCGCCGGCCGGGCCGCCCGCGACAGTCACTCGGACAAGGACACGGGCGAGGAAAACAAAGATCGTGGCTTTCAAAAACGTAAAGGGAAGAGAAAAAAAAGACCAAAAAGTGATGCAGAAAAAGGGGGGAAAGAATAGCCGTTTTCTTCCCGAGTGGCCAGATCTCGAGCGGGGGCGGCCCAGCCCGGGGCTGCCCACCAGCTCACAGTTCCACCTCTGTTGGCAGCGCCCCAGCGTCGGCAGCTCACACAGGAACGAGCGGCTGGCGGAGGGAGGCCTCTTCGTTAGCCTCTGGCCCTAGCGTGCGCTGCCCCGGCGGGCACGTGGGCACTCCCGGAGACCTCTGGCCACGCGGCCCCCGCTGCAGCAGGCATCAAGGGCACACCCCGCAGGGGAAGGGATTTCCGGCGCTACCCACTAAGGCAGGATGGACGGTGGCCGGGGGTTGGAAGGAGAAAGGAGGAGGAGGAGGGTGGCAGTTCCCACTTGCCTGCTGCTGTCCCTGCTGGGCGGGAGGCGGCTGGGGGCCGCCGGGACCGGGGCTCTGTCCGTAGTAGGCGGCCTGCTGGCGGTAGTACTCGGCCCAGGCAGCACTGTAGTCCGGCTGGGAGCCTGGGGGCGCTCCCGGACCCCCTCCGGTGGCCACTTGCGCTGTGCGGTGGGGGGAAGGAATGCAGGGTGAGTCGAGTGGCTGGCTGCGGGCAGGGCTGCCTTGCCCCGACCCCGTCCTGCCCGCGGCGCCCGCTGGCTCACCCTGCTTTTTGTAGTACTCCTCCCAGGCCTTGGTGTAGTCCTGCTGCGGGGGCGCGCCTGGCTGCTGCGGCTGCTGGCCTGCAGGGGGACGGGGACGGGTGGGCACAGAAGGGTCAGCAGCCTCGCCACCCCCACCCCGAGGACAGGGCACGAAGCCCCTCTAGCCAGGGGCGTGGCGTCGGCTCACCGATCTTCTTGTAGTACTCCTCCCAGGCCTTGGTGTAGTCCGACTGGCCAGCAGGCGGGGGCTGCGGGGGCTCCCCCTGGGCGGGCGGAGCTGCAGGGGCCGGAGCGGGGCCGGGCACAGGGCCCGGGGGCTGCTGGTAGTAATGCGAGTAGTAGGCGGCCCAGGCGGCATTGGGGTCGGCGGCTGCTGCTGCAGCTTTGTCTAGGAGCACAGGGGTGTGGCTGAGGGGCAGGCCTGGCAGGCAGGCCCAGCCCCCCGCGCTGGGGCCAAAGCCCCTACTTACTGGGGTCATGAGGCGCAGGGGGCTGCCACTGGGGGTAGGTGCCGCCCCAGCCCTGGGGAGGGTACTGGTGAGGAGGAGGGCCACCGGCGCTGTGGAGGAGACCGGGAGCTGTGAGCTGGGGGACCCCCAAGGCCAGGACCTGGGTCCCCAGCCCCGTACCCGCACAGCGGCCTTGGCAAGCCGAATGTTACTCACTGTGGGGGAGCTCCAGGGGGTCCCTGGTTGAAAGGCCCAGGGTTGAAGGGACCCATGGGGCCAGCAGGGCCTGGTCCACCGGGCCCAGGTCCCACAGGGCAGAGAGGACCCTGCAGGGGAGGAGGCAGGGGTGAGCGGGCTAGAGGAGGGGAGTGGGCTGCAGCCCCCGGGAACCCGCCCGAGCCCACCTCAATCTTCTCCTCAATGAGCTGCTTGGCGTGGTCGATCTGCTGGGGGGAGCCCCGGATGATGAAGAGCTTGAAGTTGGGGTCGCCGTTGGGCGGTAGCTGCCGGGAGATCTCCACGAAGGCGCCCGTCTGCTGGTTTATGGCTTTCACGTTCTCGCCACCTGCAGGGCCGCAGCGGGTGATGGGCGGGCGGCCGGGTGGGCAGCCTGGGAGGGGACTGAGGGGCCCGAAGTGGAGATGCCCTACTCACCGCGGCCGATGACCAGCCCGCACTTGTGCGTGGGGATGGAGAAGGTCACCTCCCCGCCAGGAGGGCCCCAGCTGCCTTGGCCTCGTCCCCGACCCCGGCCGCCAGGGGGCATGCCAGGACCCCCGGGAGGGCCTGGGGGCCCACTCTGCAAGACAGGGAGGCGGGTGAGCTGGCAGCCAGGTGGGCCGGCACTGCATGGGAGATGGGGTGGACTGGCATCTCCCCCCGGCCACCTACCCGAAGGCTCTGTAGGAGGTCATTGATGATGCGGGCTGCGTGCTCACACCTGTCCGGGGGTCCCATGATGTGGGCGATCTTCTCAGGACCCGTGCCATCATCTGGTGCCAGCACCCAGAGAGCAGAGGGAGCAGCTCAGACCCCAGCCAGCACGGCCTCTGCAGAGCCCCGGGGCCTGCCAGCCTGTGGCACTGGCATCCCACAGGGACACAGCAGTCCTCGCTGCTCCGCTTCTGATCCAGTCCCCTGCCAGTGTGTCCGGCAAGGCAGCGGAGGGTGACCTCAGTGCTTGGGCCCCCAAGGCCACATAGGAGACCAGGTGGCACTCCTGGCTTCAGCCTGGCCCGGCCCAGCCATGCCAGGAGGGGGATGGAGCACTGCACGGAAGATCCCTCTTGCTCTTGTCTTCTCTCAGATAAACTGCTGGCTCACTTCTAAGTGGCCGCACTGGCTGCAGCTGAGCCAGTCCGGAGCCAGGCGCTTGTCCTGGGCTGTGAGGGAGGCAGCTCCCACTTGGGGCACCCCAGCACTGGTTCTGCGGAACCACATCCACACTGCCCACACACCTTGCCAGGCTCGGGGAGCGCGCCGACCCGCCAGGGGCCCAGGCAGCGGGTGTGTGTGGCCGAGGGCCGGCCCGCAGGGGCCCAGGCAGCGGGTGTGTGTGTGTGGCCCAGGGCCGGCCCGCAGGGGCCCAGGCAGCGGGTGTGTGTGGCCCAGGGCCGGCCCGCAGGGGCCCAGGCAGCGGGTGTGTGTGGCCCAGGGCCGGCCCGCAGGGGCCCAGGCAGCGGGTGTGTGTGGCCCAGGGCCGGCCCGCAGGGGCCCAGGCAGCGGGTGTGTGTGGCCCAGGGCCGGCCCGCAGGGGCCCAGGCAGCGGGTGTGTGCGTGTGGCCGAGGGCCGGCCCGCAGGGGCCCAGGCAGCGGGTGTGTGCGTGTGGCCGAGGGCCGGCCCGCAGGGGCCCAGGCAGCGGGTGGGTGTGGCCGAGGGCCGGCCCGCAGGGGCCCAGGCAGCGGGTGTGTGTGTGTGGCCCAGGGCCGGCCCGCAGGGGCCCAGGCAGCGGGTGGGTGTGGCCGAGGGCCGGCCCGCAGGGGCCCAGGCAGCGGGTGGGTGTGGCCGAGGGCCGGCCCGCAGGGGCCCAGGCAGCGGGTGTGTGTGTGTGGCCGAGGGCCGGCCCGCAGGGGCCCAGGCAGCGGGTGGGTGTGGCCGAGGGCCGGCCCGCAGGGGCCCAGGCAGCGGGTGGGTGTGGCCGAGGGCCGGCCCGCAGGGGCCCAGGCAGCGGGTGGGTGTGGCCCAGGGCCGGCCCGCAGGGGCCCAGGCAGCGGGTGGGTGTGGCCCAGGGCCGGCCCGCAGGGGCCCAGGCAGCGGGTGGGTGTGGCCCAGGGCCGGCCCGCAGGGGCCCAGGCAGCGGGTGGGTGTGGCCGAGGGCCGGCCCGCAGGGGCCCAGGCAGCGGGTGGGTGTGGCCGAGGGCCGGCCCGCAGGGGCCCAGGCAGCGGGTGGGTGTGGCCGAGGGCCGGCCCGCAGGGGCCCAGGCAGCGGGTGGGTGTGGCCCAGGGCCGGCCCGCAGGGGCCCAGGCAGCGGGTGGGTGTGGCCGAGGGCCGGCCTGCAGGGGCCCAGGCAGCGGGTGGGTGTGGCCCAGGGCCGGCCCGCTCACCTTGCTTGAACTGGATGCGCACGCCCGCGTCGTTCTGGATCTTCTTGATCATCTCCCCGCTGCGGCCGATGACCACGCCCACCGAATGCCGGGGCACGGGCACCTGAGGGCGGAAGCTGCCTGGGTCGGCGCGGGCCTCCTTCCTGCTGCCCGCCGCCCCCCGGGAGCCCCACTCACGTCGATGCCCCCGCCGATCCTCGAGCCGTACTCGTTGCGGTCCCCGAAGCCGCCCTGGTCGCGCTCACGCAGGATGTCCATCACCATCTCACAGGCTTGCTGCGCACACAGTGGAGGCGGGGGCTGGGACGGGCGGCGTGGCCCCAGCCCCCTGGCCCCCGCTCAAGGCGCAGCGAGGCGCGCACCTGCACTTTGTAGGGGTCCCCGATGATGCGCAGGGGCTTGTCCACGTTCGTGTTCTGCGAGCCGTCCTGGATTAAGATCATCTTGACGCCGGCGCGCTCCTGCAGCAGTGATGCCCGTCAGTACGGGGCTGGGCACCTGGGGCAGCACTAGCCGGCCCGGGCCCCGGGCTCACCTGCAGCTGCTTGATGGTCTCCCCGCCTTTGCCGATCACCAGGCCGGCCTTGCCCGCGGGAATCATGACCTCCTGCACCGTGCCGTTCTGGCCCCCGTTGGCACTGTCGTGGAACTGCCCAGGGGGGCCCCCGCGCCCCCGAGACACAATGTCGTCTAACATCATCTTGGCTTTCCTGGGGAGACAAGAACGGGGCGGGCTCAGAAGGGTACAGACTGCAGCAAGAGGGCCAGGGGTCGGGTTGTGCAGGCTTGGGCCCTCCCCGCGGTAGCCCTGGTGGGGACTTACTGCACAGATTCGGGGGCGCCCGTCAAGGACACACTGCGCTCAGGTAGACCACCGCTGTCTAGAGGAGAGAGGAGACAGGGTCAGGGCCCTCCTAGAGACGAAGAAACTTCCAGAACCACCCAGGTCCCCACGCTGTGGCCCCCACACCCTTGGGAGGCTGCTCAGCACAGGCCAAGGTGATTGAAGGAAAACAGCAGGGGAGAGAAGATTCCAGAAGGTGCATTCCTGGCTCCCAGTCCCAGAGCATTACCCAGGCACCCCAGGCCCGAGCCCACATACCTCACCTCAGCTAAGGGTTCCCCTAGCATTCCCTGCCTTGCCTCATGGCACACCCTTGCCCGCTGTCTGGCCACACCAGGCCCTCAACTCACCAGGGTTGGGTGCACGCAGGTGCCAGCCCCAGGAACCAGGCAAGGCCTGCCCAGCTCAGCCCAGTCCCGCCGTACCTGGGGAGATCTGCACTTTGCAGCCGGAATCCTGCTGGATCTTGTTAATCTGCTCGCCACCTCTGCCGATGACTGTAGGGGAAGGAGATACAGTGGCTGTCGAGCGGGTCTGGATGCCACGGGCAGGGCAGGTGGCTGGGATGCCTCACTGCCTGGCAGCCCCGCCCAGGGAAGCCCTCCTGGACCCCAGGGACCCGCACTCACTCAGGCCCACCATGCCATCTGGGACCCTGTATTCCTCTGTCATTGAGGTCCTGCAGAAACACAAGGCCGTCTTAGTGGGGGGTGCAGAGGGTCCCCCAGGCCATGCCCACCCCCAGGGGGTACCAGCCATGCTCCAGGCCTCAAGCCCCCAGAGTTCCAACGGACAGGGTGGCATGGCTAGCTGACTGCCAGCATGGGAGACAGACCAGAACTGACAAGGCCGCTGGACGTCCATGGACTCCCAGCAACGCAAGAGCCTGACTGTGCGGCCGCCACATTCCATGTCTACAGGGAACAGGCTTTAGGAGCAGCCCACGCCCGAGGCTCCTGCAGCGCCAAGGCCCTTCCTACCACGGCCTCTGAGGGACCTTGTGTCTGCTGCCCAGAGCCCCACAGCCTGCAGGCCCTGACCCTCAGGGCCTGCACCCAGAGCCCTGCCCAGGCTCCCCAGGGTGGCCGCTCACCTGGGTGGAGGATGGATGGGTCCCAGTTGAGAACCGAGCGCTGCAGAGACAACCCGAGGGGCAAACGGTGTCAGCTTCCCACCTGGGCTGTGACCTGCCCGCCCAGGGGGTACCAAGGAGCCCTCTCCAGGACCTGTGAGCCCCAGGCTGCGAACACAGGCAGCTTCGGGAAAGGGAGTGGCCAGGGCTCAGGGTCCCCTGCCCCCCGAAAGCTGCCCCATGGACTCACAGTCTCCCTGGGACGCCAGCTTTTTGCTCTCTGGTTGATCTGTGGACAAGCAGAAGGGACGTCAACACATGGCCACCCGCCCACGGCTGCTGCGGCCACCTGGCCTGGCCAGCGTGGGGAGCAGTAGGGTACACGGCCTCCCGTCAACATCATACAAGCTGCTGTCCCAGCTGCTCCACTTCCCATCCAGCTCCCTGCTAATGCCCCCGGGGGAAGGCAGTAGGGACAGCCTGGGAGACCCGGAGGAAGCTTCAGGCTCCTGGGTGTGCCCCGGCCGGTGCAACCACATGGAGGAAGGAATCGAAACGGAAGATCTCTCTGCATCCCTCCCAGCTGGGGACCCCCACCCCTCTCCCTCAAGCGCCGGACCCCCGGGCTGGAAAGGCAAGCAGGTACCTCCATCTTCCAGTTGCCTCTTCTGGCCCCCAAAATTAAAGTCAGGAGTGCTATTGTTCACTGAGGTGGCAGCATCACCTCCGATCTTGGCTGCGATCTACAAAGAGGGAAGTGTGGAGGATTTACCCACCATCCCGGGATGTGTGTGTGTGTCAGGGGAAGGGGCAGCTCCCCCCGGCTCAGGAGGGGGAGCCCCCTGCGGGGCACACACAGCCACTGTTGGCACAGGTGTCACTCCCGCCAAGTGCCTGGGGCACACACCCCTCTCCAGCAAGGCCCAGCTCCACGCACCAAAACCCCATCCATGGGGACACCTCGGCCCCCCGCAAACCCCAGCTCAGTCCCCTCTCCCCGCGTGGCTGCAGACCCCCCACCCCACCATGGACCAGACAGGAGCCTGCCTCCTTTCCGGGGGAGGGGGGGCACACCGGGTGTGTGCACCTGCCAGGCCCTCCACATCCGGCAGGCCACCCCAAACACAGAAGGGACACCCTCCCAGCTCTCCTCAGCCCCTGCAAGCGACCCAGAGCCCCCCACAAGCCCTTAAAGGGTCTTGCTAGACTCGGGGAAGGGTACACGGGTCCGCTACTGCAGCCTTTTGGTCCTGGGAAAGCTACACGAAGGCAATTGGGATTTTTTGGGGGGGGGGCAGGGGATGCCCCGGGCCCAGATGTGTGGTGACTTTTTTTTTCTTGGTGGGGTATAAGCAAGCAAGACCCTTGCTTCCCCTTTCAGGTGGTCCCTGGGCTGCGCCACCCCCCCTCCCCTCAATCCCAACAGGTTCCAGGTCGGCCTGGCTGCTGCACGGGGACGGGGTGTGTGGGGAGCTGGGGATGGTCACGCGCCGGGGTGCCCCCACTCCCTCCGGCGGTGCACCCCGCTTTCCAGAGCGCTCCAAGGCGCGCGCGCGCGCTCGCTCGCTTTCCCCCCCCCCCCACACCCCGTGCGCGTGCACAGCCTCCCCCTCCCCCGTGCGCGTGCCCCAGGCCCCGTGGCCTTTCCCCCTCACCTGGCGGGCCCGCTGCACGGCGTCGGCGAAGGCGTCCTTGCGAATGCCCGGGCCGCCCCCGCCGGGCGGCTGCGAGGGGCCGCCGGCCGACCCTCCTCCTCCGCCTCCTCCACCGCCACCACCGCCACCACCGCCGCCCCGGTCCCCAGCACCCGGCGGGCCCGGAGCAGGGCCGCCTCCGCCTCCTGCTCCCCCGCCTGCCGACGGCGGCGGCCCGGGCGGAGGGCCTCCCGTGCTGTAGTCGGACATGGCGCGGCGGGCCCGGGCCTGGCGGCGGCGGCTCAACGCGGGAACAAGGCCTCGCTCCACACGGCCGCGGAGCACTCTGGGAAAGCCAGCGGCTGGGCAGACGACGGGCAGGGAGGGAGGGAGGGAGGAGAGAGAGAGCGCGGCCCGACTTCCCTGCCCGCCGTCGCTGCCGTCGCCGCCGTCGTCTCGGCCAATCCGAAGCAGCCGCTGCTCTCCCGCGACGACCCAATCCAGGCCCTGTGAGCTCAGCGACCAATAGGGAATGCGGCAAGGGGCAGTGGGCGGGAGGTGACGAGGTGACGGACAGCTCTGGGAGGCAATGAACCACGCGCTGCTGGCAGGGGGCGGGCACAGGGAGGAGATCGGAGGAGCAGGAAGAGCCAATGAGGCGTGAGTTCACCAGTGAGGGGCGGTGCCAAGAATTAAGATGGACGGCTCAGAATAGTCACGTGGTCTGGAAGGCGGGACTTTTAGCCCAAGACACCGCCCCGCCACCTCCTTCGTTTGGACTGGCTGGGCGGACGTTCGACGTGACAGCTATGTACGCGAGCCAATGAGGACGTGCGGGGAGGCGGTGCTTGCCCATGGGACCCAATCCCTGATGAGTTCTAGGGGATGAGGTCGGATTCGGATCTGACTGCTTCTTGTGATCCACGGGGCCCTGTCAGCCAATGGTGAAGCGACATGGGCGGGTGTGGAGGAGACTGACACCGTGGCGGACCAATGGCAAGCAAGGAACTGCGTCGGCCTCGACGGGGAGACGGCGTGAATGGCAGCCGACGTGGGCGGCGGCCACCCGGACGAGCCTGGCCGGGCCTCCCCAAGTCCCCGGGTTCGCGCCTCGGGAGGCCCAGCACGTGGCCCGCTTGAGGCCTCGGGACTCGGTGGACATCTAGGGGGGACCTCCTCCCCTCCCTGCCATGCGTCCACACACCCCACTTCTTCCCTGCACCTCAGGCTCCCAAGATCAGAGCCACCGCCTGCCATGCTGAGAGGCCACCCAATTCCACCACACACCTCAAACAACGTCCATTTTTATTTTCTGATTGCACATTCACCGATGTTTTTGCCGCCCTGGGAGCCACCCTGGACCCGCAGCCTCGGGCATCCAGCCTGGTGGAGTCTACACTGCACTCCCGCGGTGCAGACGGCAAGGGCTTCCTCCTGGGAATCTTCTCATCCAGGTCGCAGCTCCTTCCAGCCTCCTTGTGCAGCCATCCTCCCACCCCAGGGCCTGGATAGCCTGCAGGTTTGGGGGGTGGATGGGGGTGACTGGGAAACCCTAACCGCTGTCCCATGCCTCGTCAGTGCGTGTCCCCCCCCTTGTCGTTGGCCTACACGCCCAGGGTCTTCTTCATGGCTTCGTACACCACGTAGCTGATGCCTCCCGCAGGCAACACCTTCAGGAGCGTGGGGGTCATGCCCCGGTACAGGCCTGGCCAGCCCTGCTGGGCCAGAATCCACCGGAAGACCCTACCCATGGTGGGCTTGGAACCTTCCACGATGTCTGCACGGAAAACAGGGCGGGGCAGACTCAGGTGAAGAATTCAGGAGGGATTAGGGTAGGATTGGTCAAAGAACCAAGGCTGGGCAGGAGAGAGGCTCTCTCCTCTTCCGCTCCCACTCCCCAATCCGAGATGACCGCACCCTCTCAGGGAGGGGAGAGGTAGGGAGGTCAGGCTGACCTTGCGCCTGCATCCGGGTACGCAGCAAGGTCAGCGGGTAGCTGGCCATTTGGCCACAGGTGGTGGACAGCGTGACGGACGACAGACTGACCAAGCCACTGGGGTCTTCCATGTCCCTGCCTGACTTTAGCCACAAGCATTGGAGCAGCTGCAGGAGACGGAGGGAATGGCCAAGAAGATGGGGCTGGGGTGGGGCGTGTCCACCCTGCCTGTCCCTCCCGGCGTGCACCCACCTCGTAGACAGCCAGGTCCGTGCACGCATAGGGAATTATGCCCAGCATATTGGGCAGGTAGCCGCGGTACAGGGCGAGTGTGCCTTCCCGCCGCAGGATCTGCTGGGCGCAGTCTAGCAGCCCCTGGTACTGGCCAGTCCGCCGCAGGGTCAGCCGTGTCTTCAGTACCTGTGCAAGATGTGTCGGTGGGCTGTGGGGGGCAGCTGCCCCTGGACCCCGTCCCCTCCTCATCGCTACTCCCCTAAAGGTTCCTGGGTGGAAAGCGTAGTCTGCAAGGTGGCATAAATGTGGATCTGTGTGGCCGCACAGAATGAGCCCCCTGTCCCAGCACTGGATTTGGGGGTAGGAGAAGACCGGGGTGGAGGGAAGCACACCCCCAGAAGGGAGTAATGGACTTCTCAAGGGACCCAGTTCATCTTAAAACTTGATGCAAAAGGCAGAGAAATTGTCTGCGAGGGGTTGGGTCGGGGGTCCCCCGTGGGTGTGTAACCTGAGATGCTCAAATCCCCAGTACAAGATGGTGGACTCTTGGCATGCAGCCTCAGGAGTTCTCCTGGGTGTACTTGGTCACGTTCAGTTACCTGCGCTACCTCCCACAGTGTAAATGCTGCGGGATAGTTGCTATGCAGTATTGTTTAGGGAATAATAACAAGGGGAAAAAAAAAAACTTGTTCAGTAGGAGTAAATTTTAAAGGGGAAAAAAAAAAGCATGGCTGGATTTCAGTTCAACTCATGCTGGAGTGCCTGGGGTCTTTGTCTCAGCCAAAAAGGCAGAGTTATATAGAGAGAGGTGTGTGAGAGAGAGAAATCCCGTAGCTCACTCCTGAAGTGGCCACAGTGGTTAGGACTGGGCTGAGCCGGAGCCAGGAGCCAGGAGCTCCATCCAGGTCTTCCCCATGGTGCTGGGAAGCGGAGCAGCTGGGACTCCGAATTGGCGCCCACATGGGGCATGGCTCCCGCCCCAGGTCTGTCTTTCTAATCCAGTTCCTTGCTGGCATCTGAACAGTGAGCCATGGCTAGGAGATCTCTCTCCTTGCCCCCAGGCCTGTGCCTTTCAAATACAATGATAAGGGCGTGTCTCCCTGTGGCTCCCACCCCCCATGAGCCTGTAACTGATAGGAAACTTAACCCTGAGGACAGAACAGGGTGTGGGAAGGCAAAGGCCACAAGGGTTTGACAGGATTCTTAGGGGTATGTTAATTAAAGTCTACAGCTCACTTTGCCTTAAGATCAAGAGGAAGACATCCGTCCCCACCCTCCCAATCCGGGGCAAGGGACCCTTTGGGGATGGAGTTGAGGAGGGAGGTCAGAGAGATTGAAAAGTTGGGTCAAATGGCTCTCTTGCTTTAGATTAAAAAAAAAAAAAAAAAAGTTTGGAGAGAGATCTGCTGTTTGATTCCTGCATCCCTGCATGACAGCTGGGGCTGGGTCAGGCCAGGGTCTGTCCAGTAACTTCAATGCAGCCTTCCTCTCAGGGCCAGGATACCCTCCCACATCCCACCAGGGTGCCCACCTGCACCTGCTTGCCCACCAGCTGATCTGCCAGGACATCATGTGAACACAAGGCCCTTGCCAACTGTAGCTTCCCAGCCCGGGCCTCCAAAAACTCTTGAATCCCCAATCAACCTCTATTCTTCTGCATTTTAAAAATATTTGTTTATTTTGGGACTGGTGCAATGGCTCAATTTGTTAATCATCCACCTCCAAGAGCCAGGATCCTATATGGGCACTGGTTTGTGTCCCGGCTGCTCCACTTCTCATCCAGCTCCCTGCCTGTGGCCTGGGAAAGCAGTGGAGGACGGCCCAAAGCCTTGGGACCCTGCGATCCTAAACCCCAGGGGAAGCGCTTGACTCCAGATTGGCTCATCTCCAGCTGCTGCAGCTGTTTGGGGGAATGGAAGATCTCTCCTCTCTGTCATTCTGCCTTTCTATTTTTTTTTTTTTAAATTGGAAAGTCAGATACACAGAGAGGAGGAGAGACAGAGATGTTCCATCTGATGATTCACTCCCCAAGTGGCTGCAAGGGCCAGAGCTGAGCTGATCCGAAGCTAGGAGCCAGAAACTTCCTCCAGGTCTCTCATGTGGGTACAGGGTCCCAAGGCTTTGGGCCATCCTCCACTGCTTTCCCAGGTTACAAGCTGGGAGGTTGGTTGGAAGCAGGCCTGCTGGGATTAGAACCGGTGCCCATATGGGATCCTGGACGTGCAAGGCAAGGACTTTAGCTGCTAGACTACTGCGCCGGGCCCTCATTCTGCCTTTCATATAAGTAAAATAATTTTTTAAATATTTATTTTAATTTTTACTGGAAAAGCAGATCAGATTTATGGAAAGAAGGAAAGACACAGAGAAATATCTCCTATCTGTTGTTTCACTCCCCAAATGGCCACAATAGTCAGAGCTGAGCTGATCTGATACCAGGAACCAGGAGCCTCTTCAGGGTCTCCCACGCAAGTTCAGGGTCCAAAGGCTTTGGGCCGTCCTCCACTGCTTTCCCAGGCCACAAGCAGGGAGCTGGATGGACAGTAGAGCAGCCTGGACACAAACCAGCACCCATATAGGATCCTGCTGCATAAAGGCACAGATTTAGCCACTGAGCCATCGTGCAGGACCCTATCATTCTATCTTTCAAGTAAATAAAATAAACCTTTAAAAAATAAAGTTGAGGGTCTGGCATGATAGCCTAGAAGCTAAAATTTTCGCCTTGAACATGCTGGAATCCCATATGAGCGCAGGTTCTAATCCCGGCAGTCCCGCTTCCCATCCGACTCCTGCTTATGGCCTGGGAAAGCAAAAGCCTTGTGACCCTGTACCCGCATGGGAGACCCGGATGAGGCTCCTGGCTCCTGGCTTGGGATCGGCTCAGCTCCGGCTGTTGTGGCTGCCTGGGGAGTGAACCAGCAGATGGAAGATCTTCCTCTCTGTTTCTCCTGCTCTCTGCGTATCTTTCCAGTAAAAATGAATCTTTAAAAATAAAGCCTGTGTTCCTGCTAAAAATAAAAAATGATATCCGCATGGAATAAAATCCTAGGAAACAGACCAAGCAAACACAATACAATCCAACACAATATGGCCTTCAAGCGGCAGAAGCCAACATAAGAAGGCATATGATAGCGCCAGACAGGAGATGTGAGGGACCAGGGACCTGAGGGAGAGGCTGGGAGGCGGCGGTGAAGGGACAGGGTGCCCCAGCGGGTGGTGACACCTCTCGTGGGCGTGCGTGTCTTGGCATGTGTATCAGGCCACCCAGGAGGCTGGAGGGGCTTTGGGGATGTACCCTGGGTCAGAATCCTGTGTGTGATGTCTGCCTCTGAATCCAGTCCAGCGTGTGTTGTCATGGTTCAAATTCCTGGGGCCGTTTCACCTGTGCGGGAGACCCCGACGGAGTGCCCCCCTCCAGCCTGGTGCAGCCCTTGGCTCTTAGGGACCCTGAGGGACTGACCGAGCAGGTGGGAGATTATTCTGTCTCTCCATCTTTCCTTCACCTTGCCGTTTCGAGAAGTCAGGAAAAACACATATTTTGTGAAAATTTCCGCAGAGCGTACACAAGCAAGAGGCCAGCCGTGATGTTAGCAATACATCACTATGGTAACCAAAAGTACCGCCTACCGCTGCAGGAGACTGTGTGTGTCCCCACGGAGGACTGTGGGGACGCTTTCTGCCTCCTGTTCCGGTAAACCCCAAACTGCTCTAAAACGTGGAGTCTTGGGGTCCGGCGTTGTGGCGTTGTGGGTATAACCAACCCCTGAAACATCAGTATTGCATATGGGCACCGGTTCATGTTCTGTGTGTGGCTTCACCTCTCATCCAGCTACCTGCTAACGGATTAGGGAAAGCTGCAGAAGATGGCTCTAGTGGTCGGGACACCCGCGTGGGAGACCCAGCTGGAGCTGTGGGCTCTTGGTTTCTGCTCGGCTAACCTTGGGCACTTTTGACCATTTGAGGAGGGCACCAACAGGTGAAAGACCTCTACACATACCTCAGCCTTTCAAATAAATACATCTTTAAAATATAAAGTGTGGAGGGCCTGGTACCATAGCCTAGTGGCTAAAGTCCTTGCCTTATTCGCTCGCCTGGATCCCATATGGGTGCTGGTTTGTGTCCTGGCAGCCTTGCTTCCCATCCTGCTCCCCTGCTTGTGACTTGGGAAAGCAGTTCATGATGGTTCAAAGCCTTGGGCCCCTGCACTCATGTAGGAGACCTGGAGGAAGCTCCTGGCTCTTGGCTCCAGATGGGCTCAGCTCTGGCCATTGCAGCCATTTGGGGAGTGAACCAGTGGATGGACAATTTCTTCTCTGTCTCTTCTCCTCTCTGTATATCTGACTTTCCAATAAAAATAAACAAATCTTTTAAACAACAAAAAAGACGAAGTGGGGCGAGGGAGGAGGAGGAGTAGGACCAGCCAGTTCCAGGTGGGTGGCAGCTAACTCCCAGCCTGGCCTCCTGTCCCTGCCCGTGGAGTGGCCACTCTCTTACCTCCATGGGGTTGATGAGCGTCTGGGAGATGGCCACGGCCAGGGAGCCAGCCAGCAGGCGCTCCTGGAAGGGCGGGGAGCCGTGCACTCCGCAGAAGTAATTCTTGCACTAGCAGGTTGTTGGGGTGGGGGCAGGGGAGCAGAGTGAGGCAGGAGCCAGCTGTTGTCCCACCCTTGAGCCCAGCCAGGGGAAGAGGGCACGCCAGGGTGCGTGTTGGATATGGAGCTCCCAGATCTGCGTGGGCACCTGTTCGAAGACGGAGAACTTGATGGCGTACTCGGGGGCAATTTTGAGCACGTTGATGCCATTGCCACGCCACAGGGAGCGGACGCCCCCCTCCTGAACCATACTGCGTAGCCCCCCCAGCAGGTTCATCAGGTTCGTCTTGGATGAGTAGACCTGGGGGGAGGGGGGCGAAGGGAGGCAGGTGGGGTGGGGAGATGTGTCTGAGGGAATCACTCCACCACCACCCCAGTCCCATGCAGGCCTTTTGCAATTTCCTCCAGGGCCTCTCTGGCTCCTTCAGGACTCCAACTCCGCCCCTCTCCCCCCTGCCCTAGCATCATCAGCCCCAAGCTCCAGCTACCCCCTCACTCCCCATGCCCCTGCCTGCCCTCCCCTCCGCACACCTGCATGTACACCTTGGCGCGGTCCAGAGGGGCTGTGCCCGTGCGGGACACCGCCCCAGCCATGGCTCCCGAGAGCAGAAACTTCCACAAGGCTCCCTCATTGGCCACCTCCAAGACTTCCACAGGAACCATCAGCTGCTCCCCTGTGTCCAAAACCTGTGGACCACAGCCAGCCCTTGCCCAGACAGGCTGTAGGCGCCGTCCCCCTCCCTCCCGCCCCTGGTCCAGACCAGTAGGCGAGTTGTCATTGAACCTCTCTTTCCCAGTCCCAGCTGCAGGTGTTGGGAGACCCCTGGCTGCCTCAACTCACCTGTTGAGATGGGAGATGGTCTAGATGGTTCTCAGACACATGCCCAAACACATAACCGAACACGTGTGTGCAGCCGGGGTTCCAGGAGGCGGCCAGGGGCGAGGGTGAGGTGGCTGGGTCTTTGGGGAACGGGGACTGGACTGTCTTCTCCAGGGTCTGAACCCTGGAACAAGACTTCCTTGCTTCCTCGTGATGTGAGCGCATGGCAGCTGGAGGCTGGGACACGGGGGTGGGGGCGGTTTGGAGAGAGGGGGAGTGCTGTTCCTTCCTTTGTCACACTCGGGGATGTGGCTCGTGGCAGGAACCAGCGGCCACATAAATTGGAGGCCTTATGGAATAATGATGTCATAGAGGGGGTCTCATGACCTCACTGCGCATGCTCCAGGTGCTTCATCTCAGATCCCCCAAACCTGGAGTGCGAGGATTTCGAACTGCGACTCTCCAAGATGCTTCTATCGTAGCCCCAGCTTCCATGGGGTGCAATCTGAAGGTGGGGATGAGGGTGAGAGGGTTGGACTAGTGGCTGTGTGGTTGGCCCAGAGGTTAAGATGCGGGTTGGAACACCAAGTCCCACACAGGAGTCCCAGGGCTCCTGTCAATGTCCTGCCAGCCACGTGAGAGGCCCGGGTGCGGTTCCCGACTCCCAGCTTCAGCCTGACCCAGCCCCAGCCATACTCTTTTGGGCACTGGGCAGAGAGAGTTCCCACCTGTTCATTGGCTCCCCAAGTACACACGACGTCCAGGACGAAAGCTGGGCCAGGACCAAAGCCAGGAACAAGGGAACTCAATTTGGGTCTCCCATTTGGGTGGCAGGGACCAAAGTCTGGGTGCTTTCTGCCCTGCCCTGCCTCCAAGACCCTGCATTAACGGGAAGATGGGACTGGGAACCAAAGTTAGGACGTAAGCCCCGGGCCGATGCCTGCCCCTCTAGTTGAGATCACCTGTGGAGGGCTTGGCGCCCAAGTCATGATCAGGGTTCCTTCATCACTGCTTTAGTGTCTTGTCATAGTCTTCCCTAAACACGGGGAAGGGTGACAAGTATAACAGCCTCTATGCTTTCAGTAAAAGATACAATGTCAGGCCCGGCGGCGTGGCCTAGCGGCTAAAGTCCTCGCCTTGAAAGCCCCGGGATCCCATATGGGCGCCGGTTCTGATCCCGGCAGCTCCACTTCCCATCCAGCTCCCTGCTTGTGGCCTGGGAAGGCAGGAGAGGACGGCCCAAGGCTTTGGGACCCTGCACCCGCATGGGAGACCCGGAAGAGGTTCCTGGTCCCGGCATCGGATCGGCGCGTACCGGCCCGTTGCGGCTCACTTGGGGAGTGAAACATCGGATGGAAGATCTTCCTCTCTGTCTCTCCTCCTCTCTGTATATCCGGCTTTCCAATAATAATAAAATCTTTAAAAAAAACAAAGATACAATGTCTTCTTCCTGATTTAAAAAAAGCGTTCCCAGGCCACTTGCAGGGAGTTGGATAGGAAGTGGAGCAGCTGGGACATGAACCTGTGCCCCTAAGGGATTCGTCTTTCAGGTGGATTAGTCTGTGGAGCCACAGTGCCAGCCCCCATTCCCTGAAGACTTTGGATCCTCATTTGGTTGACTCTGTAGATGCAGAAACTGTAGCTATGGAGAGCCAGCTAAACTGCTGCTGCTTGTCTATTGATGCATTATTATTATTATTATTTTAAAGATTTATTTATTTTATTACAAAGTCAGATATACAGATAGGAAGAGAGACAGAGAGGAAGATCTTCCATCCGATGATTCACTCCCCAAGTGAGTGCAATGGCCGGTGCTGCGCCGATCTGAAGCTGGGAACTGGGAACCAGGAACCTCTTCCGGGTCTCCCATGCGGGTGCAGGGTCCCAAAGCCTTGGGCCGTCCTCCACTGCTTTCCCAGGCCACAAGCAGGGAGCTGGATGGGAAGTGGGGCTGCCGGGATTAGAACCTGCGCCCATACGGGATCCTGGGGCATTCAAGGTGAGGACTTTAGCCGCTAGGCCACGCCGCCGGGCCCTATTCATGCATTATACCATCTCGCCATCTATCTACCAGTCTGTTTTCCATGCAGCATCATTTCATCGCTCTAAAACTATCTATCCACCCATCCATCATCCATCCATCATCCATCCATTTATCCTTACCACTCTAGCTCCCTATCTCTCATCCTCTCAATTATACAGGATATTCAAAAAGTTTATAAAGAGGCACAATATACATAAACCCCAGAACTCTGTGCTGGCAGTTTGAGCTCCACACCAACGGGAAGGCAGCAATTGCCAAGTGCTTGGAGAGGCCTGGATAGAGTTCCTGGTTCCTAACTTTGCCCTGGCCCAACTGCAGCCGCTGCAGCCAGTTGAGGATGGAAGATCTGTTTCACAAATATAAATGCACAAACACAGAGAAAATTGGCAGGTGTCATAAACAAGGTGGGGGCGTAGTCATCTCTGGCCCGATGGAGCTGTGTATGATGGAGATGGGGAAACATCCCCAACCAGGATAGCTTCAGCGGCCACCACATCCACCTGTCCTTCCCCTCCCACAGTAAAAACAAAACAAAAAACAACCGAAGAGCTTAGAAAATTTATTCCTTCTGTTCTTTTTTTCCCTTTGAAATAACAGGCAGGCAAGGGAGGTGAGGAGGGGAGGGAAGTCACAAGGTTGAGGGGGAGTAGGTTCTTCAGCCCCCTCCGCTTTCTCTTTTGCAATTTCTCAATGTAGGGTTCCCCAAGGTACTGATGAGGAGGAGCAGGGCCGGGGGGGGTCCCCCGATTCTCCTAAATTCAGCATCCAAGTATAAAGTGCAGAATGCGCGAGGGTCAGGTGGGGGTGGGGTGGGGGGCAGTGTTCATCTCTTGTTTCTGGTAGAAAAATAGCCCTGCAGTGTGAGCTCGGGGGTCCGGGGTGCCTGCGCCTGTGGGTCCCCGTAGGTCTGGCCTTCCCGCTCCCCCCGCAGCGTCCGACTAGGGCAGAATCTAGGGCAAGGCTGGCAGTGTTGTGTCCGGCCTGGGAGCAGGGTTTTCTTGTCATATTTGCCGGTTGCCTTAACCCACAATAGAGCCCCCGGGTCATCATGTGTGTGTGTGTTTGGGCAGGGGGGAGGTACTTGCCCGTGGCTTGGGAAAGGGCTGGAAGACAAATGGATGGAAGACATGGCAAAGGCTTGGGGGCAGCGGGAGGTGTGTCTCCCCACAGGATCAGGTGCGGCTTCACAGATGTGTGGGTGGGTGTGGGGGTGCAACCCTCTATCTTCTTGAACAGGACACAGGCCAGGATTTGGGGTCCTTGGTAAACCCACCTCATCATGGCCGTAGGGAGCAGTGCAAAGGATCCGTGATTCTGTCATCCGACGAGTGGGGTCTAGGCTTGTTGGTGGGGAGTCTGGCTCTAGGCCTTGGGGATCCCCTTAGAAACCAGGGGTTCAGTTCTTGGCATGTAGTGAAGGGATTTGGGATGTCAAATTGGGAATCTAGCAGCTACCAGTGGCCAGATCCACTTGCTATTTTTTGGGGGGGTGTGTGTTTCCATTGTGGAGATTTTAGGGATCCAGGGCAGGTGACAGCCTGGTTTGGGGTGGGAGGAAGTTTGGGTATCTGAGATCCATGGGGGTGGGATGGGGTGGGGTGTGATGGGCTTCAGGCTTGAAATGCTGGGATCGATCTAGCAGCCGGAGTAGCAGGATCTGGGACCCAGTGTTGAGGTAAAGGAACTTGGAGATCCAGTGAGGGGGATCTGGGATCCAGTGGTTGAGGTTTCTTGTCATCCAGATGGCAGTGGTGAGACTTGGAGATGCAGGGCTCGGAGCAAAGGGATCTCAGGGCAAGGGGGAGTAGGACCCAGTGTGCAGGGGCGGTGGGTTGGGAAGACACACTGAATCTGGTCCCTGAGGGAGCTAAGGGCTGGGGGGCGTGGCGATGGGGGTCCATGTGTGACCCTGTGATTGTAGGGTCAAGGTCCTTGTATGGCCGGTGGACATCCAGTGGTGAAGACCCAGGGGGTGGGATCCACTTTGGGCATGTTGGGGTGCAGGTTCCAGTGTCTCAGTGGGGTCAGGGAGGGGACAAGGACTTAGGGCTGGGGCGTGGAAAGCCTTCAGGTTCAAGGACCTAGGGTGTTGGGGTCCAGTGGGTGAAGTTGATGAGCTGGGGTTGGGGAAAGTTGCTGGTCTCCAGTGGCTCAGAGATCCTGTGTGCGTGTGTGGGGTGGGGGGCATAGGGCTCTGGGTCCCTCACCTGGATGTGACCCCCAGGGCATGCTTCATGTTCTCGTAGACCACATAGGAGATGCTCACGGCCGGTACGACCTTCATGAAGTTGGGCGCGATGCCTCGGTACAGGCCCCACACGCCCTCCTGGGCCAGGATGTGTCGGAGTAGGGCCAGCATGGAGTGCTGTGGTGCGCCCTCCACTGAGGCTGGGGCAAGGGGGACGGACAGGGGAGGGGCTGGGTGAGGCCACGTCCCCACCCTGCACAAGGCGGGAGCGTAGGGTGGGGCAGCAGTCGGCACTGCCTGAGGCGTGCAGTGGTGGGCACATCCCCTGTTTCCACTCCATCTCTCTCCCTTTTCCTAACCTCTCTCTACTTCTCTTCCCAATTTCTGTTTCCACAGTCCTGCTGGGGTGGCAAGCGGGGAGCCCTCCTGTCCTCCTCCGGTCACCCCGAAGTCAGTCCTGGATGGTGGAGTCCCGTGGAGTCTGCGCTGACTAACCCAACGTCCCTCCCCTAAGGAAATTCTCAAAAACAGATCCAGGGGAAGAGTTGGGGGTGGGGTGGGCAGGAGAAGGAACCCCCAAGCAAGAGAAAGGTGGAAAAGACCCCACCCACCCACTCACTGACATGACCTTGACCTTCCATGACCCCAGTCCTTCCCCCACCCCTCCCCATCACAGCAGGTGCCTGGCCCTAAGCCACCTGTTCTCTGGCTCCATCCAGCCATCCCAGCCAGGGGTCCCAGTGGGTAAACCGAGGCCCTCCAAACCCTGCGGGGGGGTGGTAGGGTGGATCCCAGTCCCCAGGGGGACAGGGTGAGCAAGCTCTGACACCAGCCCACCACACCCGTCATGGGGTGAGCCTCACCTTGGGCCTGCATACGAGTCCGCACCAAGGCCAGCGGGTAGCTGGCTATCTGACCACACGTGCTGGAGATGGTGCCGCAGGCCAGGAGCACAAGGATGCCGGGGTTGGCTGACTCGTGGCCCGCCTGCTGGAGCCAGCGGTTCTTCAGGGTCTGGAGAGGGGAGTTGGGGGGAGGATCAGGGAGGAAGGGCGGCTGGGAGTGGTTGCCACAGCTGGGGGAGGTGGGGCGGGGCTGTGGCCTGGGGCAGCCACTTCTAGCCTGGGCCACCACCCGGGGGTGTACCTTCCAGCAGGTGCCTTCTCTGCTCAGCCTGGGGACTCTGGGAGACCCAGTGGGAGCTCTCAGCACCGTCCAGGCCCCAAGCCTGGCCATGCAGAGGGCCTGGAGGGATTCCAGTGACTGGTTCCATGCATTAGTGCCCCAAACTCCCTCCCTCTCCCCTTCCAGGGGGCTGGGGCACGCTGCAAGCTGCCTCCCAGGGGACCCCAAGAGACGAATCCCACCCCAGCTCCATGGCAGTTACACCAATGTGGGGGTGAGATCTTGGCTCCAGCTGCCTGAGAACATGATCTTGGGTCCCTGCAGGTGTCACTGGCTGAGGACAAGCCCTGCCTCCTGATCAGCATCAGAGCTAAAGTGGCACTACCACCAGCCACACAGGAGCCAGCAAGAAGGCAGGATGTTCAGCACTGTCCTTGCAGGTGGCAGGGACCCTGGTGCAGGGTGGGCATCAGCGGGCGAGCTGGGGTCAGGAACCCTGCGGGGGGGGACAACCCAGGCACTCTGTTGTAGGTTGTGTCACCCTCTGCTGTGGACTGTGGGCATTGCCAGCTGTGCCAACTGCCCACCCAGCAGTTACATTGGAAAAGAAACCCTATTTTTTTGTTTGTTTGTTTTTACTTGAAAAGCAGAGAGAGAGAGAAAGAAAGAGACAAAAATCTTCCATCTGTTGGTTCACTCCCTAAATGGCCACAACGGCCAGAACTGCACTGATCCGAGGCCAGGAGCCAAGAGCTTCTTCCAGGTCTCCCATGTGGGTGCAGGGTCCCAAGGCTTTGGGCCGTCCTCCACTGCTTTCCCAGGTCACAGGCAGGGAGCTGGGAGGGAAGTGGAGCAACTGGGCCGTGAACTGGAGTCCATATGGGATGCCGGTGCTGCAAGGTGGAAGCTTTACCTGCTTACAGACCAGTCCAGTCACTGGGCGCTCTAAACAGTTGCTAAGCACATGAACGAATGAGTGAGCAGTTGCTAGGCTTCCTGTGGTTGCCTGGGGCCAGAGCCGGGGAGGGCAGGTAGAGGGAACAGGTGCAGGGAAGTTGAGTTGAGACAGAGTCCCGCCAGGGTCCTGGCCAGGGACTGAGTGTGACCCCTGAGGGTTCGTGGGTGCGAGCCTACTCCCCATCCTGTAGAGCTTGCTTGGAGCCCACATACCCCAGCTGTGGTCTCTCTAGGTGTGCCACAGAGGGTTAAGCCATGATAGGCAACAGCCACCACATGCCAAGACAGCATTGGCTCACGTCCCGGCTGCTTCACTTCCCCCCGAGCTCCCTGCTCAGGCGCTTGGAAAAGCGAGCGGAGGATGCCCAGGTGCCTGGAGGTATATATATGTGTATATATGTATATTTGGGAACCCACCTCTCTCTCTCTCTGGGATGTCCTGAGTTTCTCAGGGGGACCTAGCCAGGCTGGTGCTTACTGGGTGGAAATGGGGGGAGAGGGGCTCACCCAGGAAAAAAAAAAAAACAATAGAAAGAAAGCTCCCAGAGAGAAACAGCAACAATTTCTTCATTCCTGCCTGTCTTCGCAAACCCCACCATGCTGGTCACGGGGTACGGTTTCCATGGTGATGGCTGTGCTCAGAAGTTGGCCTGGAGAAAGGCGGGGTCCCACACACTCTATAGGCATCTCTGGGGAGGGGGGTTGTCTGCTGCTTTCAGGACTCTGGGGGCCATAGGCGACCCTGAAGGTGCCCCAGGAAAGCTGACCTGCAAGTGAAAGGTTTTGTGGCACAGCAGCTAATTGCCTGTGATGCCGGCATCCCATACAGGCACTGGTTCGAGTCCCGGCTGCTCATTTTCCATTCAGCTCCCTGCTCATGTGCCTGAGAAAGCAGTGGAAGACAGTCCAAGTACCCGGGCAGCTGCACCCATGTGGGAGACCAGAAAGAGGCTCCTGGCTCCAGGCATCGGAGCGGCCTCGTGCTGACCATCTGAGGAGTGAGCCAGCGCATGCAAGATCTCTAAGTCTGCCTTTCATAATGGATATTTTTTTTTAAGACTTATTTTTATTGGAAAGGCAGATGTACAGAGGGAAGGAGAGACAGAAAGATCTTTGGTCTGCTGATTCACTCTCCAAGCGACCCCAACGGCTGGAGTTGTGCCGATCTGAAGCCAGGAGCCAGGAGCTTCTGATGGGTCTCCCATGCAGGTGCACAGTCCCAAGGCTTTGGGCCGTCCTCCACTGCTTTCCTAAAAGTAGGGAGCTGGATGGGTAGTGGAACAGCCAGGACATGAACCGGAGCCCCTATGGGATGCCAGCGCCTGAAGGGGGTAGATTAGCCAATTGAGCCATTGCACCGGGCCCATAAATACTTTTTCTTAGAAAATAATCTTGTGCTTGGTATAGTAGCCTAGTGGCTAAGGTCCTTGTATTTCATGCCCGGGATCCCACATGGCCACCGGTTCTAATCCCAGCAGCCCCACTTCCCATCCAGTTCCCTGCCTGTGGCCTGGGAAAGCAGTGGAGGACGGCCCAAAGCCTTGGGACCCTGCACCATGTGGGAGACCCGGAAGAGGCTGCTGGCTCCTGGCCTTGGATCAGTGCAGCTCTGACCGTTGTGGCCACTTGAAGCGTGAACCAATAGTGGATGGAAGATCTTTCTCTCTGTCTCTCCTCTCTGTAAATCTAGTTTTTCAATTAAAAATAAATCTTAAAAAAGAAATAATCTTGCCATGGTAAAGTGAAAAGGAAAGCGATTTGGTGCCTGCTGAGGTTCCCGAAGATTCCATGCTGCCGCCCCTTCCGCAACAACCTGTAGGAGGCCACACGAGGCCAGGGGTGCAAGGGGTGCCCACTGACCTCATAGACGGCCAGATCGATGCCCGCATAGGGGATGATGCCCAGCACGTTGGGCAGGTAGCCGCGGTAGAAGGCGCGGGGCCCCTCCCGCTCCAGGATCCGCCGGGCGCAGTCCAACAGCCCCCGATATTGGCCGGTCCGGCGCAGGGTTAGCCGCGTCTTCAGCACCTGGGTGGGCACCCCGGGGACCCTTGCAAAGGCAGTTCTCCTCTCCCTTCCTCCCTCCACCAGAGCACCCTTGCAACCCTCAACAGGCACTCCCGGGAAGCAGGTGGCCTAAGGATGATGGAATGTTCTAGAAGTTCTAACTGTGCTATTGTTGCCATGCCTGGAAATACTTAAATAAGAGCAGAAAGTGAAAGCTGCAACTGTTACTAAAGGACTTTGCTACTGTGAGAACATGAGGAAAAGATGGGGAGGGGAAATACCTATCAAACTATCACGGGAAATAATAGGGATAATAATAAATAAATTTAAAAACACGGCAAGCCACCTGATTCGGCCTTCTGCTCTCACTACCTAGGCACAGTTACACCAGCCAGGATGGCATCCATACCTCAGGATGGCACTTGTACACAGCCCCTCAGGAGGAAGATTACATTCCCAGCTTCCCCCGGGGCGAGTCCCTAAGTCCTGGTCAAGGGGCCAGAAGAAGGAAGGAAGGAAAGAAGGAAGGGAAGAAGGAAGGGAGGAAGGGAGGCAGGAAGGAAGAAAAGAAAGGACAACCTCCAGAAAGTCGTGGCTAGAATGTGCAATGTGATGAGCGGAGCAGTAGCAGCCACATTGCTCCATGAGGCAGATGGATGCCGCAGTAGGCATAGTGCGGCGGACAGAAGGCAGCACCCCAGAATTCCAACACTCTGCAGCTCTCACTGCCCCAAGCTCCAGCTTGGAGGGTTCTGACCCTAACTCTGAGGACAGAGACACCCAGAAACACCCCCCCCCCCGCTCCACCGCCCTGCCAACAAAACCACCATCTTGGGACACACAGCTGTCCCCCACTCCCCATGACGGCTGCCCCCGCAGCAGCTCACTGATGGCACTTATTCACACGAACTGTGGCCAGAATCCTGGAGAAGCCAAGCCACCAGGCCACCCCGTGCCTTGCCAAGTCCCCCTCCTCACCTCCATGGGGTAGATGATGGTCTGGGCCGTGGCGCCAGCCAGGGAACCCGCCACAAAGCGCTCTTGCACATGCAAAGTCTCCTGCTGCCCTCGGATGGCGCGTTTGATCTGGGGTGGGCAGGAAATGACAGCTGGGGGGGGTTGGGATGGGGCGGGGCCACAGGCATGGGACTGGCCTGCCATGGGCAGCATGCAGGCGACAGACACACACCCCCTTGGAAGCCCCCACCCCAAGTTAACCCACGTCCAGCCCCCTGCCTCTCCCTTCCCCACCCCCCAGCACCTGCTCGTAGGCCATGAACTTGATGGCCGACTCAGGTGCAATTTTGAGCACGTTGATGCCGTTGCCACGCCACAGGGAAAGGACACCCCCCTCGCGGATCATGCTACGCAGACCCCCCAGGATATTCAGCCGGTTGGTCTTGGAGGCGTGCACCTGAACGCCAAGACAAAGCGGTGTTGGGGTGGAGTGGGGGATCTTTCCGGCTCGGGTCTGCTGGGGACAGGCAGGCTGCACCCCCATAGGGCCCCTCTCACCTGCATGAAGACTTTGAGGCGATCCAGAGGGGCCGTGCCCGTCCGTGACACAGCACCCGCCACGGCGCCCGCCACCAGCTGCTTCCACCACATGCCAGTCAGCTTCTCTTGCTGGGAGAACTCATCGGGCACCGTCAGGCACTCACCGATGTCCAGGACCTGAGGGCAAAGGCACTCTGGGCATCAGGCCACCGGGCAGGGCAGGGCTCGGGCCCAAATGAGGTATTCCTGGGGACAGCCGGGGAGGTCCCGGCTTGTATCCCGCCAGAACATCCTGGCACAGCCCTAAAGTCCCTCTTAAGGAACATGACACATGCTACGGGAGCCTGCCCAAACACCTCCCCCATAAAGACTCCTCCAGTCAGGCCCGGTGCGATAGCCTAGCAGCTCAGTCCTGGCCTTGCACATGGCAGGATCCCATATGGGCGCCGGTTCTAATCCTGGAAGCCCTGCTTCCCATCCAGCTCCCTGCTTGTGGCCTGGGAAAGCAGTGGAGGACGGCGCAAAGCCTCGGGACCCTGCACCCGCGTGGAAGACCTGGAAGAGGCTCCTGGGTTCCCATCCAGTTCAGCTCTGGCTGTTGAGGATACTTCGGGAATGAACCAACGGACAGAAGATCTGTCTCTCCTCCTCTCTGTATATTTCACTTTCCAATAAAAATAAATCTTAAAAAAAAAAAGACTCCTCCAGTCTAATGAGATCTCTGCGAAGGGCTAGGCAAGACCCCACTGGAAAACATCCCCTCCCTCCAGATCTCCTAGGGGTGTTTTCTGCCCCCTTCAGGGCCCACCTTAGTCAAGGCCTCCTAGGCAAAGCCCCCATGCAAGCTGGTAGGGGTGATGGGTGGGAATTTTCAGAACTTGCAATGAGTTCCCGTCCAAAGCCACTGGGATCCATCACAATGGACACTTTGGGGTCCAGGGTGACCACCTCCCTGTCTTCCTCCCGTCTCCCAGGACCCTCACAAGACACGCTCTGGGGTTTCCCCACGTGTGCCATTGCGCAGCAGCATCCTGTAGGAGGTGAGAGGGGCAAGCAGGACGGGAGGAAGCTGTGCACACATGGCTTGAGGGTGGGGGACCTACAGCCCCATCTGCTGCGTTCTCTCTTCCTGGCTTCCCCAAGCCTCTACTCGCTGTCCCACCGAGACCCCAACACCCCTGTCCACAAGAGCCCCTGTGCCCGCCCCCCACCAGATGGGCCTGCCACAGAGCAGGGGACAGACCCCAACGAGGTCCCGCCTGCCCCCCACGCCCCCGCTCACTGTGGAATGCTTCCAGAAAAACAACACATCCTCCACGTTTTCCAGGGAGTGCAGCAGGAAGTGGTCGCGCCATTCCTGCCAGTCAACGGTCATGGTGCCGTCGCGGTCCATGCTGGAGGGTGGGGGTGGGTGGGCAACAGGCAGACAGATGGCTCAGGGTCACCGGGGTGGAGCAGGTGGGTGGGTGGGCCGGGATGGGCCCAGCAGGTGCTGCTCAGGTTTGTGGGGAGACCTAACTAACTTCTGCCAGCATGCTGAGCACTTGCCACGCCACTAAGAGCTGTTCTAAGCCTTGGAGCATCAACCAGGAGACACCCAACCTCCATGCCGGGGAGGGAGATGGTATCCTTACGCCCATTGTACAGACAGGCCCTCAGAGGGAGGCAGTGGCTGCCCCCAGGCTCTGCCAGACTCCAACACTTAACCTCCCAACATCTCTGCCCGCCTCCCACGTCTCCGCTCTGCCGAGGGAACCCCATGGTGCCCCCCTGGTCCCGCACCCCCCCACACCCCCACAAGGTTTACCTGAGCAGAATTTTCTGGGCTTGTTCTTGCGAGATGGAGATCCCCAGGGCTCGGAAACTCTGCTGGATCTCAGAGACGTCGATGTGACCTGGGGGGGCCGAGGTGGTCTAGGCTGTGCCTGAGCCTGTGTGTGTGTGTGTGTGTGTGTGTAGGTACAGTGAGGGCCCCCGGGGCTAAGGAATGGGGCAGAGTGGAGCCAGTCTCAAGGATCTGAGTTTTGTCAGGAGATCTGAACGTAGAAGTTACTGGTGGCAGCGGGAGGGGGTGGGGGGGAGGGGGAAGGCCTGTGATGAATGAATGAATGAATGAATGACCACAGGGTTCCCCAGGCCACACAGTAAAACATACTGGGAACCCACAAGCAGCTCGGGGGGGAGGGGCTCTATGTCCCACAGCAGGTCTGAATGCCACTGGGGGGATAGGGGCAGATTTTGCCCTTTTGGGGAAAAATCCAAGGTGGGGATATCTCCCCCCTTCCTGCGAGGAACACGGGGTGGGCTGGGCTGACTGGGCCTTGAACCACCACCCCCAACACCTTGTTGGGGGTGGTGGTGGAGGGGGTGGGGGTGAGGAGAGCTCCCAAAATAGGCCGTGAGTCACCCAGGGAGATGCCAGCCCTCCCTCCACCGCAACCCCAGTCTTCCCAGCAGGGCCAGGCCCACCCCCATCTGCCCGCCTGCCCGTGGGCCTCCTTACCGTCTTGGTTCCGATCCAGGCTTCGGAACATGAGTAGCAGTCGCTTTTCCCTCTCCTGCAGGTACTGCGAAAATTCTTCCAGGTTGAGTCCAACATCCGGGTCAGTGTCCCCCTCAGGGGAGATGGCCTGGCAGGAGACAGACAGCTGGGGGCTGCAAGCAACAGTTTCCCCCACCCTTTTTTTCCTCCCACCAGCTCCAGTGCCTAGAGGAGGTGTGGAGGGCGGGGACACCCGTCTTCTCCCTTAGCCAGAAGCCCAAGGCCATTGCAGGCATGGGCGCCAGGCCCCTGGTGGGCGCTCAGCTGTGCCCGCCAGCAAACTGAGGCCCTTCAAGGTCAACGTCTGCATTCAAGGTCATGAGACGAGGAAGTGAGGGACCGTGGGAGGGGGTAGGTTTGTCCAGCTGGTTGCCCTTCAGCAACACTTGTTCGCTTGTCCGTCTGGGGGTCCTGTAGTTAAGGGACCCGTCCCGGGCTAGCGGCATGGAGCCAGCCATGGGAGTTTGCACAGGGAGAAGTACCTGGAGTCACAGGTAGGGGCGACTCCTGCTGGGTGCAAGGGGGTGACCTCAGGACTGGGTCCCTGTTTGGAGCAGACAGAGTCAAGGTGCCCAGGGGGGTGGCTACAGGAGGGTGTGTCTCCCGGAAGTGGGGCAGTCCTCAGGAAGAGGGTGTGTCCCGCCTTTGGGAATGAGGAGGGTGGCAGGTGCAATCGCGTGTAGGGCCTGTAGGGTGGACGGTGGGCAGGGGGGCAGGGGGCAGGCAGAGAGGAGGAGGTCCTGGCCCGCAGCCACAGGTGGCGGCCAGCCAGCTAGCCAGCCAGCCAGCCTGCCTGTCTGCCAGCCCCCACCCTGGAGAGGGACTCCTGAGGTGCCCGTGTGGGTGCGTGGGTGGGTGGGTGGGTGGGTAGGAGTGGGTTTGCATGTCAGCAGGACAAGGGTTTTACCTGTTGGGCACCGCGATCCGGATCACCTCCGCCCAGCTTGGCCAGGCCCTGGCGCAACTCATGCACGTCCACGCGGCCATCCTTGTTAATGTCTAGCTCCTGGAAGAGGCGACCCCAGCGCTGCTGCCTCTCTGCATCGCCGCCGGCACCCCCCCGCATGGCTCCTGCCCCGGGGTGGGTGGGTGGGTGGGGGGGAGGGGCGCAGCGGCCTCAGGGTGGCGGGGGAGGCACGAGGGGGGCGCCCCTGCCCTCCCCTCCCCCCCAGGAGCACCCCCCGCAGGGCCAGCTTCCTCTCCCCCGGGCTGGTGCAGAGCCTTTCCGAAAGCCGGCCTCCCCCGGCACTTTGCAAAAGAAGGAGGTGAGAACTGCTAGCCGTCGCCGCCCGCGCCAGGACTGACGTCTCCTCCCCCTTCACCCCCTTACACCCCCATCACCACCCCGACCCGCGCGCGAGGGCGGAGCTGGGGGCGTGGGGAGGGATGCCCGGGGTAGGGCAGCCCCCCGCGGGTTCTGCTGATGGTGGTGATGGTGGAGATGTCCGGGGTTTCCATTCGGAGGACATGGGGGAGTGGGGAGGGGTGGCGGTTTCGTTTCTGCATGCCTCAGTTTACCCTTTCATGTTTTTTTTCCCCGCCCTCCCCGGGGAGGCGGAGGGGGGAGCGGGCTGGGTTTGCTAATCTCTTTTGCACTTGATCCCTTTTCCACCTTTCCTAATCGTCTTTGCAACCCCCTGCGCCAGCTCGCGCGTCTTTGTGCCCGCCCGCAGCACCTCAAACACAAAATCAACCGCGCGTGTGGGTTTTTTTTTTTTTCCCGCCCGCACGCCTCCAAATCTCGGTCTGAGAAACGCAAGATCAGCGCGCGGCGAGGCCGCCAAGTCGCGCTCTGATTGGCCAGCGCGGGCGGAGCGGCGCCCGTCCGCCCCGCCCCCGTCCTCCCATCTGGGCGGAACCTCCCGTCTGACCCTGGGTAGCCTTGAACCTCCGCCGTCCCGCCCGTCTTAAAGGGGCCGCAGCCGCGCACGCCGGGGTGGGTGGGTGGGGGGGCTGGCCGGCTGACCGCTCGCGGGGTGGGGGTGGGGGGTCGACGGGAGCTGGGGTGTCCCCCCCCAGCAGCCCTCCCGTAGGGAGGACGATGAAGTCGGGGTGTCGGGGCGCTGGACCTCACGCCCCCTCGGTGCACGCCCAGCGTTGCACCTGCTGCGGGTCCCGCCCACCCGTGCCGGGCGCAGTGTCCGGCCTGCCCCGTTAGGAGGAAGAGGGACAGCTAGCTGGACACCGAGCGATTCAGCCACACGAGGGACGCGCCTGGTCCTCGTCCCAAAAGGTAAACACCCCTGGATCATTCCAGCTTGGCAAACTGGAGCTTGGAGGGGAGGAGGGGGTGTGTGTCCCCAGGACTCGTGATTCCCCAGAATGTGGGACCCTCCCCTAACCATCTTTCCACACATCCCGGGCGGAATTCCACCACTTGTCCCCCCCTCCGCGATTCACCCTGCTGGTGGTGGTGGTGGGGGGGACTCTAATCACTGTCCCCCCAATTCCCACAAATGCGCATTTTCTTTCTTTTTTAAAAAACTTTTCCATTTTTTAAAATTATATTTTTGACAATCTTTACATAGTTAATTCGGGTAAAAAGGTTCTAGGGCTACAGGAAAGTGGGTCAGACTATTATTTCCACTTTGTTTCCTTCATGTATCTGAGGTAAAGGGGGATTTTAAGGGAGAAGCCCCACCCAGTCCCCCACCCACCCCAGGTCCCTCATGTGGGGCATGTTCCGAGGGTCTTGATCAAGTGGTTTTGATAGTTCAACAGTTCTGAATTGCTGCTGGTCTCGCCACTCCAAGCACGATGAGGTCGTTAAAGAATCCACCGATTGACATAGTCCATCTTAGAGTCTCCGTCTGCCCAGTTTTTCATTGCCAACAAATGCACATTTTCTTTTTTGGCTTCCCACTCAGGCTTTGTGCAGACAGGCGTGTGTGTGTGTGTGTGTGTGCGCGCGCGCGCGATGACACAGGGATATTCCAAACTCCAAAGTCCCCCAGCACCAAGATTTATAGATTTCTTCGCAGGCGCACCTGCCAGTAGGGAAAGTTTCTCCCCGCCCAGAGTTCTCCCCAACACGTGCTTTGCTCCAGTCGCCTGGCTCACCCAGAATCTCCCGTCCGCCGCCCCTGCAGTCGGGCAGCGGCGCGCACTCTGCCCCACCCGCCCCCCATACAGGTGCACTCCGTGAACCGCACGCTGCGCGGGGACAGAGGTGCGTGATGGCGCAGGGGCGTGCAAGGCAGTGGGTTTCCACGCAGCTGTGGATCCGCGCGGGTGGTGCGTGAACTTCTGTGCGCGTGTGTCTTCTCCTCAGGTAGGTTACCCTCCGGGTCTGTCTCTTCGTCGGCTCCTGGCCGGAGTGCGTCCTCTTTCCCGCTGGGTGTGCGTCTCTGCACCTGTGCGCGTCTTCAGGGATGGAATCCGGCTGCCTTTACAGGTGCGCCTTCTCTGGGCTCCGCCCCTTCTCCGGACTCCGCCCCTCGCTCCTCTAGGCTCAGGTGCACCAGCCGGAAGTGCGCTCCCGTCCCAGGTGAGTGACTAAACTTTCCGGGTCACATGAGCGGGCGGGGCCGGTGGGGGTCGGAGCACCGATCGACTGAGCAAGTTTGGAGTACGGGGAGGGACGCGGACAGGGCAGCGGGGCGAGATCCCAGGCGCCCGGGCCAGGTAAGGAGACCGGCGGCAGCGGCTCCCCCTCTCCTACCCCTTCACCATCTCGGCTCCCCTGCTCTGGAACGCGCGCCCGGGAGTTAATCTTTAATCTCTGACCTCCGGCAGCGGGGGCGGGGTGCCCTGGTGCGCGTCTCCCGGGACCGGCCCCTTCCCTTCCCCGGTAAGCTCCCATTTCCTCTCTTCTCGGGCGCCCAGGTACCCAGTGGCAGGTACTCCCACCCCCAAGCCGGCGACGCGCGATGCGGTAGGAGTGGCGCGCTCCCAAAGCCCGGTGTTCGGCTCCACGACCCCGGCGCCCCAGCCCATGGCGATCCCGGCGCTGGGGCTGCTCCTGGCGCTCGGCCTGCCGCTGCTGCTGGCTCGCTGGGGCCGAGCTTGGGCTCAAGGTAGGTGCCGACCGGGAGGGTCACAGCGGGGAGCAGGGAGGGGTCCGGATTCCTGGTTCTCTTTGCTTGGAGAGGTGGGGTGGAGGGCGGGGCTTGCAAGTGCCTGGTGCTCCGGAATTTGGGGAGCTGGGATTGGAGTGCCTTGGCGGGGGAGAGGTCAGAGTTGGGATATCCTAGTTGCTTCCTGGGTCGGTGTTGAACCTTTGTGGGGTGGGTGGGCAGTGGGGCAGGGGGGGAGGCCCAGAGAGTTAGGGATAAGGGGCCGGAGACCTGTGTCACCCAGGCTTCTTGGGGCTGGGGACAGAGCCCAGGGCCCAGGGGCGGCGGTGCCCCCAGGCACTGTGCACCCGCATGCTATTCATTCTTTCAGTTTGCTTCAGTTTCGGGAGCCTGGGGGAAGGGCAGGAAATGCCTGGATCCTTAAGGCCCCCAGGCCCAAGAGGTGAAAGCGGGGTGGGTGGGGTGATTTGCTTGAGATAACACCTCCCAGCTCTACCAACTGGTTATCCCAACCCCCCCACCCGCCGGGCCCTTGGAGCCTAGGCCCCCCTGGGGGGGATGGGAGGGTGTGGGAGGTGCTGAGTTGGGAAGGTGGTGGAGGAGGGCGAGGGCTGACTTAATCCTGTGCACCCAGACATCAGCACGCCAGCCTCTTTGGCAAATGAGACCAGCACTGTTCCACCCACGGGTCCCAGCTCCAATGGGGGCCTGGTGAGTTGGGGGTGCTTGCGGGGGGCGGGGGGGAGGGATACAAAGAAGAGGCGCCCCTAGATTTAAGTCCCAAGTGGAAGAGAGCAGAGAGACCAAAGGCCCCGCCTCATGCCCTTCTCACAGGAAGCGGGCAGGTGCAGTGATTGCTGGGAGTAGGGAGTGTGTGTGTGGCAGCACAGGGCAGGGGCCGGGTCACCAAGCTGGCAAGCTGTGAGTGAAGGGAGGGAGAGTTGGGTTCAGAGGAAAACCCACAGCCTCACGCCTTGTCCCACGCCCCAGTCTCAGGGTGCCATTACCGCCATCATTGTGGTCTTCTCCATCCTGGGGGTGCTCATCGTGGTGGTATTGCTGGTCCTACTGGTGCGGAAACTACAGGAGAAACGACAGACGGAGGGCACCTACCGGCCCAGCAGTGAGGAGCAGGTGGGTGCCCGTGCCCCGCCGCCCCCCAACCTCAAGCTGCCCCCTGAGGAGCGGCTCATCTGACCTCCGGGGCTGCAGCCGACACCGCTGCCCAGGACTGCCCGGTGCGCATGTTTCACACCACCCAGACACCATCAGCACCGCCACGGGCTTCTGAAGGAGCTGGAGGACTAGGGCGTGGGGCTGGGGCTGAGGGGGAGCACCTACGATTACACCGCCTCTGCTTGCCTTGGTGGGGAGTGGCTGGGGACCTTCCCCTCACCTCCCTCCTTGCTTGCCGGTGCCTCCCGAGAGTCTTCGGTCTGCCTCGCGCCCACCCGGGTCAGCCCCGACAACCCCCTCTCCTCTCTTTTCAGTTCTCCCATGCGGCCGAGGCCCAGGCCCCTCAGGACTCCAAGGAGCCGGTGCGGGGCTGCCTGCCCATCTAGGTCCCTCTTCTGTTTTTCTCCTCTTGCTGTGTGGCCTTGGGCAGGGGACCAGGGGGGACCTCTCTGGACCCTCCCCCATCTCACTCAGTGCTTAAGCCAATAGGTGCTTCCAAAAGGAGGGTGGGGCTGTACACTTTTGTATATTTATATAAAACTGGGAGAGAGAGAGAGAGATGCGGGCATTAGCCTGGGAGAGCAAGGCAGGTGGCCAGGATCTTAGGGGACAGAGGAGGACGGTTTTCTGGGGAGATAAGCCTGCACCTCCAAAGAGGCTCCTTAGGGGCTGACCTTGGCTGCATGGCTGGGCCTTGGCACGGGGTTTTGGGCTCAGGCAAACTCATCAGGAAGAAGGCAGCTTTGGGTTCGGATAGCTTTATTGGATTCTCAGCTTTCAAAACACTTTTTGAGGTCAGCCACGCGGGACTGGCTCCTCACTTGGGGTTCCTGCCTGCTTTTGGTGGGGGCTGCAGCGGCGGGGGGGGCCACCCTGAGCTCTGGAGGTGGGTGCTGGGGTTGGGCAGGTTCCAGCGGCAGCTTGGGAAGCGGAGCTCTGGGATTGTCTCGGTAGCCGGGATCTGAGGAAGGGTCACAAGGCTGGACGGAGGTCCCGGCGGTCAGGAGCTCAGGGCCGGGTTGGGTGGGAGTTACTGTAGCGGCCCAGGCTCCACCATCTTCAGCTGCTTCTTGGGGAGGGGAGAGACGCAGGATGAGGGATTCTGTGAGGTCAGGGAGTCTGGGGTCCTCTTGGCTGCTGGGGGGTGCAGGAGTCATGTCCTGGTGGGTCTCCATGGGCAGCTGTGGGCAGGGGCTCCCTGATGGGCACATGGCTTCTGCAGACGGTGGTGACAGGTGCCCCGATAGGGACAGGGGCTGAGGCGGGTCCCCATGGTCTGACGCCCATCTTCCGCTTGCTGGTGTGTCAGGCTGGGCAGACAAGGAGGGGCTGGGTTTTAGCGGAGGGAAGCTGGCAGGCTGTGCTGCTGAGTGGGGTGGCTTGGCTGGGCAGGGGAGGGGCATAGCTCACCAAATTGAAGTTACCATCCAGATCCGAACAGTGACAACAGTCTAAGCTTTGGCTCGGCCTCAGCCCGCCCGTACTGTTGGTTCCCACACTCAGGCTGCCTAGAATCTCGGTTAACAAGTCGAGTTCTTCTCCGGACCCCAAAAAGCTGTTGTCGAGGGTGTCGTCCGCCCAGGGGCTTGGCTGCTCCTCGGCGCTCAAGGAGGAGGGTGTCCTGGGAGAGGCGGGACGGAGGGGAGGGCCAAGCAAGCTACCCATCAGCCCCGACCTGCCTCTTCCAACCTCACCCCTCCAACCTCGGAATGTTACCAACCCTTCTCCTGAGATCTCAGGTGGCCGCTCCTCTGGTCGGTGCCTCTTGCTGGGGCGGGGGGGCCGGTTCTGCATGGGACACGTGAGGGGAGGGGATGGAGGAGACCAGGCAGGGGGAGGTAGGGGCCATGGGAGGGAGCGACAACCGGGAGGGGTGGGTGTGGAGGATCCTGCAGCTCTACCTGTCCGAAGTGCTGGGTGATGGGTAGACGTTGCTGCAGGCGGTCCGAGCGGCTGGTAGGGGCTGGAACCCTCAAGGAGCCGCCCCTCTGCAGGATGGGGTCCCACTCCTAGGGAAGGGAAGGTTCAGATGTGAGCCCCCGTGGGTCTCCCTGCCCGAGGGCATGGGTCACTGTGTTGTGGGGCAGGAGTGGCGCGGGGATGGGGATGGTTTGCTACCTTGTACAGTAGATGCTGCATACCCTTCAAGCTGCTCTTGGCCTGTGGAGCGTGAGAGGGCGGGGAAGGACAAGGGGTTAATGAGCCCCAAGGGTGACCAGACCCTGGACCATGGTCATGCTCAACCCTGCATTTGCCTGTCTGTGTGAATGGCCCAAGGTGGCCCGTGCCACCTCAGGAATGAAGACGAACGTCGTTCTTCCCCCGTTTGGCAAAGACAGAAGGAACATTCCAAAGTTGAATGGACAGCGGTGGGAACAGCTGCTGGAAATGCCTGCCTGTCTCGGAGCCCAGCGAGGCACGACACTGTACGGACAGTTCCGATGATCACAGAGGCTGGGACTGCCACGGCTGAACTGGGGTGGCCGGTGGACCTGGGCTGTCGCATGTCGGTGGGCAAGACATGATCCTGGCCAGGGTGGGAACGATCAATGGCCAATAAAAATGGGAAGACTTCACCATGGGTTCCTATGTCTGGTTACATTTGATCATTTGCACTTTAGTAAATAAATGCCTCTCGTGGACCAAAATGTTGACCTCTTACCAGGGGGACTGGGTCCTTGCAAAGGTCACATCCTGTACTGTGGGGGTGCCACTTCCCATCCAGCTCCCTGCCTGTGGCCTGGGAAAGCAGTGGAGGATGGCCCAGAGCCTTGGAACCCTGCACCTGCATGTGGGAGACCCGGAAGAAGCTCCTGGCTTTAGATCAGCCCAGCTCTGTGGTCATTTGGGGCGTGCACCAGCACATGGAAGACCCCCTGACACACACACAACACAGGCGCATCTTTCTTTTTCTCTGTGCTACTATGTTAAAATTTCCCATAAAGTGATTCTGAAAGCCCAGTTCCCCAGGCAGGGTTACGATGAACCCCTCCTCCTCAAGGACCAGGCTTACCGAGCGGTACATATTCCTGACAGCAGGTTGCGTTTTAGTTTTGACCGAGTTCAGGAGCGCACCACCACCCTTCTGGGAAGAGAAGACGCAGAAGGGAGAGGTCGGCCAGGGTCCCAGCGCCCCCTCTCTGCTTTGCTAGTTGAATACCAGAGCCCTACCAGGACCCCACGTGGGGACCTCTGACCCACAGGTAGGGGTGTGTGTGTGTGATATAACTACCTTGAGGCTGTCGGCCCAGAGCTGGTAGGAGCGGATACCGCCTGGGGGTGGGGGTGGGGGGATTGGGAAGAGAGAAATCACGAGGTTGTCGTGAAAGGCAGGTCTGGGCTGTGGGCGCCCGAAGGGTGGATGGCCACAGGGCCAGGCTTGGGTCACCTGAGGAGGCTCCGCAGCAGGTGATCTGCTCTTCAAAGGGGTCTCCGAAACTCTCCCCACTATTGAGCTTCTCCAATCGACCCTCGATGAACTGGGGAGGGGAGGTGGGACATGTGTGGGCAAGACAGCCCAGGGGGTGGGGGTTAAGATCCGCTTGTCCTCAGGCCACACCAGCACCAGACATCCAACCCTTCTGGTTCCCCAAGTCAGGACTGGTGCCCCAGGGACCTACCCTCAGCGACCTTAGGACCCGAGCCCCAAGCTGAAGGAGCCTGGGAGTCCTGCTCAGCTCCGTCCTCTCTCCCAGGACCCAGGAGTTTGCACCAGAAGTGGGGGGTCTTACATAGATAGCCCCGCTAAGTCTGGGACCAGGAAGATACTGGGAATTGGAACCCACCTTCAGGTCCTCAGTTGGAACCCCCTGCTCAGGTCCTCAATAACTCCAAAGATGGAGGCTTTCGAATTGGGAACCAAGGGTTCTTACTCAAACCTTCACTGCAGGATTCTGAAATGGGGGATCCCCTGGGAACCGCTCCAGCCCCAGACCAAGGGGGCACCCAGGCCACGCTCCGAGACTCTCTCCAGCCACATCCCCAAGTCTGCCAACAGCCGCATCCCAAGGCTCCGCCCTCAGTCCCGCCCCTACAGACTCTGCGCGCACCTGTTTGAACAGCTGCAGGTGCACCGCCCGCCGGTGGAAGGCCTGCAGGGGCCCCCCAGGTTTCTGGCCCAGGAAGGCTTCCTCGCTGAAGGTGATGGGCTGGCCCTGGAAGCAGGGACCCCACATGCTGAGTTCCCTCCGCCCGCAGCGACTTCCTGCATCCTGCCATCTGCCACCTTGACTGGCTGAGCTGCCCGCGAGGAGGGGAGAGCCTTGAAGGGCTTTGGGCACTGCTGGGGTGTGACTCCGGGATGCACTAGTGGGGCGCGGAGGGTGGCATGGATGTGACTGAGGACCCCCGCCATGGTTTCCTGGGATCTCGCAGGGTCCACCTCCCAGCCCTGAAGTCCAATGTCCCCTGTGCCCAGCTACTCCTGGGAGCATAGGTCCCTTCCCTACCCCGCCCTGCAACTGTAGCTTACTGGACTGCAGACTAGCGCGTCGCGGTATCCCCCAAAGAGAAGGGCCTGGGCGTGGAGGAACAGTCGGGACACCCCCTCCCCGGGGCTCAGCGCAGCCTTGCGTAGCCTCAGCCTCAGTAGAGACACCTGGAGGGAGGTGTGGTGGTGGGATAAAAGGGGTGGTAGGTGCGCGGGATTGGGGGGGTCTCCCCGCGGGCAGGGCGGTGGGGGAAGGGACTGACCACGTCTGGGGGCAGCGCCCCTACATCGTCGAAGGGCGTCTCCAAGGTGTTGGCGTCCACATCCATGACCACCACGTCCTCCAGGCCTCGGTCCCGCACCCTCTGCGGGGCAGGAAGGAAGGGCGTGCAGGGGTGGGCGGCGAGGGAGGGGTCCAGGCTGTGGGAGGGTGCTCTCTTTTTCTGCGCTCCCCCCACCACCCCATGTCGGGCAGGTGCGTTGGGGGAGCTGGGCTCACCTCCATGAGGCTGGCGTGCACCCCGATGAGGTAAGGCATGGGTGCACTGTGGGTGGAGGGTGCAAGGTCAGGCAGGCGCTGTCCCCCCAGGCCCTCACACCCCTCTCGCATGGAGCCACGCAGGACCTCACCTGCAATAGTCCAGCAGGTGTGGGGGCAGTGTAGGGATGAGTACGTGCTCCCAGCGCATGGGGTACAGGAGTGCACAGGACGCGTGGACGCACGAAGTCAGCTGGGGAGACGCAGGAATGGAGTTGCAGGGTCAGGGCTCTGGCCTCCCAGCTCCAATCCCACACTCCAACCCACCACAGCTGAATACTCAGAGGTGGGTTGACTTGTTCACAGGGCAGCTGGGACTTAGCCCATCCTGATCCCTCCATCTGCGGGGAGTGGGGAGAATGAGCTAATCTGCAATCTTCCTCCAAGAGGAACCCATTTCCAATGACTCCATCCCCAAAGAGGCAGGGCTCAGTGGCAGCCCGCCCTTGGGAGGTGGAGTTATAAGGGGCCACTAGACACGCCCCCAGGAGGTGGAGCTAACATACCATTACTCCCATCCTTCCTCAAGAAGAGGAGCTAAGACCCAAACAGACCTCATCATATTCATAGAGGGGTGGAGCCTGATACAGTCCCGCCCCAAAGGAGGAGGAGCTTCTCATGTCCCTCCCAGGGGTGGAACCTCCTGCTGTCCACCCTGGTGGTATTAGAGCTAGCCCCTCTGCAGCCCCATCCCCAGGCCGCTGGCCCTGCCCCTCTCACCGTACTAAGCTTGCTGGAGACGAGCAGAACTCTCCGCTCAGCTAGCAGCGCGGCAAACAGCCCCAGGATGTTCTCATCTCTCACGGCCACCACCAGCTCTGTCAGGTTCCGCTGGGGGACACAGGGGCACTGGCATCCATCCGGCAGCCCCCTCTCCCCTGCCACCCCCAGGCTCTCTCTTCCCAGAACCACCTCCAACTCACATTTTCAGGGATGGAGGGCAGGTGGTCCGCATTCGGGGCCACAAAACAGGAGAGCTGGCGGGGACATGCGTATCAGGGAGGGGGCTTGGAGCATGACTGGTGATGTCCACCCTTCACCCCTGCACTCCCCAACACCTCGCTCACCGGTCTGCTCGTCCCGGGGGCAGGGGGCAGGACCTGCACTCCGTCGCCCTGGGAGAGGGGGAGAGGTGGCTGTGTGGGTCCTCCTCTGGAAGCTGGGGTGCTGCCTCCTAGGGGCTTGCGGGGGGGTCAACTCACCAGGCCCAAACCTGCGGAGCCCCGGTTTCCAGGCAGGGTTTGCTGTTGCATGTTCTGAAGAAAGTCTTCAGCTTCGGACACCTGCGAAGGGGTGGGGTACCAGAGTGGGGCTGAGGGGGATGGGGAGGGTGTCTGAGCCAGGCAATGCCTCTCTGGGGTACTGGGAGAGACAGTGCTTGTGTTAGGGATGAGAGTTTAGGCCCAGGGCTAGGGAGTGGGGGTGCTAAGCAAAACTGGAGGGTACAGATCTCACTTGGTCCTGGGCTAGGAGGTCCCCCACTGTGTTCAGTAGCTTGTAGAATACTTCGAACCAAGGCAGGTGGCTGCGGGGAGAGGAATCAGGTTCCAGACAGCCCCCAACACACACACACACACACACACACACACACGCCAAAGTCCTCCTCCCTGGATCCCCACCTGAGGATGCACAGGCAACTCTGGGCTCCAGCCCGAAGGCGGCAGAAGCCAAACCTGCGATTGCCGGCCAGGTCGGTCAGGGCGAAGGTGAAGTGCTGAGCGGCGGGGCTGGGGGGCTCCCTGCAGGTGCCAGAGACATTCGGAAAGACCTGGGCGTCTTGCTCTGTCACCTATCCCAGCAGGATTCCACCCTCCCTACACCTCGCCCCCTCCCCCTCTGCCACTGTGCCCTGCTTCTCCTGTCCTGGTCCTGCAGTGTCAAATGCCTGGACATCTCTGGGTAGCAGCATCCCTAATTTTTCTATGTCCTTTGATGTCCTAAGTCCCTTGATGTTCTGTGTTCCCTAGTCCTGGTCCCTGCCTACACAGGTCCTGGTAGTCAGGGCTGCCCACAGTATGCAATCTTCCTTCAGGATGAACCCATTTCCAGGGACTCCACCCCAAAGAGGCTCAGCAGGAACCCACCCCTAGGAGGTGGAGCTATAGGTTAGTCTCTAGACACACCCTCAGGAGGTGGAGCTCACATGTTATTACTCCCATCCTGCAGTCCGGTTCCTACCTCTCCACATCGAAAGGGAAGCAGAATTTGGGCACCATCTGCATGGCTTCCTGAGGGAGGGAGAGACACAGGTGCTGCTGGCCCTGCCCTGGGCTCTGGGGTCCCGCCCCCTGGGGAGCAAGGAGCTGGCCTGCCTACCTGGTCCCTGAAATCCGGGGGGAACTGCCGCAGGATGAGGGGGTCTGGGAGGGGGCGGAGAGAGCAGGTCTCTAAGATCTGGGCTCCAGGCTCATGACCCCACCCCTCCAACCAAGCCCAACCTCTCCCCCCTTCCCTGTGTTTCCAGCTCACCCGACTGCAAGGAGGCAGGGCAAGCCGCCTCGAAAAACCAATCAAACGCGGCCGGGGGGCTCCCTCTGTGGACAGAGAAGGGTGCATGTGACTGGCTGCGCATACAGCTGTGTATGTGTGTGGCACGTGTGTGTGAGCGTGTTGACTTTAAGCGTGCAAGCATGTGTGTATGTGTGTGTGTGCACATGTGTCTGGTTGCATGATGTCTGTGAGCCTGTGGAGTGTGTGTACATGTGTTTCCGGGTGAGTGGCTGTGCGTGTAGGTGAGCAACAGCCACCTCTCCTTTCCTGGCTGTGAGAGACCCAGGAAGCAGGTGAGCTGTGCCAGGGGTTTCTGTAGGCAAGACCTCACCAGTACCCTGGAGCTGGGCCCCCTCCACCCCTCCACCCCACGCCCATTTCTCATCCTAGGAAGGAGGGAGTGGGGTGCTTGGTTCTCTGTCCTGTGAGATATTTCTGCCTTGCCCGCTGCTTCCCGGGGTGGTGGTGTGGTGGGGGGGGGATGCTGTCAGGACGTTGGTGCAGAGAGGGACAAGGCGAGATGGAGGGAAGCCAGTTGCACACACGGTCCCCCCACTCGCTGCAGCCTCATCCTGACAGGGAATCGGCCCCTCTCTCCTCTCCCCATCACATCCCCTGCTGAGCCTCCTCCCTCCCCTCCCGGCCATCATTCAGGAAGCCCCAAGAGGCCACGAAGGGCACACACTCCGGGCCCGAGGGTGAGGCCGCAGCGCAGGGTCCTGCCCTGATTCTAGTTTTGTCTTACCCTCTGTGCCCTCCCTCCCTGTGGGTCCCTGCACCTCCCCCACCTGCCCCAGCTGCGTGGGTGGCAGGAGGAGGGAGATGTTAGCTCTTACTCTGCTCTGGATCCCATGGTCCTCACACTGGGCTGAGAGGCCAGGCTGAGTCCCCTTTGGGGTCCCGGTGGTGTGTGATGGTGGTGGGTGTGGGGTTGGGCCCCGAGAGCCGGCTCAACTTCCTGTGTCACTGAGAGAGGAAGTTTAATGGGTGACGTCCCCGCTCGGCGGTGCCTGCTCCCACCCACAGTCAGAAACCTAGGCACCCTACTTCCTAGTGGGCAGTGAAGGGGGGCAGTCCCAGGGGACTGCCAGCCTGGGTCATGTCCGTGGTCCCCCACTCCCCAAACCCCACACAGAGCCCTCTTGCTGTATCGCTGCAGCACCCCAAGAGTCATGCTGTACCCCTCACATCAACTTCTCTCCCTGGGTCCATGTATCTGTGTAAGATGTTCAGAAGGGGCCATCCGGAGAGCTGGGGGTGGGCATGCCAGGAAGAATGAGGGCTGTGGCATAGGGACACACACACACACACACACAGAGCCAGGAAGTGGTCCAAACAGCTAGGGAGGGACAAGTCCCCCACCCATTCACCATCCTCCCCACCCCTGCCCTAGGATCCCATGAGCCACACGGGAGCTCCCAGCCGTGGTCCCTTTGCTAACTGCCCTATGTGTAATGAAAGACCAAGTCACTAGGCACACGCCAGGCCAACACTGAATTTATTTGTGGGGAGGGCGCAGGAGGGAAGACGGGTAGAGTGGGGTGTGGGGCAGCCTCCTTCTTTCTTGCCCCGCCCCTCCCAAGCCGACATACTTTCTCCTGCAAGTACAGGTGGGCGGACGCTGAGGCAAGTGACAGGGAGGCAAAGGGGTGGGGGCGGTGCTTCTGTAGCTAAGAGGTAGAGGCAGGCTCGCAGGGCGCAAAAGCAGGGTTCACAGTTCTGGGGGAGGCTCAGGGAACAGGGCTCCAAGTGGAGGTGGTCGTGGAGGGTCAAGGATGAAAGGAAAGGTAGGCGAAGCCCCGTGGCACAGGGGCCTGTGCAGGTGCTGCTGGCTGGGGCTGCGGGCCGGCTAGGCCACCTCCTCTTCGGCCTCCTCCTCGAACTCGCCCTCTTCGGCCGTGGCGTCCTGGTACTGCTGGTACTCGGACACCAGGTCATTCATGTTGCTCTCGGCCTCGGTGAACTCCATCTCGTCCATGCCCTCACCCGTGTACCAGTGCAGGAAGGCCTTGCGCCGGAACATGGCCGTGAACTGCTCCGAGATGCGCTTGAACAGCTCCTGGATGGCCGTGCTGTTGCCAATGAAGGTAGCAGCCATCTTGAGGCCACGGGGTGGGATGTCACACACGGCCGTCTTGACGTTGTTGGGGATCCACTCCACGAAGTAGCTGCTGTTTTTGCTTTGTACGCTCAACATCTGCTCGTCCACCTCCTTCATGGACATGCGGCCCCGGAAGACGGCGGCCACGGTCAGGTAGCGGCCGTGGCGCGGGTCGCAGGCGGCCATCATGTTCTTGGCATCGAACATCTGCTGGGTGAGCTCGGGCACCGTCAGCGCACGGTACTGCTGGCTGCCCCGGCTGGTGAGGGGCGCGAACCCGGGCATGAAGAAGTGCAGGCGCGGGAAGGGCACCATGTTCACGGCCAGCTTGCGCAGGTCGGCGTTGAGCTGGCCCGGGAAGCGCAGGCAGGTGGTGACCCCGCTCATGGTGGCAGACACCAGGTGGTTGAGGTCCCCGTAGGTGGGCGTGGTGAGCTTGAGCGTGCGGAAGCAGATGTCATACAGGGCCTCGTTGTCAATGCAGTAGGTCTCATCCGTGTTCTCCACCAGCTGGTGCACGGACAGCGTGGCGTTGTAGGGCTCCACCACCGTGTCCGACACCTTGGGCGATGGTACCACGCTGAAGGTGTTCATGATGCGGTCTGGGAATTCTTCGCGGATCTTGCTGATGAGCAGGGTGCCCATGCCGGAGCCGGTGCCCCCGCCCAGCGAGTGGGTCAGCTGGAAGCCCTGCAGGCAATCACAGCTCTCTGCTTCCTTCCGCACCACATCCAGGACGGCATCCACCAACTCGGCGCCCTCCGTGTAGTGGCCCTTGGCCCAATTGTTGCCGGCTCCGGATTGGCCTGAAAAAGGTGGGAAGGGGGGGATACACCAAGGGGTGGCCTGTTAGGGGCAGCTCCCCACCCCAACCCTTGCTCCCCCAATCCTAGGGCTCCTATTATTCCTGGAATTATAATAGACAACAATAAAAGGGGGAGGGCATGAATGTCTTCGTTATTTGATCTCCTGCGTCTACTTCTTATTTTCTGTCCACCTGTCGGTCAAAACGATCCTAGTAACCAATGCTGTATCAACCTAGAGCCAGACCCTCTGCCTGCCTGCCCCGACCCCTGTGTCTCCCTAGCTTGCTCTGTGTCAGCCACACCTTTCTCCCTCGCTGCCTCTCCCACAGGCTCCTGGCACCTGCTGCTGGAAGGTTCTACCCTTCCCCTCACCCCATCTCCAGGAGAGCCAGGCTCCCTCTACACACTGGATCTGTTAACTCCTCGCGCTTCCCTCTTCCTGGTTTTGGCTACATGTCTTCATCTCCCTGGCACCGACCAACTTGCATTTCTCTCATGAATGCTGTGTATTCTTTGGGATCCTACTGGGGAATGCAAACCCCAGCAGGTCAAGCGTGTCAAGCACGGGGCTGCTGTTGTTCTGAGCAGCAAATATTCTTCCTCCTCCTCCTCCTCCTCCTGTTTGACCTCGGCTCCGTTCTGGTCTGGGTCCAGCAGCCTGGACCAGGCACAGTGACCCCTGTCTTCCCTGCAGAAGCCACGAGAGGGCGCGTGCAAGCACCTGCCTGTGGTCACTGGCCAGTTCCCATCTTGGTCTCTTCCCCAGCCATCTCCTTGGATGCCTTCGCCTCGTCCTCATTCTGCACGCCCCTGTCCCTCGCTGTGCACAATGTACCCATTTTTTTGGTGCACATTCTATCACACGGGCACAGAAAGGTTAGGTGAGGTGTGCAAAGTCACGCGGCGTGCAGGTGGGACTGTCACCAGCTCCACTCTTGGGCCACTTCCCCACTCCCCTGCCAAGCATCTGTGGTTATCCCAGAGCCCCTTAGAGCCTGCCTCATCCTAGCCCCACCCCAGCCATGGCCTGTCCTGTCTTTCTCAAGCTGCTTCCAGAAGATCTGTCTTTATCTTCTGGACTCTTATTATTGCAGACCCGAGAGGGAAAATCCCCCACCCAGAGTTACACAGTGTGTCCCTGAATTCTAAATTCCAAGGGGGAAGGGTGCTGGGGTGCTGGGCCAGGGCTGGGGGTGGGGGGAGCCCTGGAAGGAAGCCCCTCCCTGCAGATCTGTTTTTTGAGCTGCGGACATCAGGCAGGTACCTGCTATCTTTGCTTGTCCGCCCCCCTCCTGCAGTCCTCAGCTGGTCCCAGCCCAACTTGCCACGTTAGCACTGGTACTATACTAAGCTCTCCTGCTATCCGAAACAGTAGGGTCTGTGCTGTGAATGGGAGATGGAGGGGGGTGGGCGCAGGGAAAGATCAGGCTTGGGACCCTCAGGGACTCATCCTGGGAACAAAAGGGGCTCTCATTTGTCCCCTTCTTGCTGCATTTCCCAGCTGTATACAGCAGGTGCTCGCTAGTTGCTCATCACAGGCATGGAGCGGCACACAGTCATCTGGCCCTGGTCCAGACGATCGAATGACAACGTCCTCTTCCTGCCCGTGGCCATGTACCCTACTGGCGGAGATGCCCGGATCCCACATCACAGCCCCAGGCGTGCTGGTCACGGGGAGGGCTCAGGTGACTGGATGGCACCTGAATGCAGCTCCTGGCTTTGGCTTCAGCCCAGCAGGTGCTGCAGGCCTCCACCGGGCACTGAAACAGTGAGCTAGTGGTTGGCAACCCTTTCTCTTTGGTACCTGTCTTCGAAACAAAGTAACAAAAACAAACCACCCCTTCCTCCAGGAGACCTTTCAGGGACCATGGTGTGTCCACAGTGGCCCTCAAAAGTGGAAGGAACAGGGGGTCTCCTGAGTCGGGGGGCAGAGGGGAGGGCAGCTCACCGAACACAAAGTTGTCAGGCCGGAAGATTTGGCCGAAGGGGCCGGAGCGCACGGAATCCATGGTGCCAGGCTCCAGGTCCACCAGCACGGCTCGCGGGACATAATTCCCCCCTATGGGGACAACAGATGGAGGGCAGCTGGGCCGCGGGGGTGGCGGCGGTGAAGAGTGTGGGGGGGGAGGAAGCGCAGGGGCCACGCAGGCCCCTCCTCCCTCCTCCCAGGTCCTCCCCATCGCCTGCCCACCCCTGGGGGGTCAAGCGGGGGCCGCTGTACCTGTGGCCTCGTTGTAGTACACGTTGATGCGTTCCAGTTGCAGGTCGCTGTCACCGTGGTAGGTGCCGGTGGGGTCGATGCCATGTTCATCGCTAATCACCTCCCAGAACTGCAAACGAAGGCGCGCAAGAGGGATGGGGGTGGAGGCAGTGCACGGGAGATGAGGGGGAGGTAGGGAAGAGGCTGGCCGGCCGCGAGGAGCAGGTGGCCTGGCCCCACCCAGGACACCCCCACCCACCCCCGGCACCCATCCTGCTCACCCCACTATCTCTCTCCACTTCCCAAGGAAGGTGACCTAGGGGGCTGGGATGAGGCAAGAAGGAGGTGGGGTGTGTGTGTGTGAGAAGGAGGAGATGGGGGAGGCGTGGGGTGGGGGAGGAGCAGGGTCTTTGTGCGCCTGCGAGGGAGGACAGCGGCCAGCGGTGAGGCCAGCTGCGGCTGGCAGCTGCTGCTCTGGGCTGCTCTGGGCTGCGCTGGGGCTGCGTCTCCTTTCCTCCCTGCTCCTGCTCCCCGCAATTGATCGAGAGCCTTTGTCTGCAGCCCGGCCGGCTCGGTCTCCCAGCGCCCCCTCCCTTCTCTCCCCCTCCCATCTCCTGGGGACCCCCCCATTCCGCCCACCCCTCACCGCATCCCCAAGGCCTTAATGGAAGGGGCTCCGGGGTGTGTGTTGGGGGGAGATAGCCGAGGGTCCCCCGCGCACCTTGGCCCCGATCTGGTTGCCGCACTGGCCGGCTTGCAGGTGCACAATCTCCCGCATGGCGGTGGTGGTGGTGGTGGTGGCGGCGGAGCTCCGTCCCTGCGCCCCCGGGGCCGCCTCTATATGCGCGGCCGCGGCCCGCGTCACGCCCGGTCACCGGCCGGCTCCACCCCCTGGACCCGCCCCGGCCTGCGGCGACGGCGGCTGCAGGGGTCCGGACTAGCTCCCCAAGGTAGAGGAGGCTGAGGCTGGGGGGTCCCTCGTGCCAAGCGCAGGAGGGGCAGGGGCTGCGGGGAGAGGCCGCCACCCCCGGGGACGTGCGCTCCCCACGGGGCAGCTGGGCCAGGACGCGCGCGCGTGTGCCGCAGCCGTGGGGCGGAGAAGCGGCCGCGCTGGGTAAACAAGCACCGGGCCATCACCCATCCGTCCCCCCCGCCCCTGGCCTGTCCACCCGCAGCCTCGCTCCCACAGCACGCAGACCGCCCGCCTTAGCCAGAATCCTCAAGCGGGGACCCATCTGCCTTTCTCCAAACGGGGTGCTGAGCTGGGGGTGGGAGTGGAGGGAGTCCCCAAGCTGCAAGGGACTCCCTGTGGAGCTGTCCGGAGGCTGTGGGACTCCGCGGCAGGCGGGGTCACCTTGGCCAAGGCCCATCGCGGGGCTGCCTTGCTCCCCCAGAACAAATCCCTTTGTACCTCATTGTTTAGACACCTTGCAGGCCGCTGCTTTGGTTTTCTTTACCCACTTAAGACACAGCAAGAACCAAGCAAGGCAAAACTGCCAGCCCAGGGTTCCTCTCCGCAGACACCTTTAGTGGCTGGAGCCTGGAGCCGGAGGAGTGCAAGGAAGAGTTCTTGCCCGGTTCCACTGTGGCACAGTGATGAGCAACCACATGCTTGTTGTGCAAGGTCTGTGTGTTTGCAGGGAGCTGGGGCCCTTGCACCCAGGCGTGCTCCCCGGAGGAACCACCAGGTCGTTGTGTGAAGTGACTGCCCACGTCTGACCGCTCACAGCTGCGACTCCGGCTGCAGGCGGTGCAAGTCGCTGGCCTTTGGCTGGCTGGCTGTTCCGGGCTGCCAGGGTGGGGTGGGGAAGGGGACAAGGGAAGCTTTTGTGTCTCCTGTCACTGCAGTTGTTATCAGCGCCTGGGCCTGGGCGGGACTTCCTGTGTCTTCCCGGAGGAGCCGCTGCACCAGTGTGGGGATCCAAGACGCCTGAACTTTCTTCCACCCCTGGGGCACCCCTGCTGAGGGACTTGTCATTGGCTGGGGGGTGGGGGTGTATGGTTCAGGATGTCACATTTATTCCTCATCTTGCTGAGGGGGTTCTCCAATGGGTGATCTAGTGTCTTCCCGCCAGGGGACATTGGCGACGGCTGAAGATGTTTTCTTTCTTTCTTTTTTTTTAAAGATTTATTTTTATTGCAGAGAGGAGGAGAGACAGAAAAAAAGATCTTCCGTCCGATGATTCACTCCCCAAGTGACTGCAACAGCCGGTGCTGCACTGATCTGAAGCCAGGAGCCAGGAGACTTTTCCGGGTCTCCCACGTGGGTACAGGGTCCCAAGGCTTTGGGCCTTCCTCGACTGCTTTCCCGGGCCACAAGCAGGGAGCTGGGTGGGAAGAGGAGCTGCCGGGGTTAGAACCGGTGCCCATATGGGATCCTGAAGCGTTCAAGGCGAGGACTTTAGCCACTAGGCCACCACACCGGGACCTGAAGATATTTTCCATGGTCAGATCTGTGTGTGTCAAACTGGGGAGGCATCCAGGGTGCTCCCCACACCAGAGAATGGGATCCCTCCCAGGGATCGGGGATGGTATTAGGATAAGGCACAGGGGCCACCTGCCTCTCAAAGAATTTCTGGGTTTGCGTCCCAGCTCTGCCCCTGATTCGTGCCCCGTGGGGCAGCAGTGCCAGCTCCAGTGTTTGAGGTGCCTGCCACCCACGTCGGAGGATCCCTGGTTAGAGCTCTGGGCTCTCCGCCTTGGCTCTTCCCTGCTATCCCAGGGCTGTCATGGGCCATGGGGTAGGGCGTCAGGGCCTTCAACTGGATAGCCATAGCCATAAGCAGGCAGAAGACCTGCAAAAACGAAACATTCTTGCAACACGTTCATGGAGACACAGTTGAAGTCTTGTTACATAGTTGATGGAAACACAAAAGGGTCAAGGGGTACGGGAAGATGGGGAAGACCATTGTTTCCATATTTTTTTTAAAGAAATAAGCCTCACCCAGCCTCCCACCCATTCCAGGATCCCCGATGTGAGAGTTTCCCTTCTTTAGAAAGGGTTAAGACTGTGTAAATGGCTGTTTCAAGGACCACCATTTTTCATTTTTAAGAGAGAGATACCTCGCACCTGCTGTCACAACCCACAATCTAAATCCTTGGCCCAGGCAAAGGAACTGCGGCTGAAACAGACAGCAGTGAAGATGGGTGGCTTTCATTCCAAGGCTGATCCTGCTGGGGTGGGGGGACACCTGCTGGGGTGGGATTGGAGCATCAGTTCTCAACTAGGGGGAGCTACTCTGCCGCTCCCCCCTAACCGACCCCTGCCCCTGACTTTGATCCCATAAGTGAGGGATGGGGCACGCATGGAGTGGCTGGAGGCTGTGGGGTCTGCTTCCTGACCCACAAGCCAGTTACCACAGTGATGTCCCAAGGGCAGGGCCCTGATTGGATTGACAGAGAGCTTAAAGAGGGCCCAGCACACTGGCTCTAGTGGCTAATTCTCCCCCTGCAGGTACTGGGATCCCACATTAGCACTGTTCCACTTCCGACTGCTCCACTTCCCATCCAGCTCCCTGCTTGTGGCCTGGGAAAGCAATGGAGGACAGCCCAAAGCCTTGGGACCCTGCGCCCACGTGGGAGACCCAGAAGAGGATCCTGGCTCCTGGCTTTGGATTGGTTCAACTCTGGTCATTGTGGCCACTTGGGGGAGTGAACCAGTGGATGGAAGATCTTTGTCTCTCCTTTCTGTAAATCTGACTTTCCAATTAAAAAAAAAAAAGATCTTCAAAAGCTTGAGCATGAAAGGGAGAGGCCCTATTGGCAGGGCCTGGCTTAGACGGTAGCTCCATCCTGTGACACCCCTCACGGGTGTGGGACTTGGCCCCAGACTCATCCACCAAGCTCAGCACAGTGGCTTGCAGTTATGGGCTCCCAGTGGCCCTGGGCAGAGGTTCGCACAGAGGGAGAGGACTGGGGGCGCAGTGCAGCCTTCTAGGGTTTGGGACTGTTGGCTGTGGGCTGGCCTGGGATGTGACCAGGCTGGTGAGATCCGGGAGCGTGTGAGGGGGGGCTGGTGATGTCATCTGCTCCCCCTCTTTCCTCCCTCATCCCTGCTTGCCTGACCCCAGGGTGCGGTGAGTACCAGGCATGTCACCTACCACACCGGAAGCTTGCAGCCATGTTGGAGGGATGGAGCTGGCGAGCTGGAGGATGGGCTGCACGAGCTGGGCGGGGGGGGGGGGGGCGGGGAACCGCTGGCCAGGGTTCCTGTTTCCATGCCACAGGCTACTTCTCGGTGTGAGACCTAAATGGAAGTCAGCAAGCTAAGAATGAGAAAGGGGGGGGCCTCCGCATACTCTGTCATCCATGGTGAACACTTGTGCTAAGCACCTCACTGTGGTCTGTGTTTCTACTCCGCCAGCCCACAGCTGTGGACCACAGCTGCTGTCTGCACACCCCACTTTTCACGTGCAGAAAAGGAGGTCCAGGATCCCCTGGAAGCTGCGCTCCGCCTCACCCTGCACTCCCGGGGGAAGCGGAGGGGAGGGTCCTTCTCCTTACAGGATGCTGTGGTTACTTTGTTACTTGTCTTTTAAGACCAAAATCAAACCCGGACCGGCAGTTGGTCAAATGCTGATGGCTTTCCCAGAAGACAATGAGTGTCATGCGCCAATGGGAGGGGGCAGCCTCCGGGGCCTCAATATTACTTGCTCCACTTGGGGTGGGGGGTTTTGGACTGGCTCCTATGGGTGTCACACAGCAGTGCAGCATGGGCTGTCTTTGTGACCCGGGCCTGCGGGTCCCCATGGCCCGTTCCCCTGGCTCCTTTCCCTGGCCTGTCCCTCTGCACCTGTTACGCACCAGGCCCCCCAGCTACCTCCCAGCTGGAAGTTGTGGCTTGGCAGGGGGCCTCTGCAGCTGTGGGCAGAGGCAAACAGAGGATGCCTAGATGGGAAAGCTGCTAAATGTGCCTTCAGACTCCCAGCTCTGGGGGCGAGGGGAGAGGTTGTGGGGCGCACTCAGCCCCTGGGGGTGGGGTGGGGAGGAGGCTGTGCCTGGCGGGACTGGCACCAAGCATCCACGGGGTGTGTGTGTTGGGGTGGGGAGTGAGAGGAGTGGCAGCAGTCAGACAATAGGACATTGTCTGAGCTGACCACGTGCACGACCCGACTCCCGCCTGCACTCATGGCTGGATACGTTATATGGGTACATTCTGAAGGTGGTATGGTGGGGGCATCCTGGGAAATGGGCAAGGGAGTCAGGGCCAAGGTCAGGCCGTGGGGTGCGGGAGGGATGGCCATACTGCCCAAGTGGCAGGCGCCAGGGTGCTGGAAGACCACAGACAGGCAGGCGCTGGCCATGGCCTTGGGGCTGGGCGGCAGGTCCTGCTCCTGACCAGGTTGGTCTGGGAGGGAGGGTGTTGAGAGCACAGATGGAGAGCTCTGCCCACCTGCTTGTCCTAGCCAAGCTCACGTCTTTGCTTCCCAGGGGGAAAGGGGCAGCCATGTCCCTCCAGCCACTATCCTTCATCACAAGAGTGGGCGGTCTGCCCAACACGGGGACGAGGCGTCCAGTGTCACCGGGAGGAGGGGTGGGGAGCCCCCTACTTCTGCAGACGGAGCTTGCTGTCACAGAGGGGAAAGAGAAGGGTCATCCGTGGACACCCCCAGGCCAGGTCCCCTCAGCACCCCCGGGGGCAGCTTGGGAGGGTGGACCCCTGCGGCCTCGTGGGTGTCGCTCCGAGTGGGTCTGTGGCTGTGGCTGTGTTCCTCGGTGTGTGGGGTCTCTGTGCTGCGTGGCTGCGAATGCGACCCTGTAGGTCCGTGTGTGGAGTGGAGTGGGCGGGGTCCTGGAGAGTGACAGGGGAGTGGGCGGGGCGGAGGAGGGAGTCCTGGAGAGTGACAGGGAGAGTGGGCGGGGCTGAGGAGTGGGCGGGCCCAGGAGATTGATGGCTGGGAGTGGGCAGGACTTGGGACACAGGCCTCAAGGAAGTGGGCGGGGACTAGGATGAGTGACATGGAGAGTGGGAGGGATTGAAGAGTGAACCGGAACACCGCGAGGAGGCTGGAGTGGGCGTGGCCTGGGAGGGGTGGGCGGGGCACCCCGGGCGTGGGCGGGGCTTTGAGGGAACCACAGGGGAGGCCTGGGCAGGGCGCCCGGAGTTCTGTCTGCAGGGGTGGGGCCCACCCTCTTTCCCGGCCCCGCGGGGCCCCAGCCGCGTCGGTGTAGGTGAGCCCGGCGGGGAGCTGGGCCGTCCCTGGGCGGTCGGTCACGTCCTGGACAGCCGGAACCGTGCCGGGCAAGGGGTCTCCGGGGTCCCCAGGGCGGCTCAACTCAGCGAGGGACTTAAGGCTGCACCCCCACCCGGCTTCCTGGCCTCGGCTCCGGGGACCCCCGGGGAATGGGGATGGGGGGGACACTCCTGCCGTCCTGCCCCAAGGCTCCCGGTCCGCCAGAGGGCGCCCTACGTCCACACTGGGTGGCACTGCCCAGGGAGCAGGATGAGGGCAGCCCAGGTGGTCTTCAGGGGTACCCAGGGTCTGCTTCCTCTTCAGGGGTCCCCAGGAGGGGCATCCCTGGTGGGCCTGCCTGGTCTTCAGGGGTCCCCAGGAGGGGCAGCCCGAGTGGGCCTGCCTGGTCTTCAGGGGTCCCCAGGAGGGGCAGCCCGAGTGGGCCTGCCTGGTCTTCAGGGGTCCCCAGGAGGGGCAGCCCAGGTGGGCCTGCCTGGTCTTCAGGGGTCCTCAGGGTCCACCTACTCTTCAGGGGTCCCCAGGGGGGGCAGCCCAGGTCAGTCTGTCCCCTCTTGGGGAATGGATCCTAGTGGCTGCACTGTGGGGGATGGATCTTGCTGGGTGGTCTGGGAGTTGGACTTGCATCTCCTGGATGTGTGGCTCTAGGGTGATGTTCAGGTGGGTGCCTGTGATGGGTGGTCTTCAGGTGTGTGTGATGGGTGGTCTTCAGGTGGGTGTGTGATGGGTGGTCTTCAGATGGGTGTATGATGGGTGGTCTTCAGGTGGGTGTGTGGTGACTGGTCTTCAAGTGGGGGCCTGGGTTGTGTGTCTTGGACTGTGTGTCCCTCTATGTCTCTGTGTGTATCTGCATACATGCATCAACCATGTGGCTCACGTGTGATCCCCTGCGTGTGCTAGAACTGCGTGGGTCTGGGTGTCTGCTTGACATTCCTGGGAGCCCATCTCAGGCTGCCTGCACCGCCTGGTGCCGTGTGCGGCTGCAGCAAGTCCAGGGCTGGCTGTGGTTGTGTGGCTGTGGGCTCAGCCCTCCCCACACCACCCCCGTGTCCCAAGGGAGGCTGTCGTGTGTGTGTGTGTGTGTGTGTGTGTGTGTGTGTGTGTGTGTGGTAGTGACCCTGCAGGCGATTCCCTCCAAGGCAAGTGTTTGTACGGCTGGCTCCCCCTGCCTTCTCAGAGGGGTTCCCGGGTCCCCTGGGGCTTCCGCTGGGGGAGCCCCCCCCAGGCCTTTGATGTCACTGGCGCTGAAGGTCTCTTCTTCCGAACAGCCCTGCCTCTGGTTTCTCTTTGAGCACACACGCCTCCTGGGTCACAGCGTTGTGTTTACTGTTAAAAAAAAAAAAGCAAGCAAACCCACGGGTGGAAAGTGCAAGCAGAAAACGTCGAATCCAGTAAAGGTGGCACACTCTCCCCGCCCTCCCCGGCTGCACTCACCGACCCCTAATCCCACCATCCACTGCCTGCCTCCCGCACCTTGCATGCGCCTGTCTGTCCTCTGCCGTCTGCTGCTTCACTCCTCCAATGGCTGCACTGGTTAGGACTGGTAAAACCAGCAGCCTGGAGCCCCGATGCAGGGGCCTGAGTTCTTGGGGGTCATTTTCTGCTGGTGCCTGAGCAGGGAGCTGGACTGTGAGTGGTCCCCCCCAGGGGATGTTGGTGCTACAAATGGAGGCTTAGCCTTCCTATATCAAAATGTTATCTCTCCACACCCCCTTCCCACACCACCGGCTGCCTGATGTTGCGTGATGGTCTTACGAGGTGGCCACTGGCATTTGACCCATTTCACAGGTGGGAAAACCAAATAACTAGAGAGGCATCTTTACCCCCTGCCTCCCTACCCCCACCAGGCAGGAGGTAGAGCTAGGATGGGAAGCCGCGTGTCTCAGCTTTCTCACCTGGAATGAACTCCTGTGTGCACCGAGGTTTTTGGGTGCACGGCCTCACCTTAGCTGCATATAGTCCTGGAGTCATCGAGCATGCTTGCTGATGCCACGCGGCTTGGCACACATGCCCTGGGAAGTTCTACCAGTTGCAAGGGTACTGTTTCCGGCCACGTGGCTTTGGATGGTGTCATTCCCTTCGAGAGCTCTCTCCCGCCTTCAGCAGGTGTGGGTGTGGGTGGGGGCCGCTCACAGCTCCCGGCATTCCTGCCTTCTCTCCCTCTGCCATGCTTTGAGCAAACCCCGGCTCTGCCCCTATCCTGGTGGGGACGGAGAACTCAGCCCATGGCTCAGTGTCGATGCTGGGGTGGGCTTTGTGGCTCAGGGACGGTGCAACCCCCCCGTAGCCCAGACTTCAAGACTGGCTCCTCTGTTTCCTGTCCAGCCTCCTGCTGATGTGCCTGGCGGGGGGGTTGCGGGGAGTGCCGGGTGTGGGGGAGATGGAAGATTGGAATGCAGCCCCTGGCTCCTGCCTTCCGCCTGGCCCAGCCCTGGGTGCTGTGAGAGTTTGAGAGCGTGAAATCAGTGGATAGAAAAAAACAACACAGAACCCTGTCTTTCAAATAAATAAAAGCTTAAAAAGAATATCTGCTCATCTGGGGCGACTTCAATTCCTGGAAATTGAATTTGCAGAAGTTTTTTTTTTTTTTTAAGATTTATTCATTTTATTACAGCCAGATATACAGAGAGGAGGAGAGACAGAGAGGAAGATCTTCCGTCCGATGATTCACTCCCCAAGTGAGCCGCAACGGGCCGGTGCGCGCCGATCCGAAGCTGGGAACCTGGAACCTCTTCCGGGTCTCCCACGCGGGTGGGAGGGACCTAAGGACTGAACCCTCCCCTGCTGTTATGGGTGGCTGGGGGCTGCCACATGTTCTTCCTGACTGTGACCCACCTGTCTTACCCCGATGGATTCACCCTGGGCCTTACACACGTCTGCTGCAGGGGGTGCATGAGAACGTGTCGGGCAGCCAGCCGCTGGGGTGCGAGGGGCTCTGGCCACAGAGCGTCATGGCCACAGTGCCATGACGCTCCAGGGCTGTGGTTGAGACATCTGAGCTAGACAGCCCTACCTCCCACCCTCTCCACATGACAACACAGAAACCACACTTTTGGGCTTAGCAGGGAGCTGGCAAACCTGCTCCCCCCAACCCCCCAGTTCCCTCCTGAGGAGGGATGCTGGGGGACCCACCCCTCGCTGACGTCCTGCTCTGTGTCTTCAGTCAAGTGAGCAGGCACCTCCTCCAGGCAGTCCGTCTAGATTACCTGGACCTGCAGAACAGCAGATGTTCATAGCCTGGTGGCTTGCACGCCTCTCACCAGGGTGCCGCTCCCCGATCACACACCCTGCGAGGCAGCAGGAATGGCTCAGGTCCTTGGGTTCCTGCTATCCACGTGGGAGGCCCAGATGGAGTTGCCAACTTTCAGATTTGCCCCCCTGGGCCCAGTCCTGGCTGTTGTGGGTATTTGGGCAGTGAATCAGCAGATGGAAGATCTCGCTTGCTCTCTGTCCTTTTTTCTAAGTTGGTTGATTCACTTAATTGATGCTCTCTCTTTTCAAGCCCTATGTAAAAGCGGACACCGTTGTTCAACCGGCTAAGCTTCTGCCTGTTAGCACCAACTTCCCATAGGGGCTCCAGTTCCTGTCCTGGCTGCTCCACTTCCCATCCATCTCCCTGCCTGTGGCCTGGGAAAGCAGTCGGGGACGGCCCAAAGCCTTGGGACCCTGCACCCGCATGGGAGACCTAGAGGAGGTTCCTGGTTCCCGGCTTCGGATTGGCGCGCACCGGCCAGTTGCGGCTCACTTGGGGAGTGAAACATCGGATGGAAGATCTTCCTCTCTGTCTCTCCTCCTCTCTGTATATCTGACTTTGCAATAAAAAATAAATTAATAAATAAATTGACCACCATCTATGACATTCTGAGAGCTAGGGTGTGGGGTTCACCCTGGCAGGTGTGTGTGTGGGTGGGGAGGGAATGTCTGGGGAGAGAACATTCAAGACAAAGCCCAGCAGGTGCAGACGTGGTAGTCAGTTGGGCAATAGGATTTTTGTGGAGGGCTTGGCCCAACCTCTGCTGGCAGGGGCGCCCCTCCGACTGGCTGGTGGGAGAGGCTGGGTTGGGGGAGCCTCCTTGGGGCTGCAGGGAAGGAAGCCTTCCATACTTTGTGGCATTTCCATCCGGTCAGCAGCACCTGGTTCTGGCTGCTTCTGACAGCCACTCCCAGGGAATCCCAGAATGCAGGGTTTTTGCTGAGTCAGCCCCCCACCCTCCCATGGCAAGGGCTGCTGCTGGGGAGGGGGTAGGGGGTAGGGGGCCCTCCAGCCCAGGGCTTTCCCCAGCGCTGCCTCTCCGCCCACCCTCAGAGTTGGGGGGAGCTTCCTCTTTTTTGTCTGCTCCGGGGCCCTCCCTATCCCTGGCCTGCCTCTCCCCACCCCCGCCAAGCCTAGGCCAACGGGAAATTTGTTTCCTCCTCCAGGCCCCAGGCTGGGGTGGCCTCATCTTGGGCTTGCCGCTGGGGACTTTTTGCACCTGGATTCTCCAACCTTCTGCCTTGGGGTCTCCAGGGAGTCGTGTCGGGAAGCCTCCGAGCGGGTGGGTGGGGATGGGCCAGGGAGGGGTGGACACTGACTTGGGGAGGGGGGAGGCTGGCGGGGCGGTCAGGTTAGGGCTCTGCTGGTGGGCGGAGCGTTCCTGGTATCTCGGCAGAGGTCCTGGGTTTGGGGGAGGGTGTTCTAAAGGTGGGGGTTGGGGTGCCAAGGAGAAAGAAAGAGAGAGAGAGAAACGAGCCAGAAGCGCAGAAATGTAGAGATAGGGACATATAGAAAGTGTCAGAGAAATCCTAAGAGTAAGACAGAGTTGGGAAGAGAGAGAAGGGAGAGATTGAGAGAGTAAGAGAGACAGAGGAGACAGTGAGAGAGAGTAATAGGGTTGGAGAGAGAGACAAAGACAGAGAGACATGGAGAGAAAATGCGCGCCGAGAGGGACAGAGACAAACAACATTAGGGCTGGACAGAGAGGGGCCAGAGCGAGCCGGGGAGCTGGGCAGGGAGGTCAGGTGGGCTCGGCGAGGAGGTGGGGAGCCCCTTCCCCATTCTGCAGCCTCGGGTGATCCCCCACCCCACCCTACAGCCCTCCCACGCCCCCGAGGGCTGGTGGAGAGGAGGGCCGGCCGGCCGGCGCGCGCGGGGCGGAGCCGCAGCGGAACCGACACGCGAGAGAAAGTTCCGAAGGGGCGGCGCCCGGGTCCTCCCCTTCCCCTCTCGGAAAGTCTCGCATAAAAGACGGGCGCAGCTTGGGCCTCCGCAGCCAGTACCGTCGCCTCGCCCGCCATGCACCCCTGCCCGGCCGCTGCCGCTGCTGGTGGTGCTGTGTCCCTGGACGCCGAGGCCGCCTGGCCACCCGCGCCGTCCACACCGCCGGCTCGCACCTGCCGCCCGCTGCCCTGGGCACTGGGCACCGCTCTGCTGCTGCTCGCCGCCACCTGTGCCGCCTGCGTCGCCCGCACCTGGGCCTCGCAGGGCCCCGCAGCTGGCCCCGAACCCGCGACCGATGCCCGCGCCGGCCTCCTCCCCGATGCCCCAGCGCAATCGGTAAGACGCGACCCCAACTTGGCTCCTTCCTGCGCCCTTCTCTGATTCCCGTCCCCACCCCCAACCTCGACAGGCACCTGTTGTCTTTGGTTTCCTACTGAGTCCGCGGGTGGCCACAATAGGACGCCCGCGGGATCCCCTAAGCCCTGGGGGGAGGGGAAGGGCTGCGCTGGGTCTTGCGCACTTGCGGGTGTGTGTGTGTGGGTGGGTGTGCGCACGCGTCGGGACCCCCACTCCCCCGAGCCGCCGCTCACATGCGTTTTCCCATTCTCTTCCTCCCGGCCTTGCAGGGTCTGTTCGCGCAGCTGGTGGCCCAAAGCGGTGAGTGAGCGCCCCTCGTGCCCCGCCACCGGGGTTGGAAAGAGGGAGGAAGGGGAGGGGAGGCCCTGAACCCTCATTTCTCCTCCTCTGCCTCTCCTCTGAGCCCAGCACAGACATCTGCCCTGGGGGACCCCTTTCCTCCCGCTCTCTTCTTGGTTTTCTCCCTCTCCAATCTCCCACCCTTCCAGAACTCCTCACTTACGTGGGGATTCGGCCTCTTGACGCCCCCTCTTTACAATCTCTCCCTCTCCTGCCTCTCCTGAAGGTTCTACAGCCTCTCTCCTCCCCCTCCTCCTTTCTCTGCCCAAGCCCTCCCTTCCCCTCTCCTCCCTTCCCCTCATCCTGACTCTATGGAAGTCGACCCCCCAACACCCCAGCCCCTCCACATCTCTGCCTTCCTGGGTACCCCTTTCTCTCTCCTCTCCCCTCCCCTCCCCCACAACTCAACTTCTCCTTTCTGTCCCCTCCCTCTGCAGTGTTGCTGACCAACGGGACGATGCGCTGGCACAGCGAGCCGAGCCTGGCCGGCGTGGCCCTGTCCCGGGGCCTGAGCTACGATGAGGACGCGCGGGAGGTGGTGGTGGCCGAGGCCGGTGTGTTCTATGTGTTCCTGCACCTGGAGCTGCAGCGCGTGGTGGCTCGCCAAGGCTCGGGCGTCGTGGCGCTCTCGCTGCACCTGCAGCCGCCGCTCTTCAGCGAAGCCGCCACCTCCTCCTCCGCGCTGGCCACCGAGGTGCACCTGCCCCCGGCTGAGGCGGCTTGCGGGGAGAAAGGCCCCGATTCAGCCGTGGGTTTCCAGGGCCGTTTGCTGCCTCTGGGCGCCGGCCAGCGCCTCAGCGTCCACCTGCGCGCCACGGCCGAGGCGCACCCCGCCTGGCAGCTGGCCCAGGGCGCCACACTCTTGGGTCTCTTCCGAGTGACCCCTGAGGTTTCAGGAGGACTAGCTTCGCTCTAGCCCACGGACGGACGACCTGGACTGGGCCACGGCCCCTCCCTTCCTGGGTCCTGGCCCTGGTGCTGGGCCCGGCTGCTCTACCTCATGGGGCTGGGGACAGGGGTCTCCGCTGCTGGCTTCTCCTCATCCTCCAAGAACCCCCAGCCACTCCTGTCCCCCAGTCGGACTATTGGTTATTTATGCTGAGCCTGAAGCTCACACCGTCTACTTTATATAATATTCACTCATCGTACTATGTTTCTATTTATTGAGCGTGTGCTGTGTGTGCCAAGAGTCTTATTTATGTGCAGTTGTGAGAAATAAAGATTTGTTCCCAGAGTCTTCCTGCCTGTTGGTTCATGGGGCGGTTGGCAGGGGGCTTCACGGGGGCCTCCTGCTGGTGAGTATTAGACCCTGTGGGTCTGGCACCCTTTGAAATGCAGAGAACCCAGCGGTAACTCAAACCCCAAACTCCAGCCCAGTGCGGACTTCAGGTTAAACCATTGCTTCGGAACTCTGCCTTGGAGTTCAGCTCCCTGGGCATGTGTACCCTAAAAGGCAGCGGGTGAGGGCTCAAATTCTTGGGTCCCTGCTACCTACATGGGGCACCTGGTTGGAGGCTTTGGCTTCAGCCTGGCCCAGCCCCAACTCTCTGGGCATTTGGGGCTTGATGTAAGGATAGAAGATTTTTGTTTCTCTTAAGCAACCTTGCAAGCAGATGGAAGGCATAAATAAATAAACAGAAGGGGGGGAAGCGCATGTTGGCCTTGTAGTGTGCATGATCTATTTTGTGGGCAAGAAAGTCTGTAGGGTCTGGTGGTTTGTTTTTTTTTTTTTAAGATGTATTTATTTTTATTACAAAGTCAGATATACAGAGAGGAGCAGAGACAGAGAGGAAGATCTTCCGTCCGATGATTCACTCCCCAAGTGAGCGCAACAGCTGGTGCTACACCGATCCGAAGCCGGGAATCAGGAGCCTCTTCCAGGTCTCCCATGCGGGTGCAGGAACTCAAGGCTTTGGGCCATCCTCGACTGCTTTCCCAGGCCACAGGCAGGGAGCTGGATGGGAAGTGGAGCTGCCGGGACACAAACTGATGCCCACATGGGATCCCGGAGGTGGAGTTAGCTATTTAGGTCATCGCACCAGGCCCAGAAATTGAGATTCTATCTACTGCAGTGTGAATTTTACGCTACAGCTAGGACCATCCAGGTCTCTCATGTGGGTGGCAGGGACCCAAGTACTTGACCCATCACCAGGGTGTGCGTGGGTAGGGGGCTGGGTGTGGGATTCCAATTTGGACACTACAGTGTGGGCTGGGGGCATTCTAACCGCATGGGCCGTGCGTTCCCTGTGCTTGTCCTCCAGCTTCGGAAGGGTTACCCTGTCCACCGGCTCACACCTGAATCCCCTGGAGACCACAGCCTCAGGGAGCCCAAGGATTCCCTAGGCACTGCCCAACACAGCCACAGGCAACACCTGGAAGTGACCTTGACTGAACCAGACGAGAAACTGTTTCTAAGTTTTATGATTCACGGGCGGTGACGCCAGCATTCAGTCTGGAAGCCAGCGGGGTCACCTGTGGTGACGCCTAGAACCGGCTCTGGCTCTGGGATGGTCCATTCTGCTGTGTGAGCATGTGCTGGGGTAGGGGGAGGGAGGGGATGTGGGACACTTGCTGGCATCACGCCTGCGTGGTGGAAATATTGCATGGCGGTTTTTCACCACGCGTCTCTTTGCAGCCGGGTTGTACCTCTAGCCTTTCAGTACCTGGCAACACTCCAAGGCCACGGCCACGGCTTCCAGTACGTGATGGAGAAAATGAATGTTTGCGGATTAAACCTGAAGGTGTCCCCTGCCTGCTGCCGTTACACTGTGACTACCATGAAAAGGAGCTTGTTCCAGGGGTCCTGGGTGATGGCTTGGTGGTGAAGACAGTTAGTGATGAAGGCTTCCTGTGTCTGACACCTGCCTTCGGCTTTCGACTGTAGCTTCCTGCTGAAAGAAGAGCCTGGGCAGCATCCAGGTGTTAGGTGCGTGCCACTTCGTGGATATCTGGATGAGGCTCCCAGCTCTCAGCTTTGGCCCCACTCAGTCCTGGCGTTTGTGGGATGAGCCAGCCAAAGAGAGCTCATCGCGTCTCTTTCCAACACATCAAAGTTGGATAAGTTTCTCTAGGGGCCAGCATTGGGGTGCCATGGGTTGAGCCGCAGCAGTGCCCACATCCCATATTAGAATGCTAGTTTGGACCTGGTGCAGTGGCCTAGTGGCTCAAGTCCTCGCCTTGAATGTGCCTGGATCCCATATGAGCGCTGGTTCTAATCCCCATGGCCCTACTTCCTATCCAGCTCCCTGCCTGTGGCTTGGGAAAGCAGCCGAGGATGGCCCAAAGCCTTGGGTTGGTAGTAAGAACAACCTCCACTTGGTTGGACTTCAAGAGAAACTTAACTCAAAAACAAACAAACAAAGCCAAAAAACAGGGCCAAGCATGGTAGCCTAATGGCTAAAGTTCTATCCTTGAACCTGTCAGGATCCCATATGGGTGCTGGTTCTAATCCAGGCTGCTCCACTTCCCATCCAGCTCCCTGCCTGTGGCCTGGGAAAGCAGTGGAGGACGGCCCAAAGCCTTGGGACCCTGCACCCGTGTGGGAGACCCAGAAAAAGCTCCTGGCTGCTGGCTTCGGATCGGCTCAGTTCTGGCCGTTGCAGTCACTTGGGGAGTGAACCAGCAGGTGGAAGATCTTCCTCTCTGTCTCTCCTCCTCTCTGTATATCTGCCTTTCCAATAGAAATAAATAAATCTTTAAAAAAAGTTTTTATTAAAAAATTTTATTCATTTAATTGATGAGAGAGACCGAGAAAGAGAGAGGGGGAGAGACCTTCCAGCTGCTGGTTTACTCCCCATGGAGTTGCAGTGGTGTGGGCTGAACCTGGAGCCTGGCCCTCCATCCGGGTCTCCCACATGGGGACCATCCTCTGTTGCTCTGCCAGCCACCTGGACAGGGAGCTGCTTCTGAAGCAGCCCGCAGCACCTGCACCTAAACGGATCATTCCATGTGATACATTTTTTTTCCCCTAGGAGTTTTTGGAAGTGCCCTGGCATCTCTTATGAAGATTCCCCAAACAGGAACATCTTACCCCATTTTGCCTTATCTCCGTCTCCATCTAGTCCACCTGACTCTCTCTTAACATCATCTCTCTCTTTCCATATTGTCTTCCCCCTTCTCTTCCTCTCTCCCCACACCCACCTCCACGGTGCTCCCCTTCATCAAAGATGAGTCAGATGACACGGAGATTATTCACAAGCAAAACCCGAGGAAACCACAGATCGGTGTGGTTCTAGGAACCTCACAGTGCGGTGTGAGCGCATTTGACAGGCAAGAGGAAACCTTGGGGACATTCATGGGGTTGAGAGCTTAGACGTGGGGGCCCAGCTGTCCCATCTGGACCACCTCCCCCCCAGCCCTTGCCACCTATGTGCAGTTAGATCAACCAACGGGCATAGGATGTTGAGAGATCTGCACCTCTGTTTTGAAATGACGTGTTTGTATTTGACAACAAGCGGAGAGAGGAGAAAGAGAGAGAGAGAGAGAGAGAGACCTCCACTGGCTCACTCCCGAATGGGCCGCCACGGCTGAAGCTGAGCCGATCTGAAGTCAGGAGCCAGGAACTTCTTCCTAATATCCCATGCGGGTGCAGGATCCCAAGGCTTTGGGCCGTCCTCCACTGCTTTCCCAGGCCATAGCAGGGAGCTGGATGCAAAGTGGAACAGCTGGGACATGAACTGGGGCCCATATGGGATCCCATTGCATGCAAGGCGAGGACTTTAGCCCCCTAGGCTATGGCGCCGGGCCCTTTGTCCCTATTAAACTTTAGGTATTAACAAGCGAAGTGTTTGGCTTCTGTTACTCAGATGTGTCTGAGGCTTGTGGGTGGCACAGGTGGCCATGATGGCCGCCTCCCCCTTGCTGGATGCATCTCCCGGTGTGGGCAGAGCTCATGGCGCCTGTGTGACCCCCCACGGGCAGACCTTGGAGCTGTGGCCAAGGTGAAGGATGAGGTCATGAACCCTGTGGCGCAAGAGTCAATGCAGGCTTGCCTCTGCTGGGAGCGGGACCTGCAGAAGGATTGTCGGTTATGAACGTGGGGCGAGTGACATGGCGCAGTGACTCAAACCGTGAACCACACGGCTCCCAGCAGCCGCTTACAAATCAAACAGAAACAGAAAGTTAACAGCATAACAATAGTGTTAGGCACAACTCTTGTTGCTGGGGTCCGTGCAGTAGGTGTGGATGGCACGAAGGTGTGAAGAGAACAGCTCCCCTGCTTGGCAGGGCCCGGGGGAGCTTCCAGCTGTTTGGCACGGCCCGGTGGATTTCTCTCTGACCACCTTGAAGCAGTCTCACCACCCTTTTGGCATGGACACTCAAGCACCCCGCTAAGAATCCTGTAATCTGTTGAGGCATTGTTTGCCCCGTGAGATGGCTTTGGCAAGTAATGTGAGCTTGAGAGTTAATGTTACTGATAATGTCTTGGTGAGTGGGCCTTTAACCGCGCACAGGAGTACAATTAAACCCATGCCATTTCTGGACACCTTATCGTGTGCCTACCCACTGCCCTGAAATCTGGCCCAGACATATAGCATGCCTTCTGGGAAATGGCTTAATACGAATTTTACAAACTAATGGAATTGATGGGAGTATGAGCAGAAACTGCTATGGCAAAAAATAAAGTTACTGTGACCTTAAAGGTTAGCCTGTCCTTGCAACTCTTTAGAGCATAGAAAATGTAGTGCTTTTTTTTAGCCGCTTTCATAATTTTTTTTAACTAGAGGAAATATGGGGTGATTTTATTAACATCATAGAGATATACTTTTGACTATTGTTTGAGTGTTTATGAGGTTGTAGAGCCTGCAGTTGTAGGGGGATTTAATGTTTGAAACTTTTTGTCTTAGATCCTTATGTTTTTTTCTCTTTTGATGTATCTCTTCCATTAAGTGATAGATAAGTTGTGAAAATAAAATGTCGTAGGAATGTTTTACTGATTAGTAGGTAACCATCTGTGCCTCGGCCTTGGAGTTCTGGCTGACACCTAATGGCTACTTCTGAAGAATGAATAATGGCTTGCTTTAGAGAAACTGATTATAGTAACTTACAGAATTAACTTTAAGAGCACCTGGTTGACCATGAAGTAAAAATTAATTGAACATCTGTGCATGCTGGCTTAGTTCTAAAGTTAAAGATTAAAAAAAAAAAAAAATCAAATGCTTGTGCAGAGGCTTGTGATGTGTCTAAGTAAATAAAAAGGACAGCTTTTTCCTGAAAAAAAAAGCAAGAAGCCACCAAGTGACAGTGTCTGTGTCTTTCTTTATCGCCGACTCCACGCACCCTTCTCGAGCTCCGAACTCAGCTGGAGCTGGACTCCGGCATCTTCTTACCAATTCCCTTACTAATGCGTGCTCTCTTCCAAGAGTTCTTCCACTGTTGAGTCAATATTCAATACTCCAATGTTTGCACTCGGCAGTAGCTGGGAACCAGGGACGCCATCAGGGTCTCCCACTGGTGTATGTGTGTATGTGTGTGTGCGGGGGGGCAGGGCAGCGAAGAATCAAGCGCTTGTCCCAATCTGCTGCCTCTAAACATTAGCAGGAAGCTGGATCAGACTGGACTCCAACTCTGATGTGGGATGCAGGGGCACCTGCTACGATGCCTTAACCCACTGTGCCACCATGCCAATCCCCTGTAGGTTAGCTCTTCTTATATACTCTGTCAAGTTGTTGGTATTTCTATACTTCTTTTAAAAAAATATTGTGTCTATTTTTATTGGAAAGACAGATTTAGTGAGAGAGAGAGAGAGAGAGAGAGAGAGAGAGAGAGAGAGAAAGATCTTCCGCCTGCTGGTTCACTCCCCAAGTGGCTGCATTCGCCAGAGCTTAGCTGATCAGAAGCCAGGAGTCTCTTCTGGGTCTCCCACACAAGTACAGGGTCCCAAGGCTTTGGACCGTCCTCCACTGCTTTCCCAGGCCTCAGGCAGGGAACTGGATGGGAAGTGGAGCAGCCAGGATAGGAACAGGCTCCACTATTGGATCTGGTGCATGCAACACAAGGATTTAGCCACTAGGCTCCCAAGCTGGGCCCTCTTTGCTTCCTTTTTTTTTTTTTTAATTTTTGTTTCCTTTTTTTCCCTTTATTTTAAAATCTCATGATGAATAAGACCCAACCGCTATTTTATTTTAATTGGAAAGTCAGATATATAGAGAGGAGGAAAGACAGAGAGGAAGATCCTCTGTCATTGATTCACTCCCCAAGTGGCCGCAACGACTGGAGCTGAGCCAATTCGAAGCCAGGAACCAGGAGTTTCTTTCAGGTCTCCCTCGTGGGTGCAGGATCCCAAGGCTTTGGGCCGTCCTCCACTGCTTTCCCAGGCCACAAGCAGGGAGCTGGATGGGAAGTAGGGACATGGGGATTAGAACCAGTGCCCATATGGGATCCAGGCACATGCAAGGCGAGGACTTTAGCCCCCAGGCTACCATGCCAGGCCCAATCCAACAGCTATTAAAACTAGCAAATGAGCTTCCATCTGCTGGTTCATTCTCCAAATGGCTACAACAGCTGGAGCTGTACCAGTCTTCAAGCCAGGAACCTGGGTCTCCCATGTGGGCGCTGGTGCCCAAGCACTTGGGTCATTCTCCACTGCCTTCCCCTCATCAGGAAAGAGGATGAGACACGAACAGTCAGGACTTGAACCAGCACCTACATGGGCAGCCGGTGCTTGCAGGACAAGGGTTAGCCACAGCGCCAGCCCCGTGACTAAGCATTTTGAACAAGCTGGTCTTTTCGGAGACAGAGGTCACCCATGCACGAGCTCATTTTGCCAGTTTTATCAATGGGTAGCTGCCAGGCAGAGAGGTGGAAGCCAAGAGCCGGCGATTCAGAGCTTAGAAGAACTTGGACTTTCCCCCAGCTGGCTTTGAAGATGCTCAGAGCCTCCTGGTAAAGAACCCAGACACCTTCCACGGCTCGGCGTGACCCCTGGCTGAGCTTGAGTGTGGAAACAGAATGCTTGGTCCTCCAGCCGTAGGACCCGGGTTCTAACCAGGCGCCACAGGGCTTGACTCACCCTCCCCGGGACACTCACACTCCTTGGCCCACAGGCTGCTGGGAATCCATGAGGCGAGCTCCAGGCTCCTGGCAGGGGACACTTCAGGACCATGGACAGCGGGACGCACGCCAGGCTCGCGCAGATTGGTCAGCATCCGTGATCCTGGACAACTGTCGGCTTAGACCCACAAGGTCTTGACAGCTGGACTTTCGCACACACTTGCGGGGAACACGTTCAGCTGTGGCTTGCATCCCATAGGGAGGCCTCTAGTTCGAGTCCTGGCTGCTCCACTTCCCATCTGTCTCCCAGGAAAGCCACAAACGCGTGGTGGCTCAGGCGCACTTGGTGGTCAGGGGTGGGGTGGGGTGGGGAGCTCCTGCTCCCCACCTGCCAGACCCCAATGCCAGGTTCCTGGCTCCAGTCTGGCCATTGCAACCCTTTGGGGGGTGGGGATGAGCCAACAGATGGAAGATCTTTATAACTTTACCTTTGCAATGTTGTACCCTAATGGTCCCCCAAAGCGACTTTTCCTGTCTGTTTGGCAGTCATGCCCAATGCCCGGCTAAAGTAATCCAGCCTCTTTAGGCTTTCAGGTGGACCATGCGGGTGCAGGGTCCCAAGGCTTTGGGCCATCCTCCACTGTTTTCCCAGGCCACAGGCAGGGAGCTGGATGGGAAGCGGGGCCACCGGCATTAGAACCTGTGCCCATATAGCATTCCGGTGCTTGAAAGGTGAAGACTTTAGCCATTAGGCTTCTGTGCTGGGCCCCACAATCAAGTCCAGCATGTGGAGGGTGGCACATTTGTGCGAGCACCCTAAAGGCGGTCACCACAGTTTGTGACACCGACATCTCCCTAGGGTACCGGTTCTAAACCCGGCAGCCCCACTTCCCACCCAGCTCCCTGTATGTGGCCTGGAAAAGCAGTGGAGGACGGCCCAAAGCCTTGGGACCCTGCACCTGTGTGGGAGACCCAGAAGAAGTTCCTGACTCCTGGCTTCGGATCGGCTCAGCTCCAGCCGTTGCGACCACTTGGGGAGTGAATCAGGGGATGGAAGATCTTTGTCTCTGTCTCTCCTCCTGTCTGTGTATCTGTATTTCTTCCAAGACAAATCAACTCCTGCCTGGCTGTGGGAGACCGCCCCTGAATCTTTGCCTGTTTAGCCTAGGCGGGAGGCCGAATGCACAGGGTACTCTGTGTCCCCTGGCGAACCCCTGACAACGGTCTTGGCTAACCGAGACTCAACCTGGCCTGTTCACTGGGCTGCACCCCAGTCTCTCTGTCCTTGGACAAGCTGTGCTGGCACTTCCTTAAGCAACTCTGTGAAGTCAGATGGAGGGCCTGGCGCAGTGGCCTAGTGGCTAAAGTTCTCACATTGAACCCATCAGGATCCCGTATGGGCACTGGTTCTAATCCCGGCAGCTCCACTTCCCACCCAGCTCCCTGCCTGTGGCCTGGGAAAGCAGTGGAGGACGGCCCAAAGCCTTGAGTTCCTGCACCCAGGTGGGAGACCTGGAGGAAGTTCCTGGCTCCTGGCTTCAGATTGGTTCAGCTCCGGCTGTTGCGGTCACTTGGGGAGTGAATCATCGGACAGAAGATCTTGCTCTCTGTCTCTCCTCCTCTCTGTGTATCTGCCTTTCCAGTAAAAATAAAATAAATCTTAAAAAAAAGAAGAAGTCAGATGGGACCCATAGCCTACTTGCCTGCCGCAGGTGGTGAACGTGACCTGAGGCACTGTTTCCAGCCTGTGGAACGTGACCTGTGACTTGGTTGGAGGGTTCAGAGTGATAGACAAACTTTCTAGCCAATGACAATGTCATTGTTGGGTGGGAGGACTTCCGGGGAACGCCCTCCTGCCTTCCGCTTTCCTAGTCTGTGTAAATTGTGCTCATTTTACAACAAATAGTCACGCTCCATCAGACTCTCCCTGGCGGTTCTTGCGGTCGAAGACCACCTCACCTCATCCCCCTCGGTGATCTCTGGGGACCTGCGGGCAGGAAAACCCCCCAAACCTGGCTCGCAAAAACGCGGTGGTCTAGGTTACAGCCTCCTATTGACGCCTAGGTACTTGTCTGTCTGTTGCAAAAAACATTGTCAGCACAGGCTTACCACGGTGGTAAGGTTGATTCAGAGGGTGACAGGTACGGCTCAGAGCCGTCATCAGGGACGGAGGCCAGGCAAGGAAAGCGTGAGTCACTCTGTGAGTCCTTTTGTAGGGAGAGGAGAGAAAAAAAAGCAAGGGCGGCCCCCTCCCTTCGCCCCACGCCCCCCATCATGGGCTCTTCGGGAGCCCTAAGGGGATGTGGCTGTATGGCTTCACCCGCATCCCACGTCCCCCTATGTCCCAGATAAGGGAAGGCATTTGACTGACAGGTGTGCAGCCATCTAAGTCCGCATTAGTAAGATCGGAAACCCAGATGACTAGGGGAGGCAAGGTCCAATGGGGCCCAGAGGGGCACCTGCCCCTGGGTCTTGCTCCTTGTAGCTCTTGGGAGCAGCCAAGCAGCTAGGACACGTTGAAAGGGGTTCCCCCTCTATCCCTCTGGAGACTCGGCTCTCAGTGCGTCTAATTCATTCTGGGGTGACGGTGCCAGCCACACATGCTTGACTTATGACCTAGAAAGGCCCCCTAGCATGTACACGGAAGGCTGAGCTCGGGGTGTGTGTGTGTGTGTGTGTGTGCGGCTTGCCGGTCCAGCTAGCTTTTGCAGTTAGAATGGGCAAGCGATCTGGGCATGCCAGGGCTTGTCTCCCGGGTGGGCGGAAGCCACATGGGGCAGCGTCACGATTTGCATAGACAGGGAGGCAGATCACATCACCCCACCCAGAGAGACCTGAAACAACTGTGATAGAACGTAGGCTCGAGGGAGCAAAGGGAGGATGGGGTCCTGGGGGTCGGTGGGGTGGATTTATTTTTTTTATCTTACCTGTTTTTGGCTCAGGTGGGGCCCTTACAAAGGACGTCCCTGCTCCCTGGGAGAATGTAGCAAGCAGTTCCACTTGCCCTGGGAGAGCTTGGGACCCCCACCCAGAGAAGCAATGCACCCTACAGTGGCACAGGACTTGTAGATTTGCACTGATTTGAAGGAGAAAGAGCTCCCAGCCATTGAGTCACTCCCCTAAATGCTCACAACAGTGCCAGCCAGGAGCCAGGAGCGCCAGCCGGGTCTTCCACATGGGGGGTGGGAACGCAAGATACTTGAGCATTCACCTGCTGTCTCTCCCCGACTCATGAACAGGGAGCTGGATGGGAAGTGGAGCAGCTGGGACTCGAACCATTGCCTCTAGGGGATGCTGGGCCTGCAGACGGCAGCTTCACTCTCAAAAGAGCCATCTTAACTACTGTACCCAGGAATTCACCTGGGATGGCTTCATGGGATTCATGGGTCAGCTTGCCTGGGCTGAGAGCACCCAGGAGTTGATGACCTGCTACTCAACAGGTTCAACATGGACATGGAGCTGATGGTGTCAGCTGGTCCAAAGCAGAGTCTTTGTAGGATGACACACTACATAGAAGGAAGCCTCGGGGTGGGGCCTGGCGCCATAGCCTATTGCTAAAGTCCTCGCCTTGAATGCGCCAGGATCTCATATGGACACCAGTTCTAATCCCGGCAGCTCCACTTCCCATCCAGCTCTCTGCCTGTGGCCTGGGAAAGCAGTGGAGGACGGCCCAGAGCTTTGAGACCCTGCACCCGCGTGGGAGACCCGGAAGAAGCTCCTGGCTCTGGATCAGCTCAGCTCCGGCCGTTGCGGCCGCTGGGGCAGTGAATCACTGAACGAAAGATCTTCCTCTCTTCTCTCTTCTCCTCTGTAAATCTGCCTTTCCAATAAAAATAAATAATTTTTTAAAAAGAAGCAGAAAAAGAAGCCTGGTCTTTCTCACAACCTGCTGCCCCGGGTCAACAGTCATGCCTGCATACCCCCATGGCATGGACCTGGCTTTCGTGCCCTGAATCGGAGAGCCCCCATGAGGGTTTGGGGTAGTTGGAGCTCTCGTGCCTGAGGTGGGGTCAGTGGGGGCAATAAGAGGGGACATTTGGGGCCTGCATTGTGTCACAGCCTCCAGTGCCGGCATCCCATAGGGGCCCCTGGTTCGAGTCCCGGCTGTCCCACTTGCCATCCAGCTCCCTACTTATAGCCTGGGAAAGCAGTGGAGGACAGCCCAAGTGCTTGGACCCTGCACCCACGTGGGAGACCCCAGAAAAAACTCCTGTTCTAGCCCAGCCCCAGCCCCAGCCATTGCAGCCATTTGGGGAGTAAATCAGCTGATGGAAGAGCCTCTCTCTCTCTCCTCCCTCGAGCCTGGAGTTTCCAGAGCTGGATGAGCAAGCCAATGCTTCCAGCTGCGTTGTCACGCAGTAGAGCGAGGGCAAACATCCCCACACAACCCCATCATCACACCTGCTACAAAGCCCCAGGTGATGGCTGCGGCCGCCCCCGCACCGCGCAGTGGGAAGGCCACTCTCTTCATTTAGCATCTCCCCACCTGGCCACCTGGGAAGTACAGCCATGAGCTTTGGCACTTGATCGGCATGGAGAGCCAGCCGTGGGACTCCTCGGAGCCCCACACGCGAACTGCCTGACTCCATTTTCCGGTGATTTGACACACATGCATAGGAGCCTGGCAACCCCAGGTAACAGGCATGTATTCCGCGAAGCCCACAACGCCTGGGGCCGGACCAGGACAAAGCCAGGAGTGCCAGGAGCTTCTCCCAGGTCTCCCATATGGGTCCCAATGGAGGCCCTTTGGGGAGTAAACTAGCGGATGGCAGATGTATCTCTCTGTCTCTCCTCTCTGTAAATCTGCCTTTTCAATTAAAAAATCTTTAAAAAAGCATTTTATACACAAACACTTAAACATTAAATATATATATATATATATATATATATATATATATATATATATATATATACACACACACACACACAAGCAGGGTCCTGAGATGATGCTGTGAGGTCTAGATTTTATTGTGCGGTCAGTGAGACAGCCTAAGTCATTTTTGCTATCGACAAAATTCCCTTAAAGAGACAGACTGGGGTGAGGGTTGGGGTACAGTAATGTGATACAGCTGTGGGTGCAGGGTCCCAAGGCTTTGGGCCGGTCCTCGACTGCTTTCTCAGGCCGCAAGCAGGGAATGGGATGGGAAATGGAGGAGCCAGGGCTCGAACCTGTAGGTTGCTGGCACTTGAAGTGAGAGGATTAGCCTGTTGAGCCACCGAGCTGACTCCAATCCTGCGGTTTTTTTTGTCCCCTCCCTTCCCCCACTTTCCTCTTTGTCATCTGAGTTCTGCCATGGTGCACACTGATCCTGGCACGGGTGCGGTTCTCGTGGCCTGGGCCCTGCCCGGGCTCAGGGCACGGCCAACTCATCGTCGGATGTCATGAAAATATATGACTTCCTCAAACACCTGCTCAGCACTCCCTCCCAGCCCAGATCCTCTTTTGCAGTGATATCCTGTGTTTGGCCTCTGCCATGGAGGGACGGGCACAGCTGGGGACAGGTGGGTGCCTCGGAGTGCCCTTGCTGTGACCCTGCCACAGCTCCTGTGACCGTCTGACCCAGAGGGACTCTACCAGCCAAAGACCCTCACGTGGTGTGGCCACTCCCCCTCGGGCCCCAGCATCTCTTTGTGGTCTGCTGGATCCATAGATTGGGGTTATTAGTCACAGAAAACAGATTAATCAGCACTGTTTGCTTTTCATTTTATTATTATTAATTATTATTATTTTAATTTGGGGACAGCGTCGTGGTGTAGTGGGTGAAGGTACCACCTGCAGTGCCGGCATTCCATAGGGACACCAGTTCAAATCCCGGCTGCTTCGCTTCCCATCAGCTTCTTGCTGATGTGTCTGGGAACTCAGCAGAAGAAAAAACAAACAACAGACAAACAAACAAGCAAAAAAAAAAAAACAAAAAAAAAAAACCAAGGAAGTGCGTGGGCCCCTGTACCCACGTGGCCAAGGCAGTTGATGGGAACCTGGCTGCTAGCTTTGGCCTGGTCCAGCCCTGGCGGTTGAGACCACTTTGAGTGAAAGGGAGATCTCTCTTCCTGTAACTCTGCCCTTCAAATAAAGACATCTTTACAAATAAAAGAAACAACAGTTAGTTCACCAAATGAAACAGATACGTTTATTTGTATCTACAATGAGGCAGACACAGTTCCGGAAGAAGTTGCCGGCTTCTGGTTTGGCTGTCCTGACTGGAGCTGGAATCCAGGGCCCAGGAAATCTCTCTGGGTGATCCTGTGTCTCCATCTTGTGGATTCTACCGGCAGCAAATGCCAGCAAACTTCAGGGAAAGCAGGGACCACCCCCACCCCGCCCCCTGCAGCAGTTGCCATGGTGATGAGAGGCCCAGCAGGGCCAGCGATGCATTTTGCTGTTCTAACCGTACTCTTTCTCCGTCTGCCTCTCTGTTCCTCCGCCTCCTCTAACTGGCTCTGGGCTCTGAGCCTCACTCCGCCCAACCCAACGGGGCTTGGGTGGTGGTGGTGATCCTCTCGGCCACCGTGTCTGCATCCTGAGCTTGACACATGGCCAGGTGGCTGCCCGGGGAACACACCTTTGTGGTCCCCTGCCTCCTGTGTGGGGGGGAGTTCTCTGCTGAGCTCACCTCTCTGCAGCAGAGCCCAGGATGCATGGGAGTTTCCGGCAAGCAGGTTGCTAGCTGTGCCTTTGCCAGGTGGCTGCAGGGCCTCCGGCAGAGGTTTTTAAAATCGATGATTTTGAGGAACTGGAAGGAGACAGAGCCCTGGCGACTGGGTCAAGGGTGAGCAGTCGTTGAGATGTCTGAGAGCTTGTGGGCCGTCTCTCCCAGGACTAAGTCACTTCCAGTATCGGACGGATGGGGAGTGGAATAGATCCCAGGTCAGTGGGCGTCTTCTGCCTTGATTCAGTTTTTTTTTTTAATTTATTATTATTATTATTATTTTTAAATTTGTATTGGAAACTCAGATATCCAGAGGAGGAGAGACAGAGAAAAAGATCTTCTGTCCATCCATTCACTCCCCAAGTAACCACAACAGCTGGTGCTGAGCCAATCCGTAGCCAGAGCCGGGAGCCTCTTCGGGGTCTCCCACGTGGGTGCAGGATCCCAAGGCTTTGGCCCGTCCTCCGCTGCTTTCCCAGGCCGCAGGCAGGGAGCTGGATGGGAAGTGGAGCTGCCGGGATACCTATTTGGGATCGACACCTATATGAGATCCCAATGTGTGCAAGGTGGGGATTGAGAGAGAGAGAAAGAGAGAGAGAGAGAGAGGGAGAGAGAGAAGGAGGGGAGGATTCAGCCTGTCCCCAGGACTGGGGCAGCAGGCGAGTCCTGAGAGACACGGCAGGCTGCCAGGGGGATGGTAGTGACCACTGATGTGTACAAGTTCCTCTTTTCAGCCCAGAGGGAAAGTTCTGGAACCAGAGGGATGCATTAGCTCCGAAGGCTTTGCTACTTTCAAAGAATTCATTTATTTTCCCCCTCAGCAACAAAAAGTATAGATTTGTATTCCACAGGAAAACCCCATACAGGATCCTTTTTTTTTTTTTAAATGATGTTGTATTTGCAAGGCAGAGTGAAAGGGTTAGCTACCAAACAGTGGCAAGCCAGCTGTCTCCTGTGTCCCAGCACGCATCCTTCCGCCCAGCAATGAAGACAAGGGTGAGGGCGCCACATCCCAGGGCCCAGGTTGGAGTCCCAGCTCCGGCTCCTGGCTCCGACTCCCTGCTCGAGCGTACCCTGGGAGGCTGTAGGTTATGACGCAAGGGCTTGGGTCGCTGCCACCCACGGGGGAGCCCCTCCCGGTGGAGTTCTGGGGTCCTGACTTGGGGGGCCGCTGGGCCAGTCTTCCTTAGCAGTTTATGTGCAGTTGGGGCAGTGAGTCGGTGAATGGAAGTTGCCAGTCTGTCAGTTTGCATTTCCATACAGGTGTGGGGGGCTCTGCCAGGGTCCAGAAGAGCAGTACTTATGGGTGAATCCTTTAGAAGAGAAAGCTGGACCTGGCTGGCATCGTGGCGTAGCGTGCTAACCCTCCACCTGTGGTACTGGGATCCCATAGGGGCATCTAATTCATGTCCCAGCTGCTCCACTTCCCTTCCAGCTCCCTATTTGTGGCCTGGGAAAACAGTCGAGGATGGCCCAAGGCCTTGGAACCCTGTACCCATGTGGGAGACCCAGATGGGGCTCCTTAGCCCCTGGCTTTGGATCGGCTCAGCTCCGGCTCTCACAGCCGACTGGGGAGCGAGCCAGCCAGTGGGCCGAGATCTCTGCTTTTCTCTCTCTTTCTGTAAACTCTGCCTTTGAAGTAAAAATAAAACTTAAGAAAACTCGGGTGCCCTCCCACTTTCTCAGCTCGTGGCAGCCGGGACCACCCTAGGACTGTGATGTGCCAGCCACCAGGAGGGCTGTCCCCTTGGGGCCAGGCATCTCCTCCGGGCAGCCCTTGCAGAGCTGCAGAGCTGCCCCAGGCCTCCAGTGGGGTATCTGTCTGTTGTAACAGGCCTCTGAGAGGTCGTAGGGAACAGGCCCCAGACGCTGCTGGGAAGGGCAGGGACGGTGGGGGAAATTTTGTTCATTTCTGATATGAATCATTGCAAGAGTATTCCCTAGTTGAAAACTTCAGTGTAAAGAAAGGAAGAGAAAATGCCGCACGTGTGGGGAGCTGGCTGTCCTGGCCTCCGCCCTCTGTCTCACTGTCTGTCCCCTGGGGACCTTTCTGCCAGGGCCACAGCAGGGGGCCTCTTAAAATGCTTCCATGAGTGATTGTATTTTTTAAAAAAGCTTTATTTTTATTGGAAAGTCACATAGACACAGAGGAGGAGAGACAGAGAGGAAGATGTTCCATCCGGTGATTCACTCTCCAAGTGAACGCAATGGCTGGTGTGCGCCGATCCGAAGCCAGGAACCCAGAGCCTCTTCTGGGTCTCCCACGCAGGTGCAGCATCCCCAAGGCTTTGTGCCATCCTCGACTGCTTTCCCAGGCCACAGGCAGGGAGCTGGATGGGAAGTGGAGCTTCCGGGATTAGAACCGACACGTATATGGGATCCCAGAGCGTTCAAGGCAGGGACTTTAGCCACTAGGCTATGGCGCCTGGTCCCACGATCACATTTGAAAGACACTGGGCTGGGTGTGGGTGAAACCTGGGAGTTTCCGGGGGCTCCACCTGGGTCCCCCATGTCACTGGATTTCTGCTGGTTTCCAGGATCCATCAACGGGATGCTGGAGCAGCCGGAAACCAAATCAAGTCTTCTTGTAGCTGCTACAGGCAAATGGCGACTCCCCCTACCCGCCCACCCTGCCCTGTCCTGTACCCCAACACGCATTCTCAGCCCCCCACCCAGCTCCCGCCCCGCTGCCCAGGAAACCTCCTTCATCCAAGAGAGATAGAGAGCTTGGATTGGGAAGGAGAGAGCTTTTTCAATCTATTGTTCTTCAATTTACCGTGAGAAGCAGTGCACCTGACAGAGAACGCCCTGATCCCGTTCAAGGGCACATCTCTGGAGCAGGCCTTTAGGCGGTGAGATCCTCACCAACAGCTCCAGAACTTTCTGCTCTGTCTCCACCCTCCTCCCCCCATGCCCTCCAAACTGAAACTCCGTTCCCGGGAAACTCTTGGGGGCCCCAGCCCCGTCCCCTCCAACTCCCGTCTCTTGAAGAGCTTCTTCAGGATCCTCCAGTGCAGTTGATATCAACACTTTCTTTGTTAAAGTTTGAGAGGCAGAGAGCCCGGCACGATAGCCTAGTGTCCAAGTCCTCGCCTTGCAAACACCAGGATCCCATATGGGCACCGGTTCTAATACCGACAACCCCATTTCTCACCCAGCTCCCTGCTTGTGGCCTTGGGTGGGTTGGGGGGAGGCAGCTGAGGATGGCCCAAAGCCTTGGGACCCTGCACCTGCATGGGAGTGGGTTTCTGAGTGAGAGAACCGGAAGAAGTTCCTGGCTCCTGGCTTCGGCTCGGCTCAGCCCTGGCCACTTGGGGAGTGAATCAATGGCGGAAGATCTTCCTCTCTGTCTCTCCTCCTCTCTGCATATCTGATTTTGCAATAAAAATAAATAAACATTTCAAAAAAAAGTTTGAGAGGCAGAGAGAGTGCGTGGCAAGGACCTAAAGGACCGTCCCCTAGTGCCTCCTAGGCTGTGGTTGGTGGAGCAGGAAACGGGCTGGCAAGCAGAAGTGGCGGGACTTGAACTCCAGGCTTGGGATGCGCCGAAGTTGGGAGGAGCCCCTCAACTTCCTTCCCTTTTATGGTGTATGAATAGCTGGTCGCCTGCCCGCAGCGGCCGCATTCTCTGAGCCATTCACCTGCCAATGGAAGATTTCACTTCCGGGTCACTGGGAAAGCTGGCAGCCGCACTAGTGGGGAGGACACGCCAGTGTGTGGGGGGGAAAGTTATGAGCTTACGCTGGCTGAAGTCATCTCCCTCTTCATGTTGGAGATTCCCTGGGAATCTTGAGTGCTGCTTTGGTTTTTAGCAACCCTTTCTCTGTCTCAGGAGCTTCTGAGATGGGGGGTGGGGAAGATCGTCTACCTTTGGATGCACGGGTTTTTATTTCTTTTTTTTTTTTTTTTTTTTTTTTTTTTTTAAATTTTTTTTTCTTTTTATTGTATTGTTGTTGACAATCTTTACATAGTTAATTACAGTTATAGGAAAAAGAAGGAGAAAAAAAAAGGTTTAGGGGGATAGGAAAGTGGGTAATGCTATTATGTCCATATTGTTTCCATCACGTATCTGAGGTAAAGGGGAATATTGAGGGAGAAGCCCCACCCGGTTTCCCGCCCACCCTAAGTCCCGGATGTGGGGCATGCTCTGATATATGTGCTCGAGTGGTGTTAATAGTTCTGCAGTTATGAATCGCTGCCAGTTTCGCTCGATGAGGTCGTCCACCAATTGATATGGTCCATCATAAAGTCTCCGTTTGCCCCATAATTTGCTGCCAACATATAGCTGAGATGAATGATTGTCCTGTTCTGTCTTCTGTCTTTTCTTGGTTAGAGTTCTGAGTCCAGCAGTTCGATTGGGGAGATCTCCAAAGATACTTTGAGGTATTCCCAGACTAGTTTCTTGCATGTTCTAGCAAGCACAGGGCCCGGCACAGTCCATCACCCCGATCAGCTGGTGGTTGCAATTGCTGGGTTGGTTCTGTTTTCAGTCCCGAGTTGCACTGGAACCAATGGGTGTTGCAGTCCAGTCTGGTTCGGCCCTTACATCAACCAGTGGGAGCTGCAGCCTAGTAGGGGCCACCCACAATAACCCCCTCCAAGCCCGCCCCCTACCCTGGTTTGCCAGTATGTGTAGCAGAAGACCAGTCTGTCCCCCATCCCATTTGGCTCTGGTACTTGTCAATGGGTATTAAAGCTTAGTTCTATCTAACCAACTCAACCATCCAGCCCTCACAGATGTTGTTGAGTGCCTCTCTATCTAGCCATCCCAGCCCCCGTCCTAGTTTTCATGCCCTCCCACGGGAATAGTGACCCAAGAAGGGGGAACCCACTTTTCCCTCCCAGGTCTCTCTGTCCCGGTTTATGCACTCTTTAGGTGGTCCTGAGATTTGACTAGACAGAATTAGTCCCCAGTGCCAGCTTCTGCCAGCTGATGCTGCGGCCCTGATCTAGTCCACATGCAGCGCACAGGTGTTATAGCCTTGCTTGGTCGGGTCTGTCTCTATCCCAGCCAAAACTCTCTAGTGGGAGTAGCTGACTGGTGAGGGGACCAGCCCCTTAATCCCCCCGCCAGCTCTGCCCCTTCCTTCCTGGATCAACTCAGCACCAACCACTGCAGCCACTTGGGGAGTGAGTCAGCAGACGGAAGATCTTCCTCTCTGCCTCTCCTCTTCTCTGTATATCAATAAAAACAAAGAAATCTTAGAAAAACAAACTTGCTGGGATGCATTGCTTGAGAGAACTCTCCTGATGTCTTCTGCCAGCCACAACCCAGCCTGGCCTCCAGGGGCCTTCGTCTGGGTGGCAAGAAGTGTGGGAAGTGGAGTTCTGCCTCCTGTGTGTTGCTAGCCACACCTGCTTGGAACTATGGTGTTGCAGCTCCCCAAACGACCAAGGCCTCTGGGCACAGATATGTACCTCCTGTACCCAGCCAACACATGGAGCAGGGGTCAAGTGCAACGTTTTATTAGTTTCTTAGATATTCTTATTTCTTCTCTATGGTAGCAGCAGTGTCTGGCCGCCACAGCCTCCCTACTGCTACTGGGCTGCGAGGGCCATTGTCCAGAGGGACAAATACATATTCCATCTTTTCCCAGGGAATCTCTGGTGCACCCAGGGACAAAATGGAGTTATTTACGGTTTGAGTGGGGCTGGGGGGAAGGGAGTGGTGGGAGGGAGACAGGAGGGGGGGGGTCAGGGGTGCACCCACTGGACACCAAAGAAGGTTTCATCGGGGTTTTGGGAGGGTACCAGGGGCAGTGTGAGGTTGGTGCACAGCAGGTCCCCACGGGCCAGGGGTGTCAGGCGCTGGGAGACGACGCTGCAACTCTGGGAGAAGTGGAGGCGCAAGAGGCTGATGCTGTGGGTGACCGGTTTGCAAATGCTCAAGGCTAGAGTGGCACCGCGGGGCCGGGTGGGTCCTATCCAGGAGCAGTTAGCTAGCGTGACCTGGATGTGCAGCCGGTAGATGCCATCACGTTGGATACGCAGTTGCCCATCATCCAGCTCCGGTCCAAACAGGAAGGAGCGGCCGAGTGCCGGGCCAGCCTGCCAGCGCAGCCTGGGGTCCTGGCGAGCACCTGCTGAGGTATAGGGTTGGGGGATGGGAGGAGAGAGGTTTAGGGTTGCTGAGGCTCGAGGTGGGGGCGGTGGGGGTGGTTGCGTTGACGATGGGATGGGGGAAAGAAGGAGAGAAGGGGAAGAGGAGAGAGAGATCAGAAGATGAAGAGAGAGACTAGAAGTTGGATAGAAAGAGTCCTCGGGCAGTGAAATCCCATTGTTCTGCCACCCAGGTCTGCTCTGAGCCTGGGGACAACGTTCTTAGATTGGAACAAGCTCGGTGGCTCCAAACCACCAGGACTCCGCCTCCTCCCGGTTCCTCAAAAGCCATCTGCTTAAGGCACAGCCAGCTACAGCTCACAGGCAGAACCCCATCTGCGACCCCGACTTCACAACCGCTGCTCTACCCCACGACCTAAAACAGGTGTCCCTTGCACCTCACTATGTCTCCCACTAGCTGGGTCCCCTGTGGCTGTCCCCCAATCCCTTTGGGTCCTACGAGGCAGTACCTTCTTCTCTCTAGGACTCCTGAGTCATAAAGGGCTCCTCAGTTTCTTCTGGGGATCTACATACCCTTGTATCTTGGTTTCTATTTGCTCAAAGAGCCCGATCAGGACACCTGTCGCTGTATGCTGAGGAAGGGCCCACAGGGCGTGTGCCAGGATCTGCCATCTCCTCCCCTCCCCCGGGAGGGCTGCATTTGGCCACGGGTCAGGCTCGGGGGTGTAGGCATAGTGGCCGTGCTGACTGCCCGGCTGGGTACATGATCAGAAACATTGTCCCACTTCGAGCCAGCTGCCCACGTGACTCATCACCCATCCAGAGCCTTGGGGGTGAAGGCTGGGCACAGAGCCACAGAGAAGGGAAGAGAGAGGGAGATAAAGGGAGAGAGAGAGATTACCACTGAGGGGCAGAATGTTCATTCTCACCCGTTCCAAACAAAGAGGACACAGTACCCCAACTCGAGGGGTCCCCTCTGCAGAGAGGGCAGCCCAGAAGAGAAAGAGGAGCAGTGGACAGCTGGAAGGGGCCCTGTCTGCCCACTGGCTCGGGCCCCCTGGGTGAGGAGGCTCCTCCACAGGACCAGGGGTGCGGCTGGCCTGCCCATGACTGGCCGGCCGGCCACATCCTCCTCCCAGTGTAAGGGTAGGACATGCGCAGGCCACACTGGGGGGAATGAATGGGGTCATGGCTGCGGGTACTGCTTGCTTTTTCTTCTGGGTTGATCTGGGCTCTTTCAAGGGAGAGGGAGACATGCCGGAAGGGAGCCTTGTTTGGAAGAATCTGGGTTGAGTCCTGGCTGGCCACAGCTCCTGGCGCATGCGCACCGTGGGACACAGCAGAAGATGGACTTGGGCTCCTGCACCTGTGGTGGGAGACCCGGAAGAAGATCCTGGTGCCTAGCCTTGGTCTGGCCCAGCTCTGGTTCTTGCAGGCTTTGGGGGAGCAAACCAATGGATGGAAGGTCTTTCTCGTCTCTCTTCCTTCCTTTTTTATTTTTTCAGATCATTTATTCTTATTTGAAAGAGAAAGGAGGAGAGACAGAGAGGAAGATCTTCCGTCCGATGATTCACTCCCCAAGTGGCCACAACAGCTGGTGCTGAGCCAATCCGAAGCCAGAAGCCTCTTCCGGGTCTCCCACACGGGTACAGGGTCCCAAGGCTTTGGGCCGTCCTCCACTGCTTTTCCAGGCCACAGGCAGGGAGCTGGATGGCAAGTGGAGCAGCTGGGACCTGAACCAGCGCCCATAGGGGATGCCAGCTCTGCAGGTGAAAGTTTAACCTACTGCACCATGGCACGGGGCGGAGGTGGGGTAGGGGTCGGGGGAGGTGGTCAACCTTTCAAAAAAAAATGCACACATAAAAATGGACAGTGAAGTGCTAAATGAAAAGGGAAAGATACCCAGGTGCACACCTGCGCCGCTGTGTCTGTCCGTCTTCCTCCGTCTCATTCCTTGGCCCTCACCTGCACCTGCGCACTAGCGCGCACCCGCGCGCACCCGCCCCGCACTTGCCCCTTCTTACCTGTGCGGTTCAGCTGCAGCTCAGCAATGTCCCACTGTGTGTGTGTGCGGAGAGATGAAAAAAACAAAACAAAAATGAAAGAACTAAGAAAATGCCAGCCCGGGAGGGGAGGGGGGTCTGTCTTCTGCGCCTCCCCAACCCCCCGCCGCTCTCCAGCTTTCCAGACAGCCTGAGCGTAAAACTCGGAGCTGCCCAGAGACTTTTCCTGGAAGTTACCGGGCACAGGCGCCCGGAGGGCCTCCTGACGTGAAGGCCCCTGCGAGGTCCCCAAACGGAACTCCCCGCGCCCATGGGTGCTCCACTGCCTGCCCTGTGAAGCCCCCGGGAGCCTCTGAGTCAGCCGTGCCAGGGGGAACACCGCACCTGTCCCTCCTGGTGCGCGCTCTGTCTCTGTCCCTGTCTCTGTCTCTCTCTCTCACACACACACCCTCCGTTGTCACCCAGCTCTCCCTTTCTCCCTCTCGTCAGTCCATCTGCGCGCCCCTGGCGGGTGCACGGTCCCTCGCCCTGTACCAGGTCCCCGGGTCCCGGAGTCCGGTGCGCGCCAACTCTCCCTGCGCTTGCAACTCCCTTCCCCGTTTCACTCACCGCAGGTGCCTCGAGCTGCTGCTGTGGCTGCTGCTGCTTGGCCAGCCACGGGCTGTAGAGGAAGCCGTAGACCGCCGCCACGATGAGGGCCAGTGGCAGAAGCGGGCGCAGCGCCGATGCCCAGGGCAGGCGTAGCCAGGGGCAGGAGGAGCCCTCCTCCGCCATCGCGGCCCGCGGCCGGCGCAGCATGGGCGAGGGCGGCCGCTGAGCCAGGAAGAAACTTGGGTCCCTCTGGGCGCGGTTCTCTGAGGGTTTTTGCCTGCCTCGACCTGCCTGCCCCTCTCTCTCTCGGGGGATGTCCGGCCCAGGGGAGGGGCTTGAGCGCAGGGAAATCCCCTCCCAGTCTCTGCCGTCCCTCACCTCCCAGCTGAGGCCATCTGAGGGGGAGGACAGCGGCTGCCGCAGCCCATCCCTCTGGCCCTGGCGGTCTAGCTTTCCTGTTTGGTTCCCTGTGCCTTCTTTCTTGCTCATTGGGGAGCCCCCCCAGTGCACAGTACATCCACAGCGGTAGGGGTGGGAGGGCTGGAGACTGTGTTAGCTCCCTCGTGGTTGAGAAAGCAGCCAGGAGTTGGGAATGGCCCCCCAGATCCTCATGCACGCCTCTCTACTTCTTTATTTACACAAAAGATGAGAGAGAGAGCTAGAGAGAGCCACAACAACCGGGGCTGGGATAGCCACAAGTCAGGACCCAGGATTTCTTCTGAATCTCCCGCGTGGGTGCAGGGTCCCAAGCACTTGGGCCATCCTCCACTGCCTTCCCAGGCATCTCAGCAGAGAGCCGAATCAGAAGTGGAGCAGCCCAGACTCGAACCCGTGGTCCTATGGGATGATGGTGTAGCAGTGTCTCCCTTGCTCCGGTGCATTCCTGACCTTACCTGGCAGTCAGGAGGGGTCAGGTGACTGCCCAGGAGGGTGGGAGGAACACAGTGGTAGTCATGAGCGAGTGAGACAGCCCGCTGTCTCCCCTCCCTTACCTCGTGTCCTCTGTGGGGGTGCTCCCCGTGTGCTCCCCACATTCCTGTGCAGCCCAGACCTCAGAACCCGTCTGCGTTTGGAAATGAGTCGGGGTAGCGAGGCAGTAGACAGGCAGGCACTTTCTCGTTCTGCTTCCAACACACACACCCCCCTAGACATGAAGCGACATCATGGGGTTGGCACAGTGGCTCAAAGGGCTAATCCTCCACCTGCAAGCACCAGGATCCCACAGGGGCACCAGTTCGTCTTCCCGGCAGCTCCACTCCCCATCCGGCTCCCTGCCTGTGGCCTGAGAAAGCAGCAGAGGAAGGCCCAAAGCCTTGGGACCCTGCACCCACATGGGAGACCCAGAAGAAGCTCCTGGCTCTGGCTACGGAGGCCACTTGGGGAGTGAGTGAATCAAGAGATGGAAGATTTTTCTGTGTCTCCTTCTCTGCTGATATGCCTTTCAGCTAAAAACAAATCTTAAAAAAAAAAAAAAAGCAGAAGATGCTGTGGCGAGGCAGCTGTGCAGATGGACAGAATGCCACTTGAAGGTGAAAGCGCTGGGCGCAGGAGCCCAATCAGAACGAAGACAACAAGCTGCCAGATGCAGTGAAATGCGCGATGGGAAACTGGCCAGGCCACAGTGGGACTTTCCCCTCAACCCCGCTCTGCCCCTGGGTGGGCGATGGGGTGGAGCTGCATCAGGGGCTTCGCGGCAGGCACAGGGGGTGGCACACGCCTACACCCCCAGCAGTTCTTTTCCCAGTGCAGCCCGAGAAGGGGGACCCTGCAGCGTAGCTAGCAATGCAAGAACAGCCTGGCTAGTCACACAGGTAACGGGGACGCTCACACATGCCTTGTGCCGTGTGGTTTGAGAACTCTGACGTAGCACACGTGCCGTGGAGAGTGAAGGGTGACCGTAGGCTCCACGGGGACGAAGCTGGACCGTGTAGTGGAGCGGGCTGGGGAAGGAAGGGGTGGGTGGCTAGGCTGGCGGTGAGGATGAACCTGCCTCCCCGTGTTGAGCCCCTGGGTTCGGTCCCCAAGCTCCGGCTCCTGACTCGGGGGACGACTCAAGCAGCTGAGTCTTTATCCTTTACATGGGGCAGGTGCATGGAATTTCAAGATCCTGGCTCTGGCCCTGGGCCCAAGCCTTGGCCATCATGGGCATTAAAAATTTATTTATTTATTTATTTATTTATTTATTTATTTATTTATTTATTTATTTAAGTCAGATATACAGAGAGAAGGAGAGACAGAGAGGCAGATCTTCTCCGATGATTCATTCCCTAAGTGGCCTCAACAGCCAGAGTTGTGCTGATCCAAAATCAGGTGCCAGGAGCTTCTTCTGGGTCCCCCATGAGCGTGCAGGGTCCCAAGGCTTTGGACCATCCTCAATTGCTTTCCCAGGCCACAGGCAGGGAGCTGGATGGGAAGTAGGGCAGCCGGGATTAGAACCGGCACCTATATGGGATGGCGGCACAAACAAGGCAAGCCCTTTGAGCCACTAGGTTACCGCGCCGGGCCCTGTCACAGTCATCTTTGGTGGGAGCTCTGTCTCTTTGTTTCTGTCTGCCCTCAAATAAAGATGTGCGGAATGGGGGTGGGGAGGAAGAAAGGGAGAAGGAAGTGGTAGAATTAACAGACAGCAGGGTGGGCAGCGAAAAGCACGGGGGTCTTACTCAGACACTGAATGGTTCTGCCGTGTTTTAGCACCTGAGAGAGATACCTGCCTTCGAGTGTCCACAGGAGCCAAGACACGGACCTCACCAGGGTGACGTGGGAAAGACATGATCGCTCCAATGTGGTATACACTCACAGTGGAATATTACTCAGCCACGAAAAGGGAGACGTATGGCATGCAGAGCACTCTAGAACTGAAGGTTCCTGAGAGAAAGAAGGGGGCCTGGCAAGATGGCTCAACTGGCTAAGCCTCCTCCTGCAATGGCTGGCATCCCGGCGCCTCCGCTTCCCATCCAGCTCCCAGCTTGTGGCCTGGGAAAGCAGTAGAGAACGGCCCAGAGCCTTGGGACCCTGCATCCACATGGGAGACCCAGAAGAAGCTGCTGGCTCCTGGCTTTGGATCGACTCAGCTCTGTGTCGTTGAACTGAACTTGGCGTTGTGATGATAAAAGTTTGGGAATGCTGGGAAGGTGAGTTCCTAGCAGGGGGAGAAAGCCACAGCACAGTGGAGCTCCCAGGAACGGGCTTTATGGGAAGAATTAGGGAGAGAGAGAGAAAGAGAGAGAGAGAGATCTTCCATCCACTGAGTCATTCTCCCAAATGCTTACAGCAGCCAGTCAGGAGCCAGGAGCTCCATCAGGGTGGGTGCAGGAGCCCAAGCACTTTGAGCTGTCGCCTGCTGCCTCCTAGGGGCGCATCAGTAGGAGCAGAGCTGCCATGATCTTTGGTGTGAACTGCGAGCAGGCCAGGCCTTGTGCCAGCTGCGGTGTGGACAGCGGATCCAGGCTCAGCGCCAGCGCTGCAGGTGTGTGATGGAGACCGGAGCGCTGGCTCCGTAGTGTCTACCTAGGGGAGCCACGTGTGTCTGCCTCGCCGCACGTGGCTATCCTGCTCCAAGGATACCGCGTCCTCAGTGCGCCTACATGTGTCAATCCGGCCCAGGTACCTATGCAATCAATCAATCAATCAATCAATCAATCAATCCAGCGGGACATTTCTGTGATGGCATAAGACCCACGCAAAGACGCCCTCGGGATGGGCACCACTGCCTCCGCCAGCGGCTTAGGACTCCTTGGGTTTCCCCTCGAGTTCTCTCATGAAGAAGGCACAACGGTCGTGCCTTTGAGTGGGAGGAGGAGATGTCTTGCGGAAGGAGGTTCTGGGTTGGAAGGTAGGCTGACATGTCCCTGCTCGCCCCAGCCCCCGCCCCAGGAATTCCCCCCGCTTGCATCACTCTGTCCCCCCTCTTCAAGCTTGAACTTCTTCCCCGGGAGCTTCCTCCATCTGTAGGGTCAGGGTCGTGGGGGGAGGAGACCTCCTCGGCCAGCCCACCCCTCGCGGCTGTCCTTCTTGTAAATTGGGGAGAGGGGGGACAGGAAATCAAGGAAGAACGCAAGGGGCAGGACTTGGTAGATGGTGGGGCATACCCCAAGGCTTGATGAGTTGACCCGAGCCCCACTGTACGGGGAGCTCCTCCTTAAGATGAGGGTGCTGTGTAAACGATGCAAACTTGTTGGGATGAGGTCAGAGTTCGGCGTGGAGCTGCCCACGTGTCTCCTGTGGACGTTCTGTATTGTCTAAGGGTTATTTTATTTATTTGAAAGGCGAGGTTTCAGGAACAAATAGGGAGAGAAAGATCTTCTGTCTGCTGGTTTACTCCTCAAATGGTTGCAACAGCTGTGGCTGGGCCAGGTGCGTCTGGGTCTCCCTTGGGGCTGGCAGAGGCCCAAGGACTTGAGCTAAACCTCAAACCAGGCCTTTGCGATATAGGATGCGGGTGTCCCTAGTGGTGAATAGACTGAATTAAGGGGGCAAAATATTTGTGCCTTCTGCACTATAAAATATTGGCCAAAAAACAGGTTTGGGAAGAGAGAAGTCTGGCGTGCTGGCTCAGTGGCTAAATCCTCACTGTGTATGTGCTGGGTTCCTGAAGGGCTGCCGGTTCATGTCCCAGCTGCTCCACTTCCCATCCAGCTCCCTGCCTGTGGCCTGGGAAAGCAGTGGAGGACGGCCCAAAGCCTTGGGATCCTGCACCCGTGTGGGAGACCTGGAAGAAGCTCCTGGCTCTTTGCTTTGGATTGGCGCAGCTGCGTTGTGCCCCCTTGGGGAGTGAATCAGAGGAGGGAGGATCTTTCTCTCTGTCCTCTATCCGAGGTGGGGTGCTACGGTCAGGACACAAAGCAGCGCCCATGTGGGCTGCTGGCACCTGAGACAGAGGCTTAGCCTACTGTGCCATGGTGCTGAGCCCCAACTGCCTTCCAGAAACGGTGGCAAGAACACCCAAGGGGGGAAAGGATTTGTCTTTTTCCTGTGTAATACTGGAAGAGTGATGACATTCATGCCAAAGGTGGCCATTCCAACTTCCTCGCCACACCACGTGCAGAACCCACCCACCCACACCCTGGCCCCCACAACACACACAACAGCTTGAACTAGACACTGAAACAGGAAACCAGAAATCATAGAAACACCCAGAAAAATACACTGCATAAAATTGCCTGCAGGGAGTTTCAGGATTTCAAAGCAAGAGCAGAGAGAGAGAGAGAGAGAGAGAGAGAGAGAGAGGAGGGGGGGTGGGATTGTCACCCACTAACTAGATATACCACAAAGGAAAATGGTCCGCCCTCCACCTGCCCCCAGACCCAAGGGTAGCTTACAGAATGGGAGAGATATTTTGCAAAGCAAATAAGCCAGAAGGCGCTCAATAAAGAAAACCTGAAATCACCCGATTTAAAAATAGCCCAAGGCCCTTCTTAGCCAGTTCTCAGAAGATACAATTGAATAAACAGTAGACAAGCAGAGAGCATCATTAATCATCAGAGAAAGGCGAATGGAAACCACAGAGGGACGGCCCCTCCCGGAGAGGGCTGGCTGACGTCCCAAGACGGGCGGCAGGGGGCAGCGCGGAGGCACAACCTGGGTCCCGGCTGCTCCACTTCCCACCCAGCTCCCTGCCTGTGGCCTGGGAAAGCAGTGGAGGACGGCCCAAAGCCTTGGGACCCTGCACCTGTGCAGGAGACCTGGAGGAAGTTTCTGGTTCCTGGCTTCGGATGGGCTCAGTTCTGGCCGTTGCGGCCATCTCTCTCTGTTGATCCTCTCGTCACTCTGCCTTTCACCTAAAATCCATCTTTTAGAAGAGAAATGAAAACATAAGTCTTCCTTGCGTTCCACCATGCGTGTGTCTCTTGAACAGAACGTTGAAGGGAGGAAGGAAGTTGTTACAGAGGATGGAAATTGTATCCCAAGCCAGCTCATTGAGTTGAAGTGCGGAGTAGAGTTTCCCCTGGAGCAAGAGAGGGAGGCGTGCCCGAGAGGCAGACATGAGGGGGATTGCTGGACACCGGTGATGTGGGTGAGAGGTGCTGGTGAAAGTTCACTCATTTGGTGCACCTGCCTGCAAGCCAGGAGTAACCCTGCACCAGAAACCAGCCAGCCCCTCGCTCAGGCTGTTGTCACGGCGAAGGGCCTGTAGGGGGCGACAGTGGCCGTAGGTCGAGCAGACTAGGCAGCACAGATGAAAGTGGGGCTCAATGGCTAAATCCTCACCTTGCTCCAGCTGGGATCCCACATGGGTACTGGTTCGAGTCCCTGCTGCTCCACTTCCCATCCAGCTCCCTGCTTGTGGCCTGGGAAAGCAGTGGAGGACGGCCCAAAGCCTTGGGAAGTTTCTGGTTCCTGGCTTCGGATGGGCTCAGTTCTGGCCGTTGCAGCCACTTGGGGAGTGAATTTGTAGATGAAAGATCTTTCTCTGTCTCTCCTTCTCTCTTTGTGACTTTGATCTTTCCAATAAAAATTAATAAATCTTTTTTAAAGATTTGTTTATTTTTATAACAAAGTCAGATATACAGAGAGAAGAGACAGAGAGGAAGATCTTCCGTCCGATGATTCACTCCCCAAGTGAGCGCAACGGACGGTGCTGCACCGATCCGAAGCCGGGAACCTGGAACCTCTTCCGGGTCTCCCACGCGGGTGCAGGGTCCCAAGGCTTTGGGCCGTCCTCAACTGCTTTCCCAGGCCACAAGCAGGAAGCTGGATGGGAAGAGGAGCCGCCGGGATTAGAACCGGCCCCCACATGGGATCCCAGCACATTCAAGGTGAGGACTTTAGCTGCTAGGCCACGCTGCCGGGCCCAATAAATCTTTTTTTTTTAGTAAAGAAATGTTCTAAAGAATGGGAAAATACAGTATCTTTTTCCAAACAAAGTCAAAGAAAAAGCCGGAAAGAGGGAAGTGGAATTCAAACAAGACCCAAGGATTAGGTTGTCCTCGATTGCTTTGCCAGGCCACGAGCAGGGAGCTGGATGGGAAGTAGAGGTGCCAGGATTAGAACCGATGCTCATATGGAATTCCGGGGGATGCAAGGCGAGGATTTAGCCACTAGGCTACTGCGCCAGTCCTGATGGTGGGAGTTCTTTCTGTTTGCCCCTGCATGTGTCATTCAAATAAAAAAAAAGTGCCTGGGGTGGGGGAGTGTCGTCAGATGGTGCAGTAACTATGAAAACCAGCCAACTACTTCCTCAAACCGTGAAAGGAAAGTGAGCACATGTTTCTGCTTCCATGGGGAGTGCTCCCCTGAGAACTGAAAGTCGGGACAGGGATGCTGTGTCTCAGCGGTCACGGCCCGTATTGGCCTGCGTGAAGAAGAAATTCTGTGCGTAGGCCCTTGGTGGTGGTGGTGGTGGGGATGGGGGGAGAACGGTTATAAAGCTTGGCCCCATGCCGGCTAACACATCACAAGGGGCGGACATTTGAGAAATGTGCCAAGCCACTCATGGAGAACAAAAACGAGGCTCGCGAGGGCTGCTGGGAAAACATCTCAGCTCTTAGTTGAAAAGAGGCCGAGTCTCCCGGGTTCTTGTTTAAAATCAGAAAAGCTGGAGGTGGCGAGTGGTGCTAAGCCACTGCCTGTGATGCTGGCAGGCCATCTGGGGATTAGTTGGAGTCATGGCTGTTCCACCTGTCATCCAGCTCGTCTCAGAAAGCAGCAGAGGATGGACCAAGTGCTTGGGCACCTGCACCTGCCTGGGAGACCTGGAAGAGGTTCCTGGCTCCTGGCTTCAGATTGGCTCAGTACCAGCCATTGCGCTCACTTGGGGAGTGAACCATTGGACGGCAGATGTTCCTCTCTGTCTCTCCTCTCTGTATGTCTGACTTTGTTATAAAAATGAATATTGGACTGTGCCACTCACTCCGTGGTCCTCAGCCAGGTGTCCTGGGGAAGGGGTTGGCGGGGGGCAGACAGGCACATCTAGGGATGTGGGGCCGGGGCACAGCACGCAGCCCCAGAGCCAGCTCTAGCGACACCGGATGTCCAGACCAGAGAAAACCAGGGGGGATGTTAGAACTTTCTGAGGTTTAAGGGTATAGGGGCAGGAAGCACGGGGCGGGGGGGGGGTTCAAGTTCAGGTGCAGAGATCACCTGTATCAGGTTAGCAAATCTCGCTTCACGACTCAAAATAATTTTTTCCCTACATCTTTAGGGGAGGGAAGGATGCCATTTCCCTGCTTCCCTCCTTCCCTTTCCTTCTCTCTTTCCTTCCCCTTCCCCCCCCACCCCCACTCTCTTCTTTTCTGCGTTGGCGCTGCATACATTCTCACAAGACAATCCCATCTACTTTGTTTTCAAATGCTGACAAATGCAAAAGCCACTCCTAGCTGGCGGGCAGAGGCAGGGCGGGCAGAATTTGGCTCCAAGGCCATAGCGACTGATTTTTGTGTAAACTAATAGCTGGAAAGAGTGGACCTTGAACAGGGTTGGGTTCCTTGCTGGGAGATGAAGGGGACAAAATGTGCCCTGGGGGCCCACAGCAATGGCTCAGTGGCTAAATCCTTGTCTTGCAAGTGGCAGGATCCCATAAGGGGCACTGGTTTGAGTCCCAGCTGCTCCACTTCCCATCCAGCTCCCTGCTTGTGGCCTGGAAAAGCAGTGGAGGACGGCCCAAAGCCTTGGGACCCTGCACCCGCGTGGGAGACCTGGAAAAAGGAGGAGAGACAGAGAGGAAGATCTTCCGTCCGATGATTCACTCCCCAGGTGACCACAACAGCTGGAGCTGAGCTGACCTGAAGCCAGGAGCTTCTTCCCGGTCTCCCACGTGGGTGCATTCTCCCCAAGGCTTTGGGCCATCCTTGACTGCTTTCCCAGGCCACAAGCAGGAAGCTGGATGGGGAGTGGAGCAGCCAGGATAGGAACCGGTGCCCGTGTGGGATCCTGCAGTATGCAAAGTGAGGACCTAGTCACTAGGGTAGCTCATCAGGCCCATGTCATTGCTCTTTTCTACCGCAAGCTGCATCCCGGGTATTGAACCCCAACAAACAGCCGCTGGAAAGCGAGACACCCACCTTTATTTTTATCAGCTTTCTGTGTCACTTCTGCTACTTCTGGGCGGAGGAGGTGATGGTGGGAGGGAGCACGGCAGTGGACTTCCGGGCCTGAGTGGGAGTGGAGGCTAGGAGGTGAGATGGGGAGATGCTGGTGGTGGCATTGGGGCTGAAAGAGGAAACGGTGCTGATAAAATTCTCAGAAGCTGCAAAGTAGGTCTGTGGCCAGCGCGGGGGGCGCTGGGGGCGCGGGGCGCCAAGGGCTTCCTGCTGCCACGCCTTATCTGAGCCCACAGGGAGGTTCCAGCTCTCCTCTGGACCCCTCCTCCCCCTGCAAGACATCACGCCCCAACCTCTGCTCCATCGGCCACTTACCCCATCCCTCTCTTTCCATTGCTCCTCTTGCTCCTCTCACCTCCTCTTCAAGGCGTGAGGTGCTCCTCCCCCGCCCCACAAGTTTGGAGACTAAAGTTAGCAAGCTGCTCCAGCCCCAGGCGGAAGTCGGTGGCTTGTATAAAAGCACTGTCCTGACACTTAGGTCTCCTCATCAAAGCCACGGAAATAGAAAGACCATGATGAGAGAATAGAGGAAACTCCGGCGGGGGCTGGAGCTGGGCACCGGGGCGGGGCGGGGGATGATGGCTGTCACCTCCCACATGCCAGCCAGAACGGGGCAAAAAGGGGCACACTTTCCCGGACTCAGGGGCCACCCTTGGTGGAAGCGGTCAGTCCCATCTCTCTTGTCCGAGGAGCCTGGTCTACACAAGGCAGCCCCCCCCTCACCCCCGCTGTCCTCTTTGACACACTGCTTGAGCGCTTACTGTCTACCGGGTGGTATCACGAACGGTTTTAGGGTCGGAGTGGTGCATTAGCCTGGGGAAGCCACCATTTGTGACACCAGCATTCCACAGGGTCACCGATTCAGGTCCCGGCTGCCCCACTTCCCATCCAGCTCCCTGCTAAGGCTCCTGGGAAAGCAGCGGAGGCTGGCCCAAGTGCTTGGGCCCCTACACTCACACATGGGGGAGACCTAGAGGAAGCTCGTGGGGTCTATGTGCCTCAAATCGGGCTGTTGTGGCCATTTGGGGAGAATGAACAAGTGGGTGGAAGATCTACCAATTTCTCCATCTCTTTAAGTTTACCTTTCAAATAAAAATGATGTTTTTTAAAAAAGTGCTTTCCACGCCTGCTCTGCTCTTGTTTTACAATGAACGTGGGGCAAGCACTGTTGGTCATTCTACAAGCTATTCATGGACGAGCAGCCTGAGGCTCCAGGAGCTGGCAGGGCTGGCTCCAGGTCCTGGAGGGCAGGAGTCGGGGTGGAGTCCAGGACCACCTGCGCTAACCGCTGGTCTCCCTCCCCGCTGCGCGATGACAACAACAGGGCCGATAATCCCCATAGTTGCCATGTGCTCACCGCTGGAGAACCCTGGAATCCCAGGGACTTAGATCTCCCTCCAGCCACTATACAGTGACTTTGCTCCACCCTCTGATTTGGACAGACATCTCGGTGTCTGCTCCCTTTCCCACCCCTACCCCACCCACCATCCTGTGCTCCTGAATTCAGGTCAGCTGCCAGCCAGGCTCCTTGTGTGTCCAGCAACCTCTGTGGGCCATGCCATCCACCCCTCTGCCCATCACCCAGTGTTGTCCACATCCCCCAAGAACCAGACAGAGCAGCCTGGTGCGGTAACCTAGTGGCTAAAGTCCTCACTTTGCACATGCTCTGTATCCCATGTGGAGCCAGTTCTAATCCCGGCTGCTCCACTTCCCTGCCTGTGACTTGGGAAAGCAGCCAAGGACAGCCCAAAGCCTTGGGACCCTGCACCCACGTGTGGGAGACCTGGAAGAAGCTCCTGGCTCCTGGCTTTGAATTGGCTCAGCTCCAGCTGTTGTGGCTGCTTGGGGAGTGAATCATCAGACGGAAGATCTTCCTCTCTGTCTCGCCTCCTCTCTGTATATCTGACTTTGCAATAAAAATAAATAATTATTTTTTTTAAAGAGGAACCAGACAGAGTCGGATACAATCGCTCACCATCTTTATTTCAAAGACCCGTGGCTGAGGGAGATGTAGTTTGGAATGAGGTCTGGTCCCAACCCCAAGCCGTGTGTGTATAGCTCAGTCTGACAGTGATGTGGACACCCCATGTGATAGAACAGTCTTCCTTATTGCCTTTCTCTGCGTCCATCCAGCCACAAGCATGTTCCTGAAGCCCTGCTGTGTGGCCGGGTCCCTGGGCAGGACACCACGGAGGACACAGCTGACCTAACCCGGAAGTCAATCGGTCGGTCGTGTGGCACAAACGTTTACACCACAGTGACTGGCGAACCCCACATGAGGGTCTTTGGGTGCTGGTGGGGGGAGGGCATGACCCTGGCAGTAAGCTCTCCAGTCTGGAGCCCCCCTTCCCACCCCCACAGTCTCATTCTTGTCCAGAATAAACATATAAATACCCATCCCGTATCCCTTCCTCCTGAATGTCAGGAAAACCAGCTAGCTGTACCCCCCTCGCCTAAGGAGTCACAGAGGTCCCTTCCCCCAAAGTCTCTGGGACCAGGAGTGGGGGGTCTTGTCTATAGACCACCTGTCGTGTCCTCCCAAAGTGCCTGGTGTCCCTGCGCTGGGCCCCTGTCTGGGGTCCCAGCGAGTCGCACTCCTCACACCATGAAGGCGCCAAAGTAGGAGCGGGTGCCGTCCCGCAGGCGCACCAGTTGCTTCTCCAGCACGCGTACCACCACCTCCTCGCCGGCCTCCAGGTGCACCACGCCGCCCAGGAAGCTGCTGTCCCACCACACGCGGGAGCTGGCCGTTCGCCCGCAGGGTGAGCGCCGGCTGACCAGCAGCTCCAGCTCCTCCGGGTAGCGAGACGTGCGCTTGTAGAGTCCGTGCGTCACGGGCCTGTCCATGGAGAGTCCCTGCGGGCAGCCCACGCCGCCCAGCTGCACCTTGGAATAGATGTAATAGTAGCCAGCTTGCGTGGTCACCAGGGCCCCGTCGTGGTAGCTGAGGCCTCTGAGGAACGCCAGTCCCAGCTGCGTCTCCCAGAGTAGGGGACCTCCTGTGCCTGCCAAGCTGGAGTTGGCCCCTGGGAGAAGAGAGAGAGAGAGAGAGAGAGAGAGAGAGAGGAGGCAGGTGGTTAGCATGGTCAGCACATCTCTGGTTCCTGCTGTGTGTCCCCTACCCCTCTCTGAGCCTCCATCTCTGCGCCAGTATGGACCAATTCGCATCACCATGGCAAGTTGCCCAAGAGAACTGGTTCTGCCCCGGGGTAATTCAGAAACTCAGCTAAAGGATCTCCAAACGGGCAAGTGGCAGAACCAAGGGGGGCCCCCGGGAGAGTGTGTGTGTGTGTGTGTGCCTGTTTTCCTTCCAGTGAAGTGGAGTGAGCACCCACAGCCCCACCCAGGATCTAACCAACTCCAGCGTGCCCAGCACGTTACACGCCGTGACATGACAAAGGCATCCTGAGAAGGCTTTTGCAAATAAGCTTGGAGATGTTCTAGCTCCTGTCCCCACCCCTCATCCACGACCTCAGATCCTGGGGAGTCAGGGTCCACCACAGTCAGTGGGGATCTGTGAATCAAGAGAATGTTCTAGAATGTTCTAGAAAGCAGCGATTTGTAACTGCTAAGAATTTTTTTCTTTTTTTTTTGATGGCATGTGGCGAGAGTTTTTTTTTTTTGATCATCTGTTATCACTTTTTATCTCTTATTGGGCCCAATTCATAAGGCCAACACTACCCCAGGTAGGTGTGTATAAGAAAAAACAAAAGACAAAAACCAGAGCCCACAGGAATCTGCTCTGGAATGGAAAGAAAAGTTCCTTTTGGGGCCCGACAGCGTGGCCTAGTGGCTAAAGTCCTTGCCTTCAACGCCCCGGGATCCCATGTGGGCGCCGGTTCTAATCCCAGCAGCCCCACTTCCCATCCAGCTCCCTGCTTGTGGCCTGGGAAAGCAGTCGAGGACGGCCCAAAGCCTTGGGACCCTGCACCCATGTGGGAGACCCGGAAGAGGTTCCTGGTTCCCGGCTTCGGATCGGCACAGTTCCGGCCATTGCGCTCACTTGGGGAGTGAACCATCAGATGGAAGATCTTCCTCTCTGTCTCGCCTCTTCTCTGTATATTTGACTTTGTAATAAAAATAAATAAATCTTTAGAAAAAAAAAAGTTCCTTTTGGTCCAAAAAATGCAATTTTTTTTATGGAAGCCACACATCCAAAAAGTTTTCAAAACCCCTCTAAGTGAAAGCATATTATAAAAAAAAAAAAAAAAAAAAAAAAAAACCAAAATAAAAAACAACAACGCTGCATGCATCTTTGGCTTTCATTTTTGCACTGAAATAACCTTGTCTTTTCATTTCATTTTTTCCTTCAAACTTATTCAAATTTGCTCCTGGAGGATTTGGTGCTTGGTAGGGTTTCAGGTATTCTCTGGGGGTTCTGGAACATTCTTTTCTATGGACAGGAAAGTTCAGAACCTCCTTTCCTACAGATAGGAGGGTTCTAGAACTTTTTTCCCCTACAGATAGGAGGGTTCTGGAACTTTCTTCCCTATGGACAGGAAGGTTCTAGAACTTTCTTCCCTACAGACAGGAGGGTTCTAGAACTTTCTTCCCTACATACAGGAGGGTTCTGGAACCTTCTTCCCTATGGACAGGAGGCTTGTGGACAGCATAGCAAACCAAGAGTAAGCGAAGGCAGGAATTGTCCTGCCCCATTGAAGCATGTAACCACTCTCCCGGGATACCTATCCTTCCCTTCACCCACCGCCCCCGTAATAGGACTTGGGGGCGCCCCTGCTCACCTGTCAGGTGTGCTGCTGGGCTGGCCTTGTGGGATCTGTGTTCTGGGGAGACAGGGTTGGAAGTTAGTAGGGGGCAGTCCCCGTTGTCTACCTCCCCTTCCGGAGTGACCCGCAGTTCTGCTTCTTGGCCCTGCGGGTGGGGCACCTGTGGGGCTGGGCCAGTTGCGCAAAGCACGTTGCGCAATGCAGGTGGGGGGCCACGCGGGAGGGAGCGACCCAGAGACCCACCCTCTCCCCAGGGAGCTGGGGGCCGACTCACCTTGGATGAGCTGCTCCCAGGAGCCCGTATCTTGGTCCTGAAAGGGCAGAAGGAGACCGTGGTGAGGACCTGTCGCCGCTGAGGCGCGTGAGAGTCAGCCATCCAGCCATGGACACGGGCTTACGCACAGAACCATGTGCGCATGTGTGCACACACACATACATGCCTCACACCCAAACACAGCTCACACACATACGCACATCTCCTTACACATACACACCTTACACACACCTCACATATACACACACACCTCACACACATACACGCCTCACAGCCACCCACACACACCTCACACACACCATCCATCTGCCTCCGTAACTCCATGTCCCTCTCTGACACAGATGAAGTTACAAATAATGTCTGCTGGGACCAGCATGGTGGCTCAGTTGACTAAACCCCCACCTTGCAGTGCTAGGATGCCATAGGGGCACTGGTTCTAGTCCCAGCAGCTCCACTTCCCATCCAGCTCCTGCCTGTGGCCTGGGAAAGCAGTGGAGGATGGCCCAAAGCCTTGGGACCCTGTACCCACGTGGGAAACCTGGATAAAGCTCCTGGCTCCTGGTTTGGGATTGGCTCAGCTCTGGCCGTTGGGGTCACTTGGGGGTGAACCAGCGGATAGAGAATATTTCTTTTTGTATATCTGACTTTTCAAGAAAAATAAATAGCTCTTAAGAAAAGTGTCTGCTTATGATCTAATTGACCAGAACCTGTGCGTGCAAACACCAGTCCAGGGCACGGACGCCTACCTTTGGGATAGGACTTCAATCTTGATTTCTTAAATTTTTAAAAATGATGGACTTTGTTTATTTATCTATGAAAGGTATATAGTGAGATCTTCCAGCCTCTGGTTTACTCCTCAAATGTCTGCAACATCCAGGGCTGAGTTAGGCTGAAGCCAGGATCCAGTATCCCCCCTTGGGTCTCCCATGTGGGTGCAGGGGTCCAGGTTCTTGGGCCATTCTCCACTCCCTTCCCAGGTGCCTGAGCAGGGAGCTGGATGGCAAGCGGAGCAGCCAGGACTCGAACCAGCAATGTTCGAACAATGAACCAGCAATGATATGGGATGCTGGTGTCGCAAGCTACGCCTTCATCCGTTGCACCACAGCATGGCCTGCCATCCTTAGCGACACACGTGTGGGCTCAGCGATGTGCGCAGAAACACACACAGGGGCTTCAGGTTCCACACAGAGTCAGGTAGACACCCTGAGCATGTACAGCAGACGGCCAAGTACACAGACACGCACAGCCCTGGGGACATGTGGACACAGCCACATGGCCAGTAGGTTCAGACAGAAACATGTGGGGACCCAGCACGCTGAAGGGCAAGACTACATGGGCACAGCATCCGACGCCCCAACTCCCAGAAATCCCAGTCACAGCCAACTGGCTATACACCGAGCTGGGGCGGGCGGGGTGTTCAACCAGCCTTGAGAGAATTACAGACAACACCCCAGGAACAGGGAACTAGGGTAACCTCACCAATCCAGCTGGCTCTCAGGGAATCAAGCGTGTCCCCCGGGGGCCGCCAAGCACCCCAAGTCTCACTTTGTTCTCCAGAAAGTGTGCTGCTGCCTGTACCCCATTTTATCTTTTTTCTTGGAAAGTCAGATTTACAGAGAGAAGGAGAGACAGAGAAAGATCCTCCATCCACCGGTCCATTCCCCAAGTGGCTGCAGTGGACAGAGCTGAGCCAATCCCAATCCAGGAGCCAGGAGCTTCTTCCTGATCTCCCACACGGGTGCAGGGTCCCAAGGCTTTGGGCCATCCTCCACTGCTTTCCCAGGCCACAGGCAGGAGCTGGATGGGAAGTGGAGCAGCTGGGATACAAACCGGCTCCCATATGGGATCCCGGTATTGCAAGGTGGGGGTTTAGACCACTAGGCTACTGTGCGTTGCCCCTGCACCCCCATTTTACATATGAATAACTGAGCTTTGGAGAGGTGAATTTGGAAAGTTACTACTGCTCTTACTTATTTGAAAGGCAGAGAAGCACACACACATGCACACACAGAGAGAAAGATTCTATTTGCTGCTTCAGCCACCCCCCCCCCCAAAGCCCTCAACAGCCAGCAGTGGGTTGGGGCTCAAGCCGGGAACTCTGAGCTCCCTCCAGGTCACCCACGTGGGCAGCAGGAACCCAGCCACTTGAGCCACTGTTCCCTGTTGCCACCCAGGCTGCATTGGCAGGATGTTGGAGTCACGAGTTGGAGCTGGGATTCGAACCCAGGTCCTCGGATGTAAAACCAAACATTCCGCTCCACCCCGCTCCCCGCCCCCAACCCCGGGACTGGAAGTAACGTTTCTCAGGGCCAAACTAGACCCTTTTGGGGTGTGACCCACCTGCCCTCCACCCTGCTTGGGGCCCCACTCACCGGCAGCCGCATGCCTAGTTCCCCCAGGCGCTGGTGCAGCTGCAGGAGGAACCAGCCCTGCACGGCCAGCCCTCCTCCCAGCAGTAACAGCAGCAGCCCCAGGCCCACGCGGCCCGCGCTGCAGGGCTGTCTCCGGTGGCGGCTTCGTCCCAGCCTGGTGAATGGGATGTCCGTCTGCCCGTCCACCACGAACACCGAGGGGTGTACTACCATCTCCTCCATGCCTGTCATAGATGAGACGACCCCCCTACCCCCGCCACCTTCCCTGCCCGCCGCGGGTCGTCCAAGGGCCGGGCTGGCACGCCTGGGTACTTTGAGCTGGGAGGAAACCACAATTGCCCAACGTGCTTCGTGTGCTTTGCCTGCTGTGGAAGCCACCCGCAGGGCCCCCGGGGGGCCGCCTTTAGACCTGGGGTTCAGCCCCACCCCTTTCCCGCCGTACCCTCCTCTTCTTCCTGTCCCCCAACCACGGCTGCCCCTCGTGTGGCTGGGCTCACTCTCACTCACACTTTCCAGTCTGTGAAAATGTGACTCAGGTGGGGAACGCAGAGGGGCGGCCCCAGCTTTCCCTGCTCGGCCACTTCCGTCTCGCCAAATCTGTCCTGTGGGCCTCTTGCAAGTGCTGGGACTGTTCTAGGTTTCATAGTGGCGGGGGAGTGGTCACAGCAAGTGCATGGAGGGGGTCAAGGCTGTGGTTGTGTTGAAGCCCAATTCGACTGGGTTCAGGCAGACGGTAGAAGTGGCGGATACCCTACAAGAACATGCGGTGTCTGGACGGCAGCATGCATGGGAGGAATCAAGGGGTGTGCATGGGGGAGTGTGTGCACACAGGTGGGAGTCCGTGCATATGAGCGTCTGTGGCTCGCGTGCATGTGTGTGTGGGGAGGGCTGTTTGCATGTGTGGTCCACAGACACGTGCAGGTGCATTTTTGAGCACAAATGCATCTGTATACCTCCGTGTGTGTGTGTGTGTGTGTGTAACGTCTGTGTGTGCTTGTGTGCATGTATTTAAAAAAAATGTTTACTTTCATCTTCTAGAAAGGCACAATGGCAGGAAAGAAAAACAGCAAGAGAGCTTCCATCCACTGGCTGACTCTTGATATTATCAGCTGGGGCTGGACCAGGTCAAAGCAGGAGCCCAGAGCTCCATCCGGGTCTCCCACGTCAGTCATCCACTGCTGCCTCCCGGGACGTATTCGCGGGAAGCTGGGAGAGAAGCCGAGGAGCTGGGGCTGAGGCTGGCCCGTGTGGAGCCCCAGAGAGCGGTTTAGCCCGCTGAGCCCCAGCACCCAGAAAGTGCCTGGATTCAGAACAGAGGCTTGGAGATGGCAGGGGATGGGGTCATACCCAAGCAACTAACCAAGATGGGAGAGTGGGAAGATGGAACGGAAAGAGAGAGAAAGAGAGAGAGAGAGAGATGTGCAGATAGGGAGACAGAGAGAAAGAGGAGAGAGAGACAGACAGACAGTGAGAGGCCCTCAGCCCCTCCCTGACTGGGTGCATCCCACCCACCCACGCTGAAAACAGTCGATTGCACGCCGCTGTACGTGCCCAAGCCTGAAGGCCGACGGCCGGCCGGGTCAGCCCCAGGGACGAGCCCACCCGTGACCCCCATGTGCAGGACCCACCATGCCAGTGTCCTGAGGTGGTCCCTTCTCTCGCTATCGCTCCTTTTATTCTAAATACCTTCCCCGCCAGAGTTCAATCCCAAGAGGTCTACGAGTATTTTTTTTTTCCTGTTTCCTTTTGACATATTTATTTATTTCCCTCAAGGAGTTCTTTATTTGAAAAGCAGAGTGATGGAGAACAGAAGAAGCTCTTCCATCCACCTGTTCACTCCCCAAATGGTCTCGGCTAAAGGCAGCAGTCAGGAGGGAGCTCCATCCAGGCTTCCCACAAGGGTGGCAGGGATCCAACATCCTGGGGCAGACTCATCAGCAAGGAACCGGATGGGCAGTGGAGCAGCCGGGACTTCCAGCTAGCGCTCTGACATACGGCATACTGGTGTTGTAGGTGGTGGGTGGACCCACAGCACCACAACCATGGCCTGCCCGTGCTGGTCAAGGCAAAACTGAACCCAAACCGCCACATCGGCCTCTCCTCGGGTGTCCAGGAGACAAGCAGGCCCGGTGGTGAAGGCGCCTGTGGCCTGTATCACCCCATGTTCAGGTGTAGTTTTGCTCTGGACCCCAGTTCCTTGCTCCAGGAGACCCCGGGAAGCAGCGGGTGGTGGCTCAAGTGTTTGGTCCTCCTGGGACGAGACCTAGATGGAATGCATAGTTCCCGGCTTCGCCCTGGTGCTGTCCAGGTCAGCACGAACATCTGCAGGAATGAACCGGCCAGTGGGAGCTCTCTGTCTTTCCCTCCCTCCCTCCTCCTTTTCTCTGCTTCTCAAATAAAAGGTTCACTTTTCTTTTTTTGAACAAAAGGCATCTGAAACCAGAGAGATGGGAGAAGAAAAACACAGACGGCTACAAAGGTGGGGAGGGCCGCCTGGGACACGCAGCGTGTCCCAGCGACAGTAGTCTCTGGTGTCTGAGGCTGGAAGCAGAGTGAAAGAGAAAGAGGAGAGGTGGGGGTGGCAGGGGGTGTGTCCATATTCCTGGGGCAAGTGGCTGGGGCTTTCCAGGGCCTGGGAGTAGGGGCCCAGTGGCTTCCCTGTGGGTCCGTGGGTTTTCCCGCGACGATCTAACCTGGGGCTGTGGCACCCTGGCAGCCCCGCCCCACGCTCACGACACCCACTGGCCATTCCCTCTACCCAGGGCTGCTGCTGCCCCACGCAGCTCTGTGGTGCCTGTGACCACAACACCCCCGACACACACATACTCTCCTGCCTGTTGAGTCATGTCTTCAGCCGGAAATGCCACCCTTGCCCACCCTGGCCTGGCAGCCACTCAAAGCATCCGCTAGAGGAGCTGGCCCTGGGCACGCAGGGGAAGGCGGGTGAGCGAGGAGGTAGAAGAGGCTGCGGCTGAGGACGAGGGGGGTCAACGGGAATGGCATGAGGACAGGCGGGGACAGGAGCAGGTGGAGTGTCTGGGAGCAGGTGCAGGCCAGCGGGCAGGGCAATATGTGCGGGGAAGATGCTGGTAAGAACCTAAGTCAAGGTCCAGATACAAAGGAGGGCTGAGACAGAAACAACACTGCGTCAGGATGCTCCCAGGATGCTCCCAGGCAGCCAGGCGAACAGGTGCCCATGAGACAGGGGCCGGGGGCTGGGGAGTGGATGAGGCTGTAGGGGTCGGGGCAGCGGCCGCTGGCAAGGAGGACGTGGCTGGTGGAGCGGAGCAGAAGGACCCATGCGTGAATTCAAGGGGAGACCTGGCGCAGGGTGCTGGGCGGGCGGGCGTGGGAACAGGAGCGGGTCCAGGCAATGGCTGCGTGGGAGCGTTTCCAGGTGCCTCCGTCCCTCGTCCCCCCAGACCACGGCGAGCTCTCTCAGGTGACGCAGGCCTTTATTGGGGTCAGTTAGGGCAGCCGTAGACGACCATGTTCTCGGTGAAGGAGGCCAGGTCCTGGCACTGCTTCTGGTTCTCTTCGTCCTGGCATTCGTCCTGCTCAGGCCACAGCTCCAGCCACGTGTCCTTGCCGATCAGGTATCTGGTGCTGGGGGGGGAGGGGTTGGGGACAAGTCAGAAGGGCGTGGCCGGGCAGGGGACCGGTGATTGGAGGTCGTGGGGGCAGGTCAGAAGGATGTGTAGGGGAGAGGCCGGGCTGGGCAGGTGCAGGGGGAGGGGGATGGCAGCTTGGGGTGGATAGGTCAGGAGGCTTGTTGCGGGGAGAGGGCCGTGCAGGTGTGAGGGGCTGGCACTCACTTGGGCTTCTCGCCCCACAGGTCGGAGGAGAGTCCCCACACGAGGTAGTGTTTTCCTTCCTTGAGTTTGAGCGCATCTCTGCACTTGATGTGGCTAATGAAGCGGCGCTCCTGCCCGGCCTGCACTTCATCTGAGCCTGTGGCAGCGGGCAGGGAGCCGGGGTGATGTTGAGCCGCGGCTGGCAGGGGCTGGGAGGCAGGGTGGGAGGGGGAGGGCACTGGGGGGAGGCTGACCTGACTTGATGGTGTTCTCAATGACCATTAAATACTCGTCAAAGTCATTCGATTTCTCCATCCGGACCAGCCTGGTCTTGTACACTGCCCAGGAGTGACGGGGGTGAGGGGGGTGGTGGAGCCGACCATGAGTGGGGGCGGGGCAAGCCGGCCAGCAGGTGCGCTTTGCCGTGGGCCCAGACACAGCTGGTCACCCCCTTACCGTTCCACACCCCATCACCCTCAGAGGCACACACCCAGTGAGGCACTATGTGCGCGCACACACACACATACTCCAGGGCCAGCTACAACCAGTCACGCACGTGGCTACCTACACCTGTGCCTTCCCTATCACGCTCACATTCACACACATCCCTAACCACCCACGCACACACACACACACAAATGGCAGAACATCTGCACTTTGCTCACACACTCACCCCTACCAAGGCCAGTGAACTGTGGCTTCCCCCCACCACACACGCAGCCCCTCGCACCACACCCATGCACACACAGACCACAGTCATGCACAGTCCACGAGTGACCCATGGATCACAGCCACATGTCCGTGTCTCAGGCTGACACACGCCATCTGAGCCACTCAACACGAGTGCTCACACCCAGCCACGCAGGCATACACACACACACACACACACACACACACACACACACACCACTCACCATAGTCCACCCCGGGCTCACAGGCCTTGTCCAGCCGTTCGTTCTCGGTGACTTTGTTATCTGGTTGCTGCAGGAAGCAGTTTTCTGCGGAAGAGGGTTGGAGCCAGGGTCCACACCACGGCGTACAAGAGTCTACACCGTGGTGTACAGTGGGTGCGGCCAGCCCTGGGGTCCAGCCCTCCCCAACCCGCCCTAGGACGCCCGCCGCACCCCTCCCCAACCCGCCCTAGGACGCCCGCCGCACCCCTCCCTGGCCGCCCCAGGACGCCCGCCCGCCGCACCCCTCCCTGGCCGCCCCAGGACGCCCGCCCGCCGCACCCCTCCCTGGCCCGCCCCAGGACACCCACCCTCGGCACAGCGGCACATGTCCTTGTGGCATAGCTTGCTCAGCATGCCATCCTCTTTGTCCGGGTGGTAGAATACAGTGCACGCTTCCTCTGCGGTGCAGGGGATGGGGAGGGGGTCAGGGACAAGGGGATGCCGGAGCCCAGCCCTCGGACTCCCGGGGTCCCTTGGATTTCAAGCTTAAAGTGCCGATCCTTGTGGCATGCAGACCCCAACCCTGGGACACGCCCCTCTCCTTCCCCTGATTTTCTCATCTCTAAGAGGCTTAGGGACACGAGAACTCGGGATTTTAGGATGTGTAGCATCTTAACTTAGAGATCTGTGAGGCCTTCAGATGCCCCACCCATGGACCTCTAGGACCTCCAGGCCCCTGGATCCTTTGGGTCACCCCCCTCCCCAATTCACAGATCCCCGCAGGACCCCTGTGCACCTCGTCCCGCACATCCTGTGACCGCCCCCTTCCCTGCCCAGCTCTCAGCTCCTGGCGCTGTCAGCCCCCTGGTGGCTCACCCAGGTTATAGTAGGAATAAACCTTGACCGACCCAGGCTGGATCAGCCCCACGTTGAAGAACTGATGAACTTTGAAGGACAGGCAGTCCTCCGCAATGTGGGAGATCTGCAGGGAGGATGGGGAGGCTTGGCAGTGAGGGGAAGAGTGGGAGCGACCTCTGGGAGAGGCGAGGAAGCTGGGGGGTGGGTGGCGGCAGGAGAGGGAGGGGCCGAGGTGAGGCAGCCCCACTTCCTCGCAGGCTCAGTCGTTGGACGCTGTTGATCAGCCCTCAGCTTCCCCACCCAACTTCAAGCCTGATGTGGCCAGGCCCCCCAACTCTGAGCCATGGGTGGCTGCCTGTGCCCATGCACCAGCTCCGTCTTATAACGCTCTCTTACTGGACAAGGTTGATGCTGCAGGGTCTGCAAGACCCGCCCCCATGTCTCATAACCCCCCAAGGGGAGCGTGCTTGACCCCTGAAGGATGGTGTGGAGCGCTCGGCCCCTTCCTCACCTGCTAGACGAATGAGAGACGCACGTCTACTCCACCGAGAGATCTCCCCGCCGCCCGCCCCACTCCCCTTCTCTCACGGCTGTGTGAGACCCCGATGGGGAACAGCGGAAGGCCATCCACGCACAGTGAGAGCCCAGCGTCGGGCAGCTGCAGCTGGTTGGGGGCGGGTGGCGACCCACGCCCTGTGTCCCCCAACCCCCACCCCCGATGCCATGGCTTGGCACTAGGGTAGGGCAGCAGGCTGGAGCAGCCAGGCAAGGGTCCGGGCAGCCTGGTGTGGGGCGGAAAGCCAGCCTCACCTTGTCCAGATAGATGATGAGTGTGTTTTTGTGGGAGAAGGCTTTGCTTAGCTCGTACTTGGAGATGTACCTGTCGATGCCATTGCTGAGCTGGAGGAGAGAGAGAGAATGGGAAGTCTGGGTGGAGCGGTGAGTGGAGGCGGGTGCAGAGTCCCTCCTGGACCCCCTTGCACGCTCCAGCCTCCTCCCTTTTCCCGAACCCCTTCCTACCAGGTTGAGGTCATCTGTGTCAGGGACGAAGCCCGTCATCATGGAAATGTCCAGAATGGACATGGTGGCATCCTCGTCTCCCAGGTACCTGTGCGGGGGAAGGGACACAGGGAGGGACCTAAGGGGTGGTGGCCGCGCTCTGAGAAGGTAGCTCTTTCGGGGAGAAGCTGGGCTAGACAAGGCCGTGTTGGGCTCCACTCTCTCTCTGGGACGCTCCTGTCTGGCGTGCCACAAGGGCCTCCCTTGCACTGATTCCGCCAGCCACTGCCCACAGCAGGTATCAGATCAAGGGCACCGGCCGGCCCTGGACACTGGACCTCCAGAACCACAAGTCCAGATAAACCTTCTTCCTGGGGTATTAGTGGATAAAAGCCACTGCCTGTGACACCAGCATCCTATGTGAGCACCTGTCCGAGACCCGGCTGCTCCGCTTCCGATCCAGCTTCCTGCTAATGCTCCTGAGAAGGCAGCAGACCGTGGTCCAAATACTTGGGTCCCCATACCCACGTGGGAGACCCAGATGGAGTCTCCTGGCTTCAGCCTGGTCCAGCCTTGGCCGTTACAGCCACTTGAGGAATGTATCATGAGTCAGAGTTCTCTCTGTCATCAATATTACCCTTCCCATTAGCCTCTCTCAGGAATTTTAATGTTCTAACATGTAGAGAGTTACAGCACATCCCACAAGTAATCAGACTCATTCTTAGGTCCTTATCCCTCTATAACTCACAGCGTGGAGTTTTTAAAACTGATAAAAAAAAAAAATCTAAAGGCCATCGAAGCAATCAGAATTTCCTTCATGTATTTTTCTAATCTTCCTGCTGGGTTCCGGAGTCTGGCAGTGCCACCCAAGGCTGCACATGTGAACATGTCCCCTACCGTGTGGCGGACATGGCCACACGTCACCTATCCATGTTCTGGGAGAGGAGAACCTTCTAGAATACACGCCCCCGGAACTACACACGGGCCGGTCTCCTCACTGTCCAGAACTACACACTCTGTGCGCTGTGTGGTCCGCGACATCGCAGGGACCACCTGTGGCACGGTGGGAGGTACGTGTGTGTATCTCCCAGGCTTGCCCACTCCAGCATGGGCACCAGCAATGCCTGTCACTAAGTGACAGCTCCTGGCAGTGCTGGGATGTGAGTGAGGGAAGCCAGCGCACGCGTGTGATCCACCGGGATGCTCGTCAACAGAGCAAACACAGGCAGCACTGGACACCCGGGATCGCTGCCCACGGGACCTGCTGGCCACACGGGACTGGCCGAGGCGGACGGCCGACACCCGGCTTCCTACCTGGCACAGATGTCAAGAATCATGGTGCTCTTCGCATCCTGCGGCTTCTTTGCTGGAGACACAGAGGATGGGCTTAGGGGAGGGGTGCCCCTCGGGGGCTGGCTCAGGAAGGGGGAGGTGCTGGACGGTAGGAGGAAGGCAGAGGACGAGGGCACGGACTTGGTCCCCTCGTACCTGTGTCGGGAGCTGGTCTGATGTTGACCCTCAGGTCAAACTTCTTGCAGCTGACTTTGTCTTTGACCTTGGCGTAGTACGTGGTCACCACCTGGTGAGCAGAGGGGTTGGGGTGTCAGGCCCCAGGGCCCTTGGGACAGCCCAGGACAGGGGAGAGAGGCTGAGAGAGGGCAGGGACCCGGCAGCGGCGAGTCTGTCGGCTTACCGACAGCGTGCCTTGGCCTTTCCCTTGGGCCGTTACGGTAAATCCCTCATTTTGCTTGGTCTGTGGAGAGAGAAGAGGCAGAGGGTGGAGAAGCAGACTGGTGGGGAGCTCCTCTGCCCGGCCTGGCTGGCAGGCAGGGCGTGCGTCAGGGGGGCACGGGCGGTGCACCACACCTCTTCTGACCGCAGCAGGCTTGCGGATTCCCACAGAATGAGATGCTTGACTGCGGAGCTGCGGCTGGGCAGCTTGATGGAAACCTCCAAGTTCAAGTCCTTGTGGTCCGGCATTTCCACTTGGTATTGGGCCAAAGCTTGGAACACCATGAAGGTGGCCTAGAACACACGAGACAGGAAAGGGGGTGAAGTGGGGATGAGAGGAGAGGATGTGGTTGAGTCCACTGTAGGAGAAGGGGGGTTCAAATCAGGGTTTTGACCCCCCCAAAAACTGTGGGCTGGAACCCAACAGAAGGACATGGGTGTCAGGGGGCAGTGATTGGAACCCGGAAAACATGTTCTGGAATTCTCTGGGTGACGGGGGACCAGACCAGGACTTGGTGACAATAAACCTGTGATCTAGAACCTACTAAGGTCATCATTGGACCCTGGGGACATGTTCTAGAACTCTCCAAACGACTTGAAGCTGTTGAGAGCGTGTCTAGAATCCACCAGAAGGTCCGCAAGGATGTAAGCTAGACCCATTTGAAGGAGATAGGTTTAGAACAGGGCTTGGAAGCACTGAGAATATACTAGAAAATACTGGACACGCTAATCGGAATAGGAACGTGTGTGTGTGTGTGTGTGTGTGTGTGTGTGTAGAACATAACACGAAAGACATCCCAGATCCCCAAAGAAAGACGGAACTCAAGTGGGAGCTTGAGATTACAGAATACTGCGTTGATTGAAATCATGGTCCAGGAGCCACCAGAATCAGGGCGCGGGGGACTGACTCAGTGAGGCCCTGCCTGGGCTCAGGGAGAGCTTGTTCTAGAACTCGCCAGTGAGACAGGGGGAAATCCTGGGAGCTAAGGAAGCACTTTATCTGATCCCAGCACTGAGGACACAACCCAGACACCAGCAGGGCTGCAGTATGGAACATTCCAGATCATTCCAGATCATTCCAGAATCTACCGATGGGCTGGTAGATGAGAGATATTGATCCACGCCGAACACACTGGCTCAGGGGGACCGAATTATGTCTCCAGGAGCCACTGGGGTTGCCCGGTGCCATGCAAATCCACTTACCTGGGTAGAACCATAACCACCACCGTAGTATCTCTGTTCGTTGAGCCAGCGCGCAACGGCAGGCAAAGAGTCCATGTCGCGCAAGCGCAGCAGGGCCAAGAGGGCGTAGGACGTGGCCTCCACGTTGTAGAGGTGCTGGCCAGGTTCCTCCCAGCGATTCCTGTCTGTGAGAAGGACACCCCCAGCCCTGGCACTCGCTGTCCTGTCCATCTCGGTTAAGACCCATTCTAGATTTCCTGATGCCCACTTGGGATCCTTGTCTATCTCCTCGCACTCCAGTTGCTTTAAATGGAATGCTCAGTAGACATTTGCTGAGTGAAGCCACAGACCAGCCCGTGCTGCCCCCCGACCCCCGCTGGCCCGTTACCTTTGGCTGTGCTCAGGAACTTGTTGAGCATTTCCCCTTGCAGTTTTTCCTGCTGGGCCAGTGCATAGCCTGCAATGGCTATGCTGTAGGGCCTCTGTAGGTTCAGGTAGTTTTTTGAGATGAAGTCCTTGGACTTGCTGATGCTAGCTGGCAAGCTCTGGAAGGGAAGAGGATCGGGGGCTGCTGGTCAGGTGGGCATTGCTGGCAAAGGACGTCACTCCTTGGGGACTCGGGCACTTTCTGTGCCCTGGCTCCAGTGGCCTTGCGGCTGTTCTGGTGGGAAAGCTACGTGGCCGTGGGGTATCTGTGTTGGAACAGGAGCAGTACATAACTCCGGGGAGGTGCTGGTGGGTTGTACAACCGGCTCTCTGGTGGAAGGATCGGCGGGGCCCCTGGTTGGCAGTGATGACCAAATGGCTGGGGTGCTAATATGTCCACCAGAGCCCAATACAAGACATGCACCCCACAGGAACTCATCAGGTAAGCTGAGGCAGAACCTTACAAAACCCCACAAGATGAAAACTCTCTCTCTCCTTTCTCTGTCTCTTCCCCTCTCTGCGTGGTTCGACCCAGAAAGCCCTGAAGTCCGTCTTGGCCGTTAGAGTCAATAGCTCCAGTCTCCTCTCCGCTGGCCCATTCCCTCCCATCTCCTTCCAGGAATGAGCACACGGGGTGAGCAGCTGAGGTGAGGGTGACATGCTGGGGTTCCCCACACGGGAAGGTCTCCAAAGCCCGGGACAGAGAGACGGCACTGCCACGGGCATCGGGAGTGAAGCCAGATCAGAGCAGGGGGGCCGCCAGGAGCTGTGGCCTTTGTGGTTTCCTGTGTGGGGTTGGGGATCCCGTGGCAGGTGCCCCCAAAAGAGGCCGTGCACTGAGGAAATGGCCTCGGTTCTAAGCTGCCTCAGGACTCCACGTGCTGGGTTTTCTCTAAGCTAGAACACAGAGGGGCGGGTCATGACCTGGAAATGAGTCACGTGGCTCGAGCATGGCCGAGGGATGAGCCAAGTGGTTTCTGGAAATGAGCTCAGAGCTCTCTGCAGACATCAAAGCAAAACCCAAAGGGCTCCCACCTTTGGCTTTTTTTCACCTCAATTTTCTCATCTGTAAACTGGGGGGCGGTGGTCATGAGTCAGTCACCTTGGGCTGTTATACCCAGCTCTCTGGTGGGTGTGTCAGGTGCTCAGCGTGTTACCATAGCGTGTTACCATAGCGACTGTGGAGGCTGTTTAGGGTACTCGGGAGGTCTGGAATCATCTGACAATACTTGGATGTGCCCCAGGTAAGGTCAGTTACATAACGGTGGGATAGGGTAGGGTGGGGTAGAGTCAGGTGGGATAAGGAAAGACAGGGTAGGGCAGGGCAGCATGGGGTATGGCAGGGTGGAGTAGGGCAGGGCAACATGGGCTATGGCAGGGTGGAGTAGGGCAGGATAAGGTGATGTCCTGCCTGGGGAAGAGGTGAGGATACTTACATTGATTTGTTCCTCGCAAATCTCTCTTGCCTCCTGCAGGGCGATGAGCACGAAGGCCGTGAGCGATACTTCCTTCTCTGCAGAGTTCCGGAAGCCACCCTGGCACAGGGGGCAGGAAGCAAAGGTCACTCACAGGTCACCCCACGAGTCCAGTCACCCTCATTGTGGGGTGCGCCTCCTCCTGGCGCCCCGACCTCACGGGAAGTTAATGTTTTAATAGTATTGGTTCATCCCACGGCAAGCTGGGGACCGACACGGTGTCGTGGTATTAGTGAACCCGAGGTCGGGGACAGTTGCACTTGCTGGTTCGCTCTCCCCAGCATCTGTTGCAGTCAGGGCTGGGCCAGGCTGAACCACCAGCCAGAAGCACCGCCCAGGTCTTCCCGGCAGGGTGGCAGGAACCCGAGGACTTGAGCCACCACCCGCACAGAGCCTGCATGGACAGAATGCTGGAGTCAGGAGCTGGAGCCGGGAATTGAGCAGAGGAACTCCAGTGGGGGAACGCAGGGACCCTAGTCAGCATCGAACAGCCACTCAGCTAAATGCCTGCTCTAGAATGCATGGGTTTCTAGCAAGTTCCTGCTGGCGGAGTGGTTGCTTGGGCTGCTGGAACCCTGCCACTCTGCAGGGCTCTGGAGCTACGGACGTCCCAAGGGGCATGGCAAGAGCCTGAGAGCGGGGAGTCAGGGGTAGTGTGGCGAGAAGGCTCCTCCTGGGGGAAGCTTGCCAGCAGGTGGTCCTGCAGGGTGTCCTGGTGAGAGAGGGAGTCCCTGAGGAGGGGGGAAGGAGGGAAACTGGCCAGGGGGGATGTTTCTGAGCAGCGACCAGGTAGCAGGAGAGGGAGACGGTACTGGACGTGACGCAAGGTCTGTAGGCACAGTGAGTAATTCTTAACTTCTCAGCATGGCGACCACATGTTCCTACCGTGTCCTGGACTGCACATGTCCAGGTAGGGGGTGTGTGTGTGAGTCAAGGGGTAGTGCAATGGCCCAACTGTCTAACCCTCTTCTTGCAAGCGCCGGGATCCCATAGGAGCATTGGTTCATGTCCCAGCTGCTCCACTTCCCATCCAGCTCCCTGCCTGTGGCCTGGGAAAGCAGTAGAGGATGGCCCAAAGCCTTGGGACCCTGTACTCACATGGGAGACCCGGAACAAGCTCCTGGCTTCAGATTGGCTCAGCTCTGGCCCTTGTGGCCATTTGGGGAGTGAACCAGCGGATGGGAGATGATTCTCTCTGTCTCTCCTCCTCTCTGTAAATCTGCCTTTCCAATAAATGTAAGTGGAGTTGGCTGTCTCGTCCTCCATCCCAGCCCCAGGTGAACTGGCTAGGGTGGAGGCAGGGCAGAGCAGGGAGGGGTGGAGGGAGGTGTCTCCATCCCAGCAACGCTCAGCAGCCCCCAGCACCCCCCTGCCCGCTCTGCCTGTGGCTTTGGCCTCTCACAATCATTTCTTGGTGGATCACGGGCGCGTCCTCTTGGAAGACCCCGTCCGGCTTCTGCTTCTCCATGATTAGCCACTTCACGGCCCCGCACAGGACCCGGGAGTCGATGGCGATGAGGTTGGCGGCCAGAGAGAAGACCTTTACCACATATGCGGTCAGCCTGGTGGGACAAGGGGGTGGACGCTGCGCATTGGTCCCGGGGACTCGGCGCTGTACACGTGGGGTCCATCTCGGCCCAGCGACGAGCAGATGAGGGTTCAGCCCTGGGCTCATCTCCCTTCCTGCATACAATAACCCACGGGGCTCTGCGTGTGCCAGTGGAGGGGGTCTGAGCCTGGGAGAGTGCAATGGCTTTGATGCTCCCTGCTGGTCCCCTCTGGGCTGGGGACCAGGCCCTGCTCAGGAAGTGGCCGGAAGAGGCTGGTCCAGGGCCTCACCAGGTGCTTGGTGGCCTATTCAAGAAGGCTGCATAAGCGGAGTTGGGTTGCTTGAAGGCCAGCTGCTGGGTGTAGCCTGCAGGGGAGAGCGGTAGGGTGGGGGCACAGTGAAGGATGGGATGGGGCAGTGTCCAGGGGCTGCTGGGTGGAGGGCGTGGGGATGAGAGGAAAGGGATTCAGTGGACAGGGATCTCAGAGGGGGAGCAGGGCTTAGAGCAGGGACAGGGAGTCTGTGAGGGGTGGGACAGGGGTATACAGAGGAGAGGGGGATGCAGGGGTGGGGAGGAGATTTCTGGAGATTACAGGGAGAGGGAGGAGAGGAGTGGGAGGAGCTCCTAGCGGAAGGGTGGGGCCTTGATGAGGGGTGTGTCTTACTGAAGGGCGTGGTCTGGAGGAGGAGGAGAAGGAGGGGGTCTCGGGGAAGGGTTGGGGTCTGGAGCAGGAGGAGGGGTCTGCAGGTAGGACCCACCTTTTTTGATGAGCTCCAGAGCCTCGTCCCGCTTGCCCAAGGGGTACTTTTCCCACTGCTCGGTGAGGTCCAGGTAGTGCACGGCGATGACCGTGGGCGTCATGGAGATCATGTTCTGCTCCCCGCAGCCTGATGGTGTCACGATGAGGTGTTTCAGCCGCTCGCCGTCCACAGCATCCTCCGTCATCTGGGCCACAGGGGTGCCTGTAGGAGGACCCCGAGGGGGCGCTGAGGAGTGTGGTGGGAGGGAGGGAGAGAGGGAGCAGGAGGGTCCCGTGCCCCCATGGTTCCCAGCCTCTGCCCGGTCTAGGCCAAGGGGCAAGGACTGAGAGGCTGTGCCTGGCAGGGGGGTATGGAGAGGAGGGGAGGGGAGAAGCAGCTGGAGGGAGAGACCTGCTTTTAGGGGGAAATTGTTTGGGGGTTTCTGGTTGGCAGCCTCTCCTCCCAGGGTCTCTTGCTTCACAAGTGGGAAAATAATTTTAATAGCTAGCGTCACAAATGCGAGCAATCAGTCTTGCTTAGGTTATGGCCACAGATTCTTGAAAAAGTTGGCAGAGAACTGACCCTGAAAGGTAAGCTTAGGGAAGCGGGGCTTGGCCAAGGGTAGAGAGGCCCGCATTCCACAGCACAGTGCCCAGGTTCTCCGGATCCTGACTCCCCGGAGGGCATCAGGTGATGGCCTGGGTGCTAGGGTCTTTCCACCACCCACGTGGGAGACCCAGAAGAAGCTCCAGGCTCCTGGCTTCAGCCTGGTCCAGCCCTGGCCATTGCAGCCATTGAGGGAGTGAACCAGCCGATGGAAGCTCTCTCCTCTAACCCCCTGTAGAACCCCGCCTTTCAAACAGATTAAATAAATCTTTGGGAAAAAGAGAGACATCTTTCAGTTTTACCATTCAATAACCATTATGTCAGGTCTCACGTAATCACCCCACAGCACTTAGAGGCAGTCCTACTGTCCACCCACCACCATCCACTTCCCACCATGCTCCACTCCCACCATCCACCCCATCACCCCCCACCCCCACTACTCACCCTTCACCCTCCACCCCCACCCCGACTACCCATCCCCCACTACCACCCCCACCATCCACCCTGCCACCTCACAGGTTACAAGGTGGCCCCCTCGGCCCGTCTTTCACCCCTAGCTAATGCGTGCCAGGATTTCTGCTGTAGAAACACACTGTTTTTTGCTGACTCGAACACCCTCTGGAGGGTTCTAGAAGATGGCCCCAAGAGGGGCCGCTCCAGCGGATTTGGAGGAGTGGGGAGGCACGCCCCCTTCTGGGGACTCCCAGCTCCCCTGGCCCAGGAGGCGGTCAGGACTGAGGGACAACTTACCTTGCAGAAGGATCTTGGTCTCTGCTTCGGTTTCTGGGACTTGATCGCTGAGATCGGCCGGGGGGATCTCCTCCTTCTGGAAGCCCCCTATCCAGCCAGCGAGAGCCGCGTGAGCGCAACCTGACGCCCTCCCAGGCTCTCCCCTTCAGCGGGCTACGGGAGGAATGCTGGCCGCTCCACCAGGCCCCCCTCCTGCCCCACCGTGCCCATGCCCTCCCTGGCATCTCCCCCACCTTGGCCAAGGTTTTCTGGGTCCAGGGTTCGAACAGTCACAGTTTTGTTAACGGGGATCCCTTCGGGCTACACGGTGTTGAGGGAGGGGAGAGAGGAAAGCACAGACACACAGAAGGTCAGTGGGGTCCTGTTCGGCTGGTTGCCTGAGCTTAGGGGTCGTGGCCTGGGAACTCGGCCCCTCACTCTCTCGGCTGTGTGACCAGGGGGTTGCTTCATCTCTCCATGCCATGTTCTCATCCTTTATGAGGAAGAGGTGGGAGTTGGCACTGTAGTGCAAATAGTGAAACCACTGCTTATGACCCTGGCATCCCATACGGGCACCGGTTCGAGTCCCAGCTGCTCTACTTCCGGTCCAGCTCCCTGCTCAAGCGCTTGGGAAAGCAGCGGAGGGATGGCCCAAGAAGTACATCCCGGTCAGAGTCCTGGCTCTGGCTCCTGACGCCAGCTCCCTGCTGATGTGGACCCTTGGGTCTCTGCCAGCTACTGCGGCAGACCTGGTTTCTGCCTTTGGCCCTGACTGGGTACCACCGTGGGCATCTGTGGGGACTGTGAGTCCGAAGAAAGGAGAGGCCTCACTCTCTCCTCTGAAATAATAGAAGTGAACACGTTCGGAAAAGCACGCACCACACTAAATTCTTTTTGTCTTGACTGCTGAGTTCTTTTTTTTTTTTTTCTCCCCCAGTATTGTTAGAATTCTGTACCGCTGCTTTTAACATGTGAGCTCTGCCTCCAAACTTCTACAACTTTGAGCACTTGTATAATTCCAGGCTGGACACTGCAATTCGTAGTGAGCCTCCCGTGTGTGTCAGGGGCCCAAAAAAGGGGCGGTGTTGTGGCACAGTGGGCTCAAGTCACGGGTTTCCAAGGCCAGCAGCCCACAGCGGAGGAGCGCCAGTTCCCAGTCCTGGCTGCTGTACCCAGGAGACAGCAGGTGATGGCTTGATGCCTCCTGCTTGGAGTCCAGCTTGGAATCTCTGGCGCTAGGATTCGGCCTCGTTCAGATCTGGCTGTCATGGCCATTTGGGGTGGGAGGGAGTGTAGCAGCAGGTGGAAAATTTCTACAATCCTTTCTATTGTCTCTCTCTCTTTCCACTGCTCTGCCTGTCAGATGATGGACCAGGAGCCTTCCCTGAAGAGGACAAGGGGTGGCAAGGGATCCCCGAGGACTCACCACGACCTTCAGGGTCTTCTTGACACCGTCGCTGATGAAGCGATTATAGACAGCGGCCTTAACCTCGACCTCCTGCAGACCGATCTTCAGAGGCACAAGGACATAAGGGATGGGCAGCGAGGACTTGGGCGGGAGCGTCACGGTCTGCTGGTGGTTCTTCTTGGCCGTGGCCAGGCTGCAGAAGGCTGGGTTGTACAACAGCTCCACCCTCACCTTCCGGAGACAGAGAGAGACAGAGAGAGAGGTGTCAGGGCAGGGCTGTGTGTGTGCACCAGGCCGCCCCCCTGCCAGCACCACCCCCACTCCCGATGTACCTTGAGGGACTCGGACTCCCGGTAGTTATACAGGACAGCTCGGATCTCCACCTGCTCGTTGCGCACCACGGAGTAGGGCAGCCGCAGGTCAATGAAGAAGTCTTGCATCACCGTGACCTCATAGGGGTCGGCCACGCAGATTCCTGTCCAGGCATGGGTGGGGCAGGTGTCAGGGGTGGGAACATTTTTAAGGCAAGTGCTCATGTTTAAAAAAAAATTATTTTTTCTTTATCTACCTACCTACCTACCTACGAGGAGTCAGGGCTGGCCCAGGCACAAGCCAGGAGCTCCATCCAGGTCTCCCACACGGGTAACAGGGGCCTGGTCACTTGGGCCGTCCCCTGCTGCCTCGTGGGGTGCCCATCAACAGTGGGGAGCAGAGCAGGGGCTCCAACCCAGGAACTCTGAGGTGATATGCGGGAATTGTGACATCTGTGTCAAATGGCTTATTCTTTTAGAGCCAATTCTTCCACCCAAACCAACTTGAATCATTTCATGAAAAGAAACTCCATGTGCGTTGATTTATTTCTGACGCACAGAAATAGCTGGTGGGCAGGGTAATCTCCCATCCATCCACTGGCTCACTCCCTGCTCCCCCCGCCGGGCCCACGGGGCTGCGTGGGGATGGGCACCAAAGGCAGGAATCCAGAACACAGCGTAGCTTTCCCGTGCAAGTGGCAGGCACCCAACCACTTGAGGCGTCACGTGTTGCTTTTGTAGGAAGCTGGGATCCCGCAGCCCTGTACCGAGCCCCTGAACTGGTGCTCCACAGTGGCTAACGGGGGTCCTGCACGCTGAGCTCAACGCCAGTGCCCCCCACCCGCGCCGGGCCCTTTATCTCCAGGTTCAAGGATCACATGCTTCTATTACAACTAAGAAGCCACTGTCCAGGGCGGGGGTGGGGTAGTGGGGGACACAGGGGTGGGAGCTCGGGGTACAAACAGGAGCTATGTGTACTTTCTGTTCAATGTCGCTGGGAGCCCCACTGTGAAAAACAAAAAGGGGTGCATAAAAAAGCCACCCAATGTGAAAGTGTTGTCTGGTGGGTTAAACCGCCATTTGCTTGTCTGTACCAGTATTGTTGGGGCACATTTAGATAGCAGAGTCATGGAACTGTAACTCCTTACGAAGAGTGTGACATTATGGGGAAAATCAATCGAGGGGGGTAGGAAATGGGGGGAGGGGAATCCCAGACTATACAGAATTGTATGAGAAATTTCAAAAATTAAAAGAATGGGCCCGGCGGCGTGGCCCAGCGGCTTAAATCCTCGCCTTGAACGCCCCGGGATCCCATATGGGCGCCGGTTCTAATCCTGGCAGCTCCACTTCCCATCCAGCTTCCTGCCTGTGGACCTAGGAGAGCAGCAGCAGATGGCCCAAGTGCTTGGGCCCCTGCACTTACGTGGGAGACCCAGATAGAGTTCCTGGCTCCTGGCTTCAGCCTGTCGCAACTCTGGCCACTGTGGACATTTGGGAAGTGAACCAGGGGACAGAAGATCTCTTTCTCCATCTCTCTTTCTCTCTCTCTCTAATTCTGCCTTTCCAATAAATAAAACAAATCTTTTCAAAAAGCCCACCAGCTTTGGAGACCTCGTCCGTCGGGTCTGCCCTCCAGGCTGCGTGGGCCGTGGCCGGCAGGCATGCTGTCCCTTTGCTCACCTTTCTTATCGGACAAGCTCACGGCCATGATCTCCCAGGTGGTGATGGAGTCTTTCAGAAACACGTTCATGATCTTCGTGGAGATTCTGCACGGGCGAGGGGTTGGGCATCAGGAGGAAATGCCCAGCAAGTGCAGGGTACCCAGCGTTAAGCCCTTGCCCAAGTGCCCTGAGCTGGGCTGCGGGTACAGAGCAGTTCGAAGGAAGAGGAAGTGGGAAACTCTGAGGGGTCTCCTTCCCCCTCAGACAGGGTCTCCTTCCCCCTCAGACGGGGTCTCCTTCCCCTCAGACGGGGTCTCCTTCCCCTCAGACGGGGTCTCCTTCCCCCTCAGACGGGGTCTCCTTCCCCTCAGACGGGTGTTGTGGGCTGTGGAGCTGATTTACATTGCTTTAGCTGAGCACTCAGGAATCAGGCCTAAGGCAGTAGCACCTGGCCTTTGCAGACTCATTGGCGTCCTATTGTCCTGTTGATGGACTTGAGGGGAAGAGGAGATAATATGTAACAAGGAGGCTTAGGAGCAGACGGCTCCCAGCAATTCTACCACCACCATGGTCTCTGTGTGTCAGTGCTTTTCACTTGGACATTCGCCGTGCCTACTATGCCGGCTCAGCGGAAGAATTCTAATCTGTCCAGGCATTTTCGCTATTGTGAGACTGGCTTTTTACACAATGTGAACTTGGAGGTTAATGTCAATGTCTTACAAAAGGGCCTTCTATTATTCCTACTGTTTTGGGTGTCCCCATTGACCTTATGCTAATCAAGGGACCTGTGTTTAGGGTTTCGTCCTCTCCTTAACCTTTAGGTTCTCCTTTTCTTTGTGATACAAGATTAGGTTGTAGGATAAGGATTGTAGCAGGAATTTCTATTGTTTTTGGATAAAGCAGATGGCATGGTTGTTCTTAGAAACACCCATTTGATCATGACGTTAAAAGTCTGAGCCAGAGTTTAACTGATTCTGTATAAATAAAGCAGACGGCTTTATTGCCGTGTCCACTATCATCATGGAATCCTAGTGGTCCGTCTCTTTCTTTCTGCGCCTCGTCCACGCACCCTTCCCGAGTTCCGAAACCCAGGCTGGAACTGGACTCCGGCAGACGGGGTCTCCTTCCCCTCAGACGGGGTCTCCCCTCCACTCAGACGGGGTCTCCTTCCCCTCAGACGGGGTCTCCTTCCCCTCAGACGGGGTCTCCCCTCCCCTCAGACGGGGTCTCCCCTCCCCTCAGACGGGGTCTCCCCTCCCCTCAGACGGGGTCTCCCCTCCCCCTCAGACGGGGTCTCCTTCCCCTCAGACGGGGTCTCCCCTCCCCTCAGACGGGGTCTCCCCTCCCCTCAGACGGGGTCTCCCCTCCCCTCAGACGGGGTCTCCCCTCCCCTCAGACGGGGTCTCCCCCTCAGACGGGGTCTCCCCTCCCCTCAGACAGGGTCTCCCCTCCCCTCAGACGGGGTCTCCTTCCCCCTCAGACGGGGTCTCCTTCCTCCTCAGACGGGGTCTCCCCTCCCCTCAGACGGGGTCTCCCCTCCCCTCAGACAGGGTCTCCTTCCCCCTCAGACGGGGTCTCCCCTCCCCTCAGACGGGGTCTCCTTCCCCTCAGACGGGGTCTCCTTCCCCTCAGACGGGGTCTCCCCTCCCCTCAGACGGGGTCTCCCCTCCCCTCAGACGGGGTCTCCCCTCCCCCTCAGACGGGGTCTCCTTCCCCTCAGACGGGGTCTCCCCTCCCCTCAGACGGGGTCTCCCCTCCCCTCAGACGGGGTCTCCCCTCCCCTCAGACGGGGTCTCCCCTCCCCCTCAGACGGGGTCTCCTTCCCCTCAGACGGGGTCTCCTTCCCCTCAGACGGGGTCTCCCCTCCCCTCAGACAGGGTCTCCCCTCCCCTCAGACGGGGTCTCCTTCCCCCTCAGACGGGGTCTCCTTCCTCCTCAGACGGGGTCTCCCCTCCCCTCAGACGGGGTCTCCCCTCCCCTCAGACAGGGTCTCCTTCCCCCTCAGACGGGGTCTCCTTCCCCCTCAGACGGGGTCTCCCCCTCAGACAGGGTCTCCCCTCCCCTCATACAGGGTCTCCCCTCCCCTCAGACGGGGTCTCCCCTCCCCTCAGACGGGGTCTCCTTCCTCCTCAGACGGGGTCTCCTTCCCCTCAGACGGGGTCTCCTACCTCCTCAGACGGGGTCTCCCCTCCCCTCAGACGGGGCCTCCTTCCCCCTCAGACGGGGTCTCCCCTCCCCTCAGACGGGGTCTCCTTCCCCTCAGACGGGGCCTCCCCTCCCCTCAGACGGGGTCTCCCCTCCCCTCAGACGGGGTCTCCCCTCCCCTCAGACGGGGTCTCCCCTCCCCTCAGACAGGGTCTCCCCTCCCCTCAGACGGGGTCTCCTTCCCCCTCAGACGGGGTCTCCCCCTCAGACAGGGTCTCCCCTCCCCTCAGACGGGGTCTCCCCTCCCCTCAGACGGGGTCTCCTTCCCCCTCAGACGGGGTCTCCCCTCCCCTCAGACGGGGTCTCCTTCCTCCTCAGACGGGGTCTCCTTCCCCTCAGACGGGGTCTCCTTCCTCCTCAGACGGGGTCTCCCCTCCCCTCAGACGGGGTCTCCTTCCCCCTCAGACGGGGTCTCCCCCTCAGACAGGGTCTCCCCTCCCCTCATACAGGGTCTCCCCTCCCCTCAGACGGGGCCTCCTTCCCCCTCAGACGGGGTCTCCTTCCCCCTCAGACGGGGTCTCCCCTCCCCTCAGACGGGGCCTCCTTCCCCCTCAGACGGGGTCTCCTTCCCCTCAGACGGGGTCTCCTTCCCCTCAGACGGGGCCTCCTTCCCCCTCAGACGGGGCCTCCTTCCCCCTCAGACGGGGTCTCCTTCCCCCTCAGACAGGGTCTCCTTCCCCCTCAGACGGGGTCTCTTTCCCCCTCAGACGGGGTCTCCCCTCCCCTCAGACGGGGCCTCCCCTCCCCTCAGACGGGGCCTCCTTCCCCTCAGACGGGGCCTCCTTCCCCCTCAGACAGGGCCTCCCCTCCCCTCAGACGGGGTCTCCCCTCCCCTCAGACGGGGCCTCCTTCCCCCTCAGACGGGGTCTCCCCTCCCCTCAGACCGGGTCTCCCCTCCCCTCAGACGGGGTCTCCCCTCCCCTCAGACGGGGTCTCCTTCCCCCTCAGACGGGGTCTCCCCCTCAGACAGGGTCTCCCCTCCCCTCATACAGGGTCTCCCCTCCCCTCAGACGGGGTCTCCCCTCCCCTCAGACGGGGCCTCCTTCCCCCTCAGACGGGGCCTCCCCTCCCCTCAGACGGGGTCTCCCCTCCCCTCAGACGGGGCCTCCTTCCCCCTCAGACGGGGCCTCCTTCCCCCTCAGACAGGGCCTCCCCTCCCCTCAGACGGGGTCTCCCCTCCCCTCAGACGGGGTCTCCCCTCCCCTCAGACGGGGTCTCCTTCCCCTCAGACGGGGTCTCCCCTCCCCTCAGACGGGGTCTCCTTCCTCCTCAGACGGGGTCTCCCCTCCCCTCAGACGGGGTCTCCCCTCCCCTCAGACGGGGCCTCCTTCCCCCTCAGACGGGGTCTCCTTCCCCTCAGACGGGGTCTCCCCTCCCCTCAGACGGGGTCTCCCTTCCCCTCAGACAGGGTCTCCCCTCCCCTCAGACGGGGTCTCCTTCCCCCTCAGACGGGGTCTCCTTCCCCCTCAGACGGGGTCTCCTTCCCCTCAGACGGGGTCTCCTTCCCCTCAGACGGGGCCTCCCCTCCCCTCAGACGGGGTCTCCTTCCCCCTCAGACGGGGTCTCCTTCCCCTCAGACGGGGTCTCCTTCCCCTCAGACGGGGCCTCCCCTCCCCTCAGACGGGGCCTCCTTCCCCCTCAGACGGGGTCTCCTTCCCCTCAGACGGGGTCTCCCCTCCCCTCAGACGGGGTCTCCCTTCCCCTCAGACAGGGTCTCCCCTCCCCTCAGACGGGGTCTCCTTCCCCCTCAGACGGGGTCTCCCCCTCAGACAGGGTCTCCCCTCCCCTCATACAGGGTCTCCCCTCCCCTCAGACGGGGTCTCCCCTCCCCTCAGACGGGGTCTCCTTCCTCCTCAGACGGGGTCTCCTTCCCCTCAGACGGGGTCTCCTTCCTCCTCAGACGGGGTCTCCTTCCCCCTCAGACGGGGTCTCCTTCCCCTCAGACGGGGTCTCCTTCCCCTCAGACGGGGCCTCCCCTCCCCTCAGACGGGGTCTCCTTCCCCCTCAGACGGGGTCTCCTTCCCCTCAGACGGGGTCTCCTTCCCCTCAGACGGGGCCTCCCCTCCCCTCAGACGGGGCCTCCTTCCCCCTCAGACGGGGTCTCCCCTCCCCTCAGACGGGGCCTCCTTCCCCCTCAGACGGGGTCTCCTCCCCCTTCATAGAGGGTGTTCCCCCTCAGACAGGGTCTCCTTCCTCCTCAGATGGGGTCTCCTCCCTCCTCAGATGGGGTCTCCTTCCCCTCAGACAGGAAGATCTCCCCCCTGAGCTGGGACCTCCTCCCGGCTCAGGGACCTGGCGTGGGGACGAGGGGAACAGGCGGGCCTCCCAGCCTCACCCGTTCTTAGCCGGTTCTTTGAACTCCTCGATGGTCCAGAGCCAGCTCTCTGGGAAGTGGCTTCGGGAGACAATGTCTTCTTCTGGGATGATGTCTTCATCCAGGTCACCTGTGACAGGCCAGAGGCGAGCTTAGGACAGAATGCTCTTCCTGGCTGGCCCTCTGCAGCTCATCCCTCTCTGGGATGGATTCCTTCCAGGGCAGCCGATGACGTCATTAAAAAAGAAAACCCCTGGGGTCCACGCAGCATGTTAAGCTGCTGCCAGCAATGTTGGCATCCCGTAAGAATACCAGTTGGGGTCCCAGCTGTTCCACTTCTGTTCCAGCTCCCTGCTGATGACCTGGGAAAGCAGCAGAAGATGGCTCAAGGGCCTGGGCCCCTGCACTCATGTGGGAGACCTGGACGAAGCTCCTGGCTCCTACCTGGCTCAGCCCCAGCTGTTGCAGCCATCTGAGGAGTGAACCAGTAGATTCTCTCTGTAACTCTGAGTTTCAGCTAAATAAATAAATCTTACAACAGCAACAGCTGCATGCTTTTAGAAAGTCAACAACATTGGGTTGAGTTTTCCTCATACCGGATGGAAAGATGGGGCTCTAGGTTTCCACAGCAATAAAGGAGGTGGGACTCCACAGATCTGTAAATTCTACCTGTATTCTGGAATCTTTCATCTGAGTGCCTTTTGTGTCTTAACTCTGAAGCCCTGCTATGAACTACTACAAGCTGAAGAAATTACATTAACACTGGGGAGGAACACTCCCATGATGTAGACCCCCCCCCCAACACGTCCAAGGCGCTGTGGAATTCTCCCGAAACTCCCAGACCTTCTCCATTTGGCAAGAGAGATTGGTTCAGAGTTCATTTACGTGACTTTGCTTTGGCGGCACCTGCTCGGCCTGAGGTGTGGAGTTGTAGGTGCATTTTTTATCTTCTTCAAAGTCAGAGGAAGCGATGAGTGAGTGCATGAGCCCATTGCTAGGCAACCTAAGTACCACTCTCTCTCTCTCTCTGGGCACGTTGCATGCTAGTGTGCTTGGCGGAGGGCTCAGAGCCCATCACAGCCTGCTTGCGACAACCACATGGGCAGTGCCGTCATTTAGAACCTGGGTTCCAGAGGCCCTGGGCATGCACGGGTGACCGCAACTTCTGTCTGCTGGGCCAGCCCGGGCTGATGCTCCCCAGCAGACCCAGCCTTCATCTCTCATCAGACTGGCTTCTCCTCCTCCCTCCTAACTGGATCACCTGCCTTTACATATCTATCCTCATGCTCTCTCAGCCAGGAGAATCCTCCCCCCTCAGCCAGAGCCTCCTCCCCGTCACCTGGCATCCCCTGACCCTGCCTGCCCACTAGCCGCCCCAGCCCTGGTGGACTCACTCCTGGCCAGGCTCAGTGTCCCTTCCCGCCGGTGCTGCTCACGGAGCCGGGCTAGGTATTTGCAGCAGTCCAGGAAGGCTTGCACACACGCCTGGCCCAGGGCGATGAAGCGTGCCCTCTGGTCGCAGGAGAACTGCATGGGGTTCTCGCGCATGCCACCCTCGCAGCATCTGCGCAGTACCTTGTCCTTGTATTGGCCCGCTGTGGGAAGGTCATGGTTAGCCCTTCCGCTGGAACTCCCCCAGGGCCAGCCCTGCCCTCCTCCCTCTATGGTTCTTGGGGTCCCTCTGGGACCAGGCTCCTCACGGAGTGCTAGGTGAGGAAGGGCCAGGGAGAGTGATCTCCGTTTTCCATCCTCCCCCTTTGGACAGGGCCTTCCTCCTCCTCCTCTTCGCTTCGACAGGGACCCACCTTTGTCTGCCCTCTTCTCCTGGAGCTGTACTGAGCGACGCTGGCGGGCAGCTGGTTTGGGACACTCCAGTTCTGAACAAAACAAAGACGCACCTGCTAGGTGGCCCTGGTGCATGGCTCACGGTGGCCATGAGGCAGGGCTGTAACACCTTGCTTCCTCTGCCCTGTCTGCCAGCTGAGGGAAGCTGAGACCATGAACCCAGACCCCACCCCCGGGGTCCTGAAGCTCCACCCCTCCCTGTGGCTGCCCCGTGGGCTTCCTCACGCTTCCTCTGCTCCGTCTGTAGGGCTTTGTTGCTCATGAAGGACAGGCCTGCATCCGTGAAGACGCCTGCGTAGTCCTTGCCGCTGCCTGGGGTGCAGCCAATATCAGCCTTCTCCACCACGTCCCAGATCTGCAGAGGGAGAGGCAGAGGGCAGGGGGCCGGGCTGACAGTGTGCCCCCTCCCATCCAGCAGCAATCCAGCCACGCCCCCAGTCCTGCCTGTTCACAACACCACAGCCAAGCACTCTCAAGTCCAGGTGCGTCTCATTCGTCATCCTTGAATCCACCTCAACCGTGTTCCCATCTCTGCGTCCCCGACTCCACCCAATGCCAGGCCACATCACACCCACTTTCCTTCCTGGTGCCCAGTGACCCGCCACGCCCATCCCTTATCTCCACACCGCTGCCAACACCACTGGAATTCCACTTTCCAAAGACCCAAGCCAGCTGCCACCTGCGCCCTCACTGCCCACCCTGTTGCTATGCTCGTCCTATCTCCCACCCTCCCATGCTGGGTGATGGCAGAGCATGCCCCATGTTGAAGCTGCCCATTCCGTGGGCAGCGCCCCTGACCGTGAGCCCTCATGTCTCCCCTTAAATGAAGGTATTTCTATCTCGCCTTCCAGCTCCAGGCTGGCCCCCTTCCGTTTCGGCCTCTGCCACCCTGGCACACACCTTGCTCTGAGTGAGTTTATTCTTCTTGTTCAGCACGAACACGCCCTTGTCCACGGCCACCAGCCCCACTCGGGCCCCACGGTCGCCCTCTAACTTGAGAGTCATCTGCTGGCCAGGTAAATGCTGCTGGCCATCCCGTCCGCCGCCTTTGACCACCAGCTGTGGGTGGAGGTTGGAAGAGCAGGGAGAAATGAGCCCTTTGGGAGTTACGAGGGCGGGGAGGACGGGGGGCAGAGGCTCCCCAGGCAGAGACAAGCCGGGACAGGGGGAGAGAAGCAGGGGGTGCTCACCGTGCCCACACACGTGTCCTTCACGTCCACCCAGACAGAGTCGGCCACCACCTCCCTCTTGCCCTTGGCATCAATCAGAGTGTAGTAAGCCACCAGGCGGAAGGAGGGGATGAATTCTGGGGTGATGGTTAAGGGCAGGACCACCAGGTCCTGGCCGGCCTCTCGCACTTGGCGACCCGCCTTCAGCAGCCTCCCCTTGTTCATGATCTGGTGAGGGGGGGAGGGTAGGAACAGGTTGGCGGAGGTGAGGCAGAACCCGCAGGAAGGACGCAGTGGGCAGGGGCGGCCCACGCACCAGGTAGGTGTAGTAGCGGATCTTGGCATCCTGGCCTGGGTCTGTGCGCAGGTGGAAGTGGACGTGCAGCGGCTCGCCGGGCTTGAGCTCCGTGCGGGGCAAGGAGAGGTGTAGGTAGTTGTTGGAGTTGTATAGCGTGGTGTAGGGCAGGGCCTGCATGGTATTGGTGGCTTGGCGGGCTTCTGGGATACCATCCTTTTTGGTGCGCACCTGGCGGGGGGAGAAGGAGAACGGGGGAAGAGACATGCTAGCCAGCTGGGCCCCTAAGGGTGGCCGCCTCCTCATCTCCACGTCCTGGGGAGACGTGTCCACTCAGTGGCAAGAAGAACTTGGCGGAGGGGAGGTGATGTTAGGGAAGCTGACATGGGCAGATTCTCTTGGGGAGATGCGAGAGAGAGAAAGGAGATGAAGAAGTGAAGGAAATGGGAGGAAAAGAAGAAGAGGATGAGGATGAGGAGGAGAAGAAAGCTCGGGGGTTTCCATGCTGACGGCTTTGAAGGCAGGGGAAGGGGCCGTGAGCCAGGGGGCCAGAACCCCTTGAGGGGCACGAAGAGATATCTGGGGCAGAACTGCTCTGCCCGACCCAAGGAACTCTACTAAGCCTGTTATGCAAATGACATGATCCCTGCTGCAAACGAGAGGACCAAAATAAGCCAGCATGCAAATAGTAGGATCTTTTCATGCAAATGAGACGCCAATAGACCTGTATGCAAATGCCATGATGTCTTATGCAAATGAGAGGCTCTTGCTAGGCCTCCATGCAAATGACAAGGTTCCTACAGGCCAATGAGAACAGCCTTCTAGACTCACGGTGATGGGCAGGGGCTGCCGGCTGTTGGGCGTGTTGATGCTCAGCTTGGCCACGCCATCTTCTTGGGTCAGAGATTGCACATCAGAGTCCTGGGTCACCACAGGCACGTGGCGCGCTGGAGAGCCATCGGGGTTGGTGACAAACACCTGAGGACGTGGAGTAGGTGGGAGGAGGTTCAGGAGGAGCCTGAGGCGTGGTCAAGGCTCCGGACAAAGACGGTGGGGTCCTGCCCTCTGGGTCTCACCATGAGGTCGAAGGGCATGGCAGGCTTGAAGAACGTGGGTGTCTTGGTGAAGTGGATCTTATAAGGGGAGGTCACGATGGGGATCCCAGTGCGCTCAGCCTCCACCATGTCGCTGCCTGAGGGGGGCCGGCTGTGAGAAGCAGGCCTTACCCCCTCACATTGGGCCATTCTTTCCCACGAGGCCTGGCCTTTCAGCCTAGCTTCCACCCTCCTCCTAGAGCGCCTCCCACCCCAGCAGAGCCTCACCGGATTGCAGGATGACGGTTGCCGACACGTACAGTGACTTCCCCACCAGGGCCTCGGGCTGACTGGGATCCACCCCGTCCAGCAGCACCTGTCGCTTTAACATGGCCTCACCGTGGCCGTCCAGGATCTGGTGGAGTGAGGCGACAGGGGGAACTCAGAACAGGAGGAAGTGGGGTGAGGTGGGAGGAGCAGAGGGGTCAGACGGCGGGGGCGGGGTGGTCCTGGCAGGCACCTCAACGCGGGTGAGAGAATGGGCCAGCGAAATCTTCTGGTCTTCATCTTGAACCCCGAAGATGACGAAGGCAGTTCCATCCACGTTCTTCCCATACAGGAACCTGCGAGGTCCATTGGAAGCACATCAAAGCCCCGCCTCCCAGCCCTGGTCCCTTGCCATCCGTTTACTTGGGGAACCCAGCCTCTCCTGTCCCTCCCCTTGGCCCTCACCTGGCCATGATGGTGACCTGTAGACCCTGCGGGTCATCGATGTAGTAGAATTTCTCCATGGGCTCCAGGATGACCTCAAAACTGGGCAGCACTGCGGTGACAGACACCGTGCGTGAGGCCCAGCCATTCAGGTGTCCCCGCCTCGCCACCTCGCTTCCCCATGGCTGACCCCGTCCTTACCATACTCCTTCACCTCGAACTCAGCTGAGAAGACTCGCTGTGGTGAGTTCTCGTAGAAGGCCCGGATCTTCCACTGTCCCATGCTGCCGGGGTGGGACACAGGGTGTGGTCCGGCTGGTGTCCGGGGCGGCACCCATCTCCATCCCTGAGCCCCTCCTGTGAAGGGGACGTCCTGCCCACCCCTCTCCGCCCCACCAATGGCAGGCTTTGGCATACTTGACCAGCTCCGGAATGGGCCAGGACAAGGGCAAGATTCCATGCTGGTTGTGAGAGGACAAGGTGGAGCGCTTGACAGTGACGCCTTCGGGGTTCTGCCGGGAGACAGGTGATGTGTGTGTGTGTGTGTGAGAGAGAGAGAGAGGGGGAGGGAGAGAGCAGCTCTCTACAACCCCTAGGCTCCCCCTGCCCGACACCCGTGTGGGACCAGGGGCAAAGGGCATGGGTATAGTTTGCAGGCTGAGTGGCCCTGGGCAAGTTGTTTGACCTCTTGGTGCTCACTGCAGCTAAGAAAAGAAGAAAACCCTAACCTATTGACCTATTGTTACCATGGTCCTTTCTGAATACTTGCAATCACTAGCATTTTTATTTTCCATTTTCCTTATTAATGACTATCAATTTCTTTTATTATTAAGGGAAAGAGATTGTCCATGCGCTACTTCATTTCCCAAATGCCTGCAACGGCTAGGGCTGTGCCGGGCCACTCCATCCGGGTCTCCCACCTGACTGGCCCCTGTTGCCTCCCAAGGGTGCGTGTTAGCAGGCAGCTGGCTCAGAAGAGGGGTGGAGAGTCCGATGACGCCCGTGACCTATGTGGCGTTTCAGCCATGACCCCCACCCCCATGTCTGCCCCATGACCAGCATGTATTCCCCACAGCTGTGGTGCAGCGCTGGCATCTCATAAGGGCGCTGGTTCGAGTCCTGGCTGCTCCACTTCCCATCCAGCTCCCTGCCTGTGGCCTGGGACAGCAGTTGAGGACGGCCCAAAGCCTTGGGACCCTGCACCTGCATGGGAGACCTGGAAGAGGCTCCTGGCTTTGGATCGGCTAAGCTCTGGCAATTGTGGTCATTTAGGGACTGAACCAGTGGGTAGAATATCTGCCTTTTTAATAAATAGAGAAATCTTTAAAAATCTGCTCTCCAAGCTTCCCTGGGACAACGTGGAGTGTAGCTGCTGGGCCATCCACTCATGCTGCACATCAGCAGATACACGGACAAGAACTGGGCGAAGTGTGGCCCACTGTCCTCTTGGCAGGAAGGGGCAGGGGTGTCAGCTCCCAGCTGGGACACGACTGATGTTGGAGCAGGTACTGCCAGGAAGCAGGCCAGGCTGTGTGAGGGTTTGAGCGCTTTTCTGAGAAGTGGGGACAGCTTATGCAAAGGCCTTGGAGTTTCGCTGGACCAGGTGGGACTGGACTTGAGGGTTGGGGATGTTGTGGGGCTTTTAGGTCAAAGAAGATGGGCGCCCTTGGAGGGCTGCAGGTGGAGGAGGCGCTCGCATCCGTCCCTCTCAAATGTCCCCTGCCTGTGACCTGTGGCCTGGGCCAGCCGTACCTCGATGGTGACAATCACCGTCCGGCCTACGGGCAGCAGGTTGTGGTCCACGGTGAAGACCCGGTAGAGGACTGCAGGGTGGGGTGGGGAGTGGACAGAGAGACAGGGTGAGCCCCTGGGTGAGCTCCACTCTGTGCAGCCTCACCCACATGCAGGGCGTCGCTGGCCCCTTGCCTTGAATAGACCACGCATGCGCGATCTCGCTGGCCTTGGCCTGATGCACTGAGCGCATGCGTGGTCTTAGTCAAGCCTGGCTGTGACCTCAGGGACCTTGCGCATGCGCGCTCGTGCTGTCTCCTCGGGCCTCGCCTCTGGCACGTGCAGGGCATTGCCTGAGGCGCATGCGCCGCGCGTGCCAGCTCACTGGCCTGAGGTGCCGGGCGCGCATGTGCAGCAGGCTGGAGTCTTCGGCAGAGGCGTCGTGCGCGTGCGCAGTCTGCCAGGTCCCCTTCGCCTCAGCGCCCTGCGCGTGCGCAGTCTGCCCGGTGCGCACCTGAGGAGCCGGGCGTGTAGATGGTCTTGTCGGTCTGCACGAAGAGGTAGCCATTGTGCAGGCTGAGCAGCACGGCCTTCTCCACCGTCGTGTCCGCGAACGACGCCAGCACCGTCAGGTACTTGGGACCACTGCCCAGCTTGAGGTCCTTGTTGCTGGGGATCTGGGTGGGGAGACAACGTCCGGGCTGGGCTGCAGGGCCCCCCAAACCCCACAGGGCCCCCAGACCCCACAGGCCCCCTGAACCCCGCAGGCCCCAAACCCCGAAGTCTCCCTTGAAGTCCACAGGCCCTCTGAACCCCTCCATCCCCGCAGCCTTCCCTGAACCCCTCAGTCTCCCAGCCCCCAGTCCGGCTGCGCCTTCACCCAGTTTGGGGGAGGGAAGGGCACCAGCAGGAAGAACGGGGGAGGGGGAGGCTCCTGGAAGGGAAGGGGCTGAAAGAGGGAAAGAAACTTCCAGAAGTGTGGGTGCTGGAGGGGGAGGAGCTTGTAGGGGGCGGGGACTCAGAAGGGAGGAGCTTGGAATGGGAGGAGTCTCGGAGGGGAGGAGCTTGTAAGGGCGGAGACTTGCAGGGAGGGGCAGGACTCAGAGGGGAGGAGCTTGTAAGGGCGGAGACTTGCAGGGAGGGGCAGGACTCAGAGGGGAGGAGCTTGTAAGGGGCAGGGACTCAGAGGGGAGGAGCTTGTAAGGGGCAGGGACGCACAAGGAGGGGTAGGACTCAGGGGAGGAGCTTGGGGTGGGAGGAGTCTCGGAGGGGAGGAGCTTGGAAGAGGAGGCGGAGACTCAGGGGTCTGGCTTAGCTGTCAGCCCACCCTGCTGCAGCCAGCGCCCACCTTGAAGGTGACGTTGCCCAGGTAACCAGTGGCGCTGGTCAGCACCAGCTTCTCACTGAACAGCACTTGCTTCTTGGCCGGGAAGTCGTGGATGGTGACAGTGACCGGGATGTCCGCTGCCACGTCGTGGGCCTCCAGCACCACAGTCTCATCGTTGTCCAGGCGGATGATGTTGGGGGTGATGATGGAGTACCTGGGGGAGGGGATCCAGGAACGGGGTGGACCCCAGGGCAGAGGGCTCCGGGCCTCTCCTGAGTGGGCCACTGGTCAAGCCCCCCACCTCCCTACAGCCGGGCTGCTGTGCCCCTAACGCTGGTCCTGGAGGAGGTCCAGTGAGTGCCCGGGGTGTCTGCCAACCCAGTGTCCAGATCCTGGATCCCTGGACACTGCCGTGTCCTCACCGTGCCACCCCAGCCCCATCAGCCGTTGGGGCGTCTGAGAGCTGGGACCCCTAAGGCTGCAGGTCCCAGCAGCCTCTCCAACCCACCTACACCCAAGGCTCCAAACGTGGCCACCTCAACAGTCCCTGGAAACCCAAACCCACAAGCACCCCACTCCAGTCCCACAAACACAGCTGAAAGCCAACACCCCAACCCCGCACACAGCCAAGACCCTGTACCCCCAAAACACGAAACCCTCGAGGCTTGAAATGACCCCCACTCCTGCCACACCATCGCTCAGTACCCCCACCCCGTTGCAATGCCCACATCCTGCACATGCCCAGGAGCTGTAGGCAGCTGCAGGTACAAACTGTGTGTATTCAGCCTGAGTCCAGAAACACTTCAGTACACCCCATGTTCTCCAGGGGCCTGATTCCACGCACACATCTACCCCCACCCCCGTAAACAGCCATGAGCACTCACATGGGATCCCCCAGGACCAGGGGGAGACAGGGCAGCAGCAACAACAGTGGGCCGGGGCCCAAGGCGGCTCCCATGATGCAGGGACGGTGGAGGGGCCCAGGGTGGAGGGACACAGGGACAGGCTGGGGAGGACTGGGCAGGAGCTGCTGGAGCCTGCCTTTTATGTGGCTGCCGTCCTCCCCTCTCCCTGCGGTCTGTCCACTGCCTGGGACTGCCCCAGATTTCTCAATCCCCGGGGCCAGCATGTGGAGGGGGTGAGGAACCAGAGGGCATGACCCTGCCGTGACAGGAGCGGGCTGCCCGTTGCCCTGGCCTGTGTCAGCTCCAAGGCCAGCCCTGAACCTGAAGCCTTGATGTATTTACTCTGGAGCAGGGACACCCTAACATCTGTAGAGTCCCTGGACCCAGGCATGCATTTGTTCATTCAACAGAGTCCATCTCTGTTCTGGAAGCTCAGAAGCTTCCAGAAGCTTCCATGCAGATGGAGAGGCAATTCAGGATGGGAGGAAAGGAGCCCATGGTGGCCTGCTTGCAGAAGTGGGCATCAGGGCTAGCGAGCAAGCATATGTGGGGCTGTTTGCTCTCCCAGCCGGCTCACGTCCTGGGAGCTGGGAGCTGGAGCTAGCATCCGGGGAGCTGGGAGCTGGAGCTGGGAGCTTCCACTTGCTCTTCTGTGTTGGACTGTCTTAGTGACTGGTGCCTTAAAACAGTTGCCAACTGGGTTCTTGGGCCCACCTGCATGGTGGGTGCCAAGTTCATGAGCCCCAGGGTTGGGGGTGCAGCAGGACCCAGGTCGCCTGGCCCAGGTTCTTTGGCCCACCTGTGTGGTGGGTGCTGGATCCATGAGCCCCAGGGGTTGGGGCGCCCAGAGGAGCCTGGGTCCCCTGATCCAGGTCATCGAGTCCCGAGGGTGGGGTGTCCAGCAGGTCCCTGGTTGCATGGCCTGGGGTCATGGGGCTGTCTACCCAGTGGGTGCTGAGTCCATGAGCCTCATGGTTGGGGGTCTGGCTTGGCCCAAGTAACCTGGACGGGAGTCCATGGGCCCACCTATGAGAACTGGTCCTGCTCAGTGCGGAGGCTGGAGTGCTGGAGTTACACAGAGGGCATGGCAGCCCACTGGAGCCTGCAGAGGACATCTGGTTCCGCAGCAAAGAATGGAGAACAGTGCGTATGGACAATTACCCCAGCCAAGTGGTGACAGTAAACAGCTGGGCGAACGGAGACTGCGGTGGACTGCGTCAGCCAAGGGACACCGGAAGGGATTCCTCAGGCACAGGTCTTCAGGATCGACAGCATTTCACAGCTGCCCTGTCCACCTGGGCAGAGAACCCTCGGAGCAGGTGGCACCTTGTGACCCTGGGTTGATAGCGGGAGGCCCTTCTCCACCCCCAGGTGCTGGGGCGGCTGGGAGGCTGCGTGCGGCGTCTCCTCTTATCTCCCCACAGAAATGGGAAGAAGAAATACGAAGTTTGGAAACAGTGGTCACACCCGTTTCTCCCTAAGCCTGGATCCCTCCCACCCTGATGGACCGTGTAAACAATCCGCAAACAGGAAACTGCTGACTTGTAGCGTTTGTATGTTCCGTGAACATCCTCCTAGCGTGTTGTGCTGGTTTGGGCTGGGGAGGGGAGGGGAGTGGTTGCTAACATGTCCAGATGAGGTGGTCTCTCCTCCTTGCTGCAGAGTTACAGAGAGATCTTCTACCTGCTAGTTCACTTCCTAAGTGGCTGCAACAGCCTGAGCTGGACCATGCTGAAGCCAGGAGCCAGGAGCTATAGGAGCTCCATCTGGGTCTCCTACAGAGCATCTGAGTCTAGGGACACTTCAGTACACTAGGCCATCCTCCGCTGCCTTCCCAGGTGCACGAGCAGGGAGCTGGATGGGAAGTGAAGCAGCCGGGACTTGAACCGGTGCCCCCATGGGATGCTGGAGTTGAAGGCGGCAGACCTTTAACCCTAACCCTAACACTCCAGACCACAGCACCGGCCCTACCCTGTATGTGACCGACACGGACACACCCTGTGTGCCCTCTGCCAGGCCTCACTGGGCTGTAGGAGCAGCCAGTCTGCAGCGGCTTTCCCCAGTGGGACGCCCAGCTTCCTGCTCCCCGCAGGGGAAGAACAAGCTGGCCGATGGACGCGGGTCTGTGGCTTCCAGCCCTGGGCTCGGGTCTCTCCGTGGAAAAGTGAGACCACAATCACGCCTGCTTTTTTTTTTTTTTTTTTTCACAAGAGGCGAGGATGTGTGGTCCTCGGTGACCGCTCGCGGGGCTGGGATTACCAGGGTTTACACACGCTCACTGCTCACCACACTGCAGGAAATTAAGAGCCGCCTCCCCCCCCCCGCGGGTGGAAACGGCTAACTCTGTGGCATTTTCTCTGACGTTCCCCCGTTCCCCCAGCTCCCCCGACGGGGCTGTCCCCGCCTGGGGGTAAGCAAGAGGAAGTGGAAACCTAGCCCCCTACTCGGTGCCGGGAAGGCGGATGCTAGCCACGGTCCATCTCCTACTCTCCCCGAACAGGGACGGCAAATCCACCTCTTTGGACGGGCAGCTTCTGGCGCGTGGCACAGCTGACCCTCCCCGGCTGACGGCAATGGACCCCGGAGGCCACGTGTCTCCGACAGAAAGAGGCCCCATCTGGTCTCCTGGAATGTCATTACCAGGACCCCCAGGCTTGTAGGTCCCGGATTCGGGGACAGCCACACGGCCATCACCATTCCCCTAGTGGACGGGACTGGGCCACCAGTCAGAGGGAGAAACCAGCCCCCAACATCACTCCCTAAGGACCTGCACCCTGAGCCCTTGGGTGGATGGGTGGGCGTGTCTGCGAATCGGGGTGCTGGCAGCCAGGACCCCTGGCTGTGTGCTTTGCAGAAAACAAACCCTCTCCCGCCCCCTGCCCAGCCATCTGACGGCGGTAAGCAGACCCAGGGCTGAGGGCAGCCTAGCTGGCCACGCCACGCCCCGCAGCCGGTGCTGATGGCACCGAACACTGCCCGTCTGGGACGGTGCCCAACTTGGTTGTTTGCGATTTCCTGTAAATCACGCTGCCTTGCTGGTGTGCCCAAGTAACACTGGCCTCTCTGCATGCTTTGATTTCGACAGCCTTTAGAGGAAGAGGAGGCGGGGGATGGGGTCAGCGCTTGCTTGTTCCTCAGAAATGGATTCCACGTGGACAGAGCCTCCAGCTGGGCCCCGGGACTTCCTCAGTTTCTCCCTCCCCCTGGCCCCGATCCCGCACCCAGGCCACCAGGGCCCCTGCAGTTTCACAGTGTCAGCCTTCTGCCCGGCTGCAGGAGAGCATCTTACTTTCCAGGGTGCCTGGGGGGGAGCCTCAGTGGCCTGACCTGAGTAACGGGGACAAGGACAGAGGGCATCTTGGTTCACACAGGTGCTGGGCTGGCCTCCAGGAAGTGCCCGGGCAGGCAGGCACTGGGAGGGGAATCTGGGGGCAGGGTAGGGCAGAGAACGGGGCAGGATTCCTGTCCACCACAGGACTTCTGCCTTGGAGAAGTACATTTCTGATTTGTTTTAAAGATTTATTTTAGGGGCCTGAGGAGTGTCATCCTATATGGGCACTGGTTTGTATACTGGCTGCTCCATGTCCCATCCAGCTCCTGCATGTGGCCTGGGAAATCTTCCACCTGTCGATTTACTCCTCAAGTGGCCACAATGGCTGCAGCTGAGCCAATCCGAAGCCAGGAGCTTCTGGGTCTCCCACGCGGGTGCAGGGTCCCAAGGCTTTGGGCCGTCCTCCACTGCTTTCCCAGGCCGCAGGCAGGGAGCTGGATGGGAAGTGGAGCAGCCGGGACATGAACTGACGTCCCTCTGGGATCCTGGCGCTTGAGGATGGAGGGTTAGCCAGCTGAGCTGTTGCCCTGCAGCCTGCCTCTGCTGTCTCTCTTTTGGCATTCTGTGTCATGTCTGGCTTCAGCTGGAGGGCAGGGGGATGCATTGGGGTGGAAGTGGGTGCAGGCGCCCCATCCCACACTCCCTATTTCCAGGAGGAGAGCAGCTCCCTCAGCCTTCCCAGGTTTTCCTCCAAGCCCCACAGCCAGCCCCATTACTCATTAACCGGCAGGTAACCTTGACCTGATGAATCAGGCTTCCCTGTGGCCCTGGCTCCTCCCCCGCAGCCCCCAGCAAGATCATCAGGAGGGGCCCAGGCACTGGCTCGATGGTGTTGTCCCTCAGTGATGCCCCCGCCAGGCTGCCAGGCCACACTGCTGCCCCCCTTCCCTGGGGACGGGCCACACCGCACTCTGTCCAGGCTCACCCTTCTCCCATGTGGCCACCCCGCCCCTCCCTGTGCTCCAGTGTCCTCCCTGCCGACCCCCCCCCCCCCCAGCAGCTGAAGACTCCTGGAAGCTGCCTGCCTTTGGAGCTGGGCATCTGGCCTATGGCCAACATGACCAGTCAGGGTGCTCGCCTCCCACGCTGGGGTGCCCGGGTTCGATTCTCAGCTCTGCCTCCTGACTCCAGCAGCCTGCTCATGGCCACCCTGGGGTGCAGCAGGTGCCTGAGTCCCTGCCTCCTACAGGAGGGGTCTGGACGGCGCTCCCGGCCCCACCCTCGGCTAGTGAGGGCGTCTGGGGAGAACGAACAGGAGCTCTCTTCATGTCTCAGACAACAAAAAGAAAACCCACAAGACCCTTTGGCAAAAAAGACATTGAAAAACATTTATTGATTCGAAAGATAGTTACAGAGAAAGAGGCTGTGGATGGCGAGAAATCTTCCACCTGCCGGTCACTCCCTACACGGGTACAGTAGTAGTAGGGGCTGGGCTGAAGGTCGGAGCTGGGCACCCCATCTGGGTCTCGCACATGGGGGTTAAGGGTCAGTCTTCACAAGCCACAGCCTACTACCCCACCAGGGTCAGCAGCAGGCTGGAGCTGGGAGTGGAGCCCTGGGCACACGGACATGAGACCTGGGGTCCCGGTGGGTACCCTAATGGTGTGGCCAAGTGCCCTGCCCTGTGCTTCCTCCTACCCGGCTAGTGCAGGACAAGCCCCGCGCCTCTCTGAAGGACACAGACCTCGGGAATTGAACACCTATGTCTCCGCGGGGACCAGGGTGGCTCTGTCCACTATAGCGCATGCGCACTGGAGAGACCACCAGCGCCGTGGGGGCCCGGGTCCCTCCCGTCCTCCCACCGGCTCATTAGCCATGTTGCCCCTCCCCTGTCCTAGTGAGTTAATACCCTGGGAGCCCTCCCTTTGGGTGTAAGTGCACCGTGGGTGTGATGTGCCAGCTAGCTACCAAACAGGGGCGGGCGCTGTGGCACTGCATACTCAACCATCAACAGCAGCCAGCTGCTCCGAGGGCCGCTCTGCTGTCGAGGCATCTTTGAGGTGATAGATGAGGGGGACCCAGGGCCGTGGGCACCTGCCCCTTGTGTCGGGCACTTGGCTGGAGTGCTTAGCTTCAACCTGGCCAGTTTGGGCTGTTGTGGCCACTTGGGGAGTGAACCAGTGGGTGGAAGATCTCAGCCTATTGCTCAGCCTTTTACATTTTTTTTTTAAAGATTTATTTTATTTTTATTACAAAGTCAGATATACTGAGAGGAGGAGAGATAGAGAGGAAGTGGAGCTGCCGGGATTAGAACCAGCGGCCATATGGGATCAAGGCAAGGACCTTAGCCACTAGGCCACGCTGCCAAGCCCTCAGCCTTTTACATTAACAAGTCTTTTTTTTTCTTAAGATTTATGAGCCGATCTGAAGCCATGAGCCAGGAGCCTCTTCCGGGTCTCCCATGCGGGTGCAGGGTCCCAAGGCTTTGGGCCGTCCTCCACTGCTTTCCCAGGCCACAGGCAGGGAGCTAGATGGGAAGTGGGGCAGCCGGGACGCGAACCAGCATCCATGTGGGATGCCGGCACTGCTGGGCAAATGATTAGCCTACTGCACCACCATGCCTGCCTCACGTAAGTAAGTCTAAAAAAGTTTGTGCAAAAACTATGGATTTTTTTTTGGTTAAAAAATAGGCTTAAATTTTTTCATTTCCCATCACCTTTTGAAGTCTTTTCGAATTACCTGGCCACTTCCTTTTCCCAGTCTCCTCTGTCCATCTTCCTCCTGGCACCCCGAGGGGCCCCAGTGATGAAACTGCCTGGGAACACGACCCCCTCCCTTGGGGCAGGTGGCTCCTGGTCACTGCTGTGTCGCCAGCGGCCAGCATGGGATCCGAAGCTGCTCCATGAATATTTATTGAATGTGTAAAGCAATGGGCATTGCGCCCCCACTGTAAACAGGACCCTGGGATGGCGAGACGGCGTGGCCCTTACTGCCCGGCGGGTTGTAGGGGGTGTGTGGTCCCAGAGTGAGGGCCCGGCTGCCCAGACCCGGGGACGGAGCTCAGGGCCCACGGCGGCTCGGCGGCAGATGGAGGAAGTGGAGCGTGGTCAGGTCAGACACGGAGCGGGTCAGGACACTTCCCGTCCGCTGCTGGTCTGGTTGACTTTGGAGAGGCCTTCCCGGAACCCGGAGTCGGTCATCCTGGGGCACATGGGGCACATGGGGCTGTCCTTGAGCTGTAGGGCAGCTGGCTGCAGCCACCCCAGCTCCAACCCTGGGCTGCCCAAGCCCTGCACCAGAGGGGCCTCGCCTCCACCCGTTCCACACCCCGGAGCCCTGCACCAGAGCGGCCCCAACTGCAGCTCCCCGAATCTGTCTTCACAGCAGAGGTCCCAGCCCGCCTGGCCCCACCTCTCCTCCCCAAAGGACCTGCCCAGCCCAGCCCACCGAACCCCACCTAGAGTGGGATAACACCCCCTCCACCAGACCACACCCCCAGAGCCGCTGGCCCCGCCCACTCCACAGACCCCACCCCGGAGCTGCCTGGCCCCGCCCACTCCACCAGACGCCACCCACAGAGCTGCCTGGCCTCACCTCTACCGCAGCTGTGGCCCCACCCAGAGCTGTCTAGTCCCGCCCACCCCTCCAGGCCCCGCCCCCGATCCGCCCGGCCCCGCCCCGGGGCTCACACTTGGTCCATCTGCACGTCCTCCTCGTCATCCTGGGGCAGCTGCAGGTACGGGTTGTTTCCCGCAGGCTGGAACTTGTAGCCGGTGAGCACGAAGAAGGCCAGCGTGGAGCTCTCCACCAGGAGCTGGGAGACCGGGCGGGTGATCAGTGGAGAGGGGCAGTGAGCAGCGCACCCCGCCGCCTGCCCCGGCCTCCCCTCCAGGGCTCACCTGGTACAGCCACTGCCACTGAAAGGGCACGGCCACGCGCAGCAGGATGGCGATGATGCGCGTGAAGTAGATGTAGCAGATGACCTGAGGGGAGGCCGGGAAGGTGGGGCACACAGGGAGACGGGGTGCCTGGGCACACAGGGCACTGGGGAGACGGGGCAGCTGGGGGTGCTGGCTGTCCCGCCCCCTCCCGTGCCCCTTGAGAGGGTCGGCGAACTCCTACCATGATGTAGTAATGCCGGAACAGCTTCAACTTGGCCAGGTTCACTGCCACTGGGGGGAGACACAGACGGAGGGGTCACTGAGGGCCTGTGAGAGAGCGCGGGCAGGGTGGGCACAAGGGCGGGCCTCTGGAGGGAACACGGGGAAGGGGTCTCTGGAGGAGGCACGGGGGGAGGGCCAAAGGATGGGGGTCTCTGGTGGGGACAAGGGGCGGGGTCTCTGGAGGGGACAAGGGGCGGGGTCTCTGGAGGGGGCGGGCAGAGGACAGACGCAGGGGTCCGCAGTGGCCGGCCAGGTGGGTTCCACTGGCCAGTGCAGACAAGGAACCAGGCCTCACCCTTCCCGTCGGTGCCGGACGCGTCCTGGAGGTGCCGGATGGACCTGGGACCGGGCAAGGGGGCGTGGTCAGGGCAGCCCCTGCCCTGCCTGCCACGGGGTCGGAGCCAGGCCAACTCCGCCCCGCACCCCAGGATTGGGGTCGGAGAGTGCTGGGGGGGTCCTTACCACACCACGGGGAAGAGGATGGCTCCGCAGCACACGAGGTCCACCAGGAACAGGATCTGCTTCCAAAGCCCGTAGTCGCTGGCGCCCTCTTCGCGGGACTCCAGGACAATGTAGGCCACGTTGGCCAGGACCTGCGGAGGGGGGCGGTGGGCAGCGTGGGTGGGCGCCCCCTCCCAGCCACACCCGCACCCCATCTCCCTTGGCACACCCCCCTCCCGCCCCTGCACCTGCAGGGGGATCACGAGGCCGAAAATTTTCTTCTCCTTATCGGACAAGACGTACTTGACGAAGGCCCAGCCGGAGCCGATGAGGGCGATGGTGATGAAGAGGAGTGTGCCCTTCAGCCTGGGGGTGGGGAGGGCTGAGTGGGGGGCCCAGCCCTCTCCCCCCGCCCCCACCCCGTGCCAGGCCCACGCCGGGCACTCACAGGCGCGTGATGTAGTGCATGACAGCGAGTCCTTCGATGGGGTGGCCCTGGCTGTTGATGAAGTAGTAGTTGATCTGCCGGAGGGACACGGGAGGGGGTGACAGCTCAGGGGCAGGGTCGGGGTGGGGAGGGCCAGGAAGGTCAGCTGTTGGCTGGGGGAGCGGTCGGGGGGACAGGAGCACACTGCCCCTGAGGAGGGGCACGGGCTGCTGATTTGGGGGGTCGGGGGAGGCCCGGCGCTCACGCTGTGGAAGAGCAGGGCGATACTCTTGGTGAAGGCCAGCGCCGCCATGAGCCAGTGGATCTTGAAGACATTGTACCTGGCAGGCAGGAGGAGAAGGGGCCGCTGGGGTCGGGGGGCCTGGGTCAGGTGAGGACCTTGGGGAGGGGTGGTCCGGCGAGAGGGAGAGGAGGTGAGAAGGCCATTATTACGGGTTCCGGCAGAGGACCGACACCCAGAAGACGCCGGCGGCCAGGAAGCAGGTGGACATGACCAGGTAGAGCTTGAAAAGCGGGATCTCCGCCGCCGACAGGAAGCCCTCCGGGTTCCTCTCGCGGATCATCACCTGGGGAGGGGCCCGAGGTCAGGCGGTCACGCCAGGTGGGTGGGTTCTGGCTCCCTGGTGGGGGAGGCCTCTCCTAGGAGCCGCCCACCTGGGGTACCTCGGCAGGCCTGAACCCCCCGGCTGCCCAGTCAGCCCAGTGGCTGCGCTGCGTGTGGCTCAGGGCACGGGGGGAGGGGGTGTTCAGTGTGGAGGCAGCATACCCCTGCCACCCCACATCCGCCTGAGTTGCCCTGCCCCTCAGCAAGCCCCGCCCACCGCAGCCTGCCCCGCCCCACCCCTGCCCCTGCCCTCGGTCACCGAGAGGTCGAATGGATGCTCCCGTCCTGGTATGGAGTTATAGCAGTTGTGGAAGTTGAGGTTGTACTGGCCTTCCTCCTCCGTGGAGCCGATCAGCACGTGGAACTGTGAGGTGGGAGAGGGAGCATCAGTCTGGGGGTGGGGGACATCTCAACCTGGGGGGGCATCAGAGGAATGGGTTGGGGGTCTCAACCTAGGGGGTGGAGTACCAGGGGAGGGGATGGGTTGGGGGGTCTCAGCAAGGTGCCAGGGGAGGGTGTTGGGGTGTCTCAGCCTGGGGAACATGGTGGCGCACAGGGTGAGCAGGTTGGGGTCTCAGCCTGGGATGGGATGCCAGGGGAGGGTGTTGGGAGGGGTCTCAGCCTGGGGGTGGGCAGTGTGCCAGGCGAGGGGGCTGGGGTGCCAGCGACACTCACGCTGAAGTTGTAGGTATTGTTGAGGTAGCCCAGGTCCAGCACCAGCTCCTGGTCCTTGACGCGGGGAACCTGGGGGGACGGAGCGTGGTGAGCCCCACCCCCGCTCAGGCCCTGCCCATTTTTTGGGGGGGACAGTCCTCCCTCCATCCTTTCCTCCCTCCTGCCGCCCCTCCCGAACCTGAGCATCTGCAGGCTTTGACATGGCCACGCTGGCCGTGGTGGGCACTGTGGACAACAGGGGGAGAGGGTTTTAACAGAGAGACAGTGGGAAGGCGGGGCACCTTGCTCGCATGGCCGGCCCTGACTCACCCGGGACTGACTCTGGCTTGGGGAGCCCCAGCCTGGAGGGCACATCCGGCAGGAGCCCGGGAGAGATGAATAACTTGTTCTGCTCCCCATACTTCCGCACCTGCACCCTGGGGGAAGGGGTGGGGAGAGGGGCTGAGTGACGGCTGCGGGGCACCCGAAGCTACCACTCCCAGAGAGTGGTCCATTCCGGCCAGCCCGACCCCCACTGGCCCCCAACCCACCTTAGGTCCTTGATGTTGATAAGGAACAAGACCAGGAAGCTGCTACTATTTCTTAGGAGAACACACTCGTGGGAGTCCCGGGTCTGGGGGGAGGCGGTGGGTGGGCGATGGCGGGGTTGTGCCCCCGTTATCCCCTCCCCTACAAGCTCTGCCTCCCTCCTTCCCACCAGGGTCACTTCATTTACCCGCCAACCCTCCCCCAACTCACGGAGTAGGAGCGCATGCTGCCAGAGTGAACTCGGTTCAGACTGAACCCCACCTGGGGGGCAGAAAGAAGAGGGGGGCTGCATGGGGGTCCCCATCTATCAGCAGCCACGCACATCACGGCTTCTGGAAGAGTTGACACGCTATTTCTCTGGACTTTCCAAGCCGCCTGCCCCCAGCCCGCCAAGTTTCAACCCATGTCTCCATATGCGTGCGAGTATGTGCACGTGGGTTGGGGTGCGAGTTGTGCTGGGGTGTGCATGTTGATGTGTGTGTGTGCGTCAGGGCACCCGCTGCCTCCTCTTCCTCCCCTCCGGTAGCTCCTCACCAGGGGAGACTTCTCCGGGGCCTCCAGGGGACCCAGCCGCAGCAGGCTCAGCTCCACCTCCAGGGAGCCGTTGGCATAGAAGCCGAAGCTGTTGAGCGGGATGTCGGCTCGCTTCTCCCCCTGCCGGGGACCAGGAAGGTGGCTCAGCCGCGGGGCGCTGGCACCCGGCACCCCAAGAGTCCTCCCCAGGGCCCTCTTCAGTCCAACACGGGTGGCAGAGAGCGTCCTGGGAGGCCGAGTGGGAAGCCCCAGGAGTCCAGGAGGGCAATCCCGGGGTGCTGCTGGGAGGTCTCCCCAGACACACACACACACATATATCCAGGCTGGGTTTCACCTCCCAGAAAACCTCTCCATGCTAAAGCCGAGCCCCGACCCCATGATCCCCATCCATGAGCGCCCAGGGAACCCCCTGAGTGATGCCAGGGCCACCCCGCAAGCCCTTTGAGGGGGTCTCCGTGAAGGTGTCCAGCTGGCTGGGCAGCTGCACCCAGTGGACAGGAGGTGAGGGGGTGGTTGGTTGGGGGTCCCCGGGCAGCTGCACCCGGGGGTCAGCAGGCTGCGCGTGTGCGGGGGTGGACCTCGGACGCGACCACGCGGGCCTGGCCGTGGGGGGCGGCGCCGGGCCGCTCCATCCCGCCCCGGGAGCGGACGAGCCCACTGGAGCCGGGGACCCGGTGGCGGGCGGGGGCTCACCGTCAGCGCCAGCTGGTGGATGCGCCCCGAGCAGCCGCCCAGCAGCAGCAGCAGCAGCGGCAGCGGCGGGAGACCCGGCCCCCGGCGCCCGGAGGGACACCCGCCGCCGAGCCCCCTCCTCTCGCTCCCGGCCATCGCTGGAGCTGCCACCTCCCCCACTGAGTCCCGCCTCCGCCGCCACCAATCACTACAAAGATGATCCCGGATGTGGTTTGATAGACAGTCCTACCAGCCTATCAGAGCGCATCTGCATC